>NC_138976.1:168414518-169014518 GCF_964341445.2 Mesoplodon mirus | reverse complement strand
GAGGGGCTCCTGCCCGGGTCACAGGCCGCCCACTGCCCCTGCCCCAGATCGGGGGACGCAAAGCAGCCCTGTCTGAGTCCCCTGCCTCTAGAGGGAGTATTGGACCAACACTTGTAGAAAACGGGGTCCTTGCGGGCCACTCATTGGAGGGACACAAATAAATCTTTGCCGACTTTTTGCTGAAACTTACGAGCGTTCATACCTAAGCCTCTTACAAGGTCAGCTGTTTAGCTAAACATGAGCTCATGATCTAAATTTACACAATAATGAAGAAAGCAGCTACAAGGGGAGACAATCTGCCAAAACCATCAATACCAGAATTAGATTCCCAAGGCCATCCATCAGATGAAGGAATAATCGGGTGCAAGGCAGAAAATATACATAAAACTGGAACTGAAACAAGGCACAAGGATGTTTTCAAAGACTGGTAGGATCTCTAAAACATTTTTCAAGGACATGTCATTGATAAAGCTATATACTCCAAGGTTGTGTAATACAACAGATTAATCATTGAGAAGAGTGAAATTATGCTGTTTTGAAAACTATGGCAGGTCAGATTTTCTGCCTAATTATATAAGAAGATTTCTCTAAAAATACACATTATTTCAAAGACTTATTGGCTGTGAAATAAGTTAAGGGTATTTCAAATGGCTTGTCTGCAAAGAAAGGTGAGATGTAGGGAATCACAGAAAGTCGAGGGGAAAATAGGTCAATAGATACATTGCTGTATGGTGAACTAAGCCTTAGGCCAGCAACAATGGAGAGGACCTGACCCTTAAACACGTACAAGTAAGCTGGAATCTTCAAAAGTTCAAATCTTTATAAGTAAAAAGATTTATTAAAATCAATAACCAAGTGTTTTAATTGACATCAGAAGATGAAAACAATAAACCCTGAGAACATAGAGAAAAGATAAATAAAGATATGAGCAGAACTTAATACAACAGAAAACTTATAAAATTCAGGTGATTTAGTAAGTCCAAATAATTTTCTTTGAAAAGATTTAAAAGACACAATTTGATTAAGGAAAACCAAAACATAAGTAAAGAATATACAGAAAGAGTCAGGACAATGTTAGAGCAGAGAATATATGAAATGCCAGTAAATTTGAACATTTCTGTAAAGTGGACCATTTCCTAGCTCCTAAAGTTTACCAACACTGACACAAGAGGAAATCATTTAAGGTCAACATGTCTGCCCTTGGCATTCTCGGAACGCCCTGGCCTCAGAATGCAGCCTCTGTAGTCCATGGTAACCTGCGGAGTGGGTGCGGGGCTGAGGGAGGTTGGAACACTGCCCTCACTGAGGGAGTGTGTGTGGCCATCTCTGCTGTGACTGAACAAATGGCAGGGGAGCAGGGGGCCCAGGGCAGGGCTCTCAGAGCCCGGCAGGCCCAGTGGAGTGTCACAAGTTTTTAGGCCCAGGCCAAAGGGCGCCTTCTTTGTCTGCACAGCTGCCCAAACTCTCACCTTTCCACTCAGGCCGCCATCTTACTTGAAGTGTGTGTGGAAAGTGTCCGCGCAGTATACCGCGCTGCACAGCTAAGCATAGTTCTGGGCATCGTAGCTTCCAGCCAGGTGACCGAAGTTTGCAGGCAGATGGGTCCCTGGGACACACGCGGAGGGTCTCCTGCCAGGGTCACAGGCCGCCCACTGCCCCTGCCCCAGATCGGGGGCCGCAAAGCAGCCCTGTCTGAGTCCCCTGCCTCTAAAGGGAGTATTGGACCAACACTTGTAGAAAACGGGGTCCTTGCGGGCCACTCATTGGAGGGACACAAATAAATCTTTGCCGACTTTGTGCTGAAACTTACGAGCGTTCACACCTAAGCCTCTTACAAGGTCAGCTGTTTAGCTAAACATGAGCTCATGATCTAAATTTACACAATAATGAAGAAAGCAGCTACAAGGGGAGACAATCAGCCAAAACCATCAATACCAGAATTAGATTCCCAAGGCCATCCATCAGATGAAGGAATAATCGGGTGCACGGCAGAAAATATACATAAAACTGGAACTGAAACAAGGCACAAGGATGTTTTCAAAGACTGGTAGGATCTCTAAAACATTTTTCAAGGACATGTCATTGATAAAGCTAAATACTCCAAGGTTGTGTAATACAACAGATTAATCATTGAGAAGAGTGAAATTATGCTGTTTTGAAAACTATGGCAGGTCAGATTTTCTGCCTAATTATATAAGAAGATTTCTCTAAAAAATACACATTATTTCAAAGACTTATTGGCTGTGAAATAAGTTAAGGGTATTTCAAATGGCTTGTCTGCAAAGAAAGGTGAGATGTAGGGAATCACAGAAAGTCGAGTGGAAAATAGGTCAATATATACATTGCTGTATGGTGAACTAAGCCTTAGGCCAGCAACAATGGAGAGGACCTGACCCTTAGACACGTACAAGTAAGCTGGAATCTTCAAAAGTTCAAATCTTTATAAGTAAAAAGATTTATTAAAATCAATAACCAAGTGTTTTAATTGACATCAGAAGATGAAAACAATAAACCCTGAGAACATAGAGAAAAGATAAATAAAGATATGAGCAGAACTTAATACAACAGAAAACGTATAAAATTCAGGTGATTTAGTAAGTCCAAAGAATCTTCTTTGAAAAGATTTAAAAGACACACTTTGATTAAGGAGAACCAAAACATAAGTAAAGAATATATAGAAAGAGTCAGGACAATGTTAGAGCAGAGAATATATGAAATGCCAGTAAATTTGAACATTTCTGTAAAGTGGACCATTTCCTAGCTCCTAAAGTTTACCAACACTGACACAAGAGGAAATCATTTAAGGTCATCATGTCTGCCCTTGGCATTCTCGGAACGCCCTGGCCTCAGAATGCAGCCTCTGTAGTCCATGGTAACCTGCGGAGAGGGTACGGGGCTGAGGGAGGTTGGAACACTGCCCTCACTGAGGGAGTGGGTGTGGCCTTCTCTGCTGTGACTGAACAAAAGTCAGGGGAGCAGGGGGCCCAGGGCAGGGCCCTCAGAGCCCGGCAGGCCCAGTGGAGTGTCACAAGCTTTTAGGCCCAAGCCAAAGGGCGCCTTCTTTGTCTGCACAGCTGCCCAAACTCTCACCTTTCCACTCAGAACGCCCTCTTACTTGAAGTGTGTGTGGAACGTGTCCGCGCAGTATACCGCGCTGCACAGCTAAGCATAGTTCTGGGCATCGTAGCTTCCTGCCAGGTGACCGAAGTTCGCAGGCAGACGGGTTCCTGGGACACACGCGGAGAGGCTCCTGCCCGGGTCACAGGCCGCCCACTGCCCCTGCCCCAGATCGGGGGCCGCAAAGCAGCCCTGTCTTAGTCCCCTGCCTCTAGAGGGAGTATTGGACCAACACTTGTAGAAAACGGGGTCCTTGCGGGCCACTCATTGGAGGGACACAAATACATCTTTGCCGACTCTCTGCTGAAACTTACGATCGTTCACACCTAAGCCTCTTACAAGGTCAGCTGTTTAGCTAAACATGAGCTCATGATCTAAAGTTACACAATAATGAAGAAAGCAGCTACAAGGGGAGACAATCAGCCAAAACCATCAATACCAGAATTAGATTCCCAAGGCCATCCATCAGATGTAGGAATAATCGCGTGCAAGGCAGAAAATATACATAAAACTGGAACTGAAACAAGGCACAAGGATGTTTTCAAAGACTGGTAGGATCTCTAAAACATTTTTCAAGGACATGTCATTGATAAAGCTAAGTACTCCAAGGTTGTTTAATACAACAGATTAATCATTGAGAAGAGTGAAATTATGCTGTTTTGAAAACTATGGCAGGTCAGATTTTCTGCCTAATTATATAAGAAGATTTCTCTAAAAAATACACATTATTTCAAAGACTTATTGGCTGTGAAATAAGTTAAGGGTATTTCAAATGGCTTGTCTGCAAAGAAGGTGAGATGTAGGGAATCACAGAAAGTCGAGGGGAAAATAGATCAATATATATATTGCTGTATGGTGAACTAAGCCTTAGGCCAGCAACAATGGAGAGGACCTGACCCTTAGACACGTACAAGTAAGCTGGAATCTTCAAAAGTTCAAATCTTTACAAGTCAAAAGTTTTATTAAAATCAATAACCAAGTGTTTTAATTGACATCAGAAGATGAAAACAATAAACCCTGAGAACATAGAGAAAAGATAAATAAAGATATGAGCAGAACTTAATACAACAGAAAACGTATAAAATTCAGGTGATTTAGTAAGTCCAAAGAATTTTCTTTGAAAAGATTTAAAAGACACACTTTGATTAAGGAAAACCAAAACATAAGTAAAGAATATACAGAAAGAGTCAGGACAATGTTAGAGCAGAGAATATATGAAATGCCAGTAAATTTGAACATTTCTGTCAAGTGGACCATTTCCTAGCTCTTAAAGTTTACCAACACTGACACAAGAGGAAATCATTTAAGGTCATCATGTCTGCCCTTGGCATTCTCGGAAAGCCCTGGCCTCAGAATGCAGCCTCTGTAGTCCATGGTAACCTGCAGAGAGGGGGCGGGGCTGAGGGAGGTTGGAACACTGCCCTCACTGAGGGAGTGGGTGTGGCCATCTCTGCTGTGACTGAACAAAGGGCAGGGGAGCAGGGGGCCCAGGGCAGGGCCCTCAGAGCCCGGCAGGCCCAGTGGAGTGTCACAAGTTTTTAGGCCCAGGCCAAAGGGCGCCTTCTTTGTCTGCACAGCTGCCCAAACTCTCACCTTTCCACTCAGGCCGCCCTCTTACTTGAAGTGTGTGTGGAACGTGTCCGCGCAGTACACCGCGCTGCACAGCTAAGCATAGTTCTGGGCATCGTAGCTTCCTGCCATGTGACCGAAGTTTGCAGGCAGATGGGTCCCTGGGAAACACGCGGAGGGGCTCCTGCCCGGGTCACAGGCCGCCCACTGCCCCTGCCCCAGATCGGGGGCCACAAAGCAGCCCTGTCTGAGTCCCCTGCCTCTAGAGGGAGTATTGGACCAACACTTGTAGAAAACGGGGTCCTTGCGGGCCACTCATTGGAGGGACACAAATAAATCTTTGCCGACTCTCTGCTGAAACTTACGAGCGTTCACAACTAAGCCTCTTACAAGGTCAGCTGTTTAGCTAAACATGAGCTCATGATCTAAATTTACACAATATTGAAGAAAGCAGCTACAAGGGGAGACAATCAGCCAAAACCATCAATACCAGAATTAGATTCCCAAGGCCATCATTCAGATGTAGGAATAATCGGGTGCAAGGCAGAAAATATACATAAAACTGGAACTGAAACAAGGCACGAGGATGTTTTCAAAGACTGGTAGGGTCTCTAAAACATTTTTCAAGGACATGTCATTGATAAAGCTAAATATTCCAAGGTTGTGTAATACAACAGATTAATCATTGAGAAGAGTGAAATTATGCTGTTTTGAAAACTATGCCAGGTCAGATTTTCTGCCTAATTATATAAGAAGATTTCTCTAAAAAATACACATTATTTCAAAGACTTATTGGCTGTGAAATAAGTTAAGGGTATTTCAAATGGCTTGTCTGAAAAGAAAGGTGAGATGTAGGGAATCACAGAAAGTCGAGGGGAAAATAGGTCAATATATACATTGCTGTATGATGAACTAAGCCTTAGGCCAGCAACAATGGAGAGGACCTGACCCTTAGACACGAACAAGTAAGCTGGAATCTTCAAAAGTTCAAATCTTTATAAGTAAAAATATTTATTAAAATGAATAACCAAGTGTTTTAATTGACATCAGAAGATGAAAACAATAAACCCTGAGAACATAGAAAAAAGATAAATAAATATATGAGCAGAACTTAATACAACAGAAAACTTATAAAATTCAGGTGATTTAGTAAGTCCAAAGAATCTTCTTTGAAAAGAATTAAAAGACACACTTTGATTAAGGAAAACCAAAACATAAGTAAAGAATATACAGAAAGAGTCAGGACAATGTTAGAGCAGAGAATATAAGAAATGCCAGTAAATTTGAACATTTCTGTCAAGTGGACCATTTCCTAGCTCCTAAAGTTTACCAACACTGACACAAGAGGAAATCATTTAATGTCATCATGTCTGCCCTTGGCATTCTCGGAACGCCCTGGCCTCAGAATGCAGCCTCTGTAGTCCATGGTAACCTGCGGAGAGGGGGCGGGTCTGAGGGAGGTTGGAACACTGCCCTTACTGAGGGAGTGGGTGTGGCCATCTCTGCTGTGACTGAACAAAGGGCAGGGGAGCAGGGGGCCCAGTGCAGGGCCCTCAGAGCCCGGCAGGCCCAGTGGAGTGTCACAAGTTTTTAGGCCCAGGCCAAAGGGTGCCTTTTTTGTCTGCACAGCTGCCCAAACTCTCACCTTTCCACTCAGGCCGCCCTCTTACTTGAAGCGTGTGTGGAACGTGTCCGCGCAGTACACCGCACTGCACAGCTAAGCATAGTTCTGGGCATCATAGCTTCCTGCAAGGTGACCGAAGTTCGCAGGCAGATGGGTCCCTGGGACACACGCGGAGGGTCTCCTGCCCGGGTCACAGGCCGCCCACTGCCCCTGCCCCAAATCGGGGGCCGCAAAGCAGCCCTGTCTTAATCCCCTGCCTCTAGAGGGAGTATTGGACCAACACTTGTAGAAAACGGGGTCCTTGCGGGCCACTCATTGGAGGGACACAAATAAATCTTTGCCGACTTTCTGCTTAAACTTACGAGCGTTCACACCTAAGCCTCTTACAAGGTCAGCTGTTTAGCTAAACATGAGCTCATGATCTAAATTTACACAATAATGAAGAAAGCAGCTACAAGGGGAGACAATCAGCCAAAACCATCAATACCAGAATTAGATTCCCAAGGCCATCCATCAGAGGTAGGTATAATCGGGTGCAAGGCAGAAAATATACATAATACTGGAACTGAAACAAGGCACAAGGATGTTTTCAAAGACTGGTAGGATCTCTAAAACATTTTTCAAGGACATGTCATTGATAAAGCTAAATACTCCAAGGTTGTGTAATACAACAGATTAATCATTGAGAAGAGTGAAATTATGCTGTTTTGAAAACTATGGCAGGTCAGATTTTCTGCCTAATTATATAAGAAGATTTCTCTAAAAAATACACATTATTTCAAAGACTTATTGGCTGTGAAATAAGTTAAGGGTATTTCAAATGGCTTGTCTGCAAAGAAAGGTGAGATGTAGGGAATCACAGAAAGTCGAGTGGAAAATATGTCAATATATACATTGCTGTATGGTGAACTAAGCCTTAGGCCAGCAACAATGGAGAGGACCTGACCCTTAGACACGTACATGTAAGCTGGAATCTTCAAAAGTTCAAATCTTTATAAGTAAAAATATTTATTAAAATGAATAACCAAGTGTTTTAATTGACATCAGAAGATGAAAACAATAAATCCTGAGAACATAGAGAAAAGATAAATAAAGATATGAGCAGAACTTAATACAACAGAAAACGTATAAAATTGAGGTGATTTAGTAAGTCCAAAGAATTTTCTTTGAAAAGATTTAAAAGACACACTTTGATTAAGGAAAACCAAAACATAAGTAAAGAATATACAGAAAGAGTCAGGACAATGTTAGAGCAGAGAATATATGAAATGCCAGTAAATTTGAACATTTCTGTAAAGTGGACCATTTCCAAGCTCCTAAAGTTTACCAACACTGACACAAGAGGAAATCATTTAAGGTCATCATGTCTGCCCTTGGCATTCTCGGAACGCCCTGGCCTCAGAATGCAGCCTCTGTAGTCCATGGAAACCTGCGGAGAGGGGGCGGGGCTGAGGGAGGTTGGAACACTGCCCTCACTGAGGGAGTGGGTGTGGCCATCTCTGCTGTGACTGAACAAAGGGCAGGGGAGCAGGGGGCCCAGGGCATGGCCCTCAGAGCCCGGCCGGCCCAGTGGAGTGTCACAAGCTTTTAGGCCCAGGGCAAAGGGTGCCTTCTTTGTCTGCACAGCTGCCCAAACTCTCACCTTTCCACTCAGGCCGCCCTCTTACTTGAAGCGTGTGTGGAACGTGTCCGCGCAGTACACCGCGCTGCACAGCTAAGCATAGTTCTGGGCATCATAGCTTCCTGCCAGGTGACCGAAGTTCGCAGGCAGATGGGTCCCTGGGACACACGCGGAGGGGCTCCTGCCCGGGTCACAGGCCGCCCACTGCCCCTGCCCCAGATCTGGGGCCGCAAAGCAGCCCTGTCTGAATCCCCTGCCTCTAGAGGGAGTATTGGACCAACACTTGTAGAAAACGGGGTCCTTGCGGGCCACTCATTGGAGGGACACAAATAAATCTTTGCCGACTTTCTGCTGAAACTTACGAGCGTTCACACCTAAGCCTCTTACAAGGTCAGCTGTTTAGCTAAACATGAGCCCATGATCTAAATTTACACAATAATGAAGAAAGCAGCTACAAGGGGAGACATTCAGCTAAAACCATCAATACCAGAATTAGATTCCCAAGGCCATCCATCAGATGAAGGAATAATCGGGTGCAAGGCAGAAAATATACATAAAACTGGAACTGAAACAAGGCACAAGGATGTTTTCAAAGACTGGTAGGATCTCTAAAACATTTTTCAAGGACATGTCATTGATAAAGCTAAATACTCCAAGGTTGTGTAATACAACAGATTAATCATTGAGAAGAGTGAAATTATGCTGTTTTGAAAACTATGGCAGGTCAGATTTTCTGCCTAATTCTATAAGAAGATTTCTCTAAAAAATACACATTATTTCAAAGACTTATTGGCTGTGAAATAAGTTAAGGGTATTTCAAATGGCTTGTCTGCAAAGAAAGGTGAGATGTAGGGAATCACAGAAAGTCGAGGGGAAAATAGGTCAATATATACATTGCTGTATGGTGAACTAAGCCTTAGGCAAGCAACAATGGAGAGGACCTGAGCCTTAGACACGTACAGGTACGCTGGAATCTTCAAAAGTTCAAATCTTTATAAGTAAAAAGATTTATTAAAATGAATAACCAAGTGTTTTAATTGACATCAGAAGATGAAAACAATAAACCCTGAGAACATAGAGAAAAGATAAATAAAGATATGAGGAGAACTTAATACAACAGAAAACGTATAAAATTCAGGTGATTTAGTAAGTCCAAAGAATTTTCTTTGAAAAGATTTAAAAAACACACTTTGATTAAGGAAAACCAAAACATAAGTAAAGAATATACACAAAGAGTCAGGACAATGTTAGAGCAGAGAATATATGAAATGCCAGTAAATTTGAACATTTCTGTCAAGTGGACCATTTCCTAGCTCCTAAAGTTTACCAACACTGACACAAGAGGAACTCATTTAAGGTCATCATGTCTGCCCTTGTCATTCTCGGAACGCCCTGGCCTCAGAATGCAGCCTCTGTAGTCCATGGTAACCTGCGGAGAGGGGGCGGGGCTGAGGGAGGTTGGAACCCTGCCCTCACTGAGGGAGTGGGTGTGGCCATCTCTGCTGTGACTGAACAAAGGGCAGGGGAGCAGGGGGCCCAGGGCATGTCCCTCAAAGCCCGGCAGGCCCAGTGGACTGTCACAAGTTTTTAGGCCCAGGCCAAAGGGCGCCTTCTTTGTCTGCACAGCTGCCCAAACTCTCACCTTTCCACTCAGGCCGCCCTCTTACTTGAAGCGTGTGTGGAACGTGTCCGTGCAGTACACTGCGCTGCACAGCTAAGCATAGTTCTGGGCATCATAGTTTCCTGCCAGGTGACCGAAGTTCGCAGGCAGATGGGTCCCTGGGACACATGCGGAAGGGCTCCAGCCCGGGTCACAGGCCGCCCACTGCCCCTGCCCCAGATCGGGGGCCGCAAAGCAGCCCGGTCTGAATCCCCTGCCTCTAGAGGGAGTATTGGACCAACACTTGTAGAAAACGGGGTCCTTGCGGGCCACTCATTGGAGGGACACAAATAAATCTTTGCCGACTTTCTGCTGAAACTTACGAGCGTTCACACCTAAGCCTCTTACAAGGTCAGCTGTTTAGCTAAACATGAGCTCATGATCTAAATTTACACAATAATGAAGAAAGCAGCTACAAGGGGAGACAATCAGCCAAAATCATCAATACCAGAAATAGATTCCCAAGGCCATCCATCAGATGAAGGAATAATCGGGTGCAAGGCAGAAAATATACATAAAACTGGAACTGAAACAAGGCACAAGAATGTTTTCAAAGACTGGTAGGATCTATAAAACATTTTTCAAGGACATGTCATTGATAAAGCTAAATACTCCAAGGTGGTGTAATACAACAGATTAATCATTGAGAAGAGTGAAATTATGCTGTTTTGAAAACTATGGCAGGTCAGATTTTCTGCCTAATTATATAAGAAGATTTCTCTAAAAAATACACATTATTTCAAAGACTTATTGGCTGTGAAATAAGTTAAGGGTATTTCAAATGGCTTGTCTGCAAAGAAAGGTGAGATGTAGGGAATCACAGAAAGTCGAGGGGAAAATAGTTCAATATATACATTGCTGTATGGTGAACTAAGCCTTAGGCCAGCAACAATGGAGAGGACCTGACCCTTAGACACGTACATGTAAGCTGGAATCTTCAAAAGTTCAAATCTTTATAAGTAAAAAGATTTATTAATATGAATAAGCAAGTGTTTTAATTGACATCAGAAGATGAAAACAATAAACCCTGAGAACATAGAGAAAAGATAAATAAAGTTATGAGCAGAACTTAATACAACAGAAAACGTATAAAATTCAGGTGATTTACTAAGTCCAAAGAATTTTCTTTGAAAAGATTTAAAAGACACACTTTGATTAAGGAAAACCAAAACATAAGTAAAGAATATACAGAAAGAGTCAGGACAATGTTAGAGCAGAGAATATATGAAATGCCAGTAAATTTGAACATTTCTGTCAAGTGGACCATTTCCTAGCTCCTAAAGTTTACCAACACTGACACAAGAGGAAATCATTTAAGGTCATCATGTCTGCCCTTGGCATGCTCGGAACGCCCTGGCCTCAGAATGCAGCCTCTGTAGTCCATGGTAACCTGCGGAGAGGGGGCGGGGCTGAGGGAGGTTGGAACACTGCCCTCACTGAGGGAGTGGGTGTGGCCATCTCTGCTGTGACTGAACAAAGGACAGGGGAGCAGGGGGCCCATGGCACGGCCCTCAGAGCCCGGCAGGCCCAGTGGAGTGTCACAAGCTTTTAGGCCCAGGCCAAAGGGCGCCTTCTTTGTCTGCACAGCTGCCCAAACTCTCACCTTTCCACTCAGGCCGCCCTTTTACTTTAAGTGTGTGTGGAACGTGTCCGTGCAGTATACCGCGCTGCACAGCTAAGCATAGCTCTGGGCATCGTAGCTTCCTGCCAGGTGACCGAAGTTCGCAGGCAGATGGGTCCCTGGTACACACGCGGAGTGGCTCCTGCCCGGGTCACAGGCCGCCCACTGCCCCTGCCACAGATCGGGGGCCGCAAAACAGCCCTGTCTGAATCCCCTGCCTCTAGAGGGAGTATTGGACCAACACTTGTAGAAAACGGGGTCCTTGCGGGCCACTCATAGGAGGGACACAAATAAATCTTTGCCGACTTTCTGCTGAAACTTACGAGCGTTCACACCTAAGCCTCTTACAAGGTCAGCTGTTTAGCTAAACATGAGCTCATGATCTAAATTTACACAATAATGAAGAAAGCAGCTACAAGGGGAGACAATCAGCCAAAACCATCAATACCAGAATTAGATTCCCAAGGCCATCCATCAGATGTAGGAATAATCGGGTACAAGGCAGAAAATATACATAAAACTGGAACTGAAAGAAGGCATAAGGATGTTTTCAAAGACTGGTAGGATATCTAAAATATTTTTCAAGGACATGTCATTGATAAAGCTAAATACTCCAAGGTTGTGTAATACAACAGATTAATCATTGAGAAGAGTGAAATTATGCTGTTTTGAAAACTATGCCAGGTCAGATTTTCTGCCTAATTATATAAGAAGATTTCTCTAAAAAATACACATTATTTCAAAGACTTATTGGCTGTGAAATAAGTTAAGGGTATTTCAAATGGCTTGTCTGCAAAGAAAGGTGAGATGTAGGGAATCACAGAAAGTCGAGGGGAAAATAGGTCAATAGATACATTGCTGTATGGTGAACTAAGCCTTAGGCCAGCAACAATGGAGAGGACCTGACCCTTAGACATGTACAACTAAGCTGGAATCTTCAAAAGTTCAAATATTTATAAGTAAAAAGGTTTATTAAAATGAATAACCAAGTGTTTTAATTGACATCAGAAGATGAAAACAATAAACCCTGAGAACTTAGAAAAAAGATAAATAAAGATATGAGCAGAACTTAATACAACAGAAAACGTATAAAATTCAGGTGATTTAGTAAGTCCAAAGAATCTTCTTTGAAAAGATTTAAAAGACACACTTTGATTAAGGAAAACCAAAACATAAGTAAAGAATATACAGAAAGAGTCAGGACAATGTTAGAGCAGAGAATATATGAAATGCCAGTAAATTTGAACATTTCTGTCAAGTGGACCATTTCTTAGCTCCTAAAGTTTACCAACACTGACACAAGAGGAAATCACTTAAGGTCATCATGTCTGCCCTTGGCATTCTCGGAACGCCCTGGCCTCAGAATGCAGCCTCTGTAGTCCATGGTAACCTGCGGAGCGGGGGCGGGGCTGAGGGAGGTTGGAACACTGCCCTCACTGAGGGAGTGGGTGTGGCCATCTCTGCTCTGACTTTACAAATGGCAGGGGAGCAGGGGGCCCAGGGCAGGGCCCTCAGAGCCCGGCAGGCCCTGTGGACTCTCACAAGCTTTTAGGCCCAGGCCAAAGGGCGCCTTCTTTGTCTGCACAGCTGCCCACACTCTCACCTTTCCACTCAGGCCGCCCTCTTACTTGAAGTGTGTGTGGAACGTGTCCGCGCAGTACACCGCACTGCACAGATAAGCATAGGTCTGGGCATCGTAGCTACCTGCCAGGTGACCGAAGTTCGCAGGTAGATGGGTCCCAGGGACACATGCGGAGAGGCTCCTGCCCGGGTCACAGGCCGCCCACTGCCCCTGCCCCAGATCGGGGGCCGCAAAGCTGCCCTGTCTGAGTCCCCTGCCTCTAGAGGGGGTATTGGACCAACATATGTAGAAAACGGGGTCCTTGCGGGCCACGCATTGGAGGGACACAAATACACCTTTGCCGACTCTCTGCTGAAATTTACGAGCGTTCACACCTAAGCCTCTTACAAGGTCAGCTGTTTAGCTAAACATGAGCTCATGATCTAAATTTACACAATATTGAAGAAAGCAGCTACAAGGGGAGACAATCAGCCAAAACCATCAATACCAGAATTAGATTCCCAAGGCCATCCATCAGATGTAGGAATAATCGGGTGCAAGGCAGAAAATATACATAAAACTGGAACTGAAACAAGGCACAAGGATGTTTTAGAAGACTGGTAGGATCTCTAAAACATTTTTCAAAGACATGTCATTGATAAAGCTAAATACTCAAAGGTTGTGTAATACAACAGATTAATCATTGAGAAGAGTGAAATTATGCTGTTTTGAAAACTATGGCAGGTCAGATTTTCTGCCTAATTATATAAGAAGATTTCTCTAAAAAATACACATTATTTCAAAGACTTATTGGCTGTGAAATAAGTTAAGGGTATTTCAAATGGCTTGTCTGCAAAGAAAGGTGAGATGTAGGGAATCACAGAAAGTCGAGGGGAAAATAGGTCAATATATACATTGCTGTATGGTGAACTAAGCCTTAGGCCAGCAACAATGGAGAGGACCTGATCCTTAGACACGAACAAGTAAGCTGGAATCTTCAAAAGTTCAAATCTTTATAAGTAAAAAGATTTATTAAAATGAATAACCAAGTGTTTTAATTGACATCAGAAGATGAAAACAATAAACCCTGAGAACATAGAAAAAAGATAAATAAAGATATGAGCAGAACTTAATACAACAGAAAACGTATAAAATTCAGGTGATTTAGTAAGTCCAAAGAATCTTCTTTGAAAAGAATTAAAAGACACACTTTGATTAAGGAAAACCAAAACATAAGTAAAGAATATACAGAAAGAGTCAGGACAATGTTAGAGCAGAGAATATATGAAATGCCAGTAAATTTGAACATTTCTGTAAAGTGGACCATTTCCTAGCTCCTAAAGTTTACCAACACTGACACAAGAGGAAATCATTTAAGGTCATCATGTCTGCCCTTGGCATTCTCGGAACGCACTGGCCTCAGAATGCAGCCTCTGTAGTCCATGGTAACCTGCGGAGAGGGGGCGGGGTTGAGGGAGGTTGCAACACTGCCCTCACTGAGGGAGTGGGTGTGGCCATCTCTGCTGTGACTGAACAAAGGGCAGGGGAGCAGGGGGCCCAGGGCAGGGCCCTCAGAGCCCGGCAGGCCCAGTGGAGTGTCACAAGCTTTTAGGCCCAGGCCAAAGGGCGCCTTCTTTGTCTGAACAGCTGCCCAAACTCTCACCTTTCCACTCAGGCCGCCCTCTTACTTGAAGTGTGTGTGGAACGTGTCTGCGCAGTATACCGCGCTGCACAGCTAAGCATAGGTCTGGGCATCGTAGCTTCCTGCCAGGTGACCGAAGTTTGCAGGCAGATGGGTCCATGGGACACACGAGGAGTGGCTCCTGCCCGGGTCACCGGCCACCCACTGCCCCTGCCCCATATCGGGGGCGGCAAAGCAGCCCTGTCTAAATCCCCTGCCTCTAGAGGGAGTATTGGACCAACACTTGTAGAAAACGGGGTCCTTGCTGGCCACTCATTGGAGGGACACAAATACATCTTTGCCGACTCTCTGCTGAAACTTACGAGCGTTCACACCTAAGCCTCTTACAAGGTCAGCTGTTTAGCTAAACATGAGCTCATGATCTAAATTTACAAAATATTGAAGAAAGCAGCTACAAGGGGAGACAATCAGCCAAAACCATCAATACCAGAAATAGATTCCCAAGGCCATCCATCAGATGTAGGAATAATCGGGTGCAAGGCAGAAAATATACATAAAACTGGAACTGAAACAAGGCACAAGGATGTTTTCAAAGACTGGTAGGATCTCTAAAACATTTTTCAAGGACATGTCATTGATAAAGCTAAATACTCCAAGGTTGTGTAATACAACAGATTAATCATTGAGAAGAGTGAAATTATGCTGTTTTGAAAACTATGGCAGGTCAGATTTTCTGCCTAATTATAGAAGAAGATTTCTCTAAAAAATACACATTATTTCAAAGACTTATTGGCTGTGAAATAAGTTAAGGGTATTTCAAATGGCTTGTCTGCAAAGAAAGGTGAGATGCAGGGAATCACAGAAAGTCGAGGGGAAAATAGGTCAATATATACATTGCTGTATGGTGAACTAAGCCTTAGGACAGCAACAATGGAGAGGACCTGACCCTTAGACACGTACAAGTAAGCTGGAATCTTCAAAAGTTCAAATCTTTATAAGTAAAAAGATTTATTAAAATGAATAACCAAGTGTTTTAATTGACATCAGAAGATGAAAACAATAAACCCTGAGAACATAGAAAAAAGATAAATAAAGATATGAGCAGAACTTAATACAACAGAAAACGTATAAAATTCAGGTGATTTAGTAAGTCCAAAGAATCTTCTTTGAAAAGATTTAAAAGACACACTTTGATTAAGGAAAACCAAAACATAAGTAAAGAATATACAGAAAGAGTCAGGACAATGTTAGAGCAGAGAATATATGAAATGCCAGTAAATTTGAACATTTCTGTCAAGTGGACCATTTCCTAGCTCCTAAAGTTTACCAACACTGACACAAGAGGAAATCATTTAAGGTAATCATGTCTGCCCTTGGCATTCTTGGAACACCCTAGCCTCAGAATACAGCCTCTGTAGTCCATGGTAACCTGCGGAGAGGGTGCGGGGCTGAGGGAGGTTGGAACACTGCCCTCACTGAGGGAGTGGGTGTGGCCATCTCTGCTGTGACTGAACAAAAGTCAGGGGAGCAGGGGGCTCAGGGCAGGGCCCTCAGAGCCCGGCAGGCCCAGTGGAGTGTCACAAGCTTTTAGGCCCAGGCCAAAGGGCGCCTTCTTTGTCTGCACAGCTGCCCAAACTCTCACCTTTCCACTCAGGCCGCCCTCTTACTTGAAGTGTGTGTGGAACGTGTCCGTGCAGTATACCGCGCTGCACAGCTAAGCATAGGTCAGGGCATCGTAGCTTCCTGCCAGGTGACCGAAGTTCGCAGGCAGATGGGTCCCTGGGACACACGCGGAGTGGCTCCTGCCCGGGTCACAGGCCGCCCACTGCCCCTGCCCCAGATCGGGGGCCGCAAAGCAGCCCTGTCTGAGTCCCCTGCCTCTAGAGGGAGTATTGGACCAACACTTGTAGAAAACGGGGTCCTTGCGGGCAACTCATTGGAGGGACACAAATAAATCTTTGCCGACTTTCTGCTGAAACTTACGAGCGTTCACACCTAAGCCTCTTACAAGGTCAGCTGTTTAGCTAAACATGAGCTCATGATCTAAATTTACACAATATTGAAGAAAGCAGCTACAAGGGGAGACAATCAGCCAAAACCATCAATACCAGAATTAGATTCCCAAGGCCATCCCTCAGATGTAGGAATAATCGGTTGCAAGGCAGAAAATATACATAAAACTGGAACTGAAACAAGGCACGAGGATGTTTTCAAAGATTGGTAGGATCTCTAAAACATTTTTCAAGAACATGTCATTGATAAAGCTAAATACTCCAAGGTTGTGTAATACAACAGATTAATCATTGAGAAGAGTGAAATTATGCTGTTTTGAAAACTATGGCAGGTCAGATTTTCTGCCTAATTATATAAGAAGATTTCTCTAAAAAATACACATTATTTCAAAGACTTATTGGCTGTGAAATAAGTTAAGGGTATTTCAAATGGCTTGTCTGCAAAGAAAGGTGAGATGTAGGGAATCACAGAAAGTCGAGGGGAAAATAGGTCAATATATACATTGCTGTATGGTGAACTAAGCCTTAGGCCAGCAACAATGGAGAGGACCTGACCCTTAGACATGTACAAGTAAGCTGGAATCTTCAAAAGTTCAAATCTTTATAAGTAAAAAATTTATTAAAATGAATAACCAAGTGTTTTAATTGACATCAGAAGATGAAAACAATAAACCCTGAGAACATAGAAAAAAGATAAATAAAGATATGAGCAGAACTTAATACAACAGAAAACGTATAAAATTCAGGGGATTTAGTAAGTCCAAAGAATCTTCTTTGAAAAGAATTAAAAGACACACTTTGATTAAGGAAAACCAAAACATAAGTAAAGAATATACAGAAAGAGTCAGGACAATGTTAGAGCAGAGAATATATGAAATGCCAGTAAATTTGAACATTTCTGTCAAGTGGACCATTTCCTAGCTCCTAAAGTTTACCAACACTGACACAAGAGGAAATCATTTAAGGTCATCATGTCTGCCCTTGGCATTCTCGGAACGCCCTGGCCTCAGAATGCAGCCTCGGTAGTCCAGGGTAACATGCGGAGAGGGGGTGGGGCTGAGGGAGGTTGGAACACTGCCCTCACTGAGGGAGTGGGTGTGGCCATCTCTGCTGTGACTGAACAAAGGGCAGGGGAGCAGGGGGCCCAGGGCAGGGCCCTCAGAGACCGGCAGGCCCAGTGGACTGTCACAAGCTTTTAGGCCCAGGCCAAAGGGCGCCTTCTTTGTCTGCACAGCTGCCCAAACTCTCACCTTTCCACTCAGGCCGCCCTCTTACTTGAAGTGTGTGTGGAACGTGTCCGCGCAGTACACCGCGCTGCACACATAAGCATAGGTCTGGGCATCGTAGCTTCCTGCCAGGTGACCGAAGTTCGCAGGCAGATGTGTCCCAGGGACACACGAGGAGAGGCTCCTGCCCGGGTCACAGGACGCCTACTGCCCCTGCCCAAGATCTGGGGCCGCAAATCAGCCCTGTCTGAGTCCCCTGCCTCTAGAGGGAGTATTGGACCAACACTTGTAGAAAATGGGGTACTTGCGGGCCACTCATTGGAGGGACACAAATAAATCTTTGCCGACTCCCTGCTGAAACTTACGAGCGTTCACACCTAAGCCTCTTACAAGGTCAGCTGTTTAGCTAAACATGAGCTCATGATCTAAATTTACACAATATTGAAGAAAGCAGCTACAAGGGGAGACAATCAGCCAAAACCATCAATACCAGAAGTAGATTCCCAAGGCCATCCATCAGATGTAGGAATAATCGGGTGCAAGGCAGAAAATATACATAAAACTGGAAGTGAAACAAGGCACAAGGATGTTTTCAAAGACTGGTAGGATCTCTAAAACATTTTTCAAGGACATGTCATTGATAAAGCTAAATACTCCAAGGTTGTGTAATACAACAGATTAATCATTGAGAAGAGTAAAATTATGCTGTTTTGAAAACTATGGCAGGTCAGATTTTCTGCCTAATTATATAAGAAGATTTCTCTAAAAAATACACATTATTTCAATGACTTATTGGCTGTGAAATAAGTTAAGGGTATTTCAAATGGCTTGTCTGCAAAGAAAGGTGAGATGTAGGGAATCACAGAAAGTCGAGGGGAAAATAGGTCAATATATACATTTCTGTATGGTGAACTAAGCCTTAGGCCAGCAACAATGGAGAGGACGTGACCCTTAGACACGTACACGTAAGCTGGAATCTTCAAAAGTTCAAATCTTTATAAGTAAAAAGATTTATTAAAATGAATAACCAAGTGTTTTAATTGACATCAGAAGATGAAAACAATAAACCCTGAGAACATAGAGAAAAGATAAATAAAGATATGAGCAGAACTTAATACAATAGAAAACGTATAAAATTGAGGTGATTTAGTAAGTCCAAAGAATCTTCTTTGAAAAGATTTAAAAGACACACTTTGATTAAGGAAATCCAAAACATAAGTAAAGAATATACAGAAAGAGTCAGGACAATGTTAGAGCAGAGAATATATGAAATGCCAGTAAATTTGAACATTTCTGTAAAGTGGACCATTTCCTAGCTCCTAAAGTTTACCAACACTGACACAAGAGGAAATCATTTAAGGTCATCATGTCTGCCCTTGGCATTCTCGGAACGCCCTGGCCTCAGAATGCACCCTCTGTAGTCCATGGTAACCTGCGGAGAGGGGGCGGGGCTGAGGGAGGTTGGAACACTGCCCTCACTGAGGGAGTGGGTGTGGCCATCTCTGCTGTGACTGAACAAAGGGCAGGGGAGCAGGGGGCCCAGGGCAGGGCCCTCAGAGCCCGACAGGCCCAGTGGATTGCCACAAGCTTTTAGGCCCAGGCCAAAGGGCGCCTTCTTTGTCTGCACAGCTGCCCATACTCTCACCTTTCCACTCAGGCCGCCCTCTTACTTAAAGTGTGTGTGGAACATGTCCGCGCAGTACACCGCGCTGCACAGCTAAGCATAGGTCTGGGCATCGTAGCTTCCTGCCAGGTGACCGAAGTTCGCAGGCAGATGGGTCTCTGGGACACACGCGGAGAAGCTCCTGCCGGGTGACAGGCCGCCCACTGCCCCTGCCCCAGATCTGGGGCCGCAAAGCAGCCCTGTCTGATTCCGCTGGTTCTAGAGGGAGTATTGGACCAACACTGTAGAAAACGGGGTCCTTGCGGGCCACTCATTGGAGGGACACAAATAAATCTTTGCCGACTCTCTGCTGAAACTTACGAGCGTTCACACCTAAGCCTCTTACAAGGTCAGCTGTTTAGCTAAACATGAGCTCATGATCTAAATTTACACAGTAATGAAAAAGCAGTTACAAGGGGAGACAATCAGCCAAAACCATCAATACCAGAATTAGATTCCCAAGGCCATCCATCAGATGTAGGAATAATCGGGTGCAAGGCAGAAAATATACATAAAACTGGAACTGAAACAAGGCACAAGGATGTTTTCAAAGACTGGTAGGTTCTCTAAAACATTTTTCAAGGACATGTCATTGATAAAGCTAAATACTCCAAGGTTGTGTAATACAACAGATTAAGCATTGAGAAGAGTGAAATTATGCTGTTTTGAAAACTATGGCAGGTCAGATTTTCTGCCTAATTATATAAGAAGATTTCTCTAAAAAATACACATTATTTCAAAGACTTATTGGCTGTGAAATAAGTTAAGGGTATTTCAAATGGCTTGTCTGCAAAGAAAGGTGAGATGTAGGGAATCACAGAAAGTCGAGGGGAAAATAGGTCAATATATACATTGCTGTATGGTGAACTAAGCCTTAGGCCAGCAACAATGGAGAGGACCTGACCCTTAGACACGTACAAGTAAGCTGGAATCTTCAAAAGTTCAAATCTTTATAAGTAAAAAGATTTATTAAAATGAATAACCAAGTGTTTTAATTGACATCAGAAGATGAAAACAATAAACCCTGAGAACATAGAGAAAAGATAAATAAAGATATGAGCAGAACTTAATACAACAGAAAACGTATAAAATTCAGGTGATTTAGTAAGTCCAAAGAATCTTCTTTGAAAAGATTTAAAAGACACACTTTGATTAAGTAGAACAAAAACATAAGTAAAGAATATACAGAAAGAGTCAGGACAATGTTAGAGCAGAGAATATATGAAATGCCAGTAAATTTGAACATTTCTGTCAAGTGGACCATTTCCTAGCTCCTAAAGTTTACCAACACTGACACCAGAGGAAATCATTTAAGGTCATCATGTCTGCCCTTGGCATTCTCGGACGCCCTGGCCTCACAATGCAGCCTCTGTAGTCCATGGTAACCTGCGGAGAGGGGGCGGGATTGAGGGAGGTGGGAACACTGCCCTCACTGAGGGAGTGGGTGTGGCCATCTCTGCTGTGACTGAACAAAGGGCAGGGGAGCAGGGGGCCCAGGGCAGGGCCCTCAGAGCACGGCAGGCCCAGTGGAGTGTCACAAGCTTTTAGGCCCAGGCCAAAGGGCGCCTTCTTTGTCTGCACAGCTGCCCAAACTCTCACCTTTCCACTCAGGCCGCCCTCGTACTTGAAGTGTGTGTGGAACGTGTCAGCGCAGTACACCGCGCTGCACAGCTAAGCATATGTCTGGGCATCGTAGATTCCTGCCAGTTGACCGAGGTTCGCAGGCAGATGGGTCCCTGGGACACACGCGGAGAGCCTCCTGCCAGGGCCACAGGCCGCCCACTGCCCCTGCCCCAGATCAGGGGCCGCAAAGCAGCCCTGTCTGAGTCCCGTGCCTCTAGAGGGAGTATTGGACCAACACTTGTAGAAAACGGGGTCCTTGCTGGCCACTCATGGGAGGGACACAAATAAATCTTGGCCGAGTTTCTGCTGAAACTTACGAGCGTTCACACCTAAGCCTCTTACAAGGTCAGCTGTTTAGCTAAACATGAGCTCATGATCTAAATTTACACAATAATGAAGAAAGCAGCTACAAGGGGAGACAATCAGCCAAAACAATCAATACCAGTATTAGATTCCCAAGGCCATCCATCAGATGTAGGAATAATCGGGTGCAAGGCAGAAAATATACATAAAACTGGAACTGAAACAAGGCACGAGGATGTTGTCAAAGACTGGTAGGATCTCTAAAACATTTTTAAAGGACATGTCATTGATAAAGCTAAATACACAAAGGTTGTGTAATACAACAGATTAATCATTGAGAAGAGTGAAATTATGCTGTTTTGAAAACTATGGCAGGTCAGATTTTCTGCCTAAATATATAAGAAGATTTCTCTAAAAAATACACATTATTTCAAAGACTTATTGGCTGTGAAATAAGTTAGGGGTATTTCAAATGGCTTGTCTTCAAAGAAAGGTGAGATGTAGGGAATCACAGAAAGTCGAGGGGAAAATAGGTCAATATATACATTGCGATATGTTGAACTAAACGTTCGGCCAGCAACAATGGAGAGCACCTGACACTTAAAAACTTACAAGTAAGCTGGAATCTTCAAAAGTTCAAATCTATATAAGTAAAATATTTATTAAAATGAATAACCAAGTGTTCTAATTGACATCAGAAGATCAAAACAATAAACCCTGAGAACATAGAAAAAAGATAAATAAAGATATGAGCAGAACATAATACAACAGAAAACGAATAAAATTGAGGTGATTTAGTAAGTCCAAAGAATCTTCTTTGAAAAGATTGAAAAGACACACTTTGATTAAGGAAAACAAAAACATAAGTAAAGAATATACAGAAAGAATCAGGACAATGTTATAGCAGAGAATATAAGAAATGCCAGTAAATTTGAACATTTCTGTAAAGTGGACCATTTCCTAGCTCCTAAAGTTTACCAAACCTGACACAAGAGGAAATCATTTAAGGTCATCATGTCTGCCCTTGGCATTCTCAGAACGCCCTGGCCTCAGGATGCAGCCTCTGTAGTCCATGGTAACCTGCGGAGAGGGGGCGGGGCTGAGGGTGGTTGGAACTCTGCCCTCACTGAAGGAGTGGGTGTGGCCATCTCTGCTGTGACTGAACAAAGGGCAGGGGAGCAGGAGGCCCAGGGCAGGGCCCTCTGAGCACGGCAGGTCCAGTGGGGTGTCACAAGCATTTAGGCCCAGGCCAAAGGGCACCTTCTTTGTCTGCACAGCTGCCCAAACTCTCAACGTTCCACTCAGGCCGACCTCTTACTTGAAGTGTGTGTGGAACCTGTCCTCACAGTACACCTCGCTGCACAGCTAACCATAGGTATGGGCATCGTAGCTTCCTGCCAGGTGACCGAAGTTCGCAGGCAGATGTGTCCCAGGGACACATGCAAAGAGGCTCCAGCCCGGGCCACAGGCTGCCCACTGCCCCTGCCCCAGATCGGGGGCCGCCAATCAGCCCTGCCGGAGTCCCCTGCCTCTAGAGGGAGTATTGGACCAACACTTGTAGAAAACGGTGTCCTCGTGGGCAACTCATTGGAGGGACACAAATAAATCCTTGCCGTCTTTCTGCTGAAGCTTACGAGCGTTCACACCTAAGCGTCTTAAAAGGTCAGCTGCTAAGGTAAACATGAGCTCATGATCTAAATTTACACAATAATGAAGAAATCAGCTACGAGGGGAGACAATCAGTAAAGACTATCAATACCAGAATTAGATTCCCAAGGCCATCCATAAATTGTTGGAATAATCAGGTGCAAGGCAGAAAATATACATAAAACTGGAACTGAAACAAGGAACAAGGATGTTTTCAAAGACTGGTAGGATCTCTAAAACATTTTTAAAGTACATGTCATTGATAAAGCTAAACACTCAAAGGTTGTGTAATACAACAGATTAAGCATTGAGAAGAGTGAAATTATGCTGTTTTGAAAACTATGGCAGGTGAGATTTTCTGCCTAATTATATAAGAAGATTTCTCTAAAAAATACACATTATTTCAATGACTTATTGGCTGTGAAATAAGTTAAGGGTATTTCAAATTGCTTGTCTGCAAAGAAAGGTGAGATGTAGGGAATCACAGAAAATCGAGGGGAAAATAGGTCAATATATACATTGCTATATGGTGAACTAAACCTTAGGCCAGCAACAATGGAGAGGACCTGACCCTTAGAAACTTACAAGTAAGCTGGAATCTTCAAAAGTTCAAATCTTTATAAGTAAAATATTTATTAAAATGAATAACCAAGTGTTTTAATTGACATCAGAAGATCAAAACAATAAACCCTGAGAACATAGAAAAAAGATAAATAAAGATATGAGCAGAACTTAATACAACAGAAAACGTATAAAATTGAGGTGATTTAGTAAGTCCAAAGAATCTTCTTTGAAAAGATTGAAAAGACACACTTTGATTAAGGAAAACAAAAACATAAGTAAAGAATATACAGAAAGAATCAGGACAATGTTATAGCAGAGAATATATGAAATGCCAGTAAATTTGAACATTTCTGTAAAGTGGACCATTTCCTAGCTCCTAAAGTTTACCAAACCTGACACAAGAGGAAATCATTTAAGGTCATCATGTCTGCCCTTGGCATTCTCGGAATGCCCTGGCCTCAGGATGCAGCCTTTGTAGTCCATGGTAACCTGCAGAGAGGGGGCGGGGATGAGGGTGGTTGGAACTCTGCCCCCACTGAAGGAGTGGGTGTGGGCATTTCTGCTGTGACTGAACAAAGGGCAGGGGAGCAGGGGGCCCAGGGCAGGGCCCTCAGAGCACGGCAGGTCCAGTGGGGTGTCACAAGCATTTAGGCCCAGGTCGAAGGTCGCCTTCTTTTTCTGCACAGCTGCCCAAACTCTCACCTTTCCACTCAGGCCGACCTCTTACTTGAAGTGTGTGTGGAACCTGTCCGCGCAGTACACCTCGCTGCACAGCTAACCATAGGTATGGGCATTGTAGCTTCCTGCCAGGTGACCGAAGTTCACAGGCAGGTTGGTTCCAGGGACACATGCAGAGAGGCTCCTTCACGGGCAACCGGCTGCCCACTGCCCCTGCCCCAGATCGGGGGCCGCCAATCAGCCCTGTCGGAGTCCCCTGCCTCTAGAGGGAGTATTGGACCAGCACTTGTAGAAAACGGTGTCCTCGTGGGCAACTCATTGGAGGGACAGAAATAAATCTTTGCCGACTTTCTTCTGAAGCTTACGTGCGTTCACACCTAAGCATCTTACAAGGTCATCTGTTTAGCTAAACATGAGCTCATGATCTAAATTTACACAATAATGAAGAAATCAGCTACGAGGGGAGACAATCAGTAAAGACTATCAATACCAGAATTAGATTCCCAAGGCCATCCATCAATTGTTGGAATAATCAGGTGCAAGGCAGAAAATATACATAAAACTGGAACTGAAACAAGGAACAAGGATGTTTTCAAAGACTGGTAGGATCTCTAAAACATTTTTAAAGTACATGTCATTGATAAAGCTAAATACTCAGAGGTTGTGTAATACAACAGATTAAGCATTGAGAAGAGTGAAATTATGCTGTTTTGAAAACTATGGCAGGTGAGATTTTTTGCCTAATTATATAAGAAGATTTCTCTAAAAAATACACATTATTTCAATGACTTATTGGCTGTGAAATAAGTTAAGGGTATTTCAAATGGCTTGTCTGCAAAGAAAGGTGAGATGTAGGGAATCACAGAAAGTCGAGGGGAAAATAGGTCAATATATACATTGCTATATGGTGAACTAAACCTTAGGCCAGCAACAATGGAGAGGACCTGACCCTTAGAAACTTACAAGTAAGCTGGAATCTTCAAAAGTTCAAATCTTTATAAGTAAAATATTTATTAAAATGAATAACCAAGTGTTTTAATTGACATCAGAAGATCAAAACAATAAACCCTGAGAACATAGAAAAAAGATAAATAAAGATATGAGCAGAACTTAATACACCAGAAAACGTATAAAATTGAGGTGATTTAGTAAGTCCAAAGAATCTTCTTTGAAAAGATTTAAAAGACACACTTTGATTAAGGAAAACAAAAACATAAGTAAAGAATATAAAGAAAGAATCAGGACAATGTTATAGCAGAGAATATATGAAATGCCAGTAAATTTGAACATTTCTGTAAAGGGGACCATTTCCTAGCTCCTAAAGTTTACCAAACCTGACAAAAAAGGAAATCATTTAAGGTCATCATGTCTGCCCTTGGCATTCTCGGAACGCACTGGCCTCAGGATGCAGCCTCTGTAGTCCATGGTAACCTTCGGAGAGGGGGCGGGGCTGAGGGTGGTTGGAACTCTGCCCTCACTGAAGGAGTGGGTGTGGCCAACTCTACTGTGACTGAACAAAGGGCAGGGGAGCAGGGGGCCCAGGGCAGGGCCCTCAGAGCATGGCAGGTCCAGTGGGGTGTCACAAGCATTTAGGCCCAGGCCAAAGAGTGCCTTCTTTGTCTGCACAGCTGCCCAAACTCTCACCTTTCCACTCAGGCCGACCTCTTACTTGAAGTATGTGTGGAACCTGTCCTCACAGTACACCTCGCTGCACAGCTAACCATAGGTCTGGGCATCGTAGCTTCCTGCCAGGTGACCGAAGTTCGCAGGCAGATCTGTCCCAGGGACACATGCAAAGATGCTCCAGCGCGGGCCACAGGCTGGCCACTGCCCGTGCCCCAGATCGGGGGATGCCAATCAGCCCTGTCAGAGTCCGCTACCTCTAGAGGGAGTATTGGACCAACACTTGTAGAAAACGGTGTCCTCGTGGGCAACTCATTGGAGGGACACAAATAAATTTTGCCGACTTTCTCCTGAAGCTTATGAGCGTTCACACGTAAGCGTCTTAAAAGGTCAGCTGTTTAGCTAAACATGAGCTCATGATCTAAATTTACACAATAATGAAGAAATCAGCTACAAGGGGAGACAATCAGCAAAAACTATGAATACCAGAATTAGATTCCCAAGGCCATCCATCAATTGTTGGAATAATCAGGTGCAAGGCAGAAAATATACATAAAACTGGAACTGAAACAAGGAACAAGGATGTTTTCAAAGACTGGTAGGATCTCTAAAACATTTTTAAAGTACATGTCATTGATAAAGCTAAATACTCAAAGGTTGTGTAATACAACAGATTAAGCATTGAGAAGAGTGAAATTATGCTGTTTTGAAAACTATGGCAGGTGAGATTTTCTGCCTAATTGTATAAGAAGATTTCTCTAAAAATACACATTATTTCAATGACTTATTGGCTGTGAAATAAGTTAAGGGTATTTCAAATGGCTTGTCTGCAAAGAAAGGTGAGATGTAGGGAATCACAGAAAGTCGAGGGGAAAATAGGTCAATATATACATTGCTATATTGTGAACTAAACCTTAGGCCAGCAACAATGGAGAGGACCTGACCCTTAGAAACTTACAAGTAAGCTGGAATCTTCAAAAGTTCAAATCTTTATAAGTAAAATATTTATTAAAATGAATAACCAAGTGTTTTAATTGACATCAGAGGATCAAAACAATAAACCCTGAGAACATAGAAAAAAGATAAATAAAGTTATGAGCAGAACTTAATACAACAGAAAACGTATAAAATTCAGGTGATTTAGTAAGTCCAAAGAATCTTCATTGAAAAGATTGAAAAGACACACTTTGATTAAGGAAAACAAAAATATAAGTATAGAATATACAGAAAGAATCAGGACAATGTTATAGCAGAGAATATAAGAAATGCCAGTAAATTTGAACATTTCTGTAAAGTGGACCATTTCCTAGCTCCTAAAGTTTACCAAACCTGACACAAGAGGAAATCATTTAAGGTCATCATGTCTGCCCTTGGCATTCTCGGAACGCCCTGGCCTCATGATGCAGCCTCTGTAGTCCATGGTAACCTGCGGAGAGGGGGAGGGGCTGAGGGTGGTTGGAACACTGCCCTCACTGAAGGAGTGGGTGTGGCCATCTCTGCTCTGACTGAACAAAGGGCAGGGGAGCAGGGGGCCCAGGGCAGGGCCCTCAGAGCACGGCAGGTCCAGTGGGGTGTCACAAGGATTTAGGCCCAGGCCAAAGGGCGCCTTCTTTGTCTGCACAGCTGCCCAAACTCTCACCTTTCCACTCAGGCCGACCTCTTATTGAAGTGTGTGTGGAACCTGTCCACGCAGTACACCTCGCTGCACAGCTAACCATAGGTCTGGGCATCGTAGCTTCCTGCAAGGTGACCGAAGTTCGCAGGGAAATGGGTCCCAGGGACACATGCAGAGAGGCTCCTGCCCGGGCCACAGGCTGCCCACTGCCCCTGCCCCAGATCGGGGGCCGCCAATCAGCCCTGTGGGAGTCCCCTGCCTCTAGAGGGAGTATTGGACCAACACTTGTAGAAAACGGTGTCCTCGTGGGCAACTCATTGGAGGGACAGGAATAAATCTTTGCCGACTTTCTTCTTAAGCTTACGAGCGTTCACACCTAAGAGTCTTACAAGTTCAGCTGCTAAGGTAAACATGAGATCATGATCTAAATTTACACAATAATGAAGAAATCAACTACGAGGGGAGACAATCAGTAAAGACTATCAATACCAGAATTAGATTCCCAAGGCCATCCATAAATTGTTGGAATAATCAGGTGCAAGGCAGAAAATATACATAAAACTGGAACTAAAACAAGGAACAAGGATGTTTTCAAAGACTGGTAGGATCTCTAAAACATTTTTAAAGTACATGTCATTGATAAAGCTAAATACTGAAAGGTTGTGTAATACAACAGATTAAGCATTGAGAAGAGTGAAATTATGCTGTTTTGAAAACTATGGCAGGTGAGATTTTCTGCCTAATTATATAAGAAGATTTCTCTAAAAATACACATTATTTCAATGACTTATTGGCTGTGAAATAAGTTAAGGGTATTTCAAATGGCTTGTCTGCAAAGAAAGGTGAGATGTAGGGAATCACAGAAAGTCGAGGGGAAAATAGGTCAATATATACATTGCTATATGGTGAACTAAACCTTAGGCCAGCAACAATGGAGAGGACCTGACCCTTAGAAACTTACAAGTAAGCTGGAATCTTCAAAAGTTCAAATATTTATAAGTAAAATAGTTATTAAAATGAAAAACCAAGTGTTTTAATTGACATCAGAAGATCAAAACAATAAACCCTGAGAACATAGAAAAAAGATAAATAAAGATATGAGCAGAACTTAATACAACAGAAAACGTATAAAATTGAGGTGATTTAGTAAGTCCAAAGAATCTTCTTTGAAAAGATTGAAAAGACACACTTTGATTAAGGAAAACAAAAACATAAGTAAAGAATATACAGAAAGAATCAGGACAATGTTATAGCAGAGAATATATGAAATGCCAGTAAATTTGAACATTTCTGTGAAGTGGACCATTTCCTAGCTCCTAAAGTTTACCAAACCTGACACAAGAGGAAATCATTTAAGGTCATCATGTCTGCCCTTGGCATTCTCGGAATGCCCTGGCCTCAGGATGCAGCCTCTGTAGTCCATGGTAACCTGCGGAGAGGGGGCGGGGTTGAGGGTGGTTGGAACTCTGCCCCCACTGAAGGAGTGGGTGTGGCCATTTCTGCTGTGACTGGACAAAGGGCAGGGGAGCAGGGGGCCCAGGGCACGGACCTCAGAGCACGGCATGTCCAGTGGGGTGTCACAAGCATTTAGGCCCAGGTCAAAGGTCGCCTTCTTTTTCTGCACAGCTGCCCAAACTCTCACCTTTCCACTCAGGCCGACCTCTTACTTGAAGTGTGTGTGGAACCTGTCCGCGCAGTACACCTCGCTGCACAGCTAACCATAGGTCTGGGCATCGGAGCTTCCTGCCAGGTGACCGAAGTTCGCAGGCAGGTAGGTCCCAGGGACACATGCAAAGAGGCTCCTTCCCGGGCAACAGGCTGCCCACTGCCCCTGCCCCAGATCGGGGGCCGCCAATCAGCCGTGTCGGAGTCCCCTGCCTCTAGAGGGAGTATTGGACCAACACTTGTAGAAAACAGTGTCCTCGTGGGCAACTCATTGGAGGGACAGAAATAAATCTTTGCCGACTTTCTTCTGAAGCTTACGTGCGTTCACACCTAAGCATCTTACAAGGTCAGCTGTTTAGCTAAACATGAGCTCATGATCTAAATTTACACAATAATGAAGAAATCAGCTACGAGGGGAGACAATCAGTAAAGACTATCAATACCAGAATTAGATTCCCAAGGCCATCCATCAATTGTTGGAATAATCAGGTGCAAGGCAGAATATATACATAAAACTGGAACTGAAACAAGGAACAAGGATGTTTTCAAAGACTGGTAGGATGTCTAAAACATTTTTAAAGGACATGTCATTGATAAAGCTAAATACTCAAAGGTTGTGTAATACAACAGATTAAGCATTGAGAAGAGTGAAATTATGCTGTTTTGAAAACTATGGCAGGTGAGATTTTCTGCCTAATTATATAAGAAGATTTCTCTAAAAATACACATTATTTCAATGACTTATTGGCTGTGAAATAATTTAAGGGTATTTCAAATGGCTTGTCTGCAAAGAAAGGTGAGATGTAGGGAATCACAGAAAGTCGAGGGGAAAATAGGTCAATATATACATTGCTATATGGTGAACTAAACTTTAGGCCAGCAACAATGGAGAGGACCTGACCCTTAGAAACTTACAAGTAAGCTGGAATCTTCAAAAGTTCAAATCTTTATAAGTAAAATATTTATTAAAATGAATAACCAAGTGTTTTAATTGACATCAGAAGACCAAAACAATAAACCCTGAGAACATAGAAAAAAGATAAATAAAGATATGAGCAGAACTTAACACAACAGAAAACATATAAAATTCAGGTGATTTAGTAATTCCAAAGAATCTTCTTTGAAAAGATTGAAAAGACACACTTTGATTAAGGAAAACAAAAACATAAGTATAGAATATACAGAAAGAATCAGGACAATGTTATAGCAGAGAATATATGAAATGCCAGTAAATTTGAACATTTCTGTAAAGTGGACCATTTCCTAGCTCCTAAAGTTTACCAAACCTGACACAAGAGGAAATCATTTAAGGTCATCATGTCTGCCCTTGGCATTGTCGGAACGCCCTGGCCTCAGGTTGCAGCCTCTGTAGTCCATGGTAACCTGTGGAGAGGGGGCGGGGCTGAGGGTGGTTGGAACTCTGCCCTCACTGAAGGAGTGGGTGTGGCCATCTCTGCTGTGACTGAACAAAGGGCAGGGGAGCATGGGGCCCAGGGCAGGGCCCTCAGAGCACGGCAGGTCCAGTGGGGTGTCACAAGCATTTAGGCCCAGGCCAAAGGGCGCCTTCTTTGTCTGCACAGCTGCCCAAACTCTCACCTTTCCACTCAGGCCGACCTCTTACTTGAAGTGTGTGTGGAACCTGTCCTCACAGTACACCTCGCTGCACAGCTAACCATAGGTCTGGGCATCGTGGCTTCCGGCCAGGTGACCGAAGTTCGCAGGCAGATATGTCCCAGGGACACATGCAAAGAGGCTCCTGCCTGGGCCACAGGCTGCCCACTGCCCCTGCCCCAGATCGGGGGCCGCCAATCAGCCCTGTCGGAGTCCCCTGCCTCTAGAGGGAGTATTGGACCAACACTTGTAGAAAACGGTGTCCTCGTGGGCAACTCATTGGAGGGACACAAATAAATTTTGCCGACTTTCTGCTGAAACTTACGAGCGTTCACACCTAAGCGTCTTACAAGGTCAGCTGTTTAGCTAAACATGAGCTCATGATCTAAATTTACACAATAATGAAAAAATCAGCTACGAGGGGAGACAATCAGTAAAGACTATCAATACCAGAATTAGATTCCCAAGGCCATCCATCAATTGTTGGAATAATCAGGTGCAAGGCAGAATATATACATAAAACTGGAACTGAAACAAGGAACAAGGATGTTTTCAAAGACTGGTAGGATCTCTAAAACATTTTTAAACTACATGTCATTGATAAAGCTAAATACTCAAAGGTTGTGTAATACAACAGATTAAGCATTGAGAAGAGTGAAATTATGCTGTTTTGAAAACTATGGCAGGTGAGATTTTCTGCCTAATTATATAAGAAGGTTTCTCTAAAAATACACATTATTTCAATGACTTATTGGCTGTGAAATAAGTTAAGGGTATTTCAAAAGGCTTGTCTGCAAAGAAAGGTGAGATGTAGGGAATCACAGAAAGTCGAGGGGAAAATAGGTCAATATATACATTGCTATATGGTGAACTAAACCTTAGGCCAGCAACAATGGAGAGGACCTGACCCTTAGAAACTTACAAGTAAGCTGGAATCTTCAAAAGTTCAAATCTTTATAAGTAAAATATTTATTAAAATGAATAACCAAGTGTTTTAATTGACATCAGAAGATCAAAACAATAAACACTGAGAACATAGAAAAAAGATAAATAAAGATATGAGCAGAACTTAATACAACAGAAAACGTATAAAATTGAGGTGATTTAGTAAGTCCAAAGAATCTTCTTTGAAAAGATTTAAAAGACACACTTTGATTAAGGAAAACAAAAACATAAGTAAAGAATATACAGAAAGAATCAGGACAATGTTATAGCAGAGAATATATAAAATGCCAGTAAATTTGAACATTTCTGTAAAGTGGACCATTTCCTAGCTCCTAAAGTTTACCAAACCTGACACAAGAGGAAATCATTTAAGGTCATCATGTCTGCCCTTGGCATTCTCGGAACGCCCTGGCCTCAGGATGCAGCCTCTGTAGTCCATGGTAACCTGCGGAGAGGGGGCGGGGCTGAGGGTGGTTGGAACTCTGCCCTCACTGAAGGAGTGGGTGTGGCCAACTCTAATGTGACTGAACAAAGGGCAGGGGAGGAGGGGGCCCATGGCAGGGCCCTCAGAGCACGGCAGGTCCAGTGGGGTGTCACAAGCATTTAGGCCCAGGCCAAAGGGCGCCTTCTTTGTCTGCACAGCTGCCCAAACTCTCACCTTTCCACTCAGGCCGACCTCTTACTTGAAGTGTGTGTGGAACCTGTCCTCACAGTACACCTCGCTGCACAGCTAACCATAGGTCTGGGCATCGTAGCTTCCTGCCAGGTGACTGAAGTTCGTAGGCAGATGTGTCCCAGGGACACATGCAAAGAGGCTCCTGCCCGGGCCACTGGCTGCCCACTGCCACTGCCCCAGATTGGGGGCCACCAATCAGCCCTTTCGGATTCCCCTGCCTCTAGAGGGAGTATTGGACCAACACTTGTAGAAAACGGTGTCCTCGTGGGCAACTCATTGGAGGGACACAAATAAATCTTTGCCGCCTTTCTGTGGAAGCTTACGAGCGTTCACACCTAAGCGTCTTACAAGGTCAGCTGTTTAGCTAAACATGAGCTCATGATCTAAATTTACACAATAATGAAGAAATCAGCTACGAGGGGAGACAATCAGTAAAGACTATCAATACCAGAATTAGATTCCCAAGGCCATCCATCAGTTGTTGGAACAATCAGGTGCAAGGCAGAATATATACATAAAACTGGAACTGAAACAAGGAACAAGGATGTTTTCAAAGACTGGTAGGGTCTCTAAAACATTTTTAAAGGACATGTCATTGATAAAGCTAAATACTCAAAGGTTGTGTAATACAACAGATTAAGCATTGAGAAGAGTGAAATTATGCTTTTTTGAAAACTATGGCAGGTGAGATTTTCTGCCTAATTATATAAGAAGATTTCTCTAAAAATACACATTATTTCAATGACTTATTGGCTGTGAAATAAGTTAAGGGTATTTCAAATGGCTTGTCTGCAAAGAAAGGTGAGATGTAGGGAATCACAGAAAGTCGAGGGGAAAATAGATCAATATATACATTGCTATATGGTGAACTAAACCTTAGGCCAGCAACAATGGAGAGGACCTGACCCTTAGAAACTTACAAGTAAGCTGGAATCTTCAAAAGTTCAAATCTTTATAAGTAAAATATTTATTAAAATGAATAACCAAGTGTTTTAATTGACATCAGAAGATCAAAACAATAAACCCTGAGAACATAGAAAGAAGATAAATAAAGATATGAGCAGAACTTAATACAACAGAAAACGTATAAAATTGAGGTGATTTAGTAAGTCCAAAGAATCTTCTTTGAAAAGATTTAAAAGACACACTTTGATTAAGGAAAACAAAAACATAATTAAAGAATATACAGAAAGAATCAGGACAATGTTATAGCAGAGAATATATGAAATGCCAGTAAATTTGAACATTTCTGTAAAGTGAACCATTCCCTAGCTCCTAAAGTTTACCAAACCTGACACAAGAGGAAATCATTTAAGGTCATCATGTCTGCCCTTGGCATTGTCGGAACGCCCTGGCCTCAGGATGCAGCCTCTGTAGTCCATGGTAACATGTGGAGAGTGGGCGTGGCTGAGGGTTGTTGGAACTCTGCCCTCACTGAAGGAGTGGGTGTGGCCAACTCTACTGTGACTGAACAAAGGGCAGGGGAGCAGGGGGCCCAGGGCAGGGCCCTCAGAGCAGGGGAGGTCCAGTGGGGTGTCACAAGCATTTAGGCCCAGGCCAAAGGGCGCCTTCTTTGTCTGCACAGCTGCCCAAACTCTCACCTTTCCACTCAGGCTGACCTCTTACTTGAAGTGTGTGTGGAACCTGTCCTCACAGTACACCTCGCTGCACAGCTAACCATAGGTCTGGGCATCGTAGCTTCCTGCCAGGTGACTGAAGTTCGCAGGCAGATGTGTCCCAGTGACACATGCAAAGAGGCTCCTGCCCGGGCCACTGGCTGCCACTGCCCCTGCCCCAGATCGGGGGCCACCAGTCAGCCCTGTCGGATTCCCCTGCCTCTAGAGGGAGTATTGGACCAACACTTGTAGAAAACGGTGTCCTCGTGGGCAACTCATTGGAGGGACACAAATAAATCTTTGCCGCCTTTCTGCTGAATCTTACGAGCGTTCAGACCTAAGCGTCTTACAAGGTCAGCTATTTAGCTAAACATGAGCTCATGATCTAAATTTACACAATAATGAAAAAATCAGCTACGAGGGGAGACAATCAGTAAAGACTATCAATACCAGAATTAGATTCCCAAGGTCATCCATCAATTGTTGGAATAGTCAGGTGCAAGGCAGAATATATACATAAAACTGGAACTGAAACAAGGAACAAGGATGTTTTCAAAGACTGGTAGGATCTCTACATGTCATTGATAAAGCTAAATACTCAAAGGTTGTGTAATACCACAGATTAAGCATTGAGAAGAGTGAAATTATGCTGTTTTGAAAACTATGGCAGGTGAGATTTTCTGCCTAATTATATAAGAAGATTTATCTAAAAATACACATTATTTCAATGACTTATTGGCTGTGGACTAAGTTAAGGGTATTTCAAATGGCTTGTCTGCAAAGAAAGGTGAGATGTAGGGAATCACAGAAAGTCGAGGGGAAAATAGGTCAATATATACATTGCTATATGGTGAACTAAACCTTAGGCCAGCAACAATGGAGAGGACCTTACCCTTAGAAACTTACAAGTAAGCTGGAATCTTCAAAAGTTCAAATCTTTATAAGTAAAATATTTATTAAAATGAATAACCAAGTGTTTTAATTGACATCAGAAGATCAAAAAATAAACCCTGAGAACATAGAAAAAAGATAAATAAAGATATGAGCAGAACTTAATACAACAGAAAACGTATAAAATTGAGGTGATTTAGTAATTCCAAAGAATCTTCTTTGAAAAGATTGAAAAGACACACTTTGATTAAGGAAAACAAAAACATAAGTAAAGAATATACAGAAAGAATCTGGACAATGTTATAGCAGAGAATATATGAAATGCCAGTAAATTTGAACATTTCTGTAAAGTGGACCATTTCCTAGCTCCTAAAGTTTACCAAACCTGACACAAGAGGAAATCATTTAAGGTCATCATGTCTGCCCTTGGCATTCTCGGAACGCCCTGGCCTCAGGATGCAGCCTCTGTAGTCCATGGTAACCTGCGGAGAGGGGGCGGGGCTGAGGGTGGTTTGAACTCTGCCCTCACTGAAGGAGTGGGTGTGGCCATCTCTGCTGTGACTGAACAAAGGGCAGGGGAGCAGGGGGCCCAGGGCAGGGCCCTCAGAGCACGGCAGGTCCAGTGGTGTGTCACAAGCATTTAGGCCCAGGCCAAAGGGCGCCTTCTTTGTCTGCACAGCTGCCCAAACTCTTACCTTTCCACTCAGGCCGACCTCTTACTTGAAGTGTGTGTGGAACCTGTCCTCACAGTACACCTTGCTGCACAGCTAACCATAGGTCTGGGCATCGTAGCTTCCTGCCAGATGACCGAAGTTCGCAGGCAGATGTGTCCCAGGGACACATGCAAAGAGGCTCCAGCCCGTGCCACAGGCTGCCCACTGCCCCTGCCCCAGATCGGGGGCCGCCAATCAGCCCTGTCGGAGTCCCCTTCCTCTAGAGGGAGTATTGGACCAACACTTGTAGAAAACGGTGTCCTCGTGGGCAACTCATTGGAGGGACACAAATAAATTTTGCCGACTTTCTCCTGAAGCTTACGAGCGTTCATACGTAAGCGTCTTACAAGGTCAGCTGTTTAGCTAAACATGAGCTCATGATCTAAATTTACACAATAATGAAGAAATCAGCTACGAGGGGAGACAATCAGTAAAGACTATCAATACCAGAATTAGATTCCCAAGGCCATCCATCAATTGTTGGAATAATCAGGTGCAAGGCAGAACATATACATAAAACTGGAACTGAAACAAGGAACAAGGATGTTTTCAAAGACTGGTAGGATCTCTAAAACATTTTTAAAGGACATGTCATTGATAAAGCTAAATACTCAAAGGTTGTGTAATACAACAGATTAAGCATTGAGAAGAGTGAAATTATGCTGTTTTGAAAACTATGGCAGGTGAGATTTTCTGCCTAATTATATAAGAAGATTTCTCTAAAAATACACATTATTTCAATGACTTATTGGCTGTGAAATAAGTTAAGGGTATTTCAAATGGCTTGTCTGCAAAGAAAGGTGAGATGTAGGGAATCACAGAAAGTCGAGGGGAAAATAGGTCAATATATACATTGCTATATGGTGAACTAAACCTTAGGCCAGCAACAATATAGAGGACCTGACTCTTAGAAGCTTACAAGTAAGCTGGAATCTTCAAAAGTTCAAATCTTTATAAGTAAAATATTTATTAAAATGAATAACCAAGTGTTTTAATTGACATCAGAAGATCAAAACAATAAACCCTGAGAACATAGAATAAAGATAAATAAAGATATGAGCAGAACTTAATACAACAGAAAACGTATAAAATTGAGGTGATTTAGTAAGTCCAAAGAATCTTCTTTGAAAAGATTGAAAAGACACACTTTGATTAAGGAAAACAAAAACATAAGTAAAGAATATACAGAAAGAATCAGGACAATGTTATAGCAGAGAATATATGAAAAGCCAGTAAATTTGAACATTTCTGTAAAGTGGACCATTTCCTAGCTCCTAAAGTTTACCAAACCTGACACAAGAGGAAATCATTTAAGGTCATCATGTCTGCCCTTGGCATTCTCGGAACGCCCTGGCCTCAGGATGCAGCCTCTGTAGTCCATGGTAACCTGCGGAGAGGGGGCGGGGCTGAGGGTGGTTGGAACTCTGCCCTCACTGAAGGAGTGTGTGTGGCCATCTCTGCTGTGACTGAACAAAGGGCAAGGGAGCAGGGTTCCCAGGGCAGGGCCCTCAGAGCACAGCAGGTCCAGTGGGGTGTCACAAGCATTTAGGCCCAGGCCAAAGGGCGCATTCTTTGTCTGCACAGCTGCCCAAACTCTCACCTTTCCACTCAGGCCGACCTCTTACTTGAAGTGTGTGTGGAACCTGCCCTCACAGTACACCTCGCTGCACAGCTAACCATAGGTCTGGGCATCGTAGCTTCCTGCCAAGTGACCGAAGTTCGCAGGCAGATGTGTCCCAGGGACACATGCAAAGGGGTTCCTGCCCGGGCCACAGGCTGCCCACTGCCCCTGCCCCAGATCGGGGGCCGCCAATTAGCCCTGTCGGAATCCCCTGCCTCTAGAGGGAGTATTGGACCAACACTTGTAGAAAACGGTGTCCTCGTGGGCAACTCATTGGAGGGACACAAATAAATCTTTGCCGACTTTCTGCTGAAGCTTACGAGCGTTCACACCTAAGCGTCTTACAAGGTCAGCTGTTTAGCTAAACATGAGCTCATGATCTAAATTTACACAATAATGAAGAAATCAGCTACGAGGGGAGACAATCAGTAAAGACTATCAATACCAGAATTAGATTCCCAAGGCCATCCATCAATTGTTGGAATAATCAGATGCAAGGCAGAACATATACATAAAACTGGAACTGAAACAAGGAACAAGGATGTTTTCAAAGACTGGTAGGATCTCTAAAACATTTTTAAAGTACATGTCATTGATAAAGCTAAATACTCAAAGGTTGTGTAATACAACAGATTAAACTTTGAGAAGAGTGAAATTATGCTGTTTTGAAAACTATGGCAGGTGAGATTTTCTGCCTAATTATATAAGAAGATTTCTCTAAAAATACACATTATTTCAATGACTTATTGGCTGTGAAATAAGTTAAGGGTATTTCAAATGGCTTGTCTGCAAAGAAAGGTGAGATGTAGGGAATCACAGAAAGTCGAGGGGAAAATAGGTCAATATATACATTGCTATATGGTGAACTAAACCTTAGGACAGCAACAATATAGAGGACCTGACTCTTAGAAGCTTACAAGTAAGCTGGAATCTTCAAAAGTTCAAATCTTTATAAGTAAAATATTTATTAAAATGAATAACCAAGTGTTTTAATTGACATCAGAAGATCAAAACAATAAACCCTGAGAATATAGAAAAAAGATAAATAAAGATATGAGCAGAACTTAATACAACAGAAAACGTATAAAATTCAGGTGATTTAGTAAGTCCAAAGAATCTTCTTTGAAAAGATTGAAAAGACACACTTTGATTAAGGAAAACAAAAACATAAGTAAAGAATATACAGAAAGAATCAGGACAATGTTATAGCAGAGAATATATGAAATGCCAGTAAATTTGAACATTTCTGTAAAGTGGACCATTTCCTAGCTCCTAAAGTTTACCAAACCTGACACAAGAGGAAATCATTTAAGGTCATCATGTCTGCCCTTGGCATTCTCGGAACGCCCTGGCCTCAGGATGCAGCCTCTGTAGTCCATGGTAACCTGCGGAGAGGGGGCGGGGCTGAGGGTGGTTGGAACTCTGCCCTCACTGAAGGAGTGGTTGTGGCCATCTCTGCTGTGACTGAACAAAGGGCAGGGGAGCAGGGGTCCCAGGGCAGGGCCCTCAGAGCACAGCAGGTACAGTGGGGTGTCACAAGCATTTAGGCCCAGGCCAAAGGGCGCCTTCTTTGTCTGCACAGCTGCCCAAACTCTCACCTTTCCACTCAGGCCGACCTCTTACTTGAAGTGTGTGTGGAACCTGCCCTCACAGTACACCTCGCTGCACAGCTAACCATAGGTCTGGGCATCGTAGTTTCCTGCCAGGTGACTGAAGTTCGCAGGCAGATGTGTCCCAGGGACACATGCAAAGAGGCTCCTGCCCGGGCCACTGGCTGCCCACTGCCCCTGCCCCAGATCGGGGCCACCAATCAGCCCTGTCGGATTCCCCTGCCTCTAGAGGGAGTATTGGACCAACACTTGTAGAAAACGGTGTCCTCGTGGGCAACTCATTGGAGGTACACAAATAAATCTTTGCCGTCTTTCCGCGGAAGCTTACGAGCGTTCACACCTAGGCGTCTTACAAGGTCAGCTGTTTAGCTAAACATGAGCTCATGATCTAAATTTACACAATAATGAAGAAATCAGCTACGAGGGGAGAAAATCAGTAAAGACTATCAATACCAGGATTAGATTCCCAAGGCCATCCATCAATTGTTGGAATAATCAGGTGCAAGGCAGAATATATACATAAAACTGGAACTGAAACAAGGAACAAGGATGTTTTCAAAGACTGGTAGGATCTCTAAAACATTTTTAAAGTACATGTCATTGATAAAGCTAAATACTCAAAGGTTGTGTAATACAACAGATTAAGCATTGAGAAGAGTGAAATTATGCTGTTTTGAAAACTATGGCAGGTGAGATTTTCTGCCTAATTATATAAGAAGATTTCTCTAAAAAATACACATTATTTCAAGGACTTATTGGCTGTGAAATAAGTTAAGGGTATTTCAAATGGCTTGTCTGCAAAGAAAGGTGAGATGTAGGGAATCACAGAAAGTCGAGGGGAAAATAGGTCAATATATACATTGCTATATGGTGAACTAAGTCTTAGACCAGCAACAATGGAGAGGACCTGACCCTTAGAAACTTACAAGTAAGCAGGAATCTTCAAAAGTTCAAATCTTTATAAGTAAAATATTAATTAAAATGAATAACCAAGTGTTTTAATTGACATCAGAAGATCAAAACAATAAACCCTGAGAACATAGAAAAAAGATAAATAAAGATATGAGCAGAACTTAATCCAACAGAAAACGTATAAAATTCAGGTGATTTAGTAAGTCCAAAGAATCTTCTTTGAAAAGATTGAAAAGACACACTTTGATTAAGGAAAACAAAAACATAAGTAAAGAATATACAGAAAGAATCAGGACAATGTTATAGCAGAGAATATATGAAATGCCAGTAAATTTGAACATTTCTGTAAAGTGGACCATTTCCTAGCTCCTAAAGTTTACCAATCCTGACACAAGAGGAAATCATTTAAGGTCATCATGTCTGCCCTTGGCATTGTCGGAACGCCCTGGCCTCAGGATGCAGCCTCTGTAGTCCATGGTAACATGTGGAGAGTGGGCGTGGCTGAGGGTTGTTGGAACTCTGCCCTCACTGAAGGAGTGGGTGTGGCCAACTCTACTGTGACTGAACAAAGGGCAGGGGAGCAGGGGGCCCAGGGCAGGGCCCTCAGAGCAGGGGAGGTCCAGTGGGGTGTCACAAGCATTTAGGCCCAGGCCAAAGGGCGCCTTCTTTGTCTGCACAGCTGCCCAAACTCTCACCTTTCCACTCAGGCTGACCTCTTACTTGAAGTGTGTGTGGAACCTGTCCTCACAGTACACCTCGCTGCACAGCTAACCATAGGTCTGGGCATCGTAGCTTCCTGCCAGGTGACTGAAGTTCGCAGGCAGATGTGTCCCAGTGACACATGCAAAGAGGCTCCTGCCCGGGCCACTGGCTGCCACTGCCCCTGCCCCAGATCGGGGGCCACCAGTCAGCCCTGTCGGATTCCCCTGCCTCTAGAGGGAGTATTGGACCAACACTTGTAGAAAACGGTGTCCTCGTGGGCAACTCATTGGAGGGACACAAATAAATCTTTGCCGCCTTTCTGCTGAATCTTACGAGCGTTCAGACCTAAGCGTCTTACAAGGTCAGCTATTTAGCTAAACATGAGCTCATGATCTAAATTTACACAATAATGAAAAAATCAGCTACGAGGGGAGACAATCAGTAAAGACTATCAATACCAGAATTAGATTCCCAAGGTCATCCATCAATTGTTGGAATAGTCAGGTGCAAGGCAGAATATATACATAAAACTGGAACTGAAACAAGGAACAAGGATGTTTTCAAAGACTGGTAGGATCTCTACATGTCATTGATAAAGCTAAATACTCAAAGGTTGTGTAATACCACAGATTAAGCATTGAGAAGAGTGAAATTATGCTGTTTTGAAAACTATGGCAGGTGAGATTTTCTGCCTAATTATATAAGAAGATTTATCTAAAAATACACATTATTTCAATGACTTATTGGCTGTGGACTAAGTTAAGGGTATTTCAAATGGCTTGTCTGCAAAGAAAGGTGAGATGTAGGGAATCACAGAAAGTCGAGGGGAAAATAGGTCAATATATACATTGCTATATGGTGAACTAAACCTTAGGCCAGCAACAATGGAGAGGACCTGACCCTTAGAAACTTACAAGTAAGCTGGAATCTTCAAAAGTTCAAATCTTTATAAGTAAAATATTTATTAAAATGAATAACCAAGTGTTTTAATTGACATCAGAAGATCAAAAAATAAACCCTGAGAACATAGAAAAAAGATAAATAAAGATATGAGCAGAACTTAATACAACAGAAAACGTATAAAATTGAGGTGATTTAGTAATTCCAAAGAATCTTCTTTGAAAAGATTGAAAAGACACACTTTGATTAAGGAAAACAAAAACATAAGTAAAGAATATACAGAAAGAATCTGGACAATGTTATAGCAGAGAATATATGAAATGCCAGTAAATTTGAACATTTCTGTAAAGTGGACCATTTCCTAGCTCCTAAAGTTTACCAAACCTGACACAAGAGGAAATCATTTAAGGTCATCATGTCTGCCCTTGGCATTCTCGGAACGCCCTGGCCTCAGGATGCAGCCTCTGTAGTCCATGGTAACCTGCGGAGAGGGGGCGGGGCTGAGGGTGGTTTGAACTCTGCCCTCACTGAAGGAGTGGGTGTGGCCATCTCTGCTGTGACTGAACAAAGGGCAGGGGAGCAGGGGGCCCAGGGCAGGGCCCTCAGAGCACGGCAGGTCCAGTGGTGTGTCACAAGCATTTAGGCCCAGGCCAAAGGGCGCCTTCTTTGTCTGCACAGCTGCCCAAACTCTTACCTTTCCACTCAGGCCGACCTCTTACTTGAAGTGTGTGTGGAACCTGTCCTCACAGTACACCTTGCTGCACAGCTAACCATAGGTCTGGGCATCGTAGCTTCCTGCCAGATGACCGAAGTTCGCAGGCAGATGTGTCCCAGGGACACATGCAAAGAGGCTCCAGCCCGTGCCACAGGCTGCCCACTGCCCCTGCCCCAGATCGGGGGCCGCCAATCAGCCCTGTCGGAGTCCCCTTCCTCTAGAGGGAGTATTGGACCAACACTTGTAGAAAACGGTGTCCTCGTGGGCAACTCATTGGAGGGACACAAATAAATTTTGCCGACTTTCTCCTGAAGCTTACGAGCGTTCATACGTAAGCGTCTTACAAGGTCAGCTGTTTAGCTAAACATGAGCTCATGATCTAAATTTACACAATAATGAAGAAATCAGCTACGAGGGGAGACAATCAGTAAAGACTATCAATACCAGAATTAGATTCCCAAGGCCATCCATCAATTGTTGGAATAATCAGGTGCAAGGCAGAACATATACATAAAACTGGAACTGAAACAAGGAACAAGGATGTTTTCAAAGACTGGTAGGATCTCTAAAACATTTTTAAAGGACATGTCATTGATAAAGCTAAATACTCAAAGGTTGTGTAATACAACAGATTAAGCATTGAGAAGAGTGAAATTATGCTGTTTTGAAAACTATGGCAGGTGAGATTTTCTGCCTAATTATATAAGAAGATTTCTCTAAAAATACACATTATTTCAATGACTTATTGGCTGTGAAATAAGTTAAGGGTATTTCAAATGGCTTGTCTGCAAAGAAAGGTGAGATGTAGGGAATCACAGAAAGTCGAGGGGAAAATAGGTCAATATATACATTGCTATATGGTGAACTAAACCTTAGGCCAGCAACAATATAGAGGACCTGACTCTTAGAAGCTTACAAGTAAGCTGGAATCTTCAAAAGTTCAAATCTTTATAAGTAAAATATTTATTAAAATGAATAACCAAGTGTTTTAATTGACATCAGAAGATCAAAACAATAAACCCTGAGAACATAGAATAAAGATAAATAAAGATATGAGCAGAACTTAATACAACAGAAAACGTATAAAATTGAGGTGATTTAGTAAGTCCAAAGAATCTTCTTTGAAAAGATTGAAAAGACACACTTTGATTAAGGAAAACAAAAACATAAGTAAAGAATATACAGAAAGAATCAGGACAATGTTATAGCAGAGAATATATGAAAAGCCAGTAAATTTGAACATTTCTGTAAAGTGGACCATTTCCTAGCTCCTAAAGTTTACCAAACCTGACACAAGAGGAAATCATTTAAGGTCATCATGTCTGCCCTTGGCATTCTCGGAACGCCCTGGCCTCAGGATGCAGCCTCTGTAGTCCATGGTAACCTGCGGAGAGGGGGCGGGGCTGAGGGTGGTTGGAACTCTGCCCTCACTGAAGGAGTGTGTGTGGCCATCTCTGCTGTGACTGAACAAAGGGCAAGGGAGCAGGGTTCCCAGGGCAGGGCCCTCAGAGCACAGCAGGTCCAGTGGGGTGTCACAAGCATTTAGGCCCAGGCCAAAGGGCGCATTCTTTGTCTGCACAGCTGCCCAAACTCTCACCTTTCCACTCAGGCCGACCTCTTACTTGAAGTGTGTGTGGAACCTGCCCTCACAGTACACCTCGCTGCACAGCTAACCATAGGTCTGGGCATCGTAGCTTCCTGCCAAGTGACCGAAGTTCGCAGGCAGATGTGTCCCAGGGACACATGCAAAGGGGTTCCTGCCCGGGCCACAGGCTGCCCACTGCCCCTGCCCCAGATCGGGGGCCGCCAATTAGCCCTGTCGGAATCCCCTGCCTCTAGAGGGAGTATTGGACCAACACTTGTAGAAAACGGTGTCCTCGTGGGCAACTCATTGGAGGGACACAAATAAATCTTTGCCGACTTTCTGCTGAAGCTTACGAGCGTTCACACCTAAGCGTCTTACAAGGTCAGCTGTTTAGCTAAACATGAGCTCATGATCTAAATTTACACAATAATGAAGAAATCAGCTACGAGGGGAGACAATCAGTAAAGACTATCAATACCAGAATTAGATTCCCAAGGCCATCCATCAATTGTTGGAATAATCAGATGCAAGGCAGAACATATACATAAAACTGGAACTGAAACAAGGAACAAGGATGTTTTCAAAGACTGGTAGGATCTCTAAAACATTTTTAAAGTACATGTCATTGATAAAGCTAAATACTCAAAGGTTGTGTAATACAACAGATTAAACTTTGAGAAGAGTGAAATTATGCTGTTTTGAAAACTATGGCAGGTGAGATTTTCTGCCTAATTATATAAGAAGATTTCTCTAAAAATACACATTATTTCAATGACTTATTGGCTGTGAAATAAGTTAAGGGTATTTCAAATGGCTTGTCTGCAAAGAAAGGTGAGATGTAGGGAATCACAGAAAGTCGAGGGGAAAATAGGTCAATATATACATTGCTATATGGTGAACTAAACCTTAGGACAGCAACAATATAGAGGACCTGACTCTTAGAAGCTTACAAGTAAGCTGGAATCTTCAAAAGTTCAAATCTTTATAAGTAAAATATTTATTAAAATGAATAACCAAGTGTTTTAATTGACATCAGAAGATCAAAACAATAAACCCTGAGAATATAGAAAAAAGATAAATAAAGATATGAGCAGAACTTAATACAACAGAAAACGTATAAAATTCAGGTGATTTAGTAAGTCCAAAGAATCTTCTTTGAAAAGATTGAAAAGACACACTTTGATTAAGGAAAACAAAAACATAAGTAAAGAATATACAGAAAGAATCAGGACAATGTTATAGCAGAGAATATATGAAATGCCAGTAAATTTGAACATTTCTGTAAAGTGGACCATTTCCTAGCTCCTAAAGTTTACCAAACCTGACACAAGAGGAAATCATTTAAGGTCATCATGTCTGCCCTTGGCATTCTCGGAACGCCCTGGCCTCAGGATGCAGCCTCTGTAGTCCATGGTAACCTGCGGAGAGGGGGCGGGGCTGAGGGTGGTTGGAACTCTGCCCTCACTGAAGGAGTGGTTGTGGCCATCTCTGCTGTGACTGAACAAAGGGCAGGGGAGCAGGGGTCCCAGGGCAGGGCCCTCAGAGCACAGCAGGTACAGTGGGGTGTCACAAGCATTTAGGCCCAGGCCAAAGGGCGCCTTCTTTGTCTGCACAGCTGCCCAAACTCTCACCTTTCCACTCAGGCCGACCTCTTACTTGAAGTGTGTGTGGAACCTGCCCTCACAGTACACCTCGCTGCACAGCTAACCATAGGTCTGGGCATCGTAGTTTCCTGCCAGGTGACTGAAGTTCGCAGGCAGATGTGTCCCAGGGACACATGCAAAGAGGCTCCTGCCCGGGCCACTGGCTGCCCACTGCCCCTGCCCCAGATCGGGGCCACCAATCAGCCCTGTCGGATTCCCCTGCCTCTAGAGGGAGTATTGGACCAACACTTGTAGAAAACGGTGTCCTCGTGGGCAACTCATTGGAGGTACACAAATAAATCTTTGCCGTCTTTCCGCGGAAGCTTACGAGCGTTCACACCTAGGCGTCTTACAAGGTCAGCTGTTTAGCTAAACATGAGCTCATGATCTAAATTTACACAATAATGAAGAAATCAGCTACGAGGGGAGAAAATCAGTAAAGACTATCAATACCAGGATTAGATTCCCAAGGCCATCCATCAATTGTTGGAATAATCAGGTGCAAGGCAGAATATATACATAAAACTGGAACTGAAACAAGGAACAAGGATGTTTTCAAAGACTGGTAGGATCTCTAAAACATTTTTAAAGTACATGTCATTGATAAAGCTAAATACTCAAAGGTTGTGTAATACAACAGATTAAGCATTGAGAAGAGTGAAATTATGCTGTTTTGAAAACTATGGCAGGTGAGATTTTCTGCCTAATTATATAAGAAGATTTCTCTAAAAAATACACATTATTTCAAGGACTTATTGGCTGTGAAATAAGTTAAGGGTATTTCAAATGGCTTGTCTGCAAAGAAAGGTGAGATGTAGGGAATCACAGAAAGTCGAGGGGAAAATAGGTCAATATATACATTGCTATATGGTGAACTAAGTCTTAGACCAGCAACAATGGAGAGGACCTGACCCTTAGAAACTTACAAGTAAGCAGGAATCTTCAAAAGTTCAAATCTTTATAAGTAAAATATTAATTAAAATGAATAACCAAGTGTTTTAATTGACATCAGAAGATCAAAACAATAAACCCTGAGAACATAGAAAAAAGATAAATAAAGATATGAGCAGAACTTAATCCAACAGAAAACGTATAAAATTCAGGTGATTTAGTAAGTCCAAAGAATCTTCTTTGAAAAGATTGAAAAGACACACTTTGATTAAGGAAAACAAAAACATAAGTAAAGAATATACAGAAAGAATCAGGACAATGTTATAGCAGAGAATATATGAAATGCCAGTAAATTTGAACATTTCTGTAAAGTGGACCATTTCCTAGCTCCTAAAGTTTACCAATCCTGACACAAGAGGAAATCATTTAAGGTCATCATGTCTGCCCTTGGCATTCTCGGAACGCCCTGGCCTCAGGATGCAGCCTCTGTAGTCCATGGTAACCTGCGGAGAGGGGGCGGGGCTGAGGATGGTTGGAACTCTGCCCTCAGTGAAGGATTGGGTGTGGCCATTTCTGCTGTGACTGAACAAAGGGCAGGGGAGCAGGGGGCCCAGGGCAGAGCCCTCAGAGCTCGGCATGTCCACTGGGCTGTCACAAGCATTTAGGCCCAGGCCAAAGGGCGCCTTCTTTGTCTGCACAGCTGCCAAAACTCTCACCTTTCCACTCAGGCCGACCTCTTACTTGAAGTGTGTGTGGAACCTGTCCTCACAGTACACATCGCTGCACAGCTAACCATAGGTCTGGGCATCGTAGCTTCCTGCCAGGTGACCGAATTTCGCAGGCAGATGAGTCCCAGGGACACATGCAGAGAGGCTCCTGCCCGGGCCACAGGCTGCCCACTGCCCCTGCCCCAGATCGGGGGCCGCCAATCAGCCCTGTCGGAATCCCCTGCCTCTAGAGGGAGTATTGGACCAACACTTGTAGAAAACGGTGTCCTCGTGGGCAACTCATTGGAGGGACACAAATAAATTTAGCCGACTTTCTCCTGAAGCTTACGAGCGTTCACACCTAAGCGTCTTACAAGGTCAGCTGTTTAGCTAAACATGAGCTCATGATCTAAATTTACACAATAATGAAAAAATCAGCTACGAGGGGAGACAATCAGTAAAGAGTATCAATACCAGAATTAGATTCCCAAGGCCATCCATCAATTGTTGGAATAATCAGGTGCAAGGCAGAATATATACATAAAACTGGAACTGAAACAAGGAACAAGGATGTTTTCAAAGACTGGTAGGATCTCTAAAACATTTTTAAAGTACATGTCATTGATAAAGCTAAATACTCAAAGGTTGTGTAATACAGCAGATTAAGCATTGAGAAGAGTGAAATTATGCTGTTTTGAAAACTATGGCAGGTGAGATTTTCTGCCTAATTATATAAGAAGATTTCTCTAAAAATACACATTATTTCAATGACTTATTGGCTGTGAAATAAGTTAAGGGTATTTCAAATGGCTTGTCTGCAAAGAAAGGTGAGATGTAGGGAATCACAGAAAGTCGAGGGGAAAATAGGTCAATATATACATTGCTATATGGTGAACTAAACTTTAGGCCAGCAACAATGGAGAGGACCTGACCTTTAGAAACTTACAAGTAAGCTGGAATCTTCAAAAGTTCAAATCTTTATAAGTAAAATATTTATTAAAATGAATAACCAAGTGTTTTAATTGACATCAGAAGATCAAAACAATAAACCCTGAGAACATAGAAAAAAGATAAATAAAGATATGAGCAGAACTTAATACACCAGAAAACGTATAAAATTGAGGTGATTTAGTAAGTCCAAAGAATCTTCTTTGAAAAGTTTAAAAAGACACACTTTGATTAAGGAAAACAAAAACCTAAGTACAGAATATTCAGAAAGAATCAGGACAATGTTATAACAGAGAATATAAGAAATGCCAGTAAATTTGAACATTTCTGTAAAGTGGACCATTTCCTAGCTCCTAAAGTTTACCAAACCTGACACAAGAGGAAATTATTTAAGGTCATCATGTCTGCCCTTGGCATTCTCGGAACGCCCTTGCCTCAGAATGCAGCCTCTGTAGTCCATGGTAACCTGCGGAGACGGGGCGGGGCTGAGGGGGGTTGGAACTCTGCCCTCACTGAAGGAGTGGGTGTGGCCATCTCTGCTGTGAGTGAACAAGGGGCAGGGGAGCAGGGGACCCAGGGCAGGGCCCTCAGAGCACGGCAGGTCCAGTTGGGTGTCACAAGCATTTAGGCCCAGGCCAAAGGGCGCCTTCTTTGTCTGCACAGCTGCCCAAACTCTCACCTTTCCATTCAGGCCGACCTCTTACTTGAAGTGTGTGTGGAACCTGTCCTCACAGTACACCTCGCTGCACAGCTAACCATAGGTCTGGGCATCGTAGCTTCCTGCCAGGTGACTGAAGTTCGTAGGCAGATGTGTCCCAGGGACACATGCAAAGAGGCTCCTGCCCGGGCCACTGGCTGCCCACTGCCACTGCCCCAGATCGGGGGCCACCAATCAGCCCTTTCGGATTCCACTGCCTCTAGAGGGAGTATTGGACCAACACTTGTAGAAAACGGTGTCCTCGTGGGCAACTCATTGGAGGGACACAAATAAATCTTTGCCGCCTTTCTGCGGAAGCTTACGAGCGTTCACACCTAAGCGTCTTACAAGGTCAGCTGTTTAGCTAAACATGAGCTCATGATCTAAATTTACACAATAATGAAGAAATCAGCTACGAGGGGAGACAATCAGTAAAGACTATCAATACCAGAATTAGATTCCCAAGGCCATCCATCAATTGTTGGAATAATCAGGTTCAAGGCAGAATATATACATAAAAGTGGAACTGAAACAAGGAACAAGGATGTTTTCAAAGACTGGTAGGATCTCTAAAACATTTTTAAAGTACATGTCATTGATAAAGCTAAATACTCAATGGTTGTGTAATACAACAGATTAAGCATTGAGAAGAGTGAAATTATGCTGTCTTGAAAACTATGGCAGGTGAGATTTTCTGCCTAATTATATAAGAAGATTTCTCTAAAAATACACATTATTTCAATGACTTATTGGCTGTGAAATAAGTTAAGGGTATTTCAAATGGCTTGTCTGCAAAGAAAGGTGAGATGTAGGGAATCACAGAAAGTCGAGGGGAAAATAGATCAATATATACATTGCTATATGGTGAACTAAACCTTAGGCCAGCAACAATGGAGAGGACCTGACCCTTAGAAACTTACAAGTAAGCTGGAATCTTCAAAAGTTCAAATCTTTATAAGTAAAATATTTATTAAAATGAATAACCAAGTGTTTTAATTGACATCAGAAGATCAAAACAATAAACCCTGAGAACATAGAAAGAAGATAAATAAAGATATGAGCAGAACTTAATACAACAGAAAACGTATAAAATTGAGGTGATTTAGTAAGTCCAAAGAATCTTCTTTGAAAAGATTTAAAAGACACACTTTGATTAAGGAAAACAAAAACATAAGTAAAGAATATACAGAAAGAATCAGGACAATGTTATAGCAGAGAATATATGAAATGCCAGTAAATTTGAACATTTCTGTAAAGTGAACCATTCCCTAGCTCCTAAAGTTTACCAAACCTGACACAAGAGGAAATCATTTAAGGTCATCATGTCTGCCCTTGGCATTGTCGGAACGCCCTGGCCTCAGGATGCAGCCTCTGTAGTCCATGGTAACATGTGGAGAGGGGGCGTGGCTGAGGGTTGTTGGAACTCTGCCCTCACTGAAGGAGTGGGTGTGGCCAACTCTACTGTGACTGAACAAAGGGCAGGGGAGCAGGGGGACCAGGGCAGGGCCCTCAGAGCAGGGGAGGTCCAGTGGGGTGTCCCAAGCATTTAGGCCCAGGCCAAAGGGCGCCTTCTTTGTCTGCACAGCTGCCCAAACTCTCACCTTTCCACTCAGGCTGACCTCTTACTTGAAGTGTGTGTGGAACCTGTCCTCACAGTACACCTCGCTGCACAGCTAACCATAGGTCTGGGCATCGTAGCTTCCTGCCAGGTGACTGAAGTTCGCAGGCAGATGTGTCCCAGGGACACATGCAAAGAGGCTCCTGCCCGGGCCACTGGCTGCCCACTGCCCCTGCCCCAGATCGGGGCCACCAATCAGCCCTGTCGGATTCCCCTGCCTCTAGAGGGAGTATTGGACCAACACTTGTAGAAAACGGTGTCCTCGTTGGCAACTCATTGGAGGTACACAAATAAATCTTTGCCGTCTTTCCGCGGAAGCTTACGAGCGTTCACACCTAGGCGTCTTACAAGGTCAGCTGTTTAGCTAAACATGAGCTCATGATCTAAATTTACACAATAATGAAGAAATCAGCTACGAGGGGAGAAAATCAGTAAAGACTATCAATACCAGAATTAGATTCTCAAGGCCATCCATCAATTGTTGGAATAATCAGGTGCAAGGCAGAATATATACATAAAACTGGAACTGAAACAAGGAACAAGGATGTTTTCAAAGACTGGTAGGATCTCTAAAACATTTTTAAAGTACATGTCATTGATAAAGCTAAATACTCAAAGGTTTTGTAATACAACAGATTAAGCATTGAGAAGAGTGAAATTATGCTGTTTTGAAAACTATGGCAGGTGAGATTTTCTGCCTAATTATATAAGAAGATTTCTCTAAAAAATACACATTATTTCAAGGACTTATTGGCTGTGAAATAAGTTAAGGGTATTTCAAATGGCTTGTCTGCAAAGAAAGGTGAGATGTAGGGAATCACAGAAAGTCGAGGGGAAAATAGGTCAATATATACATTGCTATATGGTGAACTAAGTCTTAGACCAGCAACAATGGAGAGGACCTGACCCTTAGAAACTTACAAGTAAGCAGGAATCTTCAAAAGTTCAAATCTTTATAAGTAAAATATTAATTAAAATGAATAACCAAGTGTTTTAATTGACATCAGAAGATCAAAACAATAAACCCTGAGAACATAGAAAAAAGATAAATAAAGATATGAGCAGAACTTAATCCAACAGAAAACGTATAAAATTCAGGTGATTTAGTAAGTCCAAAGAATCTTCTTTGAAAAGATTGAAAAGACACACTTTGATTAAGGAAAACAAAAACATAAGTAAAGAATATACAGAAAGAATCAGGACAATGTTATAGCAGAGAATATATGAAATGCCAGTAAATTTGAACATTTCTGTAAAGTGGACCATTTCCTAGCTCCTAAAGTTTACCAATCCTGACACAAGAGGAAATCATTTAAGGTCATCATGTCTGCCCTTGGCATTCTCGGAACGCCCTGGCCTCAGGATGCAGCCTCTGTAGTCCATGGTAACCTGCGGAGAGGGGGCGGGGCTGAGGATGGTTGGAACTCTGCCCTCAGTGAAGGAGTGGGTGTGGCCATCTCTGCTGTGACTGAACAAAGGGCAGGGGAGCAGGGGGCCCAGGGCAGAGCCCTCAGAGCTCGGCAGGTCCACTGGGCTGTCACAAGCATTTAGGCCCAGGCCAAAGGGCGCCTTCTTTGTCTGCACAGCTGCCAAAACTCTCACCTTTCCACTCAGGCCGACCTCTTACTTGAAGTGTGTGTGGAACCTGTCCTCACAGTACACATCGCTGCACAGCTAACCATAGGTCTGGGCATCGTAGCTTCCTGCCAGGTGACCGAATTTCGCAGGCAGATGAGTCCCAGGGACACATGCAGAGAGGCTCCTGCCTGGGCCACAGGCTGCCCACTGCCCCTGCCCCAGATCGGGGGCCGCCAATCAGCCCTGTCGGAATCCCCTGCCTCTAGAGGGAGTATTGGACCAACACTTGTAGAAAACGGTGTCCTCGTGGGCAACTCATTGGAGGGACACAAATAAATTTAGCCGACTTTCTCCTGAAGCTTACGAGCGTTCACACCTAAGCGTCTTACAAGGTCAGCTGTTTAGCTAAACATGAGCTCATGATCTAAATTTACACAATAATGAAAAAATCAGCTACGAGGGGAGACAATCAGTAAAGAGTATCAATACCAGAATTAGATTCCCAAGGCCATCCATCAATTGTTGGAATAATCAGGTGCAAGGCAGAATATATACATAAAACTGGAACTGAAACAAGGAACAAGGATGTTTTCAAAGACTGGTAGGATCTCTAAAACATTTTTAAAGTACATGTCATTGATAAAGCTAAATACTCAAAGGTTGTGTAATACAGCAGATTAAGCATTGAGAAGAGTGAAATTATGCTGTTTTGAAAACTATGGCAGGTGAGATTTTCTGCCTAATTATATAAGAAGATTTCTCTAAAAATACACATTATTTCAATGACTTATTGGCTGTGAAATAAGTTAAGGGTATTTCAAATGGCTTGTCTGCAAAGAAAGGTGAGATGTAGGGAATCACAGAAAGTCGAGGGGAAAATAGGTCAATATATACATTGCTATATGGTGAACTAAACTTTAGGCCAGCAACAATGGAGAGGACCTGACCTTTAGAAAATTACAAGTAAGCTGGAATCTTCAAAAGTTCAAATCTTTATAAGTAAAATATTTATTAAAATGAATAACCAAGTGTTTTAATTGACATCAGAAGATCAAAACAATAAACCCTGAGAACATAGAAAAAAGATAAATAAAGATATGAGCAGAACTTAATACACCAGAAAACGTATAAAATTGAGGTGATTTAGTAAGTCCAAAGAATCTTCTTTGAAAAGTTTAAAAAGACACACTTTGATTAAGGAAAACAAAAACCTAAGTACAGAATATTCAGAAAGAATCAGGACAATGTTATAACAGAGAATATAAGAAATGCCAGTAAATTTGAACATTTCTGTAAAGTGGAGCATTTCCTAGCTCCTAAAGTTTACCAAACCTGACACAAGAGGAAATTATTTAAGGTCATCATGTCTGCCCTTGGCATACTCGGAACGCCCTGGCCTCAGCATGCAGCCTCTGTAGTGCATGGTAACCTGCGGAGAGGGGGCGGGGCTGAGGGTGGTTGGAACTCTGCCCTCACTGAAGGAGTGGGTGTGGCCATCTCTGCTGTGACTGAAAAAAGGGCAGGGGAGGAGGGGGCCCAGGGCAGGGCCCTCAGAGCACGGCAGGTCCAGTGGGGTGTCACAAGCATTTAGGCCCAGGCCAAAGGGCGCCTTCTTTGTCTGCACAGCTGCCCAAACTCTCACCTTTCCACTCAGGCCGACCTCTTACTTGAAGTGTGTGTGGAACCTGTCCTCACAGTACACCTCGCTGCACAGCTAACCATAGGTCTGGGCATCGTAGCTTCCTGCCAGGTGACTGAAGTTCGCAGGCAGATGTGTCCCAGTGACACATGCAAAGAGGCTCCTGCCCGGGCCACTGGCTGCCACTGCCCCTGCCCCAGATCGGGGGCCACCAGTCAGCCCTGTCAGATTCCCCTGCCTCTAGAGGGAGTATTGGACCAACACTTGTAGAAAACGGTGTCCTCGTGGGCAACTCATTGGAGGGACACAAATAAATCTTTGCCGCCTTTCTGCTGAATCTTACGAGCGTTCACACCTAAGCGTCTTACAAGGTCAGCTGTTTAGCTAAACATGAGCTCATGATCTAAATGTACACAATAATGAAAAAATCAGCTACGAGGGGAGACAATCAGTAAAGACTATCAATACCAGAATTAGATTCCCAAGGCCATCCATCAATTGTTGGAATAATCAGGTGCAAGGCAGAATATATACATAAAACTGGAACTGAAACAAGGAACAAGGATGTTTTCAAAGACTGGTAGGATCGCTAAAACATTTTAAAAGTACATGTCATTGATAAAGCTAAATACTGAAAGGTTGTGTAATACAACAGATTAAGCATTGAGAAGAGTGAAATTATGCTGTTTTGAAAACTATGGCAGGTGAGATTTTCTGCCTAATTATATAAGAAGATTTCTCTAAAAATACACATTATTTCAAGGACTTATTGGCTGTGAAATAAGTTAAGGGTATTTCAAATGGCTTGTCTGCAAAGAAAGGTGAGATGTAGGGAATCACAGAAAGTCGAGGGGAAAATAGGTCAATATATACATTGCTATACGGTGAACTAAACCTTAGGCCAGCAACAATGGAGAGGACCTGACCCTTAGAAACTTACAAGTAAGCTGGAATCTTCAAAAGTTCAAATCTTTATAAGTAAAATATTTATTAAAATGAATAACCAAGTGTTTTAATTGACATCAGAAGATCAAAACAATAAACCCTGAGAACATAGAAAAAAGATAAATAAAGATATGAGCAGAACTTAATACAACAGAAAACGTATAAAATTGAGGTGATTTAGTAAGTCCAAAGAATCTTCTTTGAAAAGATTGAAAAGACACACTTTGATTAAGGAAAACAAAAACATACGTAAAGAATATACAGAAAGAATCAGGACAAAGTTATAGCAGAGAATATATGAAATGCCAGTAAATTTGAACATTTCTGTAAAGTGGACCATTTCTTTGCTCCTAAAGTTTACCAAACCTGACACAAGAGGAAATCATTTAAGGTCATCATGTCTGCCCTTGGCATTCTCGGAACGCCCTGGCCTCAGGATGCAGCCTCTGTAGTCCATGGTAACCTGCGGAGAGGGCGCGGGTCTGAGGGTGGTTGGAACTCTGCCCTCACTGAAGGAGTGGTTGTGGCCAACTCTACTGTGACTGAACAAAGGGCAGGGGAGCAGGGGTCCCAGGGCAGGGCCCTCAGAGCACGGCAGGTCCAGTGGGGTGTCACAAGCATTTAGGCCCAGGACAAAGGGCGCCTTCTTTGTCTGCACAGCTGCCCAAACTCTCACCTTTCCACTGAGGCCGACCTCTTACTTGAAGTGTGTGTGGAACCTGTCCTCACAGTACACCTCGCTGCACAGCTAACCATAGGTCTGGGCATCGTAGCTTCCTGCCAGTTGACCGAAGTTCGCATGCAGATGTGTCCCAGGGACACATGCAAAGAGGTTCCTGCCCGTGCCACAGGCTGCCCACTGCCCCTGCCCCAGATCGGGGGCCGCCAATCAGCCCTGTCGGAGTCCCCTTCCTCTAGAGGGAGTATTGGACCAACACTTGTAGAAAACTGTGTCCTCGTGGGCAACTCATTGGAGGGACACAAATAAGTTTTGCCGACTTTCTACTGAAGCTTGCGAGCGTACACACCTAAGCGTCTTACAAGGTCAGCTGTTTAGCTAAACATGAGCACATGATCTAAATTTACACAATAATGAAAAAATCAACTACGAGGGGAGACAATCAGTAAAGAGTATAAATACCAGAATTAGATTCCCAAGGCCATCCATCAATTGTTGGAATAATCAGGTGCAAGGCAGAATATATACATAAAACTGGAAATGAAACAAGGAACAAGGATGTTTTCAAAGACTGGTAGGATCTCTAAAACATTTTTAAAGTACATGTCATTGATAAAGCTAAATACTCAAAGGTTGTGTAATACAACAGATTAAGCATTGAGAAGAGTGAAATTATGCTGTTTTGAAAAATATGGCAGGTGAGATTTTCTGCCTAATTATATAAAAAGATTTCTCTAAAAATACACATTATTTCAATGACTTATTGGCTGTGAAATAAGTTAAGGGTATTTCAAATGGCTTGTCTGCAAAGAAAGGTGAGATGTAGGGAATCACAGAAAGTCGAGGGCAAAATAGGTCAATATATACATTGCTATATGTTGAACTAAACCTTAGGCCAGCAACAATGGAGAGGACCTGACCCTTAGAAACTTACAAGTAAGCTGGAATCTTCAAAAGTTCAAATCTTTATAAGTAAAATATTTATTAAAATGAATAACCAAGTGTTTTAATTGACATTAGAAGATCAAAACAATAAACCCTGAGAACATAGAAAAAAGATAAATAAAGATATGAGCAGAACTTAATACAACACAAAACGTATAAAATTGAGGTGATTTAGTAAGTCCAAAGAATCTTCTTTGAAAAGATTGAAAAGACACACTTTGATTAAGGAAAACAAAAACATAAGTAAAGAATATACAGAAAGAATCAGGACAATGTTATAGCAGAGAATATAAGAAATGCCAGTAAATTTGAACATTTCTGTAAAGTGCACCATTTCCTAGCTCCTAAAGTTTACCAAACCTGACACAAGAGGAAATCATTTAAGGTCATCATGTCTGCCCTTGGCATTCTCGGAACGCCCTGGCCTCAGGATGCAGCCTCTGTTATCCATGGTAACCTGCGGAGAGGGGGCGGGGCTGAGGGTGGTTGGAACTCTGCCCTCACTGAAGGAGTGGGTGTGGCCATCTCTGCTGTGACTGAACAAAGGGCAGGGGAGCAGGGGGCCCAGGGCAGGGCCCTCAGAGCACGGCAGGTCCAGTGGGGTGTCACAAGCATTTAGGCCCAGGCCAAAGGTCGCCTTCTTTGTCTGCACAGCTGCCCAAACTCTCACCTTTCCACTCAGGCCGACCTCTTACTTGAAGTGTGTGTGGAACCTGCCCTAACAGTACACCTCACTGCACAGCTAACCATAGGTCTGGGCATCGTAGCTTCCTGCCAGTTGACCGAAGTTCGCAGGCAGATGTGTCCCAGGGAAACATGCAAAGAGGCTCTTGCCCGGGCCACAGGCTGCCCACTGCCCCTGCCCCAGATCGGGGGCCGCCAATCAGCCCTGTCGGATTACCCTGCCACTAGAGGGAGTATTGGACCAACACTTGTAGAAAACGGTGTCCTCGTGGGCAACTCATTGGAGGGACACAAATAAATCTTTGCCGACTTTCTGCTGAAGCTTACGAGCGTTCACACCTAAGCGTCTTACAAGGTCAGCTGTTTAGCTAAACATGAGCTCATGATCTAAATTTACACAATAATGAAGAAATCAGCAACGAGGGGAGACAATCAGTAAAGACTATCAATACCAGATTTAGATTCCCAAGGCCATCCATCAATTGTTGGAATAATCAGGTGCAAGGCAGAATATATACATAAAACTGAAACTGAAACATGGAACAAGGATGTTTTCAAAGACTGGTAGGATCGCTAAAACATTTTTAAAGTACATGTCATTGATAAAGCTAAATACTCAAAGGTTGTGTAATACAACAGATTAAGCATTGAGAAGAGTGAAATTATGCTGTTTTGAAAACTATGGCAGGTGAGATTTTCTGCCTTATAATATAAGAAGATTTCTCTAAAAATACACATTATTTCAATGACTTATTGGCTGTGAAATAAGTTAAGGGTATTTCAAATGGCTTGTCTGCAAAGAAAGGTGAGATGTAGGGAATCACAGAAAGTCGAGGGGAAAATAGGTCAATATATACATTGCTATATGGTGAACTAAACCTTAGGCCAGCAACAATGGAGAGGACCTGACCCTTAGAAACTTACAAGTAAGCTGGAATCTTCAAAAGTTCAAATCTTTATAAGTAAAATATTTATTAAAATGAATAACCAAGTGTTTTAATTGACATCAGAAGATCAAAACAATAAACCCTGAGAACATAGAAAAAATATAAATAAAGATATGAGCAGAACTTAATACAACAGAAAACGTATAAAATTGAGGTGATTTAGTAAGTCCAAAGAATCTTCTTTGAAAAGATTGAAAAGACACACTTTGATTAAGGAAAACAAAAACATAATTAAAGAATATACAAAAAGAATCAGGACAATGTTATAGCAGAGAATATAAGAAATGCCAGTAAATTTGAACATTTCTGTAAAGTGGACCATTTCCTACCTCCTAAAGTTTACCAAACCTGACACAAGAGGAAATCATTTAAGGTCATCATGTCTGCCCTTGGCATTCTCGGAACGCCCTGGCCTCAGGATGCAGCCTCTGTAGTCCATGGTAACCTGCGGAGAGGGGGCGGGGCTGAGGGAGGTTGGAACTCTGCCCTCACTGAAGGTGTGTGTGTGGCCATCTCTGCTGTGACTGAACAAAGGGCAGGGGAGCAGGGGGCCCAGGGCAGGGCCCTCAGAGCACGGCAGGTCCAGTGGGGTGTCACAAGCATTTAGGCCCAGGCCAAAGGGCGCCTTCTTTGTCTGCACAGCTGCCCAAACTCTCACCTTTCCACTCAGGCCGACCTCTTACTTGAAGTGTGTGTGGAACCTGCCCTCACAGTACACCTCACTGCACAGCTAACCATAGGTCTGGGCATCGTAGCTTCCTGCCAGGTGACCGAAGTTCGCAGGCAGATGTGTCCCAGGGACACATGCAAAGAGGCTCCTGCCCGGGCCACAGGCTGCCCACTGCCCCTGCCCCAGATCGGGGGCCGCCAATCAGCCCTGTCGGAGTCCCCTTCCTCTAGAGGCAGTATTGGACCAACACTTGTAGAAAACGGTGTCCTCGTCGGCAACTCATTGGAGGGACACAAATAAATTTTGCCGACTTTCTACTGAAGCTTGCGAGCGTACACACCTAAGCGTCTTACAAGGTCAGCTGTTTAGCTAAACATGAGCTCATGATCTAAATTTACACAATAATGAAAAAATCAGCTACGAGGGGAGACAATCAGTAAAGACTATCAATACCAGAATTAGATTCCCAAGGCCATCCATCAATTGTTGGAATAATCAGGTGCAAGGCAGAATATATACATAAAACTGGAACTGAAACAAGGAACAAGGATGTTTTCAAAGACTGGTAGGATCGCTAAAACATTTTTAAAGTACATGTCATTGATAAAGCTAAATACTCAAAGGTTGTGTAATACAACAGATTAAGCATTGAGAAGAGTGAAATTATGCTGTTTTGAAAACTATGGCAGGTGAGATTTTCTGCCTAATTATATAAGAAGATTTCTCTAAAAATACACATTATTTCAATGACTTATTGGCTGTGAAATAAGTTAAGGGTATTTCAAATGGCTTGTCTGCAAAGAAAGGTGAGATGTAGGGAATCACAGAAAGTCGAGGGCAAAATAGGTCAATATATACATTGCTATATGTTGAACTAAACCTTAGGCCAGCAACAATGGACAGGACCTGACCCTTAGAAACTTACAAGTATGCTGGAATCTTCAAAAGTTCAAATCTTTATAAGTAAAATATTTATTAAAATGAATAACCAAGTGTTTAAATTGACATTAGAAGATCAAAACAATAAACCCTGAGAACATAGAAAAAAGATAAATAAAGATATGAGCAGAACTTAATACAACACAAAACGTATAAAATTGAGGTGATTTAGTAAGTCCAAAGAATCTTCTTTGAAAAGATTGAAAAGACACACTTTGATTAAGGAAAACAAAAACATAAGTAAAGAATATACAGAAAGAATCAGGACAATGTTATAGCAGAGAATATAAGAAATACCAGTAAATTTGAACATTTCTGTAAAGTGGACCATTTCCTAGCTCCTAAAGTTTACCAAACCTGACACAAGAGGAAATCATTTAAGGTCATCATGTCTGCCCTTGGCATTCTCGGAACGCCCTGGCCTCAGGATGCAGCCTCTGTTATCCATGGTAACCTGCGGAGAGGGGGCGGGGCTGAGGGTGGTTGGAACTCTGCCCTCACTGAAGGAGTGGGTGTGGCCATCTCTGCTGTGACTGAACAAAGGGCAGGGGAGCAGGGGGCCCAGGGCAGGGCCCTCAGAGCACGGCAGGTCCAGTGGTGTGTCACAAGCATTTAGGCCCAGGCCAAAGGTCGCCTTCTTTGTCTGCACAGCTGCCCAAACTCTCACCTTTCCACTCAGGCCGACCTCTTAATTGAAGTGTGTGTGGAACCTGCCCTCACAGTACACCTCACTGCACAGCTAACCATAGGTCTGGGCATCGTAGCTTCCTGCCAGTTGACCGAAGTTCGCAGGCAGATGTGTCCCAGGGAAACATGCAAAGAGGCTCTTGCCCGGGCCACAGGCTGCCCACTGCCCCTGCCCCAGATCGGGGGCCGCCAATCAGCCCTGTCAGAGTCCCCTTCCTCTAGAGGCAGTATTGGACCAACACTTGTAGAAAACGGTGTCCTCGTGGGCAACTCATTGGAGGGACACAAATAAATCTTTGCCGACTTTCTGCTGAAGCTTACTAGCATTCACACCTAAGCGTCTTACAAGGTCAGCTGTTTAGCTAAACATGAGCTCATGATCTAAATTTACACAATAATGAAGAAAGCAGCAACGAGGGGATACAATCAGTAAAGACTATCAATACCAGAATTAGATTCCCAAGGCCATCCATCAATTGTTGGAATAATCAGGTGCAAGGCAGAATATATACATAAAACTGGAACTGAAACAAGGAACAAGGATGTTTTCAAAGACTGGTAGGGTCGCTAAAACATTTTTAAAGTACATGTCATTGATAAAGCTAAATACTCAAAGGTTGTGTAATACAACAGATTAAGCATTGAGAAGAGTGAAATTATGCTGTTTTGAAAACTATGGCAGGTGAGATTTTCTGCCTAATTATATAAGAAGATTTCTCTAAAAATACACATTATTTCAATGACTTATTGGCTGTGAAATAAGTTAAGGGTATTTCAAATGGCTTGTCTGCAAAGAAAGGTGAGATGTAGGGAATCACAGAAAGTCGAGGGCAAAATAGGTCAATATATACATTGCTATATGTTGAACTAAACCTTAGGCCAGCAACAATGGAGAGGACCTGACCCTTAGAAACTTACAAGTAAGCTGGAATCTTCAAAAGTTCAAATCTTTATAAGTAAAATATTTATTAAAATGAATAACCAAGTGTTTTAATTGACATTAGAAGATCAAAACAATAAACCCTGAGAACATAGAAAAAAGATAAATAAAGATATGAGCAGAACTTAATACAACACAAAACGTATAAAATTGAGGTGATTTAGTAAGTCCAAAGAATCTTCTTTGAAAAGATTGAAAAGACACACTTTGATTAAGGAAAACAAAAACATAAGTAAAGAATATACAGAAAGAATCAGGACAATGTTATAGCAGAGAATATAAGAAATGCCAGTAAATTTGAACATTTCTGTAAAGTGCACCATTTCCTAGCTCCTAAAGTTTACCAAACCTGACACAAGAGGAAATCATTTAAGGTCATCATGTCTGCCCTTGGCATTCTCGGAACGCCCTGGCCTCAGGATGCAGCCTCTGTTATCCATGGTAACCTGCGGAGAGGGGGCGGGGCTGAGGGTGGTTGGAACTCTGCCCTCACTGAAGGAGTGGGTGTGGCCATCTCTGCTGTGACTGAACAAAGGGCAGGGGAGCAGGGGGCCCAGGGCAGGGCCCTCAGAGCACGGCAGGTCCAGTGGGGTGTCACAAGCATTTAGGCCCAGGCCAAAGGTCGCCTTCTTTGTCTGCACAGCTGCCCAAACTCTCACCTTTCCACTCAGGCCGACCTCTTACTTGAAGTGTGTGTGGAACCTGCCCTAACAGTACACCTCACTGCACAGCTAACCATAGGTCTGGGCATCGTAGCTTCCTGCCAGTTGACCGAAGTTCGCAGGCAGATGTGTCCCAGGGAAACATGCAAAGAGGCTCTTGCCCGGGCCACAGGCTGCCCACTGCCCCTGCCCCAGATCGGGGGCCGCCAATCAGCCCTGTCGGATTACCCTGCCACTAGAGGGAGTATTGGACCAACACTTGTAGAAAACGGTGTCCTCGTGGGCAACTCATTGGAGGGACACAAATAAATCTTTGCCGACTTTCTGCTGAAGCTTACGAGCGTTCACACCTAAGCGTCTTACAAGGTCAGCTGTTTAGCTAAACATGAGCTCATGATCTAAATTTACACAATAATGAAGAAATCAGCAACGAGGGGAGACAATCAGTAAAGACTATCAATACCAGATTTAGATTCCCAAGGCCATCCATCAATTGTTGGAATAATCAGGTGCAAGGCAGAATATATACATAAAACTGAAACTGAAACATGGAACAAGGATGTTTTCAAAGACTGGTAGGATCGCTAAAACATTTTTAAAGTACATGTCATTGATAAAGCTAAATACTCAAAGGTTGTGTAATACAACAGATTAAGCATTGAGAAGAGTGAAATTATGCTGTTTTGAAAACTATGGCAGGTGAGATTTTCTGCCTTATAATATAAGAAGATTTCTCTAAAAATACACATTATTTCAATGACTTATTGGCTGTGAAATAAGTTAAGGGTATTTCAAATGGCTTGTCTGCAAAGAAAGGTGAGATGTAGGGAATCACAGAAAGTCGAGGGGAAAATAGGTCAATATATACATTGCTATATGGTGAACTAAACCTTAGGCCAGCAACAATGGAGAGGACCTGACCCTTAGAAACTTACAAGTAAGCTGGAATCTTCAAAAGTTCAAATCTTTATAAGTAAAATATTTATTAAAATGAATAACCAAGTGTTTTAATTGACATCAGAAGATCAAAACAATAAACCCTGAGAACATAGAAAAAATATAAATAAAGATATGAGCAGAACTTAATACAACAGAAAACGTATAAAATTGAGGTGATTTAGTAAGTCCAAAGAATCTTCTTTGAAAAGATTGAAAAGACACACTTTGATTAAGGAAAACAAAAACATAATTAAAGAATATACAAAAAGAATCAGGACAATGTTATAGCAGAGAATATAAGAAATGCCAGTAAATTTGAACATTTCTGTAAAGTGGACCATTTCCTACCTCCTAAAGTTTACCAAACCTGACACAAGAGGAAATCATTTAAGGTCATCATGTCTGCCCTTGGCATTCTCGGAACGCCCTGGCCTCAGGATGCAGCCTCTGTAGTCCATGGTAACCTGCGGAGAGGGGGCGGGGCTGAGGGAGGTTGGAACTCTGCCCTCACTGAAGGTGTGTGTGTGGCCATCTCTGCTGTGACTGAACAAAGGGCAGGGGAGAAGGGGGCCCAGGGCAGGGCCCTCAGAGCACGGCAGGTCCAGTGGGGTGTCACAAGCATTTAGGCCCAGGCCAAAGGGCGCCTTCTTTGTCTGCACAGCTGCCCAAACTCTCAACTTTCCACTCAGGCCGACCTCTTACTTGAAGTGTGTGTGGAACCTGCCCTCACAGTACACGTCACTGCACAGCTAACCATAGGTCTGGGCATCGTAGCTTCCTGCCAGGTGACCGAAGTTCGCAGGCAGATGTGTCCCAGGGACACATGCAAAGAGGCTCCTGCCCGGGCCACAGGCTGCCCACTGCCCCTGCCCCAGATCGGGGGCCGCCAATCAGCCCTGTCGGAGTCCCCTTCCTCTAGAGGCAGTATTGGACCAACACTTGTAGAAAACGGTGTCCTCGTCGGCAACTCATTGGAGGGACACAAATAAATTTTGCCGACTTTCTACTGAAGCTTGCGAGCGTACACACCTAAGCGTCTTACAAGGTCAGCTGTTTAGCTAAACATGAGCTCATGATCTAAATTTACACAATAATGAAAAAATCAGCTACGAGGGGAGACAATCAGTAAAGACTATCAATACCAGAATTAGATTCCCAAGGCCATCCATCAATTGTTGGAATAATCAGGTGCAAGGCAGAATATATACATAAAACTGGAACTGAAACAAGGAACAAGGATGTTTTCAAAGACTGGTAGGATCGCTAAAACATTTTTAAAGTACATGTCATTGATAAAGCTAAATACTCAAAGGTTGTGTAATACAACAGATTAAGCATTGAGAAGAGTGAAATTATGCTGTTTTGAAAACTATGGCAGGTGAGATTTTCTGCCTAATTATATAAGAAGATTTCTCTAAAAATACACATTATTTCAATGACTTATTGGCTGTGAAATAAGTTAAGGGTATTTCAAATGGCTTGTCTGCAAAGAAAGGTGAGATGTAGGGAATCACAGAAAGTCGAGGGCAAAATAGGTCAATATATACATTGCTATATGTTGAACTAAACCTTAGGCCAGCAACAATGGACAGGACCTGACCCTTAGAAACTTACAAGTATGCTGGAATCTTCAAAAGTTCAAATCTTTATAAGTAAAATATTTATTAAAATGAATAACCAAGTGTTTTAATTGACATTAGAAGATCAAAACAATAAACCCTGAGAACATAGAAAAAAGATAAATAAAGATATGAGCAGAACTTAATACAACACAAAACGTATAAAATTGAGGTGATTTAGTAAGTCCAAAGAATCTTCTTTGAAAAGATTGAAAAGACACACTTTGATTAAGGAAAACAAAAACATAAGTAAAGAATATACAGAAAGAATCAGGACAATGTTATAGCAGAGAATATAAGAAATACCAGTAAATTTGAACATTTCTGTAAAGTGGACCATTTCCTAGCTCCTAAAGTTTACCAAACCTGACACAAGAGGAAATCATTTAAGGTCATCATGTCTGCCCTTCGCATTCTCGGAACGCCCTGGCCTCAGGATGCAGCCTCTGTTATCCATGGTAACCTGCGGAGAGGGGGCGGGGCTGAGGGTGGTTGGAACTCTGCCCTCACTGAAGGAGTGGGTGTGGACATCTCTGCTGTGACTGAACAAAGGGCAGGGGAGCAGCGGGCCCAGGGCAGGGCCCTCAGAGCACGGCAGGTCCAGTGGTGTGTCACAAGCATTTAGGCCCAGGCCAAAGGTCGCCTTCTTTGTCTGCACAGCTGCCCAAACTCTCACCTTTCCACTCAGGCCGACCTCTTAATTGAAGTGTGTGTGGAACCTGCCCTCACAGTACACCTCACTGCACAGCTAACCATAGGTCTGGGCATCGTAGCTTCCTGCCAGTTGACCGAAGTTCGCAGGCAGATGTGTCCCAGGGAAACATGCAAAGAGGCTCTTGCCCGGGCCACAGGCTGCCCACTGCCCCTGCCCCAGATCGGGGGCCGCCAATCAGCCCTGTCAGAGTCCCCTTCCTCTAGAGGCAGTATTGGACCAACACTTGTAGAAAACGGTGTCCTCGTGGGCAACTCATTGGAGGGACACAAATAAATCTTTGCCGACTTTCTGCTGAAGCTTACTAGCATTCACACCTAAGCGTCTTACAAGGTCAGCTGTTTAGCTAAACATGAGCTCATGATCTAAATTTACACAATAATGAAGAAAGCAGCAACGAGGGGATACAATCAGTAAAGACTATCAATACCAGAATTAGATTCCCAAGGCCATCCATCAATTGTTGGAATAATCAGGTGCAAGGCAGAATATATACATAAAACTGGAACTGAAACAAGGAACAAGGATGTTTTCAAAGACTGGTAGGGTCGCTAAAACATTTTTAAAGTACATGTCATTGATAAAGCTAAATACTCAAAGGTTGTGTAATACAACAGATTAAGCATTGAGAAGAGTGAAATTATGCTGTTTTGAAAACTATGGCAGGTGAGATTTTCTGCCTAATTATATAAGAAGATTTCTCTAAAAATACACATTATTTCAATGACTTATTGGCTGTGAAATAAGTTAAGGGTATTTCAAATGGCTTGTCTGCAAAGAAAGGTGAGATGTAGGGAATCACAGAAAGTCGAGGGGAAAATAGGTCAATATATACATTGCTATATGTTGAACTAAACCTTAGGCCAGCAACAATGGAGAGGACCTGACCCTTAGAAACTTACAAGTAAGCTGGAATCTTCAAAAGTTCAAATCTTTATAAGTAAAATATTTATTAAAATGAATAACCAAGTGTTTTAATTGACATCAGAAGATCAAAACAATAAACCCTGAGAACATAGAAAAAATATAAATAAAGATATGAGCAGAACTTAATACAACAGAAAACGTATAAAATTGAGGTGATTTAGTAAGTCCAAAGAATCTTCTTTGAAAAGATTGAAAAGACACACTTTGATTAAGGAAAACAAAAACATAATTAAAGAATATACAAAAAGAATCAGGACAATGTTATAGCAGAGAATATAAGAAATGCCAGTAAATTTGAACATTTCTGTAAAGTGGACCATTTCCTACCTCCTAAAGTTTACCAAACCTGACACAAGAGGAAATCATTTAAGGTCATCATGTCTGCCCTTGGCATTCTCGGAACGCCCTGTCCTCAGGATGCAGCCTCTGTAGTCCATGGTAACCTGCGGAGAGGGGGCGGGGCTGAGGGAGGTTGGAACTCTGCCCTCACTGAAGGAGTGGGTGTGGCCATCTCTGCTGTGACTGAACAAAGGGCAGGGGAGCAGGGGGCCCAGGGCAGGGCCCTCAGAGCACGGCAGGTCCAGTGGGGTGTCACAAGCATTTAGGCCCAGGCCAAAGGGCGCCTTCTTTGTCTGCACAGCTGCCCAAACTCTCACCTTTCCACTCAGGCCGACCTCTTACTTGAAGTGTGTGTGGAACCTGCCCTCACAGTACACCTCACTGCACAGGTAACCATAGGTCTGGGCATCGTAGCTTCCTGCCAGGTGACCGAAGTTCGCAGGCAGATGTGTCCCAGGGACACATGCAAAGAGGCTCCTTCCCGGGCCACAGGCTGCCCACTGCCCCTGCCCAAGATCGGGGGCCGCCAATCAGCCCTGTCGGAGTCCCCTTCCTCTAGAGGCAGTATTGGACCAACACTTGTAGAAAACGGTGTCCTCGTGGGCAACTCATTGGAGGGACACAAATAAATTTTGCCGACTTTCTACTGAAGCTTGCGAGCGTACACACCTAAGCGTCTTACAAGGTCAGCTGTTTAGCTAAACATGAGCTCATGATCTAAATTTACACAATAATGAAAAAATCAGCTACGAGGGGAGACAATCAGTAAAGACTATCAATACCAGAATTAGATTCCCAGGGCCATCCATCAATTGTTGGAATAATCAGGTGCAAGGCAGAATATATACATAAAACTGGACCTGAAACAAGGAACAAGGATGTTTTCAAAGACTGGTAGGATCGCTAAAACATTTTTAAAGTACATGTCATTGATAAAGCTAAATACTCAAAGGTTGTGTAATACAACAGATTAAGCATTGAGAAGAGTGAAATTATGCTGTTTTGAAAACTATGGCAGGTGAGATTTTCTGCCTAATTATATAAGAAGATTTCTCTAAAAATACACATTATTTCAATGACTTATTGGCTGTGAAATAAGTTAAGGGTATTTCAAATGGCTTGTCTGCAAAGAAAGGTGAGATGTAGGGAATCACAGAAAGTCGAGGGGAAAATAGGTCAATATATACATTGATATACGGTGAACTAAACCTTAGGCCAGCAACAATGGAGAGGACCTGACCCTTAGAAACTTACAAGTAAGCTGGAATCTTCAAAAGTTCAAATCTTTATAAGTAAAATATTTATTAAAATGAATAACCAAGTGTTTTAATTGACATCAGAAGATCAAAACAATAAACCCTGAGAACATAGAAAGAAGATAAATAAAGATATGAGCAGAACTTAATACAACAGAAAACGTATAAAATTGAGGTGATTTAGTAAGTCCAAAGAATCTTCTTTGAAAAGATTGAAAAGACACACTTTGATTAAGGAAAACAAAAACATAAGTAAAGAATATACAGAAAGAATCAGGACAATGTTATAACAGAGAATATATGAAATGCCAGTAAATTTGAACATTTCTGTAAAGTGGACCATTTCTTTGCTCCTAAAGTTTACCAAACCTGACACAAGAGGAAATCATTTAAGGTCATCATGTCTGCCCTTGGCATTCTCGGAACGCCCTGGCCTCAGGATGCAGCCTCTGTAGTCCATGGTAACCTGCGGAGAGGGGGCGGGTCTGAGGGTGGTTGGAACTCGGCCCACACTGAAGGAGTGGGTGTGGCCAACTCTACTGTGACTGAACAAAGGGCAGGGGAGCAGGGGTCCCAGGGCAGGGCCCTCAGAGCACGGCAGGTCCAGTGGGGTGTCACAAGCATTTAGGCCCAGGCCAAAGGGCGCCTTCTTTGTCTGCACAGCTGCCCAAACTCTCACCTTTCCACTGAGGCCGACCTCTTACTTGAAGTGTGTGTGGAACCTGTCCTCACAGTACACCTCGCTGCACAGCTAACCATAGGTCTGGGCATCGTAGCTTCCTGCCAGTGGACCGAAGTTCGCATGCAGATGTGTCCCAGGGACACATGCAAAGAGGTTCCTGCCCGTGCCACAGGCTGCCCACTGCCCCTGCCCCAGATCGGGGGACGCCAATCAGCCCTGTCGGAGTCCCCTTCCTCTAGAGGGAGTATTGGACCAACACTTGTAGAAAACGGTGTCCTCGTGGGCAACTCATTGGAGGGACACAAATTAATCTTTGCCGACTTTCTGCGGAAGCTTACGAGCGTTCACACCTAAGCGTCTTACAAGGTCAGCTGTTTAGCTAAACATGAGCTCATGATCTAAATTTACACAATAGTGAAGAAATCAGCTACGAGGGGAAACAATCAGTAAAGAGTATCAATACCAGAATTAGATTCCCAAGGCCATAGATCAATTGTTGGAATAATCAGGTGCAAGGCAGAATATATACATAAAACTGGAAATGAAACAAGGAACAAGGATGTTTTCAAAGACTGGTAGGATCTCGAAAACATTTTTAAAGTACATGTCATTGATAAAGCTAAATACTCAAATGTTGTGTAATACAAGAGATTAAGCATTGAGAAGAGTGAAATTATGCTGTTTTGAAAACTATGGCAGGTGAGATTTTCTGCCTAATTATATAAGAAGATTTCTCTAAAAATACACATTATTTCAATGACTTATTGGCTGTGAAATAAGTTAAGGGTATTTCAAATGGCTTGTCTGCAAAGAAAGGTGAGATGTAGGGAATCACAGAAAGTCGAGGGCAAAATAGGTCAATATATACATTGCTATATGTTGAACTAAACCTTAGGCCAGCAACAATGGAGAGGACCTGACCCTTAGAAACTTACAAGTAAGGTGGAATCTTCAAAAGTTCAAATCTTTATAAGTAAAATATTTATTAAAATGAATAACCAAGTGTTTTAATTGACATTAGAAGATCAAAACAATAAACCCTGAGAACATAGAAAAAAGATAAATAAAGATATGAGCAGAACTTAATACAACACAAAACGTATAAAATTGAGGTGATTTAGTAAGTCCAAAGAATCTTCTTTGAAAAGATTGAAAAGACACACTTTGATTAAGGAAAACAAAAACATAAGTAAAGAATATACAAAAAGAATCAGGACAATGTTATAGCAGAGAATATAAGAAATGCCAGTAAATTTGAACATTTCTGTAAAGTGGACCATTTCCTAGCTCCTAAAGTTGACCAAACCTGACACAAGAGGAAATCATTTAAGGTCATCATGTCTGCCCTTGGCATTCTCGGAACGCCCTGGCCTCAGGATGCAGCCTCTGTAGTCCATGGTAACCTGCGGAGAGGGGGCGGGGCTGAGGGTGGTTGGAACTCTGCCCTCACTGAAGGAGTGGGTGTGGCCATCTCTGCTGTGACTGAACAAAGGGCAGGGGAGCAGGGGGCCCAGGGCAGGGCCCTCAGAGCACGGCAGGTCCAGTGGGGTGTCACAAGCATTTAGGCCCAGGCCAAAGGTCGCCTTCTTTGTCTGCACAGCTGCCCAAACTCTCACCTTTCCACTCAGGCCGACCTCTTACTTGAAGTGTGTGTGGAACCTGCCCTCACAGTACACCTCACTGCACAGCTAACCATAGGTCTGGGCATCGTAGCTTCCTGCCAGTTGACCGAAGTTCGCAGGCAGATGTGTCCCAGGGAAACATGCAAAGAGGCTCCTGCCCGGGCCACAGGCTGCCCACTGCCCCTGCCCCACATCAGGGGCCGCCAATCAGCCCTGTCGGAGTCCCCTGCCACTAGAGGGAGTATTGGACCAACACTTGTAGAAAACGGTGTCCTCGTGGGCAACTCATTGGAGGGACACAAATAAATCTTTGCCGACTTTCTGCTGAAGCTTACGAGCGTTCACACCTAAGCGTCTTACAAGGTCAGCTGTTTAGCTAAACATGAGCTCATGATCTAAATTTACACAATAATGAAGAAATCAGCAACGAGGGGAGACAATCAGTAAAGACTATCAATACCAGAATTAGATTCCCAAGGCCATCCATCAACTGTTGGAATAATCAGGTGCAAGGCAGAATATATACATAAAACTGGACCTGAAACAAGGAACAAGGATGTTTTCAAAGACTGGTAGGATCTATACATGTCATTGATAAAGCTAAATACTGAAAGGTTGTGTAATACAACAGATTAAGCATTGAGAAGAGTGAAATTATGCTGTTTTGAAAACTATGGCAGGTGAGATTTTCTGCCTAATTATATAAGAAGATTTCTCTAAAAATACACATTATTTCAATGACTTATTGGCTGTGAAATAAGTTAAGGGTATTTCAAATGGCTTGTCTGCAAAGAAAGGTGAGATGTAGGGAATCACAGAAAGTCGAGGGGAAAATAGGTCAATATATACATTGCTATATGGTGAACTAAACCTTAGGCCAGCAACAATGGAGAGGACCTGACCGTTAGAAACTTACAAGTAAGCTGGAATCTTCAAAAGTTCAAATCTTTATAAGTAAAATATTTATTAAAATGAATAACCAAGTGTTTTAATTGACATCAGAAGATCAAAACAATAAACCCTGAGAACATAGAAAAAAGATAAATAAAGATATGAGCAGAACTTAATACAACAGAAAACGTATAAAATTGAGGTGATTTAGTAAGTTCAAAGAATCTTCTTTGAAAAGATTGAAAAGACACACTTTGATTAAGGAAAACAAAAACATAATTAAAGAATATACAGAAAGAATCAGGACAATGTTATAGCAGAGAATATAAGAAATGCCAGTAAATTTGAACATTTCTGTAAAGTGGACCATTTCCTACCTCCTAAAGTTTACCAAACCTGACACAAGAGGAAATCATTTAAGGTCATCATGTCTTCCCTTGGCATTCTCGGAACGCCCTGGCCTCAGGATGCAGCCTCTGTAGTCCATGGTAACCTGTGGAGAGGGGGCGGGGATGAGGGTGGTTGGAACTCTGCCCTCACTGAAGGAGTGGGTGTGGCCATCTCTGCTGTGACTGAACAAAGGGCAGGGGAGGAGGGGGCCCAGGGCAGGGCCCTCAGAGCACAGCAGGTCCAGTGGGGTGTCACAAGCATTTAGGCCCAGGTCAAAGGGCGCCTTCTTTGTCTGCACAGCTGCCCAAACTCTCAGCTTTCCACTGAGGCCGACCTCTTACTTGAAGTGTGTGTGGAACCTGTCCTCACAGTACACCTCGCTGCACAGCTAACCATAGGTCTGGGCATCGTAGCTTCCTGCCAGGTGACCGAAGTTCGCAGGCAGATGTGTCCCAGGGACACATGCAAAGAGGTTCCTGCCCGGGCCACAGGCTGCCCACTGCCCCTGCCCCAGATCGGGGGCCGCCAATCAGCCCTGTCGGAGTCCCCTTCCTCTAGAGGGAGTATTGGACCAACACTTGTAGAAAACGGTGTCCTCGTGGGCAACTCATTGGAGGGACACAAATAAATTTTGCCGACTTTCTACTGAAGCTTGCGAGCGTACACACCTAAGCGTCTTACAAGGTCAGCTGTTTAGCTAAACATGAGCTCATGATCTAAATTTACACAATAATGAAAAAATCAACTACGAGGGGAGACAATCAGTAAAGAGTATCAATACCAGAATTAGATTCCCAAGGCCATCCATCAATTGTTGGAATAATTAGGTGCAAGGCAGAATATATACATAAAACTGGACCTGAAACAAGGAACAAGGATGTTTTCAAAGACTGGTAGGATCTCTAAAACATTTTTAAAGTACATGTCATTGATAAAGCTAAATACTCAAAGGTTGTGTAATACAACAGATTAAGCATTGAGAAGAGTGAAATTATGCTGTTTTGAAAACTATGGCAGGTGAGATTTTCTGCGTAATTATATAAAAAGATTTCTCTAAAAATACACATTATTTCAATGACTTATTGGCTGTGAAATAAGTTAAGGGTATTTCAAATGGCTTGTCTGCAAAGAAAGGTGAGATGTAGGGAATCACAGAAAGTCGAGGGCAAAATAGGTCAATATATACATTGCTATATGTTGAACTAAACCTTAGGCCAGCAACAATGGAGAGGACCTGACCCTTAGAAACTTACAAGTAAGCTGGAATCTTCAAAAGTTCAAATCTTTATAAGTAAAATATTTATTAAAATGAATAACCAAGTGTTTTAATTGACATTAGAAGATCAAAACAATAAACCCTGAGAACATAGAAAAAAGATAAATAAAGATATGAGCAGAACTTAATACAACACAAAACGTATAAAATTGAGGTGATTTAGTAAGTCCAAAGAATCTTCTTTGAAAAGATTGAAAAGACACACTTTGATTAAGGAAAACAAAAACATAAGTAAAGAATATACAGAAAGAATCAGGACAATGTTATAGCAGAGAATATAAGAAATGCCAGTAAATTTGAACATTTCTGTAAAGTGGACCATTTCCTAGCTCCTAAAGTTTACCAAACCTGACACAAGAGGAAATCATTTAAGGTCATCATGTCTGCCCTTGGCATTCTCGGAACGCCCTGGCCTCAGGATGCAGCCTCTGTTATCCATGGTAACCTGCGGAGAGGGGGCGGGGCTGAGGGTGGTTGGAACTCTGCCCTCACTGAAGGAGTGGGTGTGGCCATCTCTGCTGTGACTGAACAAAGGGCAGGGGAGCAGGGGGCCCAGGGCAGGGCCCTCAGAGCACGGCAGGTCCAGTGGGGTGTCACAAGCATTTAGGCCCAGGCCAAAGGTCGCCTTCTTTGTCTGCACAGCTGCCCAAACTCTCACCTTTCCACTCAGGCCGACCTCTTACTTGAAGTGTGTGTGGAACCTGCCCTCACAGTACACCTCACTGCACAGCTAACCATAGGTCTGGGCATCGTAGCTTCCTGCCAGTTGACCGAAGTTCGCAGGCAGATGTGTCCCAGGGAAACATGCAAAGAGGCTCCTGCCCGGGCCACAGGCTGCCCACTGCCCCTGCCCCAGATCGGGGGCCGCCAATCAGCCCTGTCGGTGTCCCCTGCCACTAGAGGGAGTATTGGACCAACACTTGTAGAAAACGGTGTCCTCGTGGGCAACTCATTGGAGGGACACAAATAAATCTTTGCCGACTTTCTGCTGAAGCTTACGAGCGTTCACACCTAAGCGTCTTACAACGTCAGCTGTTTAGCTAAACATGAGCTCATGATCTAAATTTACACAATAATGAAGAAATCAGCAACGAGGGGAGACAATCAGTAAAGACTATCAATACCAGAATTAGATTCCCAAGGCCATCCATCAACTGTTGGAATAATCAGGTGCAAGGCAGAATATATACATAAAACTGGAACTGAAACAAGGAACAAGGATGTTTTCAAAGACTGGTAGGATCTATACATGTCATTGATAAAGCTAAATACTCAAAGGTTTTGTAATACAACAGATTAAGCATTGAGAAGAGTGAAATTATGCTGTTTTGAAAACTATGGCAGGTGAGATTTTCTGCCTAATCATATAAGAAGATTTCTCTAAAAAATACACATTATTTCAATGACTTATTGGCTGTGAAATAAGTTAAGGGTATTTCAAATGGCTTGTCTGCAAAGAAAGGTGAGATGTAGGGAATCAAAGAAAGTCGAGGGGAAAAGAGGTCAATATATACATTGCTATATGGTGAACTAAACCTTAGGCCAGCAACAATGGAGAGGACCTGACCCTTAGAAACTTACAAGTACGCTGGAATCTTCAAAAGTGCAAATCTTTATAAGTAAAATATTTATTAAAATGAATAACCAAGTGTTTTAATTGACATCAGAAGATCAAAACAATAAACCCTGAGAACATAGAAAAAAGATAAATAAAGATATCAGCAGAACTTAATACAACAGAAAACGTATAAAATTGAGGTGATTTAGTAAGTCCAAAGAATCTTCTTTGAAAAGATTCAAAAGACACACTTTGATTAAGGAAAACAAAAACATAAGTAAAGAATATACAGAAAGAATCAGGACAATGTTATAGCAGAGAATATAAGAAATGCCAGTAAATTTGAACATTTCTGTAAAGTGGACCATTTCCTAGCTCCTAAAGTTTACCAAACATGACACAAGAGGAAATCATTTAAGGTCATCATGTCTGCCCTTGGCATTCTCGGAACGCCCTGGCCTCAGGATGCAGCCTCTGTAGTCCATGGTAACCTGCGGAGAGGGGGCGGGGCTGAGGGTGTTTGGAACTCTGCCCTCACTGAAGGAGTGGGTGTGGCCATCTCTGCTGTGACTGAACAAAGGGCAGGGGAGCAGTGGGCCCAGGGCAGGTCGCTCAGAGCACGGCAGGTCCAGTGGGGTGTCACAAGCATTTAGGCCCAGGCCAAAGGGCGCCTTCTTTGTCTGCACAGCTGCCCAAACTCTCACCTTTCCACTCAGGCCGACCTCTTACTTGAAGTGTGTGTGGAACATGCCCTCACAGTACACCTCACTGCACAGCTAACCATAGGTCTGGGCATCGTAGCTTCCTGCCAGGTGACCGAAGTTCGCAGGCAGATGTGTCCCAGGGACACATGCAAAAAGGCTCCTGCCCGAGCCAAAGGCTGCCCACTGCCCCTGCCCCAGATCGGGGGCCGCAAATCAGCCCTGTCGGAGTCCCCTGCCTCTAGAGGGAGTATTGGACCAACACTTGTAGAAAACGGTGTCCTCGTGGGCAACTCATTGGAGGGACACAAATTAATCTTTGCCGACTTTCTGCGGAAGCTTACGAGCGTTCACACCTAAGCGTCTTACAAGGTCAGCTGTTTAGCTAAACATGAGCTCATGATCTAAATTTACACAATAATGAAGAAATCAGCTACGAGGGGAGACAATCAGTAAAGACTATCAATACCAGAATTAGATTCCCAAGGCCATCCATCAATTGTTGGAATAATCAGGTGCAAGGCAGAATATATACATAAAACTGGAACTGAAACAAGGAACAAGGATGTTTTCAAAGACTGGTAGGATCGCTAAAACATTTTTAAAGTACATGTCATTGATAAAGCTAAATACTGAAAGGTTGTGTAATACAACAGATTAAGCATTGAGAAGAGTGAAATTATGCTGTTTTGAAAACTATGGCATGTGAGATTTTCTGCCTAATTATATAAGAAGATTTCTCTAAAAATACACATTATTTCAATGACTTATTGGCTGTGAAATAAGTTAAGGGTATTTCAAATGGCTTGTCTGCAAAGAAAGGTGAGATGTAGGGAATCACAGAAAGTCGAGGGGAAAATAGGTCAATATATACATTGCTATACGGTGAACTAAACCTTAGGCCAGCAACAATGGAGAGGACCTGACCCTTAGAAACTTACAAGTAAGCTGGAATCTTCAAAAGTTCAAATCTTTATAAGTAAAATATTTATTAAAATGAATAACCAAGTGTTTTAATTGACATTAGAAGATCAAAACAATAAACCCTGAGAACATAAAAAAAGATAAATAAAGATATGAGCAGAACTTAATACACCAGAAAACGTATAAAATTGAGGTGGTTTAGTAAGTCCAAAGAATCTTCTTTGAAAAGATTGAAAAGACACACTTTGATTAAGGAAAACAAAAACATACGTAAAGAATATACAGAAAGAATCAGGACAAAGTTATAGCAGAGAATATATGAAATGCCAGTAAATTTGAACATTTCTGTAAAGCGGACCATTTCTTTGCTCCTAAAGTTTACCAAACCTGACACAAGAGGAAATCATTTAAGGTCATCATGTCTGCCCTTGGCATTCTCGGAACGCCCTGGCCTCAGGATGCAGCCTCTGTAGTCCATGGTAACCTGCGGAGAGGGCGCGGGTCTGAGGGTGGTTGGAACTCTGCCCTCACTGAAGGAGTGGGTGTGGTCAACTCTACTGTGACTGAACAAAGGGCAGGGGAGCAGGGGTCCCAGGGCAGGGCCCTCAGAGCACGGCAGGACCAGTGGGGTGTCACAAGCATTTAGGCCCAGGACAAAGGGCGCCTTCTTTGTCTGCACAGCTGCCCAAACTCTCACCTTTCCACTCAGGCCGACCTCTTACTTGAAGTGTGTGTGGAACCTGCCCTCACAGTACACCTCACTGCACAGCTAACCATAGGTCTGGGCATCGTAGCTTCCTGCCAGTTGACCGAAGTTCGCAGGCAGATGTGTCCCAGGGAAACATGAAAAGAGGCTCCTGCCCGGGCCACAGGCTGCCCACTGCCCCTGCCCCAGATCGGGGGCCGCCAATCAGCCCTGTCGGTGTCCCCTGCCACTAGAGGGAGTATTGGACCAACACTTGTAGAAAACGGTGTCCTCGTGGGCAACTCATTGGAGGGACACAAATAAATCTTTGCCGACTTTCTGCTGAAGCTTACGAGCGTTCACACCTAAGCGTCTTACAAGGTCAGCTGTTTAGCTAAACATGAGCTCATGATCTAAATTTACACAATAATGAAGAAATCAGCAACGAGGGGAGACAATCAGTAAAGACTATCAATACCAGAATTAGATTCCCAAGGCCATCCATCAACTGTTGGAATAATCAGGTGCAAGGCAGAATATATACATAAAACTGGAACTGAAACAAGGAACAAGGATGTTTTCAAAGACTGGTAGGATCTATACATGTCATTGATAAAGCTAAATACTCAAAGGTTTTGTAATACAACAGATTAAGCATTGAGAAGAGTGAAATTATGCTGTTTTGAAAACTATGGCAGGTGAGATTTTCTGCCTAATCATATAAGAAGATTTCTCTAAAAAATACACATTATTTCAATGACTTATTGGCTGTGAAATAAGTTAAGGGTATTTCAAATGGCTTGTCTGCAAAGAAAGGTGAGATGTAGGGAATCAAAGAAAGTCGAGGGGAAAAGAGGTCAATATATACATTGCTATATGGTGAACTAAACCTTAGGCCAGCAACAATGGAGAGGACCTGACCCTTAGAAACTTACAAGTACGCTGGAATCTTCAAAAGTGCAAATCTTTATAAGTAAAATATTTATTAAAATGAATAACCAAGTGTTTTAATTGACATCAGAAGATCAAAACAATAAACCCTGAGAACATAGAAAAAAGATAAATAAAGATATCAGCAGAACTTAATACAACAGAAAACGTATAAAATTGAGGTGATTTAGTAAGTCCAAAGAATCTTCTTTGAAAAGATTGAAAAGACACACTTTGATTAAGGAAAACAAAAACATAAGTAAAGAATATACAGAAAGAATCAGGACAATGTTATAGCAGAGAATATAAGAAATGCCAGTAAATTTGAACATTTCTGAAAAGTGGACCATTTCCTAGCTCCTAAAGTTTACCAAACATGACACAAGAGGAAATCATTTAAGGTCATCATGTCTGCCCTTGGCATTCTCGGAACGCCCTGGCCTCAGGATGCAGCCTCTGTAGTCCATGGTAACCTGCGGAGAGGGGGCGGGGCTGAGGGTGTTTGGAACTCTGCCCTCACTGAAGGAGTGGGTGTGGCCATCTCTGCTGTGACTGAACAAAGGGCAGGGGAGCAGTGGGCCCAGGGCAGGTCGCTCAGAGCACGGCAGGTCCAGTGGGGTGTCACAAGCATTTAGGCCCAGGCCAAAGGGCGCCTTCTTTGTCTGCACAGCTGCCCAAACTCTCACCTTTCCACTCAGGCCGACCTCTTACTTGAAGTGTGTGTGGAACATGCCCTCACAGTACACCTCACTGCACAGCTAACCATAGGTCTGGGCATCGTAGCTTCCTGCCAGGTGACCGAAGTTCGCAGGCAGATGTGTCCCAGGGACACATGCAAAAAGGCTCCTGCCCGGGCCAAAGGCTGCCCACTGCCCCTGCCCCAGATCGGGGGCCGCAAATCAGCCCTGTCGGAGTCCCCTGCCTCTAGAGGGAGTATTGGACCAACACTTGTAGAAAACGGTGTCCTCGTGGGCAACTCATTGGAGGGACACAAATTAATCTTTGCCGACTTTCTGCGGAAGCTTACGAGCGTTCACACCTAAGCGTCTTACAAGGTCAGCTGTTTAGCTAAACATGAGCTCATGATCTAAATTTACACAATAATGAAGAAATCAGCTACGAGGGGAGACAATCAGTAAAGACTATCAATACCAGAATTAGATTCCCAAGGCCATCCATCAATTGTTGGAATAATCAGGTGCAAGGCAGAATATATACATAAAACTGGAACTGAAACAAGGAACAAGGATGTTTTCAAAGACTGGTAGGATCGCTAAAACATTTTTAAAGTACATGTCATTGATAAAGCTAAATACTGAAAGGTTGTGTAATACAACAGATTAAGCATTGAGAAGAGTGAAATTATGCTGTTTTGAAAACTATGGCAGGTGAGATTTTCTGCCTAATTATATAAGAAGATTTCTCTAAAAATACACATTATTTCAATGACTTATTGGCTGTGAAATAAGTTAAGGGTATTTCAAATGGCTTGTCTGCAAAGAAAGGTGAGATGTAGGGAATCACAGAAAGTCGAGGGGAAAATAGGTCAATATATACATTGCTATACGGTGAACTAAACCTTAGGCCAGCAACAATGGAGAGGACCTGACCCTTAGAAACTTACAAGTAAGCTGGAATCTTCAAAAGTTCAAATCTTTATAAGTAAAATATTTATTAAAATGAATAACCAAGTGTTTTAATTGACATCAGAAGATCAAAACAATAAACCCTGAGAACATAGAAAAAAGATAAATAAAGATATGAGCAGAACTTAATACACCAGAAAACGTATAAAATTGAGGTGATTTAGTAAGTCCAAAGAATCTTCTTTGAAAAGATTGAAAAGACACACTTTGATTAAGGAAAACAAAAACATACGTAAAGAATATACAGAAAGAATCAGGACAAAGTTATAGCAGAGAATATATGAAATGCCAGTAAATTTGAACATTTCTGTAAAGCGGACCATTTCTTTGCTCCTAAAGTTTACCAAACCTGACACAAGAGGAAATCATTTAAGGTCATCATGTCTGCCCTTGGCATTCTCGGAACGCCCTGGCCTCAGGATGCAGCCTCTGTAGTCCATGGTAACCTGCGGAGAGGGCGCGGGTCTGAGGGTGGTTGGAACTCTGCCCTCACTGAAGGAGTGGGTGTGGTCAACTCTACTGTGACTGAACAAAGGGCAGGGGAGCAGGGGTCCCAGGGCAGGGCCCTCAGAGCACGGCAGGTCCAGTGGGGTGTCACAAGCATTTAGGCCCAGGACAAAGGGCGCCTTCTTTGTCTGCACAGCTGCCCAAACTCTCACCTTTCCACTGAGGCCGACCTCTTACTTGAAGTGTGTGTGGAACCTGTCCTCACAGTACACCTCGCTGCACAGCTATCCATAGGTCTGGGCATCGTAGCTTCCTGCCAGTTGACCGAAGTTCGCATGCAGATGTGTCCCAGGGACACATGCAAAGAGGTTCCTGCCCGTGCCACAGGCTGCCCACTGCCCCTGCCCCAGATCGGGGGCCGCCAATCAGCCCTGTCGGAGTCCCCTTCCTCTAGAGGGAGTATTGGACCAACACTTGTAGAAAACGGTGTCCTCGTGGGCAACTCATTGGAGGGACACAAATAAGTTTTGCCGACTTTCTACTGAAGCTTGCGAGCGTACACACCTAAGCGTCTTACAAGGTCAGCTGTTTAGCTAAACATGAGCACATGATCTAAATTTACACAATAATGAAAAAATCAACTACGAGGGGAGACAATCAGTAAAGAGTATAAATACCAGAATTAGATTCCCAAGGCCATCCATCAATTGTTGGAATAATCAGGTGCAAGGCAGAATATATACATAAAACTGGAAATGAAACAAGGAACAAGGATGTTTTCAAAGACTGGTAGGATTTCTAAAACATTTTTAAAGTACATGTCATTGATAAAGCTAAATACTCAAAGGTTGTGTAATACAACAGATTAAGCATTGAGAAGAGTGAAATTATGCTGTTTTGAAAACTATGGCAGGTGAGATTTTCTGCGTAATTATATAAAAAGATTTCTCTAAAAATACACATTATTTCAATGACTTATTGGCTGTGAAATAAGTTAAGGGTATTTCAAATGGCTTGTCTGCAAAGAAAGGTGAGATGTAGGGAATCACAGAAAGTCGAGGGCAAAATAGGTCAATATATACATTGCTATATGTTGAACTAAACCTTAGGCCAGCAACAATGGAGAGGACCTAACCCTTAGAAACTTACAAGTAAGCTGGAATCTTCAAAAGTTCAAATCTTTATAAGTAAAATATTTATTAAAATGAATAACCAAGTGTTTTAATTGACATTAGAAGATCAAAACAATAAACCCTGAGAACATAGAAAAAAGATAAATAAAGATATGAGCAGAACTTAATACAACACAAAACGTATAAAATTGAGGTGATTTAGTAAGTCCAAAGAATCTTCTTTGAAAAGATTGAAAAGACACACTTTGATTAAGGAAAACAAAAACATAAGTAAAGAATATACAGAAAGAATCAGGACAATGTTATAGCAGAGAATATAAGAAATGCCAGTAAATTTGAACATTTCTGTAAAGTGGACCATTTCCTAGCTCCTAAAGTTTACCAAACCTGACACAAGAGGAAATCATTTAAGGTCATCATGTCTGCCCTTGGCATTCTCGGAACGCCCTGGCCTCAGGATGCAGCCTCTGTTATCCATGGTAACCTGCGGAGAGGGGGCGGGGCTGAGGGTGGTTGGAACTCTGCCCTCACTGAAGGAGTGGGTGTGGCCATCTCTGCTGTGACTGAACAAAGGGCAGGGGAGCAGGGGGCCCAGGGCAGGGCCCTCAGAGCACGGCAGGTCCAGTGGGGTGTCACAAGCATTTAGGCCCAGGCCAAAGGTCGCCTTCTTTGTCTGCACAGCTGCCCAAACTCTCACCTTTCCACTCAGGCCGACCTCTTACTTGAAGTGTGTGTGGAACCTGCCCTCACAGTACACCTCACTGCACAGCTAACCATAGGTCTGGGCATCGTAGCTTCCTGCCAGTTGACCGAAGTTCGCAGGCAGATGTGTCCCAGGGAAACATGCAAAGAGGCTCTTGCCCGGGCCACAGGCTGCCCACTGCCCCTGCCCCAGATCGGGGGCCGCCAATCAGCCCTGTCGGAGTCCCCTGCCACTAGAGGGAGTATTGGACTAACACTTGTAGAAAACGGTGTCCTCGTGGGCAACTCATTGGAGGGACACAAATAAATCTTTGCCGACTTTCTGCTGAAGCTTACGAGCGTTCACACCTAAGCGTCTTACAAGGTCAGCTGTTTAGCTAAACATGAGCTCATGATCTAAATTTACACAATAATGAAGAAATCAGCAACGAGGGGAGACAATCAGTAAAGACTATCAATACCAGAATTAGATTCCCAAGGCCATCCATCAATTGTAGGAATAATCAGGTGCAAGGCAGAATATATACATAAAACTGGAACTGAAACAAGGAACAAGGATGTTTTCAAAGACTGGTAGGATCGCTAAAACATTTTTAAAGTACATGTCATTGATAAAGCTAAATACTCAAAGGTTGTGTAATACAACAGATTAAGCATTGAGAAGAGTGAAATTATGCTGTTTTGAAAACTATGGCAGGTGAGATTTTCTGCCTAATAATATAAGAAGATTTCTCTAAAAATACACATTATTTCAATGACTTATTGGCTGTGAAATAAGTTAAGGGTATTTCAAATGGCTTGTCTGCAAAGAAAGGTGAGATGTAGGGAATCACAGAAAGTCGAGGGGAAAATAGGTCAATATATACATTGCTATATGGTGAACTAAACCTTAGGCCAGCAACAATGGAGAGGACCTGACCCTTAGAAACTTACAAGTAAGCTGGAATCTTCAAAAGTTCAAATCTTTATAAGTAAAATATTTATTAAAATGAATAACCAAGTGTTTTAATTGACATCAGAAGATCAAAACAATAAACCCTGAGAACATAGAAAAAATATAAATAAAGATATGAGCAGAACTTAATACAACAGAAAACGTATAAAATTGAGGTGATTTAGTAAGTCCAAAGAATCTTCTTTGAAAAGATTGAAAAGACACACTTTGATTAAGGAAAACAAAAACATAATTAAAGAATATACAAAAAGAATCAGGACAATGTTATAGCAGAGAATATAAGAAATGCCAGTAAATTTGAACATTTCTGTAAAGTGGACCATTTCCTAGCTCCTAAAGTTTACCAAACCTGACACAAGAGGAAATCATTTAAGGTCATCATGTCTGCCCTTGGCATTCTCGGAACGCCCTGGCCTCAGGATGCAGCCTCTGTAGTCCATGGTAACCTGCGGAGAGGGGGCGGGGCTGAGGGAGGTTGGAACTCTGCCCTCACTGAAGGTGTGTGTGTGGCCATCTCTGCTGTGACTGAACAAAGGGCAGGGGAGCAGGGGGCCCAGGGCAGGGCCCTCAGAGCACGGCAGGTCCAGTGGGGTGTCACAAGCATTTAGGCCCAGGCCAAAGGGCGCCTTCTTTGTCTGCACAGCTGCCCAAACTCTCACCTTTCCACTCAGGCCGACCTCTTACTTGAAGTGTGTGTGGAACCTGCCCTCACAGTACACCTCACTGCACAGCTAACCATAGGTCTGGGCATCGTAGCTTCCTGCCAGGTGACCGAAGTTCGCAGGCAGATGTGTCCCAGGGACACATGCAAAGAGGCTCCTGCCCGGGCCACAGGCTGCCCACTGCCCCTGCCCCAGATCGGGGGCCGCCAATCAGCCCTGTCGGAGTCCCCTTCCTCTAGAGGCAGTATTGGACCAACACTTGTAGAAAACGGTGTCCTCGTCGGCAACTCATTGGAGGGACACAAATAAATTTTGCCGACTTTCTACTGAAGCTTGCGAGCGTACACACCTAAGCGTCTTACAAGGTCAGCTGTTTAGCTAAACATGAGCTCATGATCTAAATTTACACAATAATGAAAAAATCAGCTACGAGGGGAGACAATCAGTAAAGACTATCAATACCAGAATTAGATTCCCAAGGCCATCCATCAATTGTTGGAATAATCAGGTGCAAGGCAGAATATATACATAAAACTGGAACTGAAACAAGGAACAAGGATGTTTTCAAAGACTGGTAGGATCGCTAAAACATTTTTAAAGTACATGTCATTGATAAAGCTAAATACTCAAAGGTTGTGTAATACAACAGATTAAGCATTGAGAAGAGTGAAATTATGCTGTTTTGAAAACTATGGCAGGTGAGATTTTCTGCCTAATTATATAAGAAGATTTCTCTAAAAATACACATTATTTCAATGACTTATTGGCTGTGAAATAAGTTAAGGGTATTTCAAATGGCTTGTCTGCAAAGAAAGGTGAGATGTAGGGAATCACAGAAAGTCGAGGGCAAAATAGGTCAATATATACATTGCTATATGTTGAACTAAACCTTAGGCCAGCAACAATGGACAGGACCTGACCCTTAGAAACTTACAAGTATGCTGGAATCTTCAAAAGTTCAAATCTTTATAAGTAAAATATTTATTAAAATGAATAACCAAGTGTTTTAATTGACATTAGAAGATCAAAACAATAAACCCTGAGAACATAGAAAAAAGATAAATAAAGATATGAGCAGAACTTAATACAACACAAAACGTATAAAATTGAGGTGATTTAGTAAGTCCAAAGAATCTTCTTTGAAAAGATTGAAAAGACACACTTTGATTAAGGAAAACAAAAACATAAGTAAAGAATATACAGAAAGACTCAGGACAATGTTATAGCAGAGAATATAAGAAATGCCAGTAAATTTGAACATTTCTGTAAAGTGGACCATTTCCTAGCTCCTAAAGTTTACCAAACCTGACACAAGAGGAAATCATTTAAGGTCATCATGTCTGCCCTTGGCATTCTCGGAACGCCCTGGCCTCAGGATGCAGCCTCTGTTATCCATGGTAACCTGCGGAGAGGGGGCGGGGCTGAGGGTGGTTGGAACTCTGCCCTCACTGAAGGAGTGGGTGTGGCCATCTCTGCTGTGACTGAACAAAGGGCAGGGGAGGAGGGGGCCCAGGGCAGGGCCCTCAGAGCACGGCAGGTCCAGTGGGGTGTCACAAGCATTTAGGCCCAGGCCAAAGGTCGCCTTCTTTGTCTGCACAGCTGCCCAAACTCTCACCTTTCCACTCAGGCCGACCTCTTACTTGAAGTGTGTGTGGAACCTGCCCTCACAGTACACCTCACTGCACAGCTAACCATAGGTCTGGGCATCGTAGCTTCCTGCCAGTTGACCGAAGTTCGCAGGCAGATGTGTCCCAGGGAAACATGCAAAGAGGCTCTTGCCCGGGCCACAGGCTGCCCACTGCCCCTGCCCCAGATCGGGGGCCGCCAATCAGCCCTGTCGGAGTCCCCTGCCACTAGAGGGAGTATTGGACCAACACTTGTAGAAAACGGTGTCCTCGTGGGCAACTCATTGGAGGGACACAAATAAATCTTTGCCGACTTTCTGCTGAAGCTTACGAGCGTTCACACCTAAGCGTCTTACAAGGTCAGCTGTTTAGCTAAACATGAGCTCATGATCTAAATTTACACAATAATGAAGAAATCAGCAACGAGGGGAGACAATCAGTAAAGACTATCAATACCAGAATTAGATTCCCAAGGCCATCCATCAATTGTTGGAATAATCAGGTGCAAGGCAGAATATATACATAAAACTGGAACTGAAACAAGGAACAAGGATGTTTTCAAAGACTGGTAGGATCTCGAAAACATTTTTAAAGTACATGTCATTGATAAAGCTAAATACTCAAAGGTTGTGTAATACAACAGATTAAGCATTGAGAAGAGTGAAATTATGCTGTTTTGAAAACTATGGCAGGTGAGATTTTCTGCCTAATAATATAAGAAGATTTCTCTAAAAATACACATTATTTCAATGACTTATTGGCTGTGAAATAAATTAAGGGTATTTCAAATGGCTTGTCTGCAAAGAAAGGTGAGATGTAGGGAATCACAGAAAGTCGAGGGGAAAATAGGTCAATATATACATTGCTATATGGTGAACTAAACCTTAGGCCAGCAACAATGGAGAGGACCTGACCCTTAGAAACTTACAAGTAAGCTGGAATCTTCAAAAGTTCAAATCTTTATAAGTAAAATATTTATTAAAATGAATAACCAAGTGTTTTAATTGACATCAGAAGATCAAAACAATAAACCCTGAGAACATAGAAAAAATATAAATAAAGATATGAGCAGAACTTAATACAACAGAAAACGTATAAAATTGAGGTGATTTAGTAAGTCCAAAGAATCTTCTTTGAAAAGATTGAAAAGACACACTTTGATTAAGGAAAACAAAAACATAATTAAAGAATATACAAAAAGAATCAGGACAATGTTATAGCAGAGAATATAAGAAATGCCAGTAAATTTGAACATTTCTGTAAAGTGGACCATTTCCTAGCTCCTAAAGTTTACCAAACCTGACACAAGAGGAAATCATTTAAGGTCATCATGTCTGCCCTTGGCATTCTCGGAACGCCCTGGCCTCAGGATGCAGCCTCTGTAGTCCATGGTAACCTGCGGAGAGGGGGCGGGGCTGAGGGAGGTTGGAACTCTGCCCTCACTGAAGGTGTGTGTGTGGCCATCTCTGCTGTGACTGAACAAAGGGCAGGGGAGCAGGGGGCCCAGGGCAGGGCCCTCAGAGCACGGCAGGTCCAGTGGGGTGTCACAAGCATTTAGGCCCAGGCCAAAGGGCGCCTTCTTTGTCTGCACAGCTGCCCAAACTCTCACCTTTCCACTCAGGCCGACCTCTTACTTGAAGTGTGTGTGGAACCTGCCCTCACAGTACACCTCACTGCACAGCTAACCATAGGTCTGGGCATCGTAGCTTCCTGCCAGGTGACCGAAGTTCGCAGGCAGATGTGTCCCAGGGACACATGCAAAGAGGCTCCTGCCCGGGCCACAGGCTGCCCACTGCCCCTGCCCCAGATCGGGGGCCGCCAATCAGCCCTGTCGGAGTCCCCTTCCTCTAGAGGCAGTATTGGACCAACACTTGTAGAAAACGGTGTACTCGTCGGCAACTCATTGGAGGGACACAAATAAATTTTGCCGACTTTCTACTGAAGCTTGCGAGCGTACACACCTAAGCGTCTAACAAGGTCAGCTGTTTAGCTAAACATGAGCTCATGATCTAAATTTACACAATAATGAAAAAATCAGCTACGAGGGGAGACAATCAGTAAAGACTATCAATACCAGAATTAGATTCCCAAGGCCATCCATCAATTGTTGGAATAATCAGGTGCAAGGCAGAATATATACATAAAACTGGAACTGAAACAAGGAACAAGGATGTTTTCAAAGACTGGTAGGATCGCTAAAACATTTTTAAAGTACATGTCATTGATAAAGCTAAATACTCAAAGGTTGTGTAATACAACAGATTAAGCATTGAGAAGAGTGAAATTATGCTGTTTTGAAAACTATGGCAGGTGAGATTTTCTGCCTAATTATATAAGAAGATTTCTCTAAAAATACACATTATTTCAATGACTTATTGGCTGTGAAATAAGTTAAGGGTATTTCAAATGGCTTGTCTGCAAAGAAAGGTGAGATGTAGGGAATCACAGAAAGTCGAGGGCAAAATAGGTCAATATATACATTGCTATATGTTGAACTAAACCTTAGGCCAGCAACAATGGAGAGGACCTGACCCTTAGAAACTTACAAGTATGCTGGAATCTTCAAAAGTTCAAATCTTTATAAGTAAAATATTTATTAAAATGAATAACCAAGTGTTTTAATTGACATTAGAAGATCAAAACAATAAACCCTGAGAACATAGAAAAAAGATAAATAAAGATATGAGCAGAACTTAATACAACACAAAACGTATAAAATTGAGGTGATTTAGTAAGTCCAAAGAATCTTCTTTGAAAAGATTGAAAAGACACACTTGGATTAAGGAAAACAAAAACATAAGTAAAGAATATACAGAAAGAATCAGGACAATGTTATAGCAGAGAATATAAGAAATGCCAGTAAATTTGAACATTTCTGTAAAGTGGACCATTTCCTAGCTCCTAAAGTTTACCAAACCTGACACAAGAGGAAATCATTTAAGGTCATCATGTCTGCCCTTGGCATTCTCGGAACGCCCTGGCCTCAGGATGCAGCCTCTGTTATCCATGGTAACCTGTGGAGAGGGGGCGGGGCTGAGGGTGGTTGGAACTCTGCCCTCACTGAAGGAGTGGGTGTGGCCATCTCTGCTGTGACTGAACAAAGGGCAGGGGAGCAGGAGGCCCAGGGCAGGGCCCTCAGAGCACGGCAGGTCCAGTGGGGTGTCACAAGCATTTAGGCCCAGGCCAAAGGACGCCTTCTTTGTCTGCACAGCTGCCCAAACTCTCACCTTTCCACTCAGGCCGACCTCTTAATTGAAGTGTGTGTGGAACCTGCCCTCACAGTACACCTCACTGCACAGCTAACCATAGGTCTGGGCATCGTAGCTTCCTGCCAGTTGACCGAAGTTCGCAGGCAGATGTGTCCCAGGGAAACATGCAAAGAGGCTCTTGCCCGGGCCACAGGCTGCCCACTGCCCCTGCCCCAGATCGGGGGCCGCCAATCAGCCCTGTCAGAGTCCCCTTCCTCTAGAGGCAGTATTGGACCAACACTTGTAGAAAACGGTGTCCTCGTGGGCAACTCATTGGAGGGACACAAATAAATCTTTGCCGACTTTCTGCTGAAGCTTACGAGCGTTCACACCTAAGCGTCTTACAAGGTCAGCTGTTTAGCTAAACATGAGCTCATGATCTAAATTTACACAATAATGAAGAAATCAGCAACGAGGGGATACAATCAGTAAAGACTATCAATACCAGAATTAGATTCCCAAGGCCATCCATCAATTGTTGGAATAATCAGGTGCAAGGCAGAATATATACATAAAACTGGAACTGAAACAAGGAACAAGGATGTTTTCAAAGACTGGTAGGATCGCTAAAACATTTTTAAAGTACATGTCATTGATAAAGCTAAATACTCAAAGGTTGTGTAATACAACAGATTAAGCATTGAGAAGAGTGAAATTATGCTGTTTTGAAAACTATGGCAGGTGAGATTTTCTGCCTAATTATATAAGAAGATTTCTCTAAAAATACACATTATTTCAATGACTTATTGGCTGTGAAATAATTTAAGGGTATTTCAAATGGCTTGTCTGCAAAGAAAGGTGAGATGTAGGGAATCACAGAAAGTCGAGGGGAAAATAGGTCAATATATACATTGCTATATGGTGAACTAAACCTTAGGCCAGCAACAATGGAGAGGACCTGACCCTTAGAAACTTACAAGTAAGCTGGAATCTTCAAAAGTTCAAATCTTTATAAGTAAAATATTTATTAAAATGAATAACCAAGTGTTTTAATTGACATCAGAAGATCAAAACAATAAACCCTGAGAACATAGAAAAAATATAAATAAAGATATGAGCAGAACTTAATACAACAGAAAGCGTATAAAATTGAGTTGATTTAGTAAGTCCAAAGAATCTTCTTTGAAAAGATTGAAAAGACACACTTTGATTAAGGAAAACAAAAACATAATTAAAGAATATACAGAAAGAATCAGGACAATGTTATAGCAGAGAATATAAGAAATGCCAGTAAATTTGAACATTTCTGTAAAGTGGACCATTTCCTACCTCCTAAAGTTTACCAAACCTGACACAAGAGGAAATCATTTAAGGTCATCATGTCTGCCCTTGGCATTCTCGGAACGCCCTGTCCTCAGGATGCAGCCTCTGTAGTCCATGGTAACCTGCGGAGAGGGGGCGGGGCTGAGGGAGGTTGGAACTCTGCCCTCACTGAAGGAGTGGGTGTGGCCATCTCTGCTGTGACTGAACAAAGGGCAGGGGAGCAGGGGGCCCAGGGCAGGGCCCTCAGAGCACGGCAGGTCCAGTGGGGTGTCACAAGCATTTAGGCCCAGGCCAAAGGGCGCCTTCTTTGTCTGCACAGCTGCCCAAACTCTCACCTTTCCACTCAGGCCGACCTCTTACTTGAAGTGTGTGTGGAACCTGCCCTCACAGTACACCTCACTGCACAGGTAACCATAGGTCTGGGCATCGTAGCTTCCTGCCAGGTGACCGAAGTTCGCAGGCAGATGTGTCCCAGGGACACATGCAAAGAGGCTCCTGCCCGGGCCACAGGCTGCCCACTGCCCCTGCCGCAGATCGGGGGCCGCCAATCAGCCCTGTCGGAGTCCCCTTCCTCTAGAGGCAGTATTGGACCAACACTTGTAGAAAACGGTGTCCTCGTGGGCAACTCATTGGAGGGACACAAATAAATTTTGCCGACTTTCTACTGAAGCTTGCGAGCGTACACACCTAAGCGTCTTACAAGGTCATCTGTTTAGCTAAACATGAGCTCATGATCTAAATTTACACAATAATGAAAAAATCAGCTACGAGGGGAGACAATCAGTAAAGACTATCAATACCAGAATTAGATTCCCAAGGCCATCCATCAATTGTTGGAATAATCAGGTGCAAGGCAGAATATATACATAAAACTGGAACTGAAACAAGGAACAAGGATGTTTTCAAAGACTGGTAGGATCGCTAAAACATTTTTAAAGTACATGTCATTGATAAAGCTAAATACTCAAAGGTTGTGTAATACAACAGATTAAGCATAGAGAAGAGTGAAATTATGCTGTTTTGAAAACTATGGCAGGTGAGATTTTCTGCCTAATTATATAAGAAGATTTCTCTAAAAATACACATTATTTCAATGACTTATTGGCTGTGAAATAAGTTAAGGGTATTTCAAATGGCTTGTCTGCAAAGAAAGGTGAGATGTAGGGAATCACAGAAAGTCGAGGGGAAAATAGGTCAATATATACATTGCTATACGGTGAACTAAACCTTAGGCCAGCAACAATGGAGAGGACCTGACCCTTAGAAACTTACAAGTAAGCTGGAATCTTCAAAAGTTCAAATCTTTATAAGTAAAATATTTATTAAAATGAATAACCAAGTGTTTTAATTGACATCAGAAGATCAAAACAATAAACCCTGAGAACATAGAAAAAAGATAAATAAAGATATGAGCAGAACTTAATACAACAGAAAACGTATAAAATTGAGGTGATTTAGTAAGTCCAAAGAATCTTCTTTGAAAAGATTGAAAAGACACACTTTGATTAAGGAAAACAAAAACATAAGTAAAGAATATACAGAAAGAATCAGGACAATGTTATAGCAGAGAATATATGAAATGCCAGTAAATTTGAACATTTCTGTAAAGTGGACCATTTCTTTGCTCCTAAAGTTTACCAAACCTGACACAAGAGGAAATCATTTAAGGTCATCATGTCTGCCCTTGGCATTCTCGGAACGCCCTGGCCTCAGGATGCAGCCTCTGTTATCCATGGTAACCTGCGGAGAGGGGGCGGGGCTGAGGGTGGTTGGAACTCTGCCCTCACTGAAGGAGTGGGTGTGGCCATCTCTGCTGTGACTGAACAAAGGGCAGGGGAGCAGGGGGCCCAGGGCAGGGCCCTCAGAGCACGGCAGGTCCAGTGGGGTGTCACAAGCATTTAGGCCCAGGCCAAAGGTCGCCTTCTTTGTCTGCACAGCTGCCCAAACTCTCACCTTTCCACTCAGGCCGACCTCTTAATTGAAGTGTGTGTGGAACCTGCCCTCACAGTACACCTCACTGCACAGCTAACCATAGGTCTGGGCATCGTAGCTTCCTGCCAGTTGACCGAAGTTCGCAGGCAGATGTGTCCCAGGGAAACATGCAAAGAGGCTCTTGCCCGGGCCACAGGCTGCCCACTGCCCCTGCCCCAGATCGGGGGCCGCCAATCAGCCCTGTCAGAGTCCCCTTCCTCTAGAGGCAGTATTGGACCAACACTTGTAGAAAACGGTGTCCTCGTGGGCAACTCATTGGAGGGACACAAATAAATCTTTGCCGACTTTCTGCTGAAGCTTACGAGCGTTCACACCTAAGCGTCTTACAAGGTCAGCTGTTTAGCTAAACATGAGCTCATGATCTAAATTTACACAATAATGAAGAAATCAGCAACGAGGGGATACAATCAGTAAAGACTATCAATACCAGAATTAGATTCCCAAGGCCATCCATCAATTGTTGGAATAATCAGGTGCAAGGCAGAATATATACATAAAACTGGAACTGAAACAAGGAACAAGGATGTTTTCAAAGACTGGTAGGATCGCTAAAACATTTTTAAAGTACATGTCATTGATAAAGCTAAATACTCAAAGGTTGTGTAATACAACAGATTAAGCATTGAGAAGAGTGAAATTATGCTGTTTTGAAAACTATGGCAGGTGAGATTTTCTGCCTAATTATATAAGAAGATTTCTCTAAAAATACACATTATTTCAATGACTTATTGGCTGTGAAATAATTTAAGGGTATTTCAAATGGCTTGTCTGCAAAGAAAGGTGAGATGTAGGGAATCACAGAAAGTCGAGGGGAAAATAGGTCAATATATACATTGCTATATGGTGAACTAAACCTTAGGCCAGCAACAATGGAGAGGACCTGACCCTTAGAAACTTACAAGTAAGCTGGAATCTTCAAAAGTTCAAATCTTTATAAGTAAAATATTTATTAAAATGAATAACCAAGTGTTTTAATTGACATCAGAAGATCAAAACAATAAACCCTGAGAACATAGAAAAAATATAAATAAAGATATGAGCAGAACTTAATACAACAGAAAGCGTATAAAATTGAGGTGATTTAGTAAGTCCAAAGAATCTTCTTTGAAAAGATTGAAAAGACACACTTTGATTAAGGAAAACAAAAACATAATTAAAGAATATACAGAAAGAATCAGGACAATGTTATAGCAGAGAATATAAGAAATGCCAGTAAATTTGAACATTTCTGTAAAGTGGACCATTTCCTACCTCCTAAAGTTTACCAAACCTGACACAAGAGGAAATCATTTAAGGTCATCATGTCTGCCCTTGGCATTCTCGGAACGCCCTGTCCTCAGGATGCAGCCTCTGTAGTCCATGGTAACCTGCGGAGAGGGGGCGGGGCTGAGGGAGGTTGGAACTCTGCCCTCACTGAAGGAGTGGGTGTGGCCATCTCTGCTGTGACTGAACAAAGGGCAGGGGAGCAGGGGGCCCAGGGCAGGGCCCTCAGAGCACGGCAGGTCCAGTGGGGTGTCACAAGCATTTAGGCCCAGGCCAAAGGGCGCCTTCTTTGTCTGCACAGCTGCCCAAACTCTCACCTTTCCACTCAGGCCGACCTCTTACTTGAAGTGTGTGTGGAACCTGCCCTCACAGTACACCTCACTGCACAGGTAACCATAGGTCTGGGCATCGTAGCTTCCTGCCAGGTGACCGAAGTTCGCAGGCAGATGTGTCCCAGGGACACATGCAAAGAGGCTCCTGCCCGGGCCACAGGCTGCCCACTGCCCCTGCCGCAGATCGGGGGCCGCCAATCAGCCCTGTCGGAGTCCCCTTCCTCTAGAGGCAGTATTGGACCAACACTTGTAGAAAACGGTGTCCTCGTGGGCAACTCATTGGAGGGACACAAATAAATTTTGCCGACTTTCTACTGAAGCTTGCGAGCGTACACACCTAAGCGTCTTACAAGGTCATCTGTTTAGCTAAACATGAGCTCATGATCTAAATTTACACAATAATGAAAAAATCAGCTACGAGGGGAGACAATCAGTAAAGACTATCAATACCAGAATTAGATTCCCAAGGCCATCCATCAATTGTTGGAATAATCAGGTGCAAGGCAGAATATATACATAAAACTGGAACTGAAACAAGGAACAAGGATGTTTTCAAAGACTGGTAGGATCGCTAAAACATTTTTAAAGTACATGTCATTGATAAAGCTAAATACTCAAAGGTTGTGTAATACAAAAGATTAAGCATTGAGAAGAGTGAAATTATGCTGTTTTGAAAACTATGGCAGGTGAGATTTTCTGCCTAATTATATAAGAAGATTTCTCTAAAAATACACATTATTTCAATGACTTATTGGCTGTGAAATAAGTTAAGGGTATTTCAAATGGCTTGTCTGCAAAGAAAGGTGAGATGTAGGGAATCACAGAAAGTCGAGGGGAAAATAGGTCAATATATACATTGCTATACGGTGAACTAAACCTTAGGCCAGCAACAATGGAGAGGACCTGACCCTTAGAAACTTACAAGTAAGCTGGAATCTTCAAAAGTTCAAATCTTTATAAGTAAAATATTTATTAAAATGAATAACCAAGTGTTTTAATTGACATCAGAAGATCAAAACAATAAACCCTGAGAACATAGAAAAAAGATAAATAAAGATATGAGCAGAACTTAATACAACAGAAAACGTATAAAATTGAGGTGATTTAGTAAGTCCAAAGAATCTTCTTTGAAAAGATTGAAAAGACACACTTTGATTAAGGAAAACAAAAACATAAGTAAAGAATATACAGAAAGAATCAGGACAATGTTATAGCAGAGAATATATGAAATGCCAGTAAATTTGAACATTTCTGTAAAGTGGACCATTTCTTTGCTCCTAAAGTTTACCAAACCTGACACAAGAGGAAATCATTTAAGGTCATCATGTCTGCCCTTGGCATTCTCGGAACGCCCTGGCCTCAGGATGCAGCCTCTGTAGTCCATGGTAACCTGCGGAGAGGGGGCGGGTCTGAGGGTGGTTGGAACTCGGCCCTCACTGAAGGAGTGGGTGTGGCCAACTCTACTGTGACTGAACAAAGGGCAGGGGAGCAGGGGTCCCAGGGCAGGGCCCTCAGAGCACGGCAGGTCCAGTGGGGTGTCACAAGCATTTAGGCCCAGGCCAAAGGGCGCCTTCTTTGTCTGCACAGCTGCCCAAACTCTCACCTTTCCACTGAGGCCGACCTCTTACTTGAAGTGTGTGTGGAACCTGTCCTCACAGTACACCTCGCTGCACAGCTAACCATAGGTCTGGGCATCGTAGCTTCCTGCCAGTTGACCGAAGTTCGCATGCAGATGTGTCCCAGGGACACATGCAAAGAGGTTCCTGCCCGTGCCACAGGCTGCCCACAGCCCCTGCCCCAGATCGGGGGCCGCCAATCAGCCCTGTCGGAGTCCCCTTCCTCTAGAGGGAGTATTGGACCAACACTTGTAGAAAACGGTGTCCTCGTGGGCAACTCATTGGAGGGACACAAATTAATCTTTGCCGACTTTCTGCGGAAGCTTACGAGCGTTCACACCTAAGCGTCTTACAAGGTCAGCTGTTTAGCTAAACATGAGCTCATGATCTAAATTTACACAATAATGAAAAAATCAACTACGAGGGGAGACAATCAGTAAAGAGTATCAATACCAGAATTAGATTCCCAAGGCCATCCATCAATTGTTGGAATAATTAGGTGCAAGGCAGAATATATACATAAAACTGGAACTGAAACAAGGAACAAGGATGTTTTCAAAGACTGGTAGGATCTCTAAAACATTTTTAAAGTACATGTCATTGATAAAGCTAAATACTCAAAGGTTGTGTAATACAACAGATTAAGCATTGAGAAGAGTGAAATTATGATGTTTTGAAAACTATGGCAGGTGAGATTTTCTGCCTAATTATATAAAAAGATTTCTCTAAAAATACACATTATTTCAATGACTTATTGGCTGTGAAATAAGTTAAGGGTATTTCAAATGGCTTGTCTGCAAAGAAAGGTGAGATGTAGGGAATCACAGAAAGTCGAGGGCAAAATAGGTCAATATATACATTGCTATATGTTGAACTAAACCTTAGGCCAGCAACAATGGAGAGGACCTGACCCTTAGAAACTTACAAGTAAGCTGGAATCTTCAAAAGTTCAAATCTTTATAAGTAAAATATTTATTAAAATGAATAACCAAGTGTTTTAATTGACATCAGAAGATCAAAACAATAAACCCTGAGAACATAGAAAAAAGATAAATAAAGATATGAGCAGAACTTAATACAACACAAAACGTATAAAATTGAGGTGATTTAGTAAGTCCAAAGAATCTTCTTTGAAAAGATTGAAAAGACACACTTTGATTAAGGAAAACAAAAACATAAGTAAAGAATATACAGAAAGAATCAGGACAATGTTATAGCAGAGAATATATGAAATGCCAGTAAATTTGAACATTTCTTTAAAGAGGACCATTTCCTAGCTCCTAAAGTTTACCAAACCTGACACAAGAGGAAATCATTTAAGGTCATCATGTCTGCCCTTGGCATTCTCGGAACGCCCTGGCCTCAGGATGCAGCCTCTGTAGTCCATGGTAACCTGCGGAGAGGGGGCGGGGCTGAGGGTGGTTGGAACACTGCCCTCACTGAAGGAGTGGGTGTGGCCATCTCTGCTGTGACTGAACAAAGGGCAGGGGAGCAGTGGGCCCAGGGCAGGGCCCTCAGAGCACGGCAGGTCCAGTGGGGTGTCACAAGCATTTAGGCCCAGGCCAAAGGTCGCCTTCTTTGTCTGCACAGCTGCCCAAACTCTCACCTTTCCACTCAGGCCGACCTCTTACTTGAAGTGTGTGTGGAACCTGCCCTCACAGTACACCTCACTGCACAGCTAACCATAGGTCTGGGCATCGTAGCTTCCTGCCAGTTGACCGAAGTTCGCAGGCCGATGTGTCCCAGGGAAACCTGCAAAGAGGCTCCTGCCCGGGCCACAGGCTGCCCACTGCCCCTGCCCCAGATCGGGGGCCGCCAATCAGCCCTGTCGGAGTCCCCTGCCACTAGAGCGAGTATTGGACCAACACTTGTAGAAAACAGTGTCCTCGTGGGCAACTCATTGGAGGGACACAATTAAATCTTTGCCGACTTTCTCCTGAAGCTTACGAGCGTTCACACCTAAGCGTCTTACAAGGTCAGCTGTTTAGCTAAACATGAGCTCATGATCTAAATTTACACAATAATGAAGAAATCAGCAACGAGGGGAGACAATCAGTAAAGACTATCAATACCAGAATTAGATTCCCAAGGCCATCCATCAATTGTTGGAATAATCAGGTGCAAGGCAGAATATATACATAAAATTGGACCTGAAACAAGGAACAAGGATGTTTTCAAAGACTGGTAGGATCTATACATGTCATTGATAAAGCTAAATACTCAAATGTTGTGTAATACAAGAGATTAAGCATTGAGAAGAGTGAAATTATGCTGTTTTGAAAACTATGGCAGGTGAGATTTTCTCCCTAATTATATAAGAAGATTTCTCTAAAAATACACATTATTTCAATGACTTATTGGCTGTGAAATAAGTTAAGGGTATTTCAAATGGCTTGTCTGCAAAGAAAGGTGAGATGTAGGGAATCACAGAAAGTCGAGGGGAAAATAGGTCAATATATACATTGCTATATGGTGAACTAAACCTTAGGCCAGCAACAATGGAGAGGACCTGACCGTTAGAAACTTACAAGTAAGCTGGAATCTTCAAAAGTTCAAATCTTTATAAGTAAAATATTTATTAAAATGAATACCCAAGTGTTTTAATTGACATCAGAAGATCAAAACAATAAACCCTGAGAACATAGAAAAAAGATAAATAAAGATATGAGCAGAACTTAATACACCAGAAAACGTATAAAATTGAGGTGATTTAGTAAGTTCAAAGAATCTTCTTTGAAAAGATTGAAAAGACACACTTTGATTAAGGAAAACAAAAACATAATTAAAGAATATACAAAAAGAATCAGGACAATGTTATAGCAGAGAATATAAGAAATGCCAGTAAATTTGAACATTTCTGTAAAGTGGACCATTTCCTACCTCCTAAGGTTTACCAAACCTGACACAAGAGGAAATCATTTAAGGTCATCATGTCTTCCCTTGGCATTCTCGGAACGCCCTGGCCTCAGGATGCAGCCTCTGTAGTCCATGGTAACCTGCGGAGAGGGGGCGGGGCTGAGGGTGGTTGGAACTCTGCCCTCACTGAAGGAGTGGGTGTGGCCATCTCTGCTGTGACTGAACAAAGGGCAGGGGAGCAGGGGGCCCAGGGCAGGGCCCTCAGAGCACGGCATGTCCAGTGGGGTGACACAAGCATTTAGGCCCAGGCCAAAGGGTGCCTTCTTTGTCTGCACAGCTGCCCAAACTCTCACCTTTCCACTCAGGCCGACCTCTTACTTGAAGTGTGTGTGGAACCTGCCCTCACAGTACACCTCACTGCACAGCTAACCATAGGTCTGGGCATCGTAGCTTCCTGCCAGGTGACCGAAGTTCGCAGGCAGATGTGTCCCAGGGACACATGCAAAGAGGCTCCTGCCCGGGCCAAAGGCTGCCAACTGCTCCTGCCCCAGATCGGGGGCCGCCAATCAGCCCTGTCGGAGTCCCCTTCCTCTAGAGGGAGTATTGGACCAACACTTGTAGAAAACGGTGTCCTCGTGGGCAACTCATTGGAGGGACACAAATAAATTTTGCCGACTTTCTCCTGAAGCTTGCGAGCGTACACAACTAAGCGTCTTACAAGGTCAGCTGTTTAGCTAAACATGAGATCATGATCTAAATTTACACAATAATGAAAAAATCAGCTACGAGGGGAGACAATCAGTAAAGAGTATCAATACCAGAATTAGATTCCCAAGGCCATCCATCAATTGTTGGAATAATCAGGTACAAGGCAGAATATATACATAAAACTGGAACTGAAACAAGGAACAAGGATGTTTTCAAAGACTGGTAGGATCTCGAAAACATTTTTAAAGGACATGTCACTGATAAAGCTAAATACGCAAAGGTTGTGTAATACAACAGATTAAGCATTTAGAAGAGTGAAATTATGCTGTTTTGAAAACTATGGCAGGTGAGATTTTCTGCCTAATTATATAAGAAGATTTCTCTAAAAATACACATTATTTCAATGACTTATTGGCTGTGAAATAAGTTAAGGGTATTTCAAATGGCTTGTCTGCAAAGAAAGGTGAGATGTAGGGAATCACAGAAAGTCGAGGGGAATATAGGTCAATATATACATTGCTATATGTTGAACTAAACATTAGGCCAGCAACAATGGAGAGGACCTGACCCTTAGAAACTTACAAGTAAGCTGGAATCTTCAAAAGTTCAAATCTTTATAAGTAAAATATTTATTAAAATGAATAACCAAGTGTTTTAATTGACATCAGATGATCAAAACAATAAACACTGAGAACATAGAAAAAAGATAAATAAAGATATGAGCAGAACTTAATACAACAGAAAACGTATAAAATTCAGGTGATTTAGTAAGTCCAAAGAATCTTCTTTGAAAAGATTGAAAAGACACACTTTGATTAAGGAAAACAAAAACATAAGTAAAGAATATACAGAAAGAATCAGGACAATGTTATAGCAGAGAATATATGAAATGCCAGTAAATTTGAACATTTCTGTAAGTGGACCATTTCCTAGCTCCTAAAGTTTACCAAACCTGACACAAGAGGAAATCATTTAAGGTCATCATTTCTGCCCTTGGCATTCTCGGAACGCCCTGGCCTCAGGATGCAGCCTCTGTAGTCCATGGTAACCTGCGGAGAGGTGGCGGAGCTGAGGTTGGTTGGAACTCTGCCCTCACTGAAGGAGTGGATGTGGCCATTTCTGCTGTGACTGAACAAAGGGCAGGGGAGCAGGGGGCCCAGGGGAGGGCCCTCAGAGCACGGCAGGTCCAGTGGGCTGTCACAAGCATTTAGGCCCAGGCCAAAGGGCGCCTACTTTGTCTGCACAGCTGCCCAAACTGTCACCTTTCCACTCAGGCCGACCTCTTACTTGAAGTGTGTGTGGAACCTGTCCTCACAGTACACCTCGCTGCACAGCTAACCATAGGTCTGGGCATCGTAGCTTCCTGCCAGGTGACCGAAGTTTGCAGGCAGATGTGTCCCAGGGACACATGCAAAGAGGCTCCAGCCCGGGCCACAGGCTGCCCACTGCCCCTGCCCCAGATCGGGGGCCGCCAATCAGCCCTGTTGGAGTCCCCTTCCTCTAGAGGGAGTATTGGACCAACACTTGTAGAAAACGGTGTCCTCGTGGGCAACTCATTGGAGGGACACAAATAATTTTTGCCGACTTTCTCCTGAAGCTTACTAGCATTCACACCTAAGCGTCTTACAAGGTCAGCTCTTTAGCTAAACATGAGCTCATGATCTAAATTTACACAATAATGAAGAAATCAGCTACGAGGGGAGACAATCAGTAAAGACTATCAATACCAGAATTAGATTCCCAAGGCCATCCATCAATTGTTGGAATAATCAGGTGCAAGGCAGAATATATACATAAAACTGGAACTGATACAAGGAACAAGGATGTTTTCAAAGACTGGTAGGATCTCTAAAACATTTTTAAAGGACATGTCATTGATAAAGCTAAATACTCAGAGGTTGTGTAATACAACAGATTAAGCATTGAGAAGAGTGAAATTATGCTGTTTTGAAAACTATGGCAGGTGAGATTTTCTGCCTAATTATATAAGAAGATTTCTCTAAAAAATACACATTATTTCAATGACTTATTGGCTGTGAAATAAGTTAAGGGTATTTCAAATGGCTTGTCTGCAAAGAAAGGTGAGATGTAGGGAATCACAGAAAGTCGAGGGGAAAATAGGTCAATATATACATTGCTATATGGTGAACTAAACCTTAGGCCGGCAACAATGGAGAGGACCTGACCCTTAGAAACTTACAAGTAAGCTGGAATCTTCAAAAGTTCAAATCTTTATAAGTAAAATATTTATTAAAATGAATAACCAAGTGTTTTAATTGACATCAGAAGATCAAAACAATAAACCCTGAGAACATAGAAAAAAGATAAATAAAGATATGAGCAGAACTTAATACAACAGAAAACGTATAAAATTCAGGTGATTTAGTAAGTCCAAAGAATCTTCTTTGAAAAGATTGAAAAGACACACTTTGATTAAGGAAAACAAAAACATAAGTAAAGAATATACAGAAAGAATCAGGACAATGTTATAGCAGAGAATATATGAAATGCCAGTAAATTTGAACATTTCTGTAAAGTGGACCATTTCCTAGCTCCTAAAGTTTACCAAACCTGACACAAGAGGAAATCATTTAAGGTCATCATGTCTGCCCTTGGCATTCTCGGAACGCCCTGGCCTCAGGATGCAGCCTCTGTAGTCCATGGTATCCTGCGGAGAGGGGACGGGGCTGAGGTTGGTTGGAACTCTGCCCTCACTGAAGGAGTGGTTGTGGCCATCTCTGCTGTGACTGAACAAAGGGCAGGGGAGCAGGGGGCCCAGGGGAGGGCCCTCAGAGCACGGCAGGTCCAGTGGGCTGTCACAAGCATTTAGGCCCAGGCCAAAGGGCGCCTACTTTGTCTGCACAGCTGCCCAAACTCTCACCTTTCCACTCAGGCCGACCTCTTACTTGAAGTGTGTGTGGAACCTGTCCTCACAGTACACCTCGCTGCACAGCTAACCATAGGTCTGGGCATCGTAGCTTCCTGCCAGGTGACCGAAGTTTGCAGGCAGATGTGTCCCAGGGACACATGCAAAGAGGCTCCAGCCCGGGCCACAGGCTGCCCACTGCCCCTGCCCCAGATCGGGGGCCGCCAATCAGCCCTGTCGGAGTCCCCTTCCTCTAGAGGGAGTATTGGACCAACACTTGTAGAAAACGGTGTCCTCGTGGGCAACTCATTGGAGGGACACAAATAATTTTTGCCGACTTTCTCCTGAAGCTTACTAGCATTCACACCTAAGCGTCTTACAAGGTCAGCTCTTTAGCTAAACATGAGCTCATGATCTAAATTTACACAATAATGAAGAAATCAGCTACGAGGGGAGACAATCAGTAAAGACTATCAATACCAGAATTAGATTCCCAAGGCCATCCATCAATTGTTGGAATAATCAGGTGCAAGGCAGAATATATACATAAAACTGGAACTGATACAAGGAACAAGGATGTTTTCAAAGACTGGTAGGATCTCTAAAACATTTTTAAAGGACATGTCATTGATAAAGCTAAATACTCAAAGGTTGTGTAATACAACAGATTAAGCATTGAGAAGAGTGAAATTATGCTGTTTTGAAAACTATGGCAGGTGAGATTTTCTGCCTAATTATATAAGAAGATTTCTCTAAAAAATACACATTATTTCAATGACTTATTGGCTGTGAAATAAGTTAAGGGTATTTCAAATGGCTTGTCTGCAAAGAAAGGTGAGATGTAGGGAATCACAGAAAGTCGAGGGGAAAATAGGTCAATATATACATTGCTATATGGTGAACTAAACCTTAGGCCGGCAACAATGGAGAGGACCTGACCCTTAGAAACTTACAAGTAAGCTGGAATCTTCAAAAGTTCAAATCTTTATAAGTAAAATATTTATTAAAATGAATAACCAAGTGTTTTAATTGACATCAGAAGATCAAAACAATAAACCCTGAGAACATAGAAAAAAGATAAATAAAGATATGAGCAGAACTTAATACAACAGAAAACGTATAAAATTCAGGTGATTTAGTAAGTCCAAAGAATCTTCTTTGAAAAGATTGAAAAGACACACTTTGATTAAGGAAAACAAAAACATAAGTAAAGAATATACAGAAAGAATCAGGACAATGTTATAGCAGAGAATATATGAAATGCCAGTAAATTTGAACATTTCTGTAAAGTGGACCATTTCCTAGCTCCTAAAGTTTACCAAACCTGACACAAGAGGAAATCATTTAAGGTCATCATGTCTGCGCTTGGCATTCTCGGAACGCCCTGGCCTCAGGATGCAGCCTCTGTAGTCCATGGTATCCTGCGGAGAGGGGACGGGGCTGAGGTTGGTTGGAACTCTGCCCTCACTGAAGGAGTGAGTGTGGCCATCTCTGCTGTGACTGAACAAAGGGCAGGGGAGCAGGGGGCCCAGGGCAGGGCCCTCAGAGCACGGCAGGTCCAGTGGTCTCTCACAATCATTTAGGCCCAGGCCAAAGGACGCCTTCTTTGTCTGCACAGCTGCCCAAACTCTCACCTTTCCACTCAGGCCGACCTCTTACTTGAAGTGTATGTGGAACCTGTCCTCACAGTACACCTCGCTGCACAGCTAACCATAGGTCTGGGCATCGTAGCTTCCTGCCAGGTGACCGAAGTTCGCAGGCAGATGGGTCCCAGGGACACATGCAAAGAGGCTCCAGCCCGGGCCACAGGCTGCCCACTGCCCCTGCCCCAGATCGGGGGCCGCCAATCAGCCCTGTCGGAGTCCCCTGCCTCTAGAGGGAGTATTGGACCAACACTTGTAGAAAACGGTGTCCTCGTGGGCAACTCATTGGAGGGACACAAGTAAATTTTGCCGACTTTCTACTGAAGCTTGCGAGCGTACACAACTAAGCGTCTTACAAAGTCAGCTGTTTAGCTAAACATGAGATCATGATCTAAATTTACACAATAATGAAAAAATCAGCTACGAGGGGAGACAATCAGTAAAGAGTATCAATTCCAGAATTAGATTCCCAAGGCCATCCATCAATTGTTGGAATAATCAGTTGCAAGGCAGAATATATACATAAAACTGGAACTGAAACAAGGAACAAGGATGTTTTCAAAGACTGGTAGGATCTCTAAAACAATTTTAAAGTACATGTCACTGATAAAGCTAAATACGCAAAGGTTGTGTAATACAACAGATTAAGCATTGAGAAGAGTGAAATTATGCTGTTTTGAAAACTATGGCAGGTGAGATTTTCTGCCTAATTATATAAGAAGATTTCTCTAAAAATACACATTATTTCAATGACTTATTGGCTGTGAAATAAGTTAAGGGTATTTCAAATGGCTTGTCTGCAAAGAAAGGTGAGATGTAGGGAATCACAGAAAGTCGAGGGGAAAATAGGTCAATATATACATTGCTATATGTTGAACTAAACATTAGGCCAGCAACAATGGAGAGGACCTGACCCTTAGAAACTTACAAGTAAGCTGGAATCTTCAAAAGTTCAAATCTTTATAAGTAAAATATTTATTAAAATGAATAACCAAGTGTTTTAATTGACATCAGATGATCAAAACAATAAACCCTGAGAACATAGAAAAAAGATAAATAAAGATATGAGCAGAACTTAATACAACAGAAAACGTATAAAATTCAGGTGATTTAGTAAGTCCAAAGAATCTTCTTTGAAAAGATTGAAAAGACACACTTTGATTAAGGAAAACAAAAACATAAGTAAAGAATATACAGAAAGAATCAGGACAATGTTATAGCAGAGAATATATGAAATGCCAGTAAATTTGAACATTTCTGTAAGTGGACCATTTCCTAGCTCCTAAAGTTTACCAAACCTGACACAAGAGGATATCATTTAAGGTCATCATTTCTGCCCTTGGCATTCTCGGAATGCCCTGGCCTCAGGATGCAGCCTCTGTAGTCCATGGTAACCTGCGGAGAGGTGGCGGAGCTGAGGTTGGTTGGAACTCTGCCCTCACTGAAGGAGTGGGTGTGGCCATTTCTGCTGTGACTGAACAAAGGGCAGGGGAGCAGGGGGCCCAGGGCAGGGCCCTCAGAGCACGGCAGGTCCAGTGGGCTGTCACAAGCATTTAGGCCCAGGCCAAAGGGCGCCTACTTTGTCTGCACAGCTGCCCAAACTCTCACCTTTCCACTCAGGCCGACCTCTTACTTGAAGTGTGTGTGGAACCTGTCCTCACAGTACACCTCGCTGCACAGCTAACCATAGGTCTGGGCATCGTAGCTTCCTGCCAGGTGACCGAAGTTTGCAGGCAGATGTGTCCCAGGGACACATGCAAAGAGGCTCCAGCCCGGGCCACAGGCTGCCCACTGCCCCTGCCCCAGATCGGGGGCCGCCAATCAGCCCTGTCGGAGTCCCCTTCCTCTAGAGGGAGTATTGGACCAACACTTGTAGAAAACGGTGTCCTCGTGGGCAACTCATTGGAGGGACACAAATAAATTTTGCCGACTTTCTCCTGAAGCTTACTAGCATTCACACCTAAGCGTCTTACAAGGTCAGCTGTTTAGCTAAACATGAGCTCATGATCTAAATTTACACAATAATGAAGAAATCAGCTACGAGGGGAGACAATCAGTAAAGACTATCAATACCAGAATTAGATTCCCAAGGCCATCCATCAATTGTTGGAATAATCAGGTACAAGGCAGAATATATACATAAAACTGGAACTGATACAAGGAACAAGGATGTTTTCAAAGACTGGTAGGATCTCTAAAACATTTTTAAAGGACATGTCATTGATAAAGCTAAATACTCAAAGGTTGTGTAATACAACAGATTAAGCATTGAGAAGAGTGAAATTATGCTGTTTTGAAAACTATGGCAGGTGAGATTTTCTGCCTAATTATATAAGAAGATTTCTCTAAAAAATACACATTATTTCAATGACTTATTGGCTGTGAAATAAGTTAAGGGTATTTCAAATGGCTTGTCTGCAAAGAAAGGTGAGATGTAGGGAATCACAGAAAGTCGAGGGGAAAATAGGTCAATATATACATTGCTATATGGTGAACTAAACCTTAGGCCAGCAACAATGGAGAGGACCTGACCCTTAGAAACTTACAAGTAAGCTGGAATCTTCAAAAGTTCAAATCTTTATAAGTAAAATATTTATTAAAATGAATAACCAAGTGTTTTAATTGACATCAGAAGATCAAAACAATAAACCCTGAGAACATAGAAAAAAGATAAATAAAGATATGAGCAGAACTTAATACAACAGAAAACGTATAAAATTCAGGTGATTTAGTAAGTCCAAAGAATCTTCTTTGAAAAGATTGAAAAGACACACTTTGATTAAGGAAAACAAAAACATAAGTAAAGAATATACAGAAAGAATCAGGACAATGTTATAGCAGAGAATATATGAAATGCCAGTAAATTTGAACATTTCTGTAAAGTGGACCATTTCCTAGCTCCTAAAGTTTACCAAACCTGAAACAAGAGGAAATCATTTAAGGTCATCATGTCTGCCCTTGGCATTCTCGGAACGCCCTGGCCTCAGGATGCAGCCTCTGTAGTCCATGGTAACCTGCGGTGAGGGGACGGAGCTGAGGTTGATTGGAACTCTGCCCTCACTGAAGGAGTGGGTGTGGCCATCTATGCTGTGACTGAACAAAGGGCAGGGGAGCAGGGGGTCCAGGGCTGGGACCTCAGAGCACGGCAGGTCCAGTGGGGTGTCACAAGCATTTAGGCCCAGGCCAAATGGCGCCTTCTTTGTCTGCACAGCTGCCCAAACTCTCACCTTTCCACTCAGGCCGACCTCTTACTTGAAGTGTGTGTGGAACCTGTCCTCACAGTACACCTCGCTGCACAGCTAACCATAGGTCTGGGCATCGTAACTTCCTGCCAGGTGACCGAAGTTCGCAGGCAGATGTGTCCCAGGGACACATGCAAAGAGGCTCCAGCCCGGGCCACAGGCTGCCCACTGCCCCTGCCACAGATTGGGGGCCGCCAATCAGCCCTGTCGGAGTCCCCTTCCTCTAGAGGGAGTATTGGACCAACACTTGTAGAAAACGGTGTCCTCATGGGCAACTCATTGGAGGGACACAAATAAATTTGGCCGACTTTCTCCTGAAGCTTACGAGCGTTCACACCTAAGAGTCTTACAAGGTCAGCTGTTTAGCTAAACATGAGCTCATGATCTAAATTTACACAATAATGAAAAAATCAGCTACGAGGGGAGACAATCAGTAAAGATTATCAATACCAGAATTAGATTCTCAAGGCCATCCATCAATTGTTGGAATAATCAGGTGCAAGGCGGAATATATACATAAAACTGGAACTGAAACAAGGAACAAGGATGTTTTCAAAGACTGGTAGGATCTCTAAAACATTTTTAAAGTACATGTCATTGATAAAGCTAAATACTCAAAGGTTGTGTAATACAACAGATTAAGCATTGAGAAGAGTGAAATTATGCTGTTTTGAAAACTATGGCAGGTGAGATTTTCTGCCTAATTATATAAGAAGATTTCTCTAAAAAATACACATTATTTCAATGACTTATTGGCTGTGAAATAAGTTAAGGGTATTTCAAATGGCTTGTCTGCAAAGAAAGGTGAGATGTAGGGAATCACAGAAAGTCGAGGGGAAAATAGGTCAATATATACATTGCTATATGGTGAACTAAACCTTAGGCCGGCAACAATGGAGAGGACCTGACCCTTAGAAACTTACAAGTAAGCTGGAATCTTCAAAAGTTCAAATCTTTATAAGTAAAATATTTATTAAAATGAATAACCAAGTGTTTTAATTGACATCAGAAGATCAAAACAATAAACCCTGAGAACATAGAAAAAAGATAAATAAAGATATGAGCAGAACTTAATACAACAGAAAACGTATAAAATTCAGGTGATTTAGTAAGTCCAAAGAATCTTCTTTGAAAAGATTGAAAAGACACACTTTGATTAAGGAAAACAAAAACATAAGTAAAGAATATACAGAAAGAATCAGGACAATGTTATAGCAGAGAATATATGAAATGCCAGTAAATTTGAACATTTCTGTAAAGTGGACCATTTCCTAGCTCCTAAAGTTTACCAAACCTGACACAAGAGGAAATCATTTAAGGTCATCATGTCTGCCCTTGGCATTCTCGGAACGCCCTGGCCTCAGGATGCAGCCTCTGTAGTCCATGGTATCCTGCGGAGAGGGGACGGGGCTGAGGTTGGTTGGAACTCTGCCCTCACTGAAGGAGTGGGTGTGGCCATCTCTGCTGTGACTGAACAAAGGGCAGGGGAGCAGGGGGCCCAGGGCAGGGCCCTCAGAGCACGGCAGGTCCAGTGGGCTCTCACAATCATTTAGGCCCAGGCCAAAGGACGCCTTCTTTGTCTGCACAGCTGCCCAAACTCTCACCTTTCCACTCAGGCCGACCTCTTACTTGAAGTGTATGTGGAACCTGTCCTCACAGTACACCTCGCTGCACAGCTAACCATAGGTCTGGGCATCGTAGCTTCCTGCCAGGTGACCGAAGTTCGCAGGCAGATGGGTCCCAGGGACACATGCAAAGAGGCTCCAGCCCGGGCCACAGGCTGCCCACTGCCCCTGCCCCAGATCGGGGGCCGCCAATCAGCCCTGTCGGAGTCCCCTGCCTCTAGAGGGAGTATTGGACCAACACTTGTAGAAAACGGTGTCCTCGTGGGCAACTCATTGGAGGGACACAAGTAAATTTTGCCGACTTTCTACTGAAGCTTGCGAGCGTACACAACTAAGCGTCTTACAAAGTCAGCTGTTTAGCTAAACATGAGATCATGATCTAAATTTACACAATAATGAAAAAATCAGCTACGAGGGGAGACAATCAGTAAAGAGTATCAATTCCAGAATTAGATTCCCAAGGCCATCCATCAATTGTTGGAATAATCAGTTGCAAGGCAGAATATATACATAAAACTGGAACTGAAACAAGGAACAAGGATGTTTTCAAAGACTGGTAGGATCTCTAAAACAATTTTAAAGTACATGTCACTGATAAAGCTAAATACGCAAAGGTTGTGTAATACAACAGATTAAGCATTGAGAAGAGTGAAATTATGCTGTTTTGAAAACTATGGCAGGTGAGATTTTCTGCCTAATTATATAAGAAGATTTCTCTAAAAATACACATTATTTCAATGACTTATTGGCTGTGAAATAAGTTAAGGGTATTTCAAATGGCTTGTCTGCAAAGAAAGGTGAGATGTAGGGAATCACAGAAAGTCGAGGGGAAAATAGGTCAATATATACATTGCTATATGTTGAACTAAACATTAGGCCAGCAACAATGGAGAGGACCTGACCCTTAGAAACTTACAAGTAAGCTGGAATCTTCAAAAGTTCAAATCTTTATAAGTAAAATATTTATTAAAATGAATAACCAAGTGTTTTAATTGACATCAGATGATCAAAACAATAAACCCTGAGAACATAGAAAAAAGATAAATAAAGATATGAGCAGAACTTAATACAACAGAAAACGTATAAAATTCAGGTGATTTAGTAAGTCCAAAGAATCTTCTTTGAAAAGATTGAAAAGACACACTTTGATTAAGGAAAACAAAAACATAAGTAAAGAATATACAGAAAGAATCAGGACAATGTTATAGCAGAGAATATATGAAATGCCAGTAAATTTGAACATTTCTGTAAGTGGACCATTTCCTAGCTCCTAAAGTTTACCAAACCTGACACAAGAGGATATCATTTAAGGTCATCATTTCTGCCCTTGGCATTCTCGGAATGCCCTGGCCTCAGGATGCAGCCTCTGTAGTCCATGGTAACCTGCGGAGAGGTGGCGGAGCTGAGGTTGGTTGGAACTCTGCCCTCACTGAAGGAGTGGGTGTGGCCATTTCTGCTGTGACTGAACAAAGGGCAGGGGAGCAGGGGGCCCAGGGCAGGGCCCTCAGAGCACGGCAGGTCCAGTGGGCTGTCACAAGCATTTAGGCCCAGGCCAAAGGGCGCCTACTTTGTCTGCACAGCTGCCCAAACTCTCACCTTTCCACTCAGGCCGACCTCTTACTTGAAGTGTGTGTGGAACCTGTCCTCACAGTACACCTCGCTGCACAGCTAACCATAGGTCTGGGCATCGTAGCTTCCTGCCAGGTGACCGAAGTTTGCAGGCAGATGTGTCCCAGGGACACATGCAAAGAGGCTCCAGCCCGGGCCACAGGCTGCCCACTGCCCCTGCCCCAGATCGGGGGCCGCCAATCAGCCCTGTCGGAGTCCCCTTCCTCTAGAGGGAGTATTGGACCAACACTTGTAGAAAACGGTGTCCTCGTGGGCAACTCATTGGAGGGACACAAATAAATTTTGCCGACTTTCTCCTGAAGCTTACTAGCATTCACACCTAAGCGTCTTACAAGGTCAGCTGTTTAGCTAAACATGAGCTCATGATCTAAATTTACACAATAATGAAGAAATCAGCTACGAGGGGAGACAATCAGTAAAGACTATCAATACCAGAATTAGATTCCCAAGGCCATCCATCAATTGTTGGAATAATCAGGTACAAGGCAGAATATATACATAAAACTGGAACTGATACAAGGAACAAGGATGTTTTCAAAGACTGGTAGGATCTCTAAAACATTTTTAAAGGACATGTCATTGATAAAGCTAAATACTCAAAGGTTGTGTAATACAACAGATTAAGCATTGAGAAGAGTGAAATTATGCTGTTTTGAAAACTATGGCAGGTGAGATTTTCTGCCTAATTATATAAGAAGATTTCTCTAAAAAATACACATTATTTCAATGACTTATTGGCTGTGAAATAAGTTAAGGGTATTTCAAATGGCTTGTCTGCAAAGAAAGGTGAGATGTAGGGAATCACAGAAAGTCGAGGGGAAAATAGGTCAATATATACATTGCTATATGGTGAACTAAACCTTAGGCCAGCAACAATGGAGAGGACCTGACCCTTAGAAACTTACAAGTAAGCTGGAATCTTCAAAAGTTCAAATCTTTATAAGTAAAATATTTATTAAAATGAATAACCAAGTGTTTTAATTGACATCAGAAGATCAAAACAATAAACCCTGAGAACATAGAAAAAAGATAAATAAAGATATGAGCAGAACTTAATACAACAGAAAACGTATAAAATTCAGGTGATTTAGTAAGTCCAAAGAATCTTCTTTGAAAAGATTGAAAAGACACACTTTGATTAAGGAAAACAAAAACATAAGTAAAGAATATACAAAAAGAATCAGGACAATGTTATAGCAGAGAATATATGAAATGCCAGTAAATTTGAACATTTCTGTAAAGTGGACCATTTCCTAGCTCCTAAAGTTTACCAAACCTGAAACAAGAGGAAATCATTTAAGGTCATCATGTCTGCCCTTGGCATTCTCGGAACGCCCTGGCCTCAGGATGCAGCCTCTGTAGTCCATGGTAACCTGCGGTGAGGGGACGGAGCTGAGGTTGATTGGAACTCTGCCCTCACTGAAGGAGTGGGTGTGGCCATCTATGCTGTGACTGAACAAAGGGCAGGGGAGCAGGGGGTCCAGGGCTGGGACCTCAGAGCACGGCAGGTCCAGTGGGGTGTCACAAGCATTTAGGCCCAGGCCAAATGGCGCCTTCTTTGTCTGCACAGCTGCCCAAACTCTCACCTTTCCACTCAGGCCGACCTCTTACTTGAAGTGTGTGTGGAACCTGTCCTCACAGTACACCTCGCTGCACAGCTAACCATAGGTCTGGGCATCGTAACTTCCTGCCAGGTGACCGAAGTTCGCAGGCAGATGTGTCCCAGGGACACATGCAAAGAGGCTCCAGCCCGGGCCACAGGCTGCCCACTGCCCCTGCCACAGATTGGGGGCCGCCAATCAGCCCTGTCGGAGTCCCCTTCCTCTAGAGGGAGTATTGGACCAACACTTGTAGAAAACGGTGTCCTCATGGGCAACTCATTGGAGGGACACAAATAAATTTGGCCGACTTTCTCCTGAAGCTTACGAGCGTTCACACCTAAGAGTCTTACAAGGTCAGCTGTTTAGCTAAACATGAGCTCATGATCTAAATTTACACAATAATGAAAAAATCAGCTACGAGGGGAGACAATCAGTAAAGATTATCAATACCAGAATTAGATTCTCAAGGCCATCCATCAATTGTTGGAATAATCAGGTGCAAGGCGGAATATATACATAAAACTGGAACTGAAACAAGGAACAAGGATGTTTTCAAAGACTGGTAGGATCTCTAAAACATTTTTAAAGTACATGTCATTGATAAAGCTAAATACTCAAAGGTTGTGTAATACAACAGATTAAGCATTGAGAAGAGTGAATTTAGGCTGTTTTGAAAACTATGGCAGGTGAGATTTTCTGCCTAATTATATAAGAAGATTTCTCTAAATATACACATTATTTCAATAACTTATTGGCTGTGAAATAAGTTAAGGGTATTTCAAATGGCTTGTCTGCAAAGAAAGGTGAGATGTAGGGAATCACAGAAAGTCGAGGGGAAAATAGGTCAATATATACATTGCTATATGGTGAACTAAACCTTAGGCCAGCAACAATGGAGAGGACCTGACCCTTAGAAACTTACAAGAAAGCTGGAATCTTCAAAAGTTCAAATCTTTATAAGTAAAATATTTATTAAAATGAATAACCAAGTGTTTTAATTGACATCAGAAGATCAAAACAATAAACCCTGAGAACATAGAAAAAAGATAAATAAAGATATGAGCAGAACTTAATACAACAGAAAACATGTAAAATTGAGGTGATTTAGTAAGTCCAAAGAATCTTCTTTGAAAAGATTGAAAAGACACACTTTGATTAAGGAAAACAAAAACATAAGTAAAGAATATACAGAAAGAATCAGGACAATGTTATAGCAGAGAATATATGAAATGCCAGTAAATTTGAACATTTCTGAAAAGTGGACCATTTCCTAGCTCCTAAAGTTTACCAAACCTGACACAAGAGGAAATCATTTAAGGTCATCATGTCTGCCCTTGGCAGTCTCGGAACGCCCTGGCCTCAGAATGCAGCCTCTGTAGTCCATGGTAACCTGCGGAGAGGGGGCGGGGCTGAGGGTGGTTGGAACTCTGGCCTCACTGAAGGAGTGGGTGTGGCCATCTCTGCTGTGACTGAACAAAGGGCAGGGGAGCAGGGGCCCCAGGGCAGGGCCCTCAGAGCACGGCAGGTCCAGTGGGGTGTCACAAGCATTTAGGCCCAGGCCAAAGGGCGCCTTCTTTGTCTGCACAGCTGCCCAAACTCTCACCTTTCCACTCAGGCCGACCTCTTACTTGAAGTGTGTGTGGAACCTGTCCTCACAGTACACCTCGCTGCACAGCTAACCATAGGTCTGGGCATCGTAGCTTCCTGCCAGGTGACCAAAGTTCGCAGGCAGATGTGTCCCAGGGACACATGCAAAGAGGCTCCAGCCCGGGCCACAGGCTGCCCACTGCCCCTGCCCCAGATCGGGGGCCGCCAATCAGCCCTGTCAGAGTCCCCTTCCTCTAGAGGGAGTATTGGACCAACACTTGTAGAAAACGGTGTCCTCGTGGGCAACTCATTGGAGGGACACAAATAAATTTTGCCGACTTTCTCCTGAAGCTTATGAGCGTTCACACCTAAGCGTCTTACAAGGTCAGCTGTTTAGCTAAACATGAGCTCATGATCTAAATTTACACAATAATGAAAAAATCAGCTACGAGGGGAGACAATCAGTAAAGATTATCAATACCAGAATTAGATTCTCAAGGCCATCCATCAATTGTTGGAATAATCAGGTGCAAGGCAGAATATGTACATAAAACTGGAACTGAAACAAGGAACAAGGATGTTTTCAAAGACTGGTAGGATCTCTAAAACATTTTTAAAGTACATGTCATTGATAAAGCTAAATACTCAAAGGTTGTGTAATACAACAGATTAAGCATTGAGAAGAGTGAAATTATGCTGTTTTGAAAACTATGGCAGGTGAGATTTTCTGCCTAATTATATAAGAAGATTTCTCTAAAAATACACATTATTTCAATGACTTATTGGCTGTGAAATAAGTTAAGGGTATTTCAAATGGCTTGTCTGCAAAGAAAGGTGAGATGTAGGGAATCACAGAAAGTCGAGGGGAAAATAGGTCAATATATACATTGCTATATGGTGAACTAAACCTTAGGCCAACAACAATGGAGAGGACCTGACCCTTAGAAACTTACAAGAAAGCTGGAATCTTCAAAAGTTCAAATCTTTATAAGTAAAATATTTATTAAAATGAATAACCAAGTGTTTTAATTGACATCAGAAGATCAAAACAATAAACCCTGAGAACATAGAAAAAAGATAAATAAAGATATGAGCAGAACTTAATACAACAGAAAACGTGTAAAATTGAGGTGATTTAGTAAGTCCAAAGAATCTTCTTTGAAAAGATTGAAAAGACACACTTTGATTAAGGAAAACAAAAACATAAGTAAAGAATATACAGAAAGAATCAGGACAATGTTATAGCAGAGAATATATGAAATGCCAGTAAATTTGAACATTTCTGTAAAGTGGACCATTTCCTAGCTCCTAAAGTTTACCAAACCTGACACAAGAGGAAATCATTTAAGGTCATCATGTCTGCCCTTGGCATTCTCGGAACGCCCTGGCCTCAGGATGCAGCCTCTGTAGTCCATGGTAACCTGCGGAGAGGGGGCGGGGCTGAGGGTGGTTGGAACTCTGGCCTCACTGAAGGAGTGGGTGTGGCCATCTCTGCTGTGACTGAACAAAGGGCAGGGGAGCAGGGGCCCCAGGGCAGGGCCCTCAGAGCACGGCAGGTCCAGTGGGGTGTCACAAGCATTTACGCCCAGGCCAAAGGGCGCCTTCTTTGTCTGCACAGCTGCCCAAACTCTCACCTTTCCAATCAGGCCGACCTCTTACTTGAAGTGTGTGTGGAACCTGTCCTCACAGTACACCTCGCTGCACAGCTAACCATAGGTCTGGGCATCGTAGCTTCCTGCCAGGTGACCAAAGTTCGCAGGCAGATGTGTCCCAGGGACACATGCAAAGAGGCTCCAGCCCGGGCCACAGGCTGCCCACTGCCCCTGCCCCAGATCGGGGGCCGCCAATCAGCCCTGTCGGAGTCCCCTTCCTCTAGAGGGAGTATTGGACCAACACTTGTAGAAAACGGTGTCCTCGTGGGCAACTCATTGGAGGGACACAAATAAATTTTGCCGACTTTCTCCTGAAGCTTATGAGCGTTCACACCTAAGCGTCTTACAAGGTCAGCTGTTTAGCTAAACATGAGCTCATGATCTAAATTTACACAATAATGAAAAAATCAGCTACGAGGGGAGACAATCAGTAAAGACTATCAATACCAAAATTAGATTCCCAAGGCCATCCATCAATTGTTGGAATAATCAGGTGCAAGGCAGAATATGTACATAAAACTGGAACTGAAACAAGGAACAAGGATGTTTTCAAAGACTGGTAGGATCTCTAAAACATTTTTAAAATACATGTCATTGATAAAGCTAAATACTCAAAAGTTGTGTAATACAACAGATTAAGCATTGAGAAGAGTGAAATTATGCTGTTTTGAAAACTATGGCAGGTGAGATTTTCTGCCTAATTATATAAGAAGATTTCTCTAAAAATACACATTATTTCAATGACTTATTGGCTGTGAAATAAGTTAAGGGTATTTCAAATGGCTTGTCTGCAAAGAAAGGTGAGATGTAGGGAATCACAGAAAGTCGAGGGGAAAATAGGTCAATATATACATTGCTATATGGTGAACTAAACCTTAGGCCAGCAACAATGGAGAGGACCTGACCCTTAGAAACTTACAAGAAAGCTGGAATCTTCAAAAGTTCAAATCTTTATAAGTAAAATATTTATTAAAATGAATAACCAAGTGTTTTAATTGACATCAGAAGATCAAAACAATAAACCCTGAGAACATAGAAAAAAGATAAATAAAGATATGAGCAGAACTTAATACAACAGAAAACGTGTAAAATTGAGGTGATTTAGTAAGTCCAAAGAATCTTCTTTGAAAAGATTGAAAAGACACACTTTGATTAAGGAAAACAAAAACATAAGTAAAGAATATACAGAAAGAATCAGGACAATGTTATAGCAGAGAATATAAGAAATACCAGTAAATTTGAACATTTCTGTAAAGTGGACCATTTCCTAGCTCCTAAAGTTTACCAAACCTGACACAAGAGGAAATCATTTAAGGTCATCATGTCTGCCCTTGGCATTCTCGGAACGCCCTGGCCTCAGGATGCAGCCTCTGTAGTCCATGGTAACCTGCGGAGAGGGGGCGGGGCTGAGGGTGGTTGGAACTCTGGCCTCACTGAAGGAGTGGGTGTGGCCATCTCTGCTGTGACTGAACAAAGGGCAGGGGAGCAGTGGCCCCAAGGCAGGGCCCTCAGAGCACGGCAGGTCCAGTGGGGTGTCACAAGCTTTTAGGGCCAGGCCAAAGGGTGCCTTCTTTGTCTGCACAGCTGCCCAAACTCTCACCTTTCCACTCAGGCCGACCTCTTACTTGAAGTGTGTGTGGAACCTGTCCTCACAGTACACCTCGCTGCACAGCTAACCATAGGTCTGGGCATCGTAGCTTCCTGCCAGGTGACCGAAGTTCGCAGGCAGATGTGTCCCAGGGACACATGCAAAGAGGCTCCAGCCCGGGCCACAGGCTGCCCACTGCCCCTGCCCCAGATCGGGGGCCACCAAACATCCGTGTCGGAGTCCCCTGCCTCTAGAGGGAGTATTGGACCAACACTTGTAGAAAACGGTGTCCTCGTGGGCAACTCATTGGAGGGACACAAATAAAATTTGCCGACTTTCTCCTGAAGCTTGCGATCGTACACACCTAAGCGTCTTACAAGGTCAGCTGTTTAGCTAAACATGACATCATGATCTAAATTTATACAATAATGAAAAAATCAGCTACGAGGGGAGACAATCAGTAAAGAGTATCAATACCAGAATTAGATTCCCAAGGCCATCCATCAATTGTTGGAATAATCAGGTGCAAGGCAGAATATATACATAAAACTGGAACTGAAACAAGGAACAAGGATGTTTTCAAAGACTGGTAGGATCTCTAAAACATTTTTAAAGTACATGTCATTGATAAAGCTAAATACTCAAAGGTTGTATAATACAACAGATTAAGCATTGAGAAGAGTGAAATTATGCTGTTTAAAAACTATGGCAGGTGAGATTTTCTGCCTAATTATATAAGAAGATTTCTCTAAAAATACACATTATTTCAATGACTTATTTGCTGTGAAATAAGTTAAAGGTATTTCAAATGGCTTGTCTGCAAAGAAAGGTGAGATGTAGGGAATCACAGAAAGTCGAGGGGAAAATAGTTCAATGTATACATTGTTATGTTGAACTAAACATTAGGCCAGCAACAATGGAGAGGACATGACCCTTAGAAATTTACAAGAAAGCTGGAATCTTCAAAAGTTCAAATCTTTATAAGTAAAATATTTATTAAAATGAATAACCAAGTGTTTTAATTGACATCAGAAGATCAAAACAATAAACCCTGAGAACATAGAAAAAAGATAAATAAAGATATGAGCAGAACTTAATACAACAGAAAACGTATAAAATTCAGGTGATTTAGTAAGTCCAAAGAATCTTCTTTGAAAAGATTGAAAAGACACACTTTGATTAAGGAAAACAAAAACATAAGTAAAGAATATACAGAAAGAATCAGGACAATGTTATAGCAGAGAATATATGAAATGCCAGTATATTTGAACATTTCTGTAAAGTGGACCATTTCCTAGCTCCTAAAGTTTACCAAACCTGAAACAAGAGGAAATCATTTAAGGTCATCATGTCTGCCCTTGGCATTCTCGGAACGCCCTGGCCTCAGGATGCAGCCTCTGTAGTCCATGGTAACCTGCGGTGAGGGGGCGGAGCTGAGGTTGATTGGAACTCTGCCCTCACTGAAGGAGTGGGTGTGGCCATCTCTGCTGTGACTGAACAAAGGGCAGGGGAGCAGGGGCCCCAGGGCAGGGCCCTCAGAGCACGGCAGGTCCAGTGGGGTGTCACAAGCATTTAGGCCCAGGCCAAAGGGCGCCTTCTTTGTCTGCACAGCTGCCCAAACTCTCACCTTTCCACTCAGGCCGACCTCTTACTTGAAGTGTGTGTGGAACCTGTCCTCACAGTACACCTCGCTGCACAGCTAACCATAGGTCTGGGCATCGTAGCTTCCTGCCAGGTGACCAAAGTTCGCAGGCAGATGTGTCCCAGGGACACATGCAAAGAGGCTCCAGCCCGGGCCACAGGCTGCCCACTGCCCCTGCCCCAGATCGGGGGCCGCCAATCAGCCCTGTCAGAGTCCCCTTCCTCTAGAGGGAGTATTGGACCAACACTTGTAGAAAACGGTGTCCTCGTGGGCAACTCATTGGAGGGACACAAATAAATTTTGCCGACTTTCTCCTGAAGCTTATGAGCGTTCACACCTAAGCGTCTTACAAGGTCAGCTGTTTAGCTAAACATGAGCTCATGATCTAAATTTACACAATAATGAAAAAATCAGCTACGAGGGGAGACAATCAGTAAAGATTATCAATACCAGAATTAGATTCTCAAGGCCATCCATCAATTGTTGGAATAATCAGGTGCAAGGCAGAATATGTACATAAAACTGGAACTGAAACAAGGAACAAGGATGTTTTCAAAGACTGGTAGGATCTCTAAAACATTTTTAAAGTACATGTCATTGATAAAGCTAAATACTCAAAGGTTGTGTAATACAACAGATTAAGCATTGAGAAGAGTGAAATTATGCTGTTTTGAAAACTATGGCAGGTGAGATTTTCTGCCTAATTATATAAGAAGATTTCTCTAAAAATACACATTATTTCAATGACTTATTGGCTGTGAAATAAGTTAAGGGTATTTCAAATGGCTTGTCTGCAAAGAAAGGTGAGATGTAGGGAATCACAGAAAGTCGAGGGGAAAATAGGTCAATATATACATTGCTATATGGTGAACTAAACCTTAGGCCAACAACAATGGAGAGGACCTGACCCTTAGAAACTTACAAGAAAGCTGGAATCTTCAAAAGTTCAAATCTTTATAAGTAAAATATTTATTAAAATGAATAACCAAGTGTTTTAATTGACATCAGAAGATCAAAACAATAAACCCTGAGAACATAGAAAAAAGATAAATAAAGATATGAGCAGAACTTAATACAACAGAAAACGTGTAAAATTGAGGTGATTTAGTAAGTCCAAAGAATCTTCTTTGAAAAGATTGAAAAGACACACTTTGATTAAGGAAAACAAAAACATAAGTAAAGAATATACAGAAAGAATCAGGACAATGTTATAGCAGAGAATATATGAAATGCCAGTAAATTTGAACATTTCTGTAAAGTGGACCATTTCCTAGCTCCTAAAGTTTACCAAACCTGACACAAGAGGAAATCATTTAAGGTCATCATGTCTGCCCTTGGCATTCTCGGAACGCCCTGGCCTCAGGATGCAGCCTCTGTAGTCCATGGTAACCTGCGGAGAGGGGGCGGGGCTGAGGGTGGTTGGAACTCTGGCCTCACTGAAGGAGTGGGTGTGGCCATCTCTGCTGTGACTGAACAAAGGGCAGGGGAGCAGGGGCCCCAGGGCAGGGCCCTCAGAGCACGGCAGGTCCAGTGGGGTGTCACAAGCATTTACGCCCAGGCCAAAGGGCGCCTTCTTTGTCTGCACAGCTGCCCAAACTCTCACCTTTCCAATCAGGCCGACCTCTTACTTGAAGTGTGTGTGGAACCTGTCCTCACAGTACACCTCGCTGCACAGCTAACCATAGGTCTGGGCATCGTAGCTTCCTGCCAGGTGACCAAAGTTCGCAGGCAGATGTGTCCCAGGGACACATGCAAAGAGGCTCCAGCCCGGGCCACAGGCTGCCCACTGCCCCTGCCCCAGATCGGGGGCCGCCAATCAGCCCTGTCGGAGTCCCCTTCCTCTAGAGGGAGTATTGGACCAACACTTGTAGAAAACGGTGTCCTCGTGGGCAACTCATTGGAGGGACACAAATAAATTTTGCCGACTTTCTCCTGAAGCTTATGAGCGTTCACACCTAAGCGTCTTACAAGGTCAGCTGTTTAGCTAAACATGAGCTCATGATCTAAATTTACACAATAATGAAAAAATCAGCTACGAGGGGAGACAATCAGTAAAGACTATCAATACCAAAATTAGATTCCCAAGGCCATCCATCAATTGTTGGAATAATCAGGTGCAAGGCAGAATATGTACATAAAACTGGAACTGAAACAAGGAACAAGGATGTTTTCAAAGACTGGTAGGATCTCTAAAACATTTTTAAAATACATGTCATTGATAAAGCTAAATACTCAAAAGTTGTGTAATACAACAGATTAAGCATTGAGAAGAGTGAAATTATGCTGTTTTGAAAACTATGGCAGGTGAGATTTTCTGCCTAATTATATAAGAAGATTTCTCTAAAAATACACATTATTTCAATGACTTATTGGCTGTGAAATAAGTTAAGGGTATTTCAAATGGCTTGTCTGCAAAGAAAGGTGAGATGTAGGGAATCACAGAAAGTCGAGGGGAAAATAGGTCAATATATACATTGCTATATGGTGAACTAAACCTTAGGCCAGCAACAATGGAGAGGACCTGACCCTTAGAAACTTACAAGAAAGCTGGAATCTTCAAAAGTTCAAATCTTTATAAGTAAAATATTTATTAAAATGAATAACCAAGTGTTTTAATTGACATCAGAAGATCAAAACAATAAACCCTGAGAACATAGAAAAAAGATAAATAAAGATATGAGCAGAACTTAATACAACAGAAAACGTGTAAAATTGAGGTGATTTAGTAAGTCCAAAGAATCTTCTTTGAAAAGATTGAAAAGACACACTTTGATTAAGGAAAACAAAAACATAAGTAAAGAATATACAGAAAGAATCAGGACAATGTTATAGCAGAGAATATAAGAAATACCAGTAAATTTGAACATTTCTGTAAAGTGGACCATTTCCTAGCTCCTAAAGTTTACCAAACCTGACACAAGAGGAAATCATTTAAGGTCATCATGTCTGCCCTTGGCATTCTCGGAACGCCCTGGCCTCAGGATGCAGCCTCTGTAGTCCATGGTAACCTGCGGAGAGGGGGCGGGGCTGAGGGTGGTTGGAACTCTGGCCTCACTGAAGGAGTGGGTGTGGCCATCTCTGCTGTGACTGAACAAAGGGCAGGGGAGCAGTGGCCCCAAGGCAGGGCCCTCAGAGCACGGCAGGTCCAGTGGGGTGTCACAAGCTTTTAGGGCCAGGCCAAAGGGTGCCTTCTTTGTCTGCACAGCTGCCCAAACTCTCACCTTTCCACTCAGGCCGACCTCTTACTTGAAGTGTGTGTGGAACCTGTCCTCACAGTACACCTCGCTGCACAGCTAACCATAGGTCTGGGCATCGTAGCTTCCTGCCAGGTGACCGAAGTTCGCAGGCAGATGTGTCCCAGGGACACATGCAAAGAGGCTCCAGCCCGGGCCACAGGCTGCCCACTGCCCCTGCCCCAGATCGGGGGCCACCAAACATCCGTGTCGGAGTCCCCTGCCTCTAGAGGGAGTATTGGACCAACACTTGTAGAAAACGGTGTCCTCGTGGGCAACTCATTGGAGGGACACAAATAAAATTTGCCGACTTTCTCCTGAAGCTTGCGATCGTACACACCTAAGCGTCTTACAAGGTCAGCTGTTTAGCTAAACATGACATCATGATCTAAATTTATACAATAATGAAAAAATCAGCTACGAGGGGAGACAATCAGTAAAGAGTATCAATACCAGAATTAGATTCCCAAGGCCATCCATCAATTGTTGGAATAATCAGGTGCAAGGCAGAATATATACATAAAACTGGAACTGAAACAAGGAACAAGGATGTTTTCAAAGACTGGTAGGATCTCTAAAACATTTTTAAAGTACATGTCATTGATAAAGCTAAATACTCAAAGGTTGTATAATACAACAGATTAAGCATTGAGAAGAGTGAAATTATGCTGTTTAAAAACTATGGCAGGTGAGATTTTCTGCCTAATTATATAAGAAGATTTCTCTAAAAATACACATTATTTCAATGACTTATTTGCTGTGAAATAAGTTAAAGGTATTTCAAATGGCTTGTCTGCAAAGAAAGGTGAGATGTAGGGAATCACAGAAAGTCGAGGGGAAAATAGTTCAATGTATACATTGTTATGTTGAACTAAACATTAGGCCAGCAACAATGGAGAGGACATGACCCTTAGAAATTTACAAGAAAGCTGGAATCTTCAAAAGTTCAAATCTTTATAAGTAAAATATTTATTAAAATGAATAACCAAGTGTTTTAATTGACATCAGAAGATCAAAACAATAAACCCTGAGAACATAGAAAAAAGATAAATAAAGATATGAGCAGAACTTAATACAACAGAAAACGTATAAAATTCAGGTGATTTAGTAAGTCCAAAGAATCTTCTTTGAAAAGATTGAAAAGACACACTTTGATTAAGGAAAACAAAAACATAAGTAAAGAATATACAGAAAGAATCAGGACAATGTTATAGCAGAGAATATATGAAATGCCAGTATATTTGAACATTTCTGTAAAGTGGACCATTTCCTAGCTCCTAAAGTTTACCAAACCTGAAACAAGAGGAAATCATTTAAGGTCATCATGTCTGCCCTTGGCATTCTCGGAACGCCCTGGCCTCAGGATGCAGCCTCTGTAGTCCATGGTAACCTGCGGTGAGGGGGCGGGGCTGAGGGTGGTTGGAACTCTGCCCTCACTGAAGGAGTGGGTGTGGCCATCTATGCTGTGACTGAACAAAGGGCAGGGGAGCAGGGGGTCCAGGGCAGGGCCCTCAGAGCACGGCAGGTCCAGTGGGGTGTCACAAGCATTTAGGCCCAGGACAAAAGGCGCCTTCTTTGTCTGCACAGCTGCCCAAACTCTCACCTTTCCACTCAGGCCGACCTCTTACTTGAAGTGTGTGTGGAACCTGTCCTCACAGTACACCTCGCTGCACAGCTAACCATAGGTCTGGGCATCGTAGCTTCCTGCCAGGTGACCGAAGTTCGCAGGCAGATGTGTCCCAGGGACACATGCAAAGAGGCTCCAGCCCGGGCCACAGGCTGCCCACTGCCCGTGCCCCAGATCGGGGGCTGCCAATCAGCCCTGTCGGAGTCCCCTTCCTCTAGAGGGAGTATTGGACCAACACTTGTAGAAAACGGTGTCCTCATGGGCAACTCATTGGAGGGACACAAATAAATTTTGCCCACTTTCTCCTGAAGCTTATGAGCGTTCACACCTAAGCGTCTTACAAGGTCAGCTGTTTAGCTAAACATGAGCTCATGATATAAATTTACACAATAATGAAAAAATCAGCTACGAGGGGAGACAATCAGTAAAGACTATCAATACCAAAATTAGATTCCCAAGGCCATCCATCAATTGTTGGAATAATCAGGTGCAAGGCAGAATATGTACATAAAACTGGAACTGAAACAAGGAACAAGGATGTTTTCAAAGACTGGTAGGATCTCTAAAACATTTTTAAAGTACATGTCATTGATAAAGCTAAATACTCAAAAGTTGTGTAATGCAACAGATTAAGCATTGAGAAGAGTGAAATTATGCTGTTTTGAAAACTATGGCAGGTGAGATTTTCTGCCTAATTATATAAGAAGATTTCTCTAAAAATACACATTATTTCAATGACTTATTGGCTGTGAAATAAGTTAAGGGTATTTCAAATGGCTTGTCTGCAAAGAAAGGTGAGATGTAGGGAATCACAGAAAGTCGAGGGGAAAATAGGTCAATATATACATTGCTCTATGGTGAACTAAACCTTAGGCCAGCAACAATGGAGAGGACCTGACCCTTAGAAACTTACAAGAAAGCTGGAATCTTCAAAAGTTCAAATCTTTATAAGTAAAATATTTATTAAAATGAATAACCAAGTGTTTTAATTGACATCAGAAGATCAAAACAATAAACCCTGAGAACATAGAAAAAAGATAAATAAAGATATGAGCAGAACTTAATACAACAGAAAACGTGTAAAATTGAGGTGATTTAGTAAGTCCAAAGAATCTTCTTTGAAAAGATTGAAAAGACACACTTTGATTAAGGAAAACAAAAACATAAGTAAAGAATATACAGAAAGAATCAGGACAATGTTATAGCAGAGAATATATGAAATGCCAGTAAATTTGAACATTTCTGTAAAGTGGACCATTTCCTAGCTCCTAAAGTTTACCAAACCTGACACAAGAGGAAATCATTTAAGGTCATCATGTCTGCGCTTGGCATTCTCGGAACGCCCTGGCCTCAGGATGCAGCCTCTGTAGTCCATGGTAACCTGCGGAGAGGGGGCGGGGCTGAGGGTGGTTGGAACTCTGGCCTCACAGAAGGAGTGGGTGTGGCCATCTCTGCTGTGACTGAACAAAGGGCAGGGGAGCATTGGCCTCAAGGCAGGGCCCTCAGAGCACGGCATGTCCAGTGGGGTGTCACAAGCTTTTAGGGCCAGGCCAAAGGGCGCCTTCTTTTTCTGCACAGCTGCCCAAACTCTCACCTTTCCACTCAGGCCGACCTCTTACTTGAAGTGTGTGTGGAACCTGTCCTCACAGTACACTTCGCTGCACAGCTAACCATAGGTTTGGGCATCGTAGCTTCCTGCCAGGTGACCGAAGTTCGCAGGCCGATGTGTCCCAGGGACACATGCAAAGAGGCTCCAGCCCGGGCCACAGGCTGCCCACTGCCCCTGCCCCAGATCGGGGGCCACCAAACATCCGTGTCGGAGTCCCCTGCCTCTAGAGGGAGTATTGGACCAACACTTGTAGAAAACGGTGTCCTCGTGGGCAACTCATTGGAGGGACACAAATAAAATTTGCCGACTTTCACCTGAAGCTTGCGATCGTACACACCTAAGCGTCTTACAAGGTCAGCTGTTTAGCTAAACATGAGATCATGATCTACATTTATACAATAATGAAAAAATCAGCTACGAGGGGAGACAATCAGTAAAGAGTATCAATACCAGAATTAGATTCCCAAGGCCATCCATCAATTGTTGGAATAATCAGGTGCAAGGCAGAATATATACATAAAACTGGAACTGAAACAAGGAACAAGGATGTTTTCAAAGACTGGTAGGATCTCTAAAACATTTTTAAAGTACATGTCATTGATAAAGCTAAATACTCAAAGGTTGTATAATACAACAGATTAAGCATTGAGAAGAGTGAAATTATGCTGTTTAAAAACTATGGCAGGTGAGATTTTCTGCCTAATTATATAAGAAGATTTCTCTAAAAATACACATTATTTCAATGACTTATTTGCTGTGAAATAAGTTAAGGGTATTTCAAATGGCTTGTCTGCAAAGAAAGGTGAGATGTAGGGAATCACAGAAAGTCGAGGGGAAAATAGTTCAATGTATACATTGTTATGTTGAACTAAACATTAGGCCAGCAACAATGGAGAGGACCTGACCCTTAGAAATTTACAAGAAAGCTGGAATCTTCAAAAGTTCAAATCTTTATAAGTAAAATATTTATTAAAATGAATAACCAAGTGTTTTAATTGACATCAGAAGATCAAAACAATAAACCCTGAGAACATAGAAAAAAGATAAATAAAGATATGAGCAGAACTTAATACAACAGAAAACGTATAAAATTCAGGTGATTTAGTAAGTCCAAAGAATCTTCTTTGAAAAGATTGAAAAGACACACTTTGATTAAGGAAAACAAAAACATAAGTAAAGAATATACAGAAAGAATCAGGACAATGTTATAGCAGAGAATATATGAAATGCCAGTAAATTTGAACATTTCTGTAAAGTGGACCATTTCCTAGCTCCTAAAGTTTACCAAACCTGACACAAGAGGAAATCATTTAAGGTCATCATGTCTGCCCTTGGCATTCTCGGAACGCCCTGGCCTCAGGATGCAGCCTCTGTAGTCCATGGTAACCTGCGGAGAGGGGGCGGGGCTGAGGGTGGTTGGAACTCTGCCCTCACTGAAGGAGTGGGTGTGGCCATCTCTGCTGTGACTGAACAAAGGGCAGGGGAGCAGGGGGTCCAGGGCAGGGCCCTCAGAGCACGGCAGGTCCAGTGGGGTGTCACAAGCATTTAGGCCCAGGCCAAAGGGCGCCTTCTTTGTCTGCACAGCTGCACAAACTCTCACCTTTCCACTCAGGCCGACCTCTTACTTGAAGTGTGTGTGGAACCTGTCCTCACAGTACACCTCGCTGCACAGCTAACCATAGGTCTGGGCATCGTAGCTTCCTGCCAGGTGACCGAAGTTCGCAGGCAGATGTGTCCCAGGGACACATGCAAAGAGGCTCCAGCCCGGGCCACAGGCTGCCCACTGCCCCTGCCCCAGATCGGGGGCCGCCAATCAGCCCTGTCGGAGTCCCCTTCCTCTAGAGGGAGTATTGGACCAACACTTGTAGAAAACGGTGTCCTCGTGGGCAACTCATTGGAGGGACACAAATAAATTTTGCCGACTTTCTCCTGAAGCATACGAGCGTTCACACCTAAGCGTCTTACAAGGTCAGCTGTTTAGCTAAACATGAGCTCATGATCTAAATTTAGACAATAATGAAGAAATCAGCTACGAGGGGAGAAAATCAGTAAAGACTATCAATACCAGAATTAGATTCCCAAGGCCATCCATCAATTGTTGGAATAATCAGGTGCAAGGCAGAATATATACATAAAACTGGAACTGAAACAAGGAACAAGGATGTTTTCAAAGACTGGTAGGATCTCTAAAACATTTTTAAAGTACATGTCATTGATAAAGCTAAATACTCAAAGGTTGTGTAATACAACAGATTAAGCATTGAGAAGTGTGAAATTATGCTGTTTTGAAAACTATGGCAGGTGAGATTTTCTGCCTAATTATATAAGAAGATTTCTCAAAAAATACACATTATTTCAATGACTTATTGGCTGTGAAATAAGTTAAGGGTATTTCAAATGGCCTGTCTGCAAAGAAAGGTGAGATGTAGGGAACCACAGAAAGTCGAGGGGAAAATAGGTCAATATATACATTGCTATATGGTGAACTAAACTTTAGGCCAGCAACAATGGAGAGGACCTGACCCTTAGAAACTTACAAGTAAGCTGGAATCTTCAAAAGTTCAAATCTTTATAAGTAAAATATTTATTAAAATGAATAACCAAGTGTTTTAATTGACATCAGAATATCAAAACAATAAACCCTGAGAACATAGAAAAAAGATAAATAAAGATATGAGCAGAACTTAATACAACAGAAAACGTATAAAATTCAGGTGATTTAGTAAGTCCAAAGAATCTTCTTTGAAAAGATTGAAAAGACACACTTTGATTAAGGAAAACAAAAACATAAGTAAAGAATATACAGAAAGAATCAGGACAATGTTATAGTAGAGAATATATGAAATGCCAGTAAATTTAAACATTTCTGTAAAGTGGACCATTTCCTAGCTCCTAAAGTTTACCAAACCTGACACAAGAGGAAATCATTTAAGGTCATCATGTCTGCCCTTGGCATTCTCGGAACGCCCTGGCCTCAGGATGCAGCCTCTGTAGTCCATGGTAACCTGCGGAGAGGGGGCGGGGCTGAGGGTGGTTGGAACTCTGCCCTCACTGAAGGAGTGTGTGTGGCCATCTCTGCTGTGACTGAACAAATGGCAGGGGAGCAGGGGGTCCAGGGCAGGGCCCTCAGAGCACGGCAGGTCCAGTGGGGTGTCACAAGCATTTAGGCCCAGGCCAAAGGGCGCCTTCTTTGTCTGCACAGCTGCCCAAACTCTCACCTTTCCACTCAGGCCGACCTCTTACTTGAAGTGTGTGTGGAACCTGTCCTCACAGTACACCTCGCTGCACAGCTAACCATAGGTCTGGGCATCGTAGCTTCCTGCCAGGTGACCGAAGTTCGCAGGCAGATGTGTCCCAGGGACACATGCAAAGAGGCTCCAGCCCGGGCCACAGGCTGCCCACTGCCCCTGCCCCAGATCGGGGGCCGCCAATCAGCCCTGTCGGAGTCCCCTTCCTCTAGAGGGAGTATTGGACCAACACTTGTAGAAAACGGTGTCCTCGTGGGCAACTCATTGGAGGGACACAAATAAATTTGGCCGACTTTCTCCTGAAGCTTACGAGCGTTCACACCTAAGCGTCTTACAAGGTCAGCTGTTTAGCTAAACATGAGCTCATGATCTAAATTTACACAATAATGAAAAAATCAGCTACGAGGGGAGAAAATCAGTAAAGACTATCAATACCAGAATTAGATTCCCAAGGCCATCCATCAATTGTTGGAATAATCAGGTGCAAGGCAGAATATATACATAAAACTGGAACTGAAACAAGGAACAAGGATGTTTTCAAAGACTGGTAGGATCTCTAAAACATTTTTAAAGTACATGTCATTGATAAAGCTAAATACTCAAAGGTTGTGTAATACAACAGATTAAGCATTGAGAAGTGTGAAATTATGCTGTTTTGAAAACTATGGCAGGTGAGATTTTCTGCCTAATTATATAAGAAGATTTCTCTAAAAATACACATTATTTCAATGACTTATTGGCTGTGAAATAAGTTAAGAGTATTTCAAATGGCCTGTCTGCAAAGAAAGGTGAGATGTAGAGAACCACAGAAAGTCGAGGGGAAAATAGGTCAATATATACATTGCTATATGGTGAACTAAACTTTAGGCCAGCAACAATGGAGAGGACCTGACCCTTAGAAACTTACAAGTAAGCTGGAATCTTCAAAAGTTCAAATCTTTATAAGTAAAATATTTATTAAAATGAATAACCAAGTGTTTTAATTGACATCAGAATATCAAAACAATAAACCCTGAGAACATAGAAAAAAGATAAATAAAGATATGAGCAGAACTTAATACAACAGAAAACGTATAAAATTCAGGTGATTTAGTAAGTCCAAAGAATCTTCTTTGAAAAGATTGAAAAGACACACTTTGATTAAGGAAAACAAAAACATAAGTAAAGAATATACAGAAAGAATCAGGACAATGTTATAGCAGAGAATATATGAAATGCCAGTACATTTGAACATTTCTGTAAAGTGGACCATTTCCTAGCTCCTAAAGTTTACCAAACCTGAAACAAGAGGAAATCATTTAAGGTCATCATGTCTGCCCTTGGCATTCTCGGAACGCCCTGGCCTCAGGATGCAGCCTCTGTAGTCCATGGTAACCTGCAGTGAGGGGGCGGAGCTGAGGTTGATTGGAACTCTGCCCTCACTGAAGGAGTGGGTGTGGCCATCTATGCTGTGACTGAACAAAGGGCAGGGGAGCAGGGGGTCCAGGGCAGGGCCCTCAGAGCACGGCAGGTCCAGTGGGGTGTCACAAGCATTTAGGCCCAGGCCAAAAGGCGCCTTCTTTGTCTGCACAGCTGCCCAAACTCTCACCTTTCCACTCAGGCCGACCTCTTACTTGAAGTGTGTGTGGAACCTGTCCTCACAGTACACCTCGCTGCACAGCTAACCATAGGTCTGGGCATCGTAGCTTCCTGCCAGGTGACCGAAGTTCGCAGGCAGATGTGTCCCAGGGACACATGCAAAGAGGCTCCAGCCCGGGCCACAGGCTGCCCACTGCCCCTGCCCCAGATCGGGGGCCGCCAATCAGCCCTGTCGGAGTCCCCTTCCTCTAGAGGGAGTATTGGACCAACACTTGTAGAAAACGGTGTCCTCGTGGGCAACTCATTGGAGGGACACAAATAAATTTGGCCGACTTTCTCCTGAAGCTTACGAGCGTTCACACGTAAGCATCTTACAAGGTCAGCTGTTTAGCTAAACATGAGCTCATGATCTAAATTTACACAATAATGAAAAAATCAGCTACGAGGGGAGACAATCAGTAAAGACTATCAATACCAGAATTAGATTCCCAAGGCCATCCATCAATTGTTGGAATAATCAGGTGCAAGGCAGAATATATACATAAAACTGGAACTGAAACAAGGAACAAGGATGTTTTCAAAGACTGGTAGGATCTCTAAAACATTTTTAAAGTACATGTCATTGATAAAGCTAAATACTCAAAGGTTGTGTAATACAACAGATTAAGCATTGATAAGAGTGAAATTATGCTGTTTTGAAAACTATGGCAGGTGAGATTTTCTGCCTAATTATATAAGAAGATTTCTCTAAAAATACACATTATTTCAATGACTTATTTGCTGTGAAATAAGTTAAGGGTATTTCAAATGGCTTGTCTGCAAAGAAAGGTGAGATGTAGGGAATCACAGAAAGTCGAGGGGAAAATAGTTCAATGTATACATTGTTATGTTGAACTAAACATTAGGCCAGCAACAATGGAGAGGACCTGACCCTTAGAAATTTACAAGAAAGCTGGAATCTTCAAAAGTTCAAATCTTTATAAGTAAAATATTTATTAAAATGAATAACCAAGTGTTTTAATTGACATCAGAAGATCAAAACAATAAACCCTGAGAACATAGAAAAAAGATAAATAAAGATATGAGCAGAACTTAATACAACAGAAAACGTATAAAATTCAGGTGATTTAGTAAGTCCAAAGAATCTTCTTTGAAAAGATTGAAAAGACACACTTTGATTAAGGAAAACAAAAACATAAGTAAAGAATATACAGAAAGAATCAGGACAATGTTATAGCAGAGAATATATGAAATGCCAGTAAATTTGAACATTTCTGTAAAGTGGACCATTTCCTAGCTCCTAAAGTTTACCAAACCTGACACAAGAGGAAATCATTTAAGGTCATCATGTCTGCCCTTGGCATTCTCGGAACGCCCTGGCCTCAGGATGCAGCCTCTGTAGTCCATGGTAACCTGCGGAGAGGGGGCGGGGCTGAGGGTGGTTGGAACTCTGCCCTCACTGAAGGAGTGGGTGTGGCCATCTCTGCTGTGACTGAACAAAGGGCAGGGGAGCAGGGGGTCCAGGGCAGGGCCCTCAGAGCACGGCAGGTCCAGTGGGGTGTCACAAGCATTTAGGCCCAGGCCAAAGGGCGCCTTCTTTGTCTGCACAGCTGCACAAACTCTCACCTTTCCACTCAGGCCGACCTCTTACTTGAAGTGTGTGTGGAACCTGTCCTCACAGTACACCTCGCTGCACAGCTAACCATAGGTCTGGGCATCGTAGCTTCCTGCCAGGTGACCGAAGTTCGCAGGCAGATGTGTCCCAGGGACACATGCAAAGAGGCTCCAGCCCGGGCCACAGGCTGCCCACTGCCCCTGCCCCAGATCGGGGGCCGCCAATCAGCCCTGTCGGAGTCCCCTTCCTCTAGAGGGAGTATTGGACCAACACTTGTAGAAAACGGTGTCCTCGTGGGCAACTCATTGGAGGGACACAAATAAATTTTGCCGACTTTCTCCTGAAGCATACGAGCGTTCACACCTAAGCGTCTTACAAGGTCAGCTGTTTAGCTAAACATGAGCTCATGATCTAAATTTAGACAATAATGAAGAAATCAGCTACGAGGGGAGAAAATCAGTAAAGACTATCAATACCAGAATTAGATTCCCAAGGCCATCCATCAATTGTTGGAATAATCAGGTGCAAGGCAGAATATATACATAAAACTGGAACTGAAACAAGGAACAAGGATGTTTTCAAAGACTGGTAGGATCTCTAAAACATTTTTAAAGTACATGTCATTGATAAAGCTAAATACTCAAAGGTTGTGTAATACAACAGATTAAGCATTGAGAAGTGTGAAATTATGCTGTTTTGAAAACTATGGCAGGTGAGATTTTCTGCCTAATTATATAAGAAGATTTCTCAAAAAATACACATTATTTCAATGACTTATTGGCTGTGAAATAAGTTAAGGGTATTTCAAATGGCCTGTCTGCAAAGAAAGGTGAGATGTAGGGAACCACAGAAAGTCGAGGGGAAAATAGGTCAATATATACATTGCTATATGGTGAACTAAACTTTAGGCCAGCAACAATGGAGAGGACCTGACCCTTAGAAACTTACAAGTAAGCTGGAATCTTCAAAAGTTCAAATCTTTATAAGTAAAATATTTATTAAAATGAATAACCAAGTGTTTTAATTGACATCAGAATATCAAAACAATAAACCCTGAGAACATAGAAAAAAGATAAATAAAGATATGAGCAGAACTTAATACAACAGAAAACGTATAAAATTCAGGTGATTTAGTAAGTCCAAAGAATCTTCTTTGAAAAGATTGAAAAGACACACTTTGATTAAGGAAAACAAAAACATAAGTAAAGAATATACAGAAAGAATCAGGACAATGTTATAGTAGAGAATATATGAAATGCCAGTAAATTTAAACATTTCTGTAAAGTGGACCATTTCCTAGCTCCTAAAGTTTACCAAACCTGACACAAGAGGAAATCATTTAAGGTCATCATGTCTGCCCTTGGCATTCTCGGAACGCCCTGGCCTCAGGATGCAGCCTCTGTAGTCCATGGTAACCTGCGGAGAGGGGGCGGGGCTGAGGGTGGTTGGAACTCTGCCCTCACTGAAGGAGTGGGTGTGGCCATCTCTGCTGTGACTGAACAAATGGCAGGGGAGCAGGGGGTCCAGGGCAGGGCCCTCAGAGCACGGCAGGTCCAGTGGGGTGTCACAAGCATTTAGGCCCAGGCCAAAGGGCGCCTTCTTTGTCTGCACAGCTGCCCAAACTCTCACCTTTCCACTCAGGCCGACCTCTTACTTGAAGTGTGTGTGGAACCTGTCCTCACAGTACACCTCGCTGCACAGCTAACCATAGGTCTGGGCATCGTAGCTTCCTGCCAGGTGACCGAAGTTCGCAGGCAGATGTGTCCCAGGGACACATGCAAAGAGGCTCCAGCCCGGGCCACAGGCTGCCCACTGCCCCTGCCCCAGATCGGGGGCCGCCAATCAGCCCTGTCGGAGTCCCCTTCCTCTAGAGGGAGTATTGGACCAACACTTGTAGAAAACGGTGTCCTCGTGGGCAACTCATTGGAGGGACACAAATAAATTTTGCCGACTTTCTCCTGAAGCATACGAGCGTTCACACCTAAGCGTCTTACAAGGTCAGCTGTTTAGCTAAACATGAGCTCATGATCTAAATTTACACAATAATGAAAAAATCAGCTACGAGGGGAGAAAATCAGTAAAGACTATCAATACCAGAATTAGATTCCCAAGGCCATCCATCAATTGTTGGAATAATCAGGTGCAAGGCAGAATATATACATAAAACTGGAACTGAAACAAGGAACAAGGATGTTTTCAAAGACTGGTAGGATCTCTAAAACATTTTTAAAGTACATGTCATTGATAAAGCTAAATACTCAAAGGTTGTGTAATACAACAGATTAAGCATTGAGAAGTGTGAAATTATGCTGTTTTGAAAACTATGGCAGGTGAGATTTTCTGCCTAATTATATAAGAAGATTTCTCTAAAAATACACATTATTTCAATGACTTATTGGCTGTGAAATAAGTTAAGAGTATTTCAAATGGCCTGTCTGCAAAGAAAGGTGAGATGTAGAGAACCACAGAAAGTCGAGGGGAAAATAGGTCAATATATACATTGCTATATGGTGAACTAAACTTTAGGCCAGCAACAATGGAGAGGACCTGACCCTTAGAAACTTACAAGTAAGCTGGAATCTTCAAAAGTTCAAATCTTTATAAGTAAAATATTTATTAAAATGAATAACCAAGTGTTTTAATTGACATCAGAATATCAAAACAATAAACCCTGAGAACATAGAAAAAAGATAAATAAAGATATGAGCAGAACTTAATACAACAGAAAACGTATAAAATTCAGGTGATTTAGTAAGTCCAAAGAATCTTCTTTGAAAAGATTGAAAAGACACACTTTGATTAAGGAAAACAAAAACATAAGTAAAGAATATACAGAAAGAATCAGGACAATGTTATAGCAGAGAATATATGAAATGCCAGTACATTTGAACATTTCTGTAAAGTGGACCATTTCCTAGCTCCTAAAGTTTACCAAACCTGAAACAAGAGGAAATCATTTAAGGTCATCATGTCTGCCCTTGGCATTCTCGGAACGCCCTGGCCTCAGGATGCAGCCTCTGTAGTCCATGGTAACCTGCAGTGAGGGGGCGGAGCTGAGGTTGATTGGAACTCTGCCCTCACTGAAGGAGTGGGTGTGGCCATCTATGCTGTGACTGAACAAAGGGCAGGGGAGCAGGGGGTCCAGGGCAGGGCCCTCAGAGCACGGCAGGTCCAGTGGGGTGTCACAAGCATTTAGGCCCAGGCCAAAAGGCGCCTTCTTTGTCTGCACAGCTGCCCAAACTCTCACCTTTCCACTCAGGCCGACCTCTTACTTGAAGTGTGTGTGGAACCTGTCCTCACAGTACACCTCGCTGCACAGCTAACCATAGGTCTGGGCATCGTAGCTTCCTGCCAGGTGACCGAAGTTCGCAGGCAGATGTGTCCCAGGGACACATGCAAAGAGGCTCCAGCCCGGGCCACAGGCTGCCCACTGCCCCTGCCCCAGATCGGGGGCCGCCAATCAGCCCTGTCGGAGTCCCCTTCCTCTAGAGGGAGTATTGGACCAACACTTGTAGAAAACGGTGTCCTCGTGGGCAACTCATTGGAGGGACACAAATAAATTTGGCCGACTTTCTCCTGAAGCTTACGAGCGTTCACACGTAAGCATCTTACAAGGTCAGCTGTTTAGCTAAACATGAGCTCATGATCTAAATTTACACAATAATGAAAAAATCAGCTACGAGGGGAGACAATCAGTAAAGACTATCAATACCAGAATTAGATTCCCAAGGCCATCCATCAATTGTTGGAATAATCAGGTGCAAGGCAGAATATATACATAAAACTGGAACTGAAACAAGGAACAAGGATGTTTTCAAAGACTGGTAGGATCTCTAAAACATTTTTAAAGTACATGTCATTGATAAAGCTAAATACTCAAAGGTTGTGTAATACAACAGATTAAGCATTGATAAGAGTGAAATTATGCTGTTTTGAAAACTATGGCAGGTGAGATTTTCTGCCTAATTATATAAGAAGATTTCTCTAAAAATACACATTATTTCAATGACTTATTTGCTGTGAAATAAGTTAAGGGTATTTCAAATGGCTTGTCTGCAAAGAAAGGTGAGATGTAGGGAATCACAGAAAGTCGAGGGGAAAATAGTTCAATGTATACATTGTTATGTTGAACTAAACATTAGGCCAGCAACAATGGAGAGGACCTGACCCTTAGAAATTTACAAGAAAGCTGGAATCTTCAAAAGTTCAAATCTTTATAAGTAAAATATTTATTAAAATGAATAACCAAGTGTTTTAATTGACATCAGAAGATCAAAACAATAAACCCTGAGAACATAGAAAAAAGATAAATAAAGATATGAGCAGAACTTAATACAACAGAAAACGTATAAAATTCAGGTGATTTAGTAAGTCCAAAGAATCTTCTTTGAAAAGATTGAAAAGACACACTTTGATTAAGGAAAACAAAAACATAAGTAAAGAATATACAGAAAGAATCAGGACAATGTTATAGCAGAGAATATATGAAATGCCAGTAAATTTGAACATTTCTGTAAAGTGGACCATTTCCTAGCTCCTAAAGTTTACCAAACCTGACACAAGAGGAAATCATTTAAGGTCATCATGTCTGCCCTTGGCATTCTCGGAACGCCCTGGCCTCAGGATGCAGCCTCTGTAGTCCATGGTAACCTGCGGAGAGGGGGCGGGGCTGAGGGTGGTTGGAACTCTGCCCTCACTGAAGGAGTGGGTGTGGCCATCTCTGCTGTGACTGAACAAAGGGCAGGGGAGCAGGGGGTCCAGGGCAGGGCCCTCAGAGCACGGCAGGTCCAGTGGGGTGTCACAAGCATTTAGGCCCAGGCCAAAGGGCGCCTTCTTTGTCTGCACAGCTGCACAAACTCTCACCTTTCCACTCAGGCCGACCTCTTACTTGAAGTGTGTGTGGAACCTGTCCTCACAGTACACCTCGCTGCACAGCTAACCATAGGTCTGGGCATCGTAGCTTCCTGCCAGGTGACCGAAGTTCGCAGGCAGATGTGTCCCAGGGACACATGCAAAGAGGCTCCAGCCCGGGCCACAGGCTGCCCACTGCCCCTGCCCCAGATCGGGGGCCGCCAATCAGCCCTGTCGGAGTCCCCTTCCTCTAGAGGGAGTATTGGACCAACACTTGTAGAAAACGGTGTCCTCGTGGGCAACTCATTGGAGGGACACAAATAAATTTTGCCGACTTTCTCCTGAAGCATACGAGCGTTCACACCTAAGCGTCTTACAAGGTCAGCTGTTTAGCTAAACATGAGCTCATGATCTAAATTTAGACAATAATGAAGAAATCAGCTACGAGGGGAGAAAATCAGTAAAGACTATCAATACCAGAATTAGATTCCCAAGGCCATCCATCAATTGTTGGAATAATCAGGTGCAAGGCAGAATATATACATAAAACTGGAACTGAAACAAGGAACAAGGATGTTTTCAAAGACTGGTAGGATCTCTAAAACATTTTTAAAGTACATGTCATTGATAAAGCTAAATACTCAAAGGTTGTGTAATACAACAGATTAAGCATTGAGAAGTGTGAAATTATGCTGTTTTGAAAACTATGGCAGGTGAGATTTTCTGCCTAATTATATAAGAAGATTTCTCAAAAAATACACATTATTTCAATGACTTATTGGCTGTGAAATAAGTTAAGGGTATTTCAAATGGCCTGTCTGCAAAGAAAGGTGAGATGTAGGGAACCACAGAAAGTCGAGGGGAAAATAGGTCAATATATACATTGCTATATGGTGAACTAAACTTTAGGCCAGCAACAATGGAGAGGACCTGACCCTTAGAAACTTACAAGTAAGCTGGAATCTTCAAAAGTTCAAATCTTTATAAGTAAAATATTTATTAAAATGAATAACCAAGTGTTTTAATTGACATCAGAATATCAAAACAATAAACCCTGAGAACATAGAAAAAAGATAAATAAAGATATGAGCAGAACTTAATACAACAGAAAACGTATAAAATTCAGGTGATTTAGTAAGTCCAAAGAATCTTCTTTGAAAAGATTGAAAAGACACACTTTGATTAAGGAAAACAAAAACATAAGTAAAGAATATACAGAAAGAATCAGGACAATGTTATAGTAGAGAATATATGAAATGCCAGTAAATTTAAACATTTCTGTAAAGTGGACCATTTCCTAGCTCCTAAAGTTTACCAAACCTGACACAAGAGGAAATCATTTAAGGTCATCATGTCTGCCCTTGGCATTCTCGGAACGCCCTGGCCTCAGGATGCAGCCTCTGTAGTCCATGGTAACCTGCGGAGAGGGGGCGGGGCTGAGGGTGGTTGGAACTCTGCCCTCACTGAAGGAGTGGGTGTGGCCATCTCTGCTGTGACTGAACAAATGGCAGGGGAGCAGGGGGTCCAGGGCAGGGCCCTCAGAGCACGGCAGGTCCAGTGGGGTGTCACAAGCATTTAGGCCCAGGCCAAAGGGCGCCTTCTTTGTCTGCACAGCTGCCCAAACTCTCACCTTTCCACTCAGGCCGACCTCTTACTTGAAGTGTGTGTGGAACCTGTCCTCACAGTACACCTCGCTGCACAGCTAACCATAGGTCTGGGCATCGTAGCTTCCTGCCAGGTGACCGAAGTTCGCAGGCAGATGTGTCCCAGGGACACATGCAAAGAGGCTCCAGCCCGGGCCACAGGCTGCCCACTGCCCCTGCCCCAGATCGGGGGCCGCCAATCAGCCCTGTCGGAGTCCCCTTCCTCTAGAGGGAGTATTGGACCAACACTTGTAGAAAACGGTGTCCTCGTGGGCAACTCATTGGAGGGACACAAATAAATTTTGCCGACTTTCTCCTGAAGCATACGAGCGTTCACACCTAAGCGTCTTACAAGGTCAGCTGTTTAGCTAAACATGAGCTCATGATCTAAATTTACACAATAATGAAAAAATCAGCTACGAGGGGAGAAAATCAGTAAAGACTATCAATACCAGAATTAGATTCCCAAGGCCATCCATCAATTGTTGGAATAATCAGGTGCAAGGCAGAATATATACATAAAACTGGAACTGAAACAAGGAACAAGGATGTTTTCAAAGACTGGTAGGATCTCTAAAACATTTTTAAAGTACATGTCATTGATAAAGCTAAATACTCAAAGGTTGTGTAATACAACAGATTAAGCATTGAGAAGTGTGAAATTATGCTGTTTTGAAAACTATGGCAGGTGAGATTTTCTGCCTAATTATATAAGAAGATTTCTCTAAAAATACACATTATTTCAATGACTTATTGGCTGTGAAATAAGTTAAGAGTATTTCAAATGGCCTGTCTGCAAAGAAAGGTGAGATGTAGAGAACCACAGAAAGTCGAGGGGAAAATAGGTCAATATATACATTGCTATATGGTGAACTAAACTTTAGGCCAGCAACAATGGAGAGGACCTGACCCTTAGAAACTTACAAGTAAGCTGGAATCTTCAAAAGTTCAAATCTTTATAAGTAAAATATTTATTAAAATGAATAACCAAGTGTTTTAATTGACATCAGAATATCAAAACAATAAACCCTGAGAACATAGAAAAAAGATAAATAAAGATATGAGCAGAACTTAATACAACAGAAAACGTATAAAATTCAGGTGATTTAGTAAGTCCAAAGAATCTTCTTTGAAAAGATTGAAAAGACACACTTTGATTAAGGAAAACAAAAACATAAGTAAAGAATATACAGAAAGAATCAGGACAATGTTATAGCAGAGAATATATGAAATGCCAGTACATTTGAACATTTCTGTAAAGTGGACCATTTCCTAGCTCCTAAAGTTTACCAAACCTGAAACAAGAGGAAATCATTTAAGGTCATCATGTCTGCCCTTGGCATTCTCGGAACGCCCTGGCCTCAGGATGCAGCCTCTGTAGTCCATGGTAACCTGCAGTGAGGGGGCGGAGCTGAGGTTGATTGGAACTCTGCCCTCACTGAAGGAGTGGGTGTGGCCATCTATGCTGTGACTGAACAAAGGGCAGGGGAGCAGGGGGTCCAGGGCAGGGCCCTCAGAGCACGGCAGGTCCAGTGGGGTGTCACAAGCATTTAGGCCCAGGCCAAAAGGCGCCTTCTTTGTCTGCACAGCTGCCCAAACTCTCACCTTTCCACTCAGGCCGACCTCTTACTTGAAGTGTGTGTGGAACCTGTCCTCACAGTACACCTCGCTGCACAGCTAACCATAGGTCTGGGCATCGTAGCTTCCTGCCAGGTGACCGAAGTTCGCAGGCAGATGTGTCCCAGGGACACATGCAAAGAGGCTCCAGCCCGGGCCACAGGCTGCCCACTGCCCCTGCCCCAGATCGGGGGCCGCCAATCAGCCCTGTCGGAGTCCCCTTCCTCTAGAGGGAGTATTGGACCAACACTTGTAGAAAACGGTGTCCTCGTGGGCAACTCATTGGAGGGACACAAATAAATTTGGCCGACTTTCTCCTGAAGCTTACGAGCGTTCACACGTAAGCATCTTACAAGGTCAGCTGTTTAGCTAAACATGAGCTCATGATCTAAATTTACACAATAATGAAAAAATCAGCTACGAGGGGAGACAATCAGTAAAGACTATCAATACCAGAATTAGATTCCCAAGGCCATCCATCAATTGTTGGAATAATCAGGTGCAAGGCAGAATATATACATAAAACTGGAACTGAAACAAGGAACAAGGATGTTTTCAAAGACTGGTAGGATCTCTAAAACATTTTTAAAGTACATGTCATTGATAAAGCTAAATACTCAAAGGTTGTGTAATACAACAGATTAAGCATTGATAAGAGTGAAATTATGCTGTTTTGAAAACTATGGCAGGTGAGATTTTCTGCCTAATTATATAAGAAGATTTCTCTAAAAATACACATTATTTCAATGACTTATTGGCTGTGAAATAAGTTAAGGGTATTTCAAATGGCTTGTCTGCAAAGAAAGGTGAGATGTAGGGAATCACAGAAAGTCGAGGGGAAAATAGGTCAATATATACATTGCTATATGGTGAACTAAACCTTAGGCCAGCAACAATGGAGAGGACCTGACCCTTAGAAACTTACAAGAAAGCTGGAATCTTCAAAAGTTCAAATCTTTATAAGTAAAATATTTATTAAAATGAATAACCAAGTGTTTTAATTGACATCAGAAGATCAAAACAATAAACCCTGAGAACATAGAAAAAAGATAATTAAAGATATGAGCAGAACTTAATACAACAGAAAACGTATAAAATTCAGGTGATTTAGTAAGTCCAAAGAATCTTCTTTGAAAAGATTGAAAAGAAACACTTTGATTAAGGAAAACAAAAACATAAGTAAAGAATATACAGAAAGAATCAGGACAATGTTATAGCAGAGAATATATGAAATGCATGTAAATTTGAACATTTCTGTAAGTGGACCATTTCCTAGCTCCTAAAGTTTACCAAACCTTACACAAGAGGAAATCATTTAAGGTCATCATGAATGCCCTTGGCATTCTCGGAACGCCCTGGCCTCAGGATGCAGCCTCTGTAGTCCATGGTAACCTGCGGAGAGGGGACGGGGTTGAGGGTGGTTGGAACTCGGCCCTCACTGAAGGAGTGGATGTGGCCATCTCTGCTGTGATTGAACAAAGGGCAGGGGAGCAGGGGGCCAAGGGCAGGGCCCTCAGAGCCCGGCAGGTCCAGTGGGGTGTCACAAGCATTTAGGCCCAGGCCAAAGGGCGCCTTCTTTGTTTGCACAGCTGCCCAAACTCTCACCTTTCCACTCAGGCCGACCTCTTACTTGAAGTGTGTGTGGAACCTGTCCTCACAGTACACCTCGCTGCACAGCTAACCATAGGTCTGGGCATCGTAGCTTCCTGCAAGGTGACCGAAGTTCGCAGGCAGATGTGTCCCAGGGACACATGCAAAGAGGCTCCAGCCCGGGCCACAGGCTGCCCACAGCCCCTGCCCCAGATCGGGGGCCGCCAATCAGCCCTTTCGGAGTCCCCTTCCTCTAGAGGGAGTATTGGACCAACACTTGTAGAAAACGGTGTCCTCGTGGGCAACTCATTGGAGGCACACAAATAAATATTTGCCATCTTTCTGCGGAAGCTTACGAGCGTTCACACCTAAGCGTCTTACAAGGTCAGCTGTTTAGCTAAACATGAGCTCATGATCTAAATTTACACAATAATGAAGAAATCAGCTACGAGGGGAGACAATCAGTAAAGACTATCAATACCAGAATTAGATTCCCAAGGCCATCCATCAATTGTTGGAATAATCAGGTGCAAGGCAGAATATATACATAAAACTGGAACTGAAACAAGGAACAAGGATGTTTTCAAAGACTGGTAGGATCTCTAAAACATTTTTAAAGTACATGTCATTGATAAAGCTAAATACACAAAGGTTGTGTAATACAACAGATTAAGCATTGATAAGAGTGAAATTATGCTGTTTTGAAAACTATGGCAGGTGAGATTTTCTGCCTAATTATATAAGAAGATTTCTCTAAAAATACACATTATTTCAATGACTTATTGGCTGTGAAATAAGTTAAGGGTATTTCAAATGGCTTGTCTGCAAAGAAAGGTGAGATGTAGGGAATCACAGAAAGTCGAGGGGAAAATAGGTCAATATATACATTGCTATATGGTGAACTAAACCTTAGGCAAGCAACAATGGAGAGGACCTGACCCTTAGAAACTTACAAGAAAGCTGGAATCTTCAAAAGTTCAAATCTTTATAAGTAAAATATTTATTAAAATGAATAACCAAGTGTTTTAATTGACATCAGAAGATCAAAACAATAAACCCTGAGAACATAGAAAAAAGATAATTAAAGATATGAGCAGAACTTAATACAACAGAAAACGTATAAAATTCAGGTGATTTAGTAAGTCCAAAGAATCTTCTTTGAAAAGATTGAAAAGACACACTTTGATTAAGGAAAACAAAAACATAAGTAAAGAATATACAGAAAGAATCAGGACAATGTTATAGCAGAGAATATATGAAATGCATGTAAATTTGAACATTTCTGTAAGTGGACCATTTCCTAGCTCCTAAAGTTTACCAAACCTTACACAAGAGGAAATCATTTAAGGTCATCATGAATGCCCTTGGCATTCTCGGAACGCCCTGGCCTCAGGATGCAGCCTCTGTAGTCCATGGTAACCTGCGGAGAGGGGACGGGGTTGAGGGTGGTTGGAACTCGGCCCTCACTGAAGGAGTGGATGTGGCCATCTCTGCTGTGATTGAACAAAGGGCAGGGGAGCAGGGGGCCCAGGGCAGGGCCCTCAGAGCCCGGCAGGTCCAGTGGGGTGTCACAAGCATTTAGGCCCAGGCCAAAGGGCGCCTTCTTTGTTTGCACAGCTGCCCAAACTCTCACCTTTCCACTCAGGCCGACCTCTTACTTGAAGTGTGTTTGGAACCTGTCCTCACAGTACACCTCGCTGCACAGCTAACCATAGGTCTCGGCATCGTAGCTTCCTGCAAGGTGACCGAAGTTCGCAGGCAGATGTGTCCCAGGGACACATGCAAAGAGGCTCCAGCCCGGGCCACAGGCTGCCCACAGCCCCTGCCCCAGATCGGGGGCCGCCAATCAGCCCTTTCGGAGTCCCCTTCCTCTAGAGGGAGTATTGGACCAACACTTGTAGAAAACGGTGTCCTCGTGGGCAACTCATTGGAGGCACACAAATAAATATTTGCCATCTTTCTGCGGAAGCTTACGAGCGTTCACACCTAAGCGTCTTACAAGGTCAGCTGTTTAGCTAAACATGAGCTCATGATCTAAATTTACACAATAATGAAGAAATCAGCTACGAGGGGAGACAATCAGTAAAGACTATCAATACCAGAATTAGATTCCCAAGGCCATCCATCAATTGTTGGAATAATCAGGTGCAAGGCAGAATATATACATAAAACTGGAACTGAAACAAGGAACAAGGATGTTTTCAAAGACTGGTAGGATCTCTAAAACATTTTTAAAGTACATGTCATTGATAAAGCTAAATACTCAAAGGTTGTGTAATACAACAGATTAAGCATTGAGAAGAGTGAAATTATGCTGTTTTGAAAATTATGGCAGGTGAGATTTTCTGCCTAATTATATAAGAAGATTTCTCTAAAAATACACATTATTTCAATGACTTATTGGCTGTGAAATAAGTTAAGGGTATTTCAAATGGCTTGTCTGCAAAGAAAGGTGAGATGTAGGGAATCACAGAAAGTCGAGGGGAAAGTAGGTCAATATATACATTGCTATATGGTGAACTAAACCTTAGGCCAGCAACAATGGAGAGGACCTGACCCTTAGAAACTTACAAGTAAGCTGGAATGTTCAAAAGTTCAAATATTTATAAGTAAAATATTTATTAAAATGAATAACCAAGTGTTTTAATTGACATCAGAAGATCAAAACAATAAACCCTGAGAACATAGAAAAAAGATAAATAAAGATATGAGCAGAACTTAATACAACAGAAAACGTATAAAATTCAGGTGATTTAGTAAGTCCAAAGAATCTTCTTTGAAAAGATTGAAAAGACACACTTTGATTAAGGAAAACAAAAACATAAGTATAGAATATACAGAAAGAATCAGGACAATGTTATAGCAGAGAATATATGAAATGCCAGTAAATTTGAACATTTCTGTAAAGTGGACCATTTCCTAGCTCCTAAAGTTTACCAAACCTGACACAAGAGGAAATCATTTAAGGTCATCATGTCTGCCCTTGGCATTCTCAGAACGCCCTAGCCTCAGTATGCAGCCTCTGTAGTCCATGGTAACCTGCGGAGAGGGGGCGGGGCTGAGGGTGGTTGGAACTCTGGCCTCACTGAAGGAGTGGGTGTGGCCATCTCTGCTGTGACTGAACAAAGGGCAGGGGAGCAGGGGGCCCAGGGCAGGGCCCTCAGAGCATGGCAGGTCCAGTGGGCTGTCACAAGCATTTAGGCCCAACACAAAGGGCGCCTTCTTTGTCTGCACAGCTGCCCAAACTCTCACCTTTCCACTCAGGCCGACCACTTACTTGAAGTGTGTGTGGAACCTGTCCTCCCAGTACACCTCGCTGCACAGCTATCCATAGGTCGGGGCATCGTAGCTTCCTGCCAGGTGACCAAAGTTCGCAGGCAGATGTGTCGCAGGGACACATGCAAAGAGGCTCCTGCCCGGGCCACTGGATGCCCACTGCCCCTGCCCCAGATCGGGGGCCGCCAATCAGCCCTGTCAGAGTCCCCTTCCTGTAGAGGGAGTATTGGACCAACACTTGTAGAAAACGGTGTCCTCGTGGGCAACTCATTGGAGGGACACAAATAAATTTTGCCGACTTTCTCCTGAAGCTTACGAGCGTTCACACCTAAGCATCTTACAAGGTCAGCTGTTTACCTAAACATGAGCTCATGATCTAAATTTACACAATAATGAAAAAATCAGCTACGAGGGGAGACAATCAGTAAAGACTATCAATACCAGAATTAGATTCCCAAGGCCATCCATCAATTGTTGGAATAATCAGGTGCAAGGCAGAATATATACATAAAACTGGAACTGAAACAAGGAACAAGGATGTTTTCAAAGACTGGTAGGATCTCTAAAACATTTTTAAAGTACATGTCATTGATAAAGCTAAATACTCAAAGGTTGTGTAATACAACAGATTAAGCAATGAGAAGAGTGAAATTATGCTGTTTTGAAAACTATGGCAGGTGAGATTTTCTGCCTAATTATATAAGAAAATTTCTCTAAAAAATGCACATTATTTCAATGACTTATTGGCTGTGAAATAAGTTAAGGGTATTTCAAATGGCTTGTCTGCAAAGAAAGGTGAGATGTAGGGAATCACAGAAAGTCGAGGGGAAAATAGGTCAATATATACATTGCTATATGGTGAACTAAGTCTTAGGCCAGCAACAATGGAGAGGACCTGACCCTTAGAAACTTACAAGTAAGCTGGAATCTTCAAAAGTTCAAATCTTTATAAGTAAAATATTTATTAAAATGAATAACCAAGTGTTTTAATTGACATCAAAAGATCTAAACAATAAACCCAGAGAACATAGAAAAAAGATAAATAAAGATATGAGCAGAACTTAATACAACAGAAAACGTATAAAATTGAGGTGATTTAGTAAGTCCAAAGAATCTTCTTTGAAAAGATTGAAAAGACACACTTTGATTAAGGAAAACAAAAACATAAGTAAAGAATATACAGAAAGAATCAGGACAATGTTATAGCAGAGAATATATGAAATGCCAGTAAATTTGAACATTTCTGTAAAGTGGACCATTTCCTAGCTCCTAAAGTCTACCAAACCTGACACAAGAGGAAATCATTTAAGGTCATCATGTCTGCTCTTGGCATTCTCGGAACACACTGGCCTCAGGATGCAGCCTCTGTAGTCCATGGTAACCTGTGGAGAGGGGGCGGGGCTGAGGTTGGTTGGAACACTGCCCTCACTGAAGGAGTGGGTGTGGCCATCTCTGCTGTGACTGAACAAAGGGCAGGGGAGCAGGGGGCCCAGGGCAGGGCCCTCAGAGCACGGCAGGTCCAGTGGGGTGTCACAAGCATTTAGGCCCAGGCCAAAGGGCGCCTTCTTTGTCTGCACAGCTGCCCAAACTCTCACCTTTCCACTCAGGCCGACCTCTTACCTGAAGTGTGTGTGGAACCTGTCCTCACAGTACACCTCGCTGCACAGCTAACCATAGGTCTGGGCATCGTAGCTTCCTGCCAGGTGACCGAAGTTCGCAGGCAGATGTGTCCCAGGGACACATGCAAAGAGGCTCCTGCCCGGGCCACTGGCTGCCCACTGCCCCTGCCCCAGATCGGGGGCCGCCAATCAGCCCTGTCAGAGTCCCCTTCCTGTAGAGGGAGTATTGGACCAACACTTGTAGAAAACGGTGTCCTCGTGGGCAACTCATTGGAGGGACACAAATAAATTTTGCCGACTTTCTCCTGAAGCTTACGAGCGTTCACACCTAAGCATCTTACAATGTCAGCTGTTTAGCTAAACATGAGCTCATGATCTAAATTTACACAATAATGAAAAAATCAGCTACGAGGGGAGACAATCAGTAAAGACTATCAATACCAGAATTAGATTCCCAAGGCCATCCATCAATTGTTGGAATAATCAGGTGCAAGGCAGAATATATACATAAAACTGGAACTGAAACAAGGAACAAGGATGTTTTCAAAGACTGGTAGGATCTCTAAAACATTTTTAAAGGACATGTCATTGATAAAGCTAAATACTCAAAGGTTGTGTAATACAACAGATTAAGCATTGAGAAGAGTGAAATTATGCTGTTTTGAAAACTATGGCAGGTGAGATTTTCTGCCTAATTATATAAGAAGATTTCTCTAAAAATACACATTATTTCAATGACTTATTGGCTGTGAAATAAGTTAAGGGTATTTCAAATGGCTTGTCTGCAAAGAAAGGTGAGATGTAGGGAATCACAGAAAGTCGAGGGGAAAATAGGTCAATATATACATTGCTATATGGTGAACTAAACCTTAGGCCAGCAACAATGGAGAGGACCTGACCCTTAGAAACTTACAAGTAAGCTGGAATCTTCAAAAGTTCAAATCTTTATAAGTAAAATATTTATTAAAATGAATAACCAAGTGTTTTAATTGACATCAGAAGATCAAAACAATAAACCCTGAGAACATAGAAAAAAGATAAATAAAGATATGAGCAGAACTTAATACAACAGAAAACGTATAAAATTGAGGTGATTTAGTAAGTCCAAAGAATCTTCTTTGAAAAGATTGAAAAGACACACTTTGATTAAGGAAAACAAAAACATAAGTAAAGAATATACAGAAAGAATCAGGACAATGTTATAGCAGAGAATATAAGAAATGCCAGTAAATTTGAACATTTCTGTAAAGTGGACCATTTCCTAGCTCCTAAAGTTTACCAAACCTGACACAAGAGGAAATCATTTAAAGTCATCATGTCTGCCCTTGGCATTCTCAGAACGCACTGGCCTCAGGATGCAGCCTCTGTAGTCCATGGTAACCTGCGGAGAGGGGGCGGGGCTGAGGGTGGTTGGAAATCTGCCCTCACTGAAGGAGTGGGTGTGGCCATCTCTGCTGTGACTGAACAAAGGGCAGGGGAGGAGGGGGCCCAGGGCAGGGCCCTCAGAGCACGGCAGGTCCAGTGGGGTGTCACAAGCATTTAGGCCCAGGCCAAAGGGCGCCTTCTTTGTCTGCACAGCTGCCCAAACTCTCACCTTTCCACTCAGGCCGACCTCTTACTTGAAGTGTGTGTGGAACCTGTCCTCACAGTACACCTCGCTGCACAGCTAACCATAGGTCTGGGCATCGTAGCTCCCTGCCAGGTGACCGAAGTTCGCAGGCAGATGTGTCCCAGGGACACATGCAAAGAGGCTCCTGCCCGGGCCACAGGCTGCCCACTGCCCCTGCCCCAGATCGTGGGCCGCCAATCAGCCCTGTCAGAGTCCCCTTCCTCTAGAGGGAGTATTGGACCAACACTTGTAGAAAACGGTGTCCTCTTGGGCAACTCATTGGAGGGACACAAATAAATTTTGCCGACTTTCTCTTGAAGCTTACGAGCGTTCACACCTAAGCGTCTTACAAGGTCAGCTGTTTAGCTAAACATGAGCTCATGATCTAAATTTACACAATAATGAAGAAATCAGCTACGAGGGGAGACAATCAGTAAAGACTATCAATACCAGAATTAGATTCCCAAGGCCATCCATCAATTGTTGGAATAATCAGGTTCAAGGCAGAATATATACATAAAAGTGGAACTGAAACAAGGAACAAGGATGTTTTCAAAGACTGGTAGGATCTCTAAAACATTTTTAAAGTACATGTCATTGATAAAGCTAAATACTCAAAGGTTGTGTAATACAACAGATTAAGCATTGAGAAGAGTGAAATTATGCTGTTTTGAAAACTATGGCAGGTGAGATTTTCTGCCTAATTATATAAGAAGATTTCTCTAAAAATACACAATATTTCAATTACTTATTGGCTGTGAAATAAGTTAAGGGTATTTCAAATCGCTTGTCTGCAAAGAAAGGTGAGATGTAGGGAATCACAGAAAGTCGAGGGGAAAATAGGTCAATATATACATTGCTATATGGTGAACTAAACCTTAGGCCAGCAACAATGGAGAGGACCTGACCCTTAGAAACTTACAAGTAAGCTGGAATCTTCAAAAGTTCAAATCTTTATAAGTAAAATATTTATTAAAATGAATAACCAAGTGTTTTAATTGACATCAGAAGATCAAAACAATAAACCCTGAGAACATAGAAAAAAGATAAATAAAGATATGAGCAGAACTTAATACAACAGAAAACGTATAAAATTGAGGTGATTTAGTAAGTCCAAAGAATCTTCTTTGAAAAGATTGAAAAGACACACTTTGATTAAGGAAAACAAAAACATAAGTAAAGAATATACAGAAAGAATCAGGACAATGTTATAGCAGAGAATATAAGAAATGCCAGTAAATTTGAACATTTCTGTAAAGTGGACCATTTCCTAGCTCCTAAAGTTTACCAAACCTGACACAAGAGGAAATCATTTAAAGTCATCATGTCTGCCCTTGGCATTCTCAGTACGCACTGGCCTCAGGATGCAGCCTCTGTAGTCCATGGTAACCTGCGGAGAGGGGGCGGGGCTGAGGGTGGTTGGAAATCTGCCCTCACTGAAGGAGTGGGTGTGGCCATCTCTGCTGTGACTGAACAAAGGGCAGGGGAGGAGGGGGCCCAGGGCAGGGCCCTCAGAGCACGGCAGGTCCAGTGGGGTGTCACAAGCATTTAGGCCCAGGCCAAAGGGCGCCTTCTTTGTCTGCACAGCTGCCCAAACTCTCACCTTTCCACTCAGGCCGACCTCTTACTTGAAGTGTGTGTGGAACCTGTCCTCACAGTACACCTCGCTGCACAGCTAACCATAGGTCTGGGCATCGTAGCTCCCTGCCAGGTGACCGAAGTTCGCAGGCAGATGTGTCCCAGGGACACATGCAAAGAGGCTCCTGCCCGGGCCACAGGCTGCCCACTGCCCCTGCCCCAGATCGTGGGCCGCCAATCAGCCCTGTCAGAGTCCCCTTCCTCTAGAGGGAGTATTGGACCAACACTTGTAGAAAACGGTGTCCTCTTGGGCAACTCATTGGAGGGACACAAATAAATTTTGCCGACTTTCTCTTGAAGCTTACGAGCGTTCACACCTAAGCGTCTTACAAGGTCAGCTGTTTAGCTAAACATGAGCTCATGATCTAAATTTACACAATAATGAAGAAATCAGCTACGAGGGGAGACAATCAGTAAAGACTATCAATACCAGAATTAGATTCCCAAGGCCATCCATCAATTGTTGGAATAATCAGGTTCAAGGCAGAATATATACATAAAACTGGAACTGAAACAAGGAACAAGGATGTTTTCAAAGACTGGTAGGATCTCTAAAACATTTTTAAAGTACATGTCATTGATAAAGCTAAATACTCAAAGGTTGTGTAATACAACAGATTAAGCATTGAGAAGAGTGAAATTATGCTGTTTTGAAAACTATGGCAGGTGAGATTTTCTGCCTAATTATATAAGAAGATTTCTCTAAAAATACACATTATTTCAATGACTTATTGGCTGTGAAATAAGTTAAGGGTATTTCAAATGGCTTGTCTGCAAAGAAAGGTGAGATGTAGGGAATCACAGAAAGTCGAGGGGAAAATAGGTCAATATATACATTGCTATATGGTGAACTAAACCTTAGGCCAGCAACAATGGAGAGGACCTGACCCTTAGAAACTTACAAGTAAGCTGGAATCTTCAAAAGTTCAAATCTTTATAAGTAAAATATTTATTAAAATGAATAACCAAGTGTTTTAATTGACATCAGAAGATCAAAACAATAAACCCTGAGAACATAGAAAAAAGATAAATAAAGATATGAGCAGAACTTAATACAACAGAAAACGTATAAAATTCAGGTGATTTAGTAAGTCCAAAGAATCTTCTTTGAAAAGATTGAAAAGACACACTTTGATTAAGGAAAACAAAAACATAAGTATAGAATATACAGAAAGAATCAGGACAATGTTATAGCAGAGAATATATGAAATGCCAGTAAATTTGAACATTTCTGTAAAGTGGACCATTTCCTAGCTCCTAAAGTTTACCAAACCTCACACAAGAGGAAATCATTTAAGGTCATCTTGTCTGCCCTTGGCATACTCGGAACCCCCTGGCCTCAGCATGCAGCCTCTGTAGTCCATGGTAACCTGCAGAGAGGGGGCGGGGCTGAGGGTGGTTGGAACTCTGCCCTCACTGAAGGAGTGGGTGTGGCCATCTCTGCTGTGACTGAACAAAGGGCAGGGGAGGAGGGGGCCCAGGGCAGGGCCCTCAGAGCACGGCAGGTCCAGTGGGGTGTCACAAGCATTTAGGCCCAGGGCAAAGGGCGCCTTCTTTGTCTGCACAGCTGCCCAAACTCTCACCTTTCCACTCAGGCCGACCTCTTACTTGAAGTGTGTGTGGAACCTGTCCTCACAGTACACCTCGCTGCACAGCTAACCATAGGTCTGGGCATCGTAGCTTCCTGCCAGGTGACTGAAGTTCGCAGGCAGATGTGTCCCAGGGACACATGCAAAGAGGCTCCTGCCCGGGCCACAGGCTGCCACTGCCCCTGCCCCAGATCGGGGGCCACCAGTCAGCCCTGTCGGATTCCCCTGCCTCTAGAGGGAGTATTGGACCAACACTTGTAGAAAACGGTGTCCTCGTGGGCAACTCATTGGAGGGACACAAATAAATCTTTGCCGCCTTTCTGCTGAATCTTACGAACGTTCACACCTAAGCGTCTTACAAGGTCAGCTGTTTAGCTAAACATGAGCTCATGATCTAAATTTACACAATAATGAAAAAATCAGCTACGAGGGGAGACAATCAGTAAAGACTATCAATACCAGAATTAGATTCCCAAGGCCATCCATCAATTGTTGGAATAATCAGGTGCAAGGCAGAATATATATATAAAACTGGAACTGAAACAAGGAACAAGGATGTTTTCAAAGACTGGTAGGATCGCTAAAACATTTTTAAAGTACATGTCATTGATAAAGCTAAATACTCAAAGGTTGTGTAATACAACAGATTAAGCATTGAGAAGAGTGAAATTATGCTGTTTTGAAAACTATGGCAGGTGAGATTTTCTGCCTAATTATATAAGAAGATTTCTCTAAAAATACACATTATTTCAATGACTTATTGGCTGTGAAATAAGTTAAGGGTATTTCAAATGGCTTGTCTGGAAAGAAAGGTGAGATGTAGGGAATCACAGAAAGTCGAGGGGAAAATAGGTCAATATATACATTGCTATATGGTGAACTAAACCTTAGGCCAGCAACAATGGAGAGGACCTGACCCTTAGAAACTTACAAGTAAGCTGGAATCTTCAAAAGTTCAAATCTTTATAAGTAAAATATTTATTAAAATGAATAACCAAGTGTTTTAATTGACATCAGAAGATCAAAACAATAAACCCTGAGAACATAGAAAAAAGATAAATAAAGATATGAGCAGAACTTCATACAACAGAAAACGTATAAAATTGAGGTGATTTAGTAAGTCCAAAGAATCTTCTTTGAAAAGATTGAAAAGACACACTTTGATTAAGGAAAACAAAAACATAAGTAAAGAATATACAGAAAGAATCAGGACAATGTTATAGCAGAGAATATATGAAATGCCAGTAAATTTGAACATTTCTGTAAAGTGGACCATTTCCTAGCTCCTAAAGTTTACCAAACCTGACACAAGAGGAAATCATTTAAGGTCATCATGTCTGCCCTTGGCATTCTCAGAACGCCCTAGCCTCAGGATGCAGCCTCTGTAGTCCATGGTAACCTGCGGAGAGGGGGCGGGGCTGAGGGTGGTTGGAACTCTGGCCTCACTGAAGGAGTGGGTGTGGCCATCTCTGCTGTGACTGAACAAAGGGCAGGGGAGGAGGGGGCCCAGGGCAGGGCCCTCAGAGCACGGCATGTCCAGTGGGGTGTCACAAGCATTTAGGCCCAGGCCAAAGGGCGCCTTCTTTGTCTGCACAGCTGCCCAAACTCTCACCTTTCCACTCAGGCCGACCTCTTACTTGAAGTGTGTGTGGAACCTGTCCTCACAGTACACCTCGCTGCACAGCTAACCATAGGTCTGGGCATCGTAGCTCCCTGCCAGGTGACCGAAGTTCGCAGGCAGATGTGTCCCAGGGACACATGCAAAGAGGCTCCTGCCCGGGCCACAGGCTGCCCACTGCCCCTGCCCCAGATCGTGGGCCGCCAATCAGCCCTGTCAGAGTCCCCTTCCTCTAGAGGGAGTATTGGACCAACACTTGTAGAAAACGGTGTCCTCTTGGGCAACTCATTGGAGGGACACAAATAAATTTTGCCGACTTTCTCTTGAAGCTTACGAGCGTTCACACCTAAGCGTCTTACAAGGTCAGCTGTTTAGCTAAACATGAGCTCATGATCTAAATTTACACAATAATGAAGAAATCAGCTACGAGGGGAGACAATCAGTAAAGACTATCAATACCAGAATTAGATTCCCAAGGCCATCCATCAATTGTTGGAATAATCAGGTTCAAGGCAGAATATATACATAAAACTGGAACTGAAACAAGGAACAAGGATGTTTTCAAAGACTGGTAGGATCTCTAAAACATTTTTAAAGTACATGTCATTGATAAAGCTAAATACTCAAAGGTTGTGTAATACAACAGATTAAGCATTGAGAAGAGTGAAATTATGCTGTTTTGAAAACTATGGCAGGTGAGATTTTCTGCCTAATTATATAAGAAGATTTCTCTAAAAATACACATTATTTCAATGACTTATTGGCTGTGAAATAAGTTAAGGGTATTTCAAATGGCTTGTCTGCAAAGAAAGGTGAGATGTAGGGAATCACAGAAAGTCGAGGGGAAAATAGGTCAATATATACATTGCTATATGGTGAACTAAACCTTAGGCCAGCAACAATGGAGAGGACCTGACCCTTAGAAACTTACAAGTAAGCTGGAATCTTCAAAAGTTCAAATCTTTATAAGTAAAATATTTATTAAAATGAATAACCAAGTGTTTTAATTGACATCAGAAGATCAAAACAATAAACCCTGAGAACATAGAAAAAAGATAAATAAAGATATGAGCAGAACTTAATACAACAGAAAACGTATAAAATTCAGGTGATTTAGTAAGTCCAAAGAATCTTCTTTGAAAAGATTGAAAAGACACACTTTGATTAAGGAAAACAAAAACATAAGTATAGAATATACAGAAAGAATCAGGACAATGTTATAGCAGAGAATATATGAAATGCCAGTAAATTTGAACATTTCTGTAAAGTGGACCATTTCCTAGCTCCTAAAGTTTACCAAACCTGACACAAGAGGAAATCATTTAAGGTCATCTTGTCTGCCCTTGGCATACTCGGAACCCCCTGGCCTCAGCATGCAGCCTCTGTAGTCCATGGTAACCTGCAGAGAGGGGGCGGGGCTGAGGGTGGTTGGAAATCTGCCCTCACTGAAGGAGTGGGTGTGGCCATCTCTGCTGTGACTGAACAAAGGGCAGGGGAGGAGGGGGCCCAGGGCAGGGCCCTCAGAGCACGGCAGGTCCAGTGAGGTGTCACAAGCATTTAGGCCCAGGCCAAAGGGCGCCTTCTTTGTCTGCACAGCTGCCCAAACTCTCACCTTTCCACTCAGGCCGACCTCTTACTTGAAGTGTGTGTGGAACCTGTCCTCACAGTACACCTCGCTGCACAGCTAACCATAGGTCTGGGCATCGTACCTTCCTGCCAGGTGACTGAAGTTCGCAGGCAGATGTGTCCCAGGGACACATGCAAAGAGGCTCCTGCCCGGGCCACAGGCTGCCACTGCCCCTGCCCCAGATCGGGGGCCACCAGTCAGCCCTGTCGGATTCCCCTGCCTCTAGAGGGAGTATTGGACCAACACTTGTAGAAAACGGTGTCCTCGTGGGCAACTCATTGGAGGGACACAAATAAATCTTTGCCGCCTTTCTGCTGAATCTTACGAACGTTCACACCTAAGCGTCTTACAAGGTCAGCTGTTTAGCTAAACATGAGCTCATGATCTAAATTTACACAATAATGAAAAAATCAGCTACGAGGGGAGACAATCAGTAAAGACTATCAATACCAGAATTAGATTCCCAAGGCCATCCATCAATTGTTGGAATAATCAGGTGCAAGGCAGAATATATATATAAAACTGGAACTGAAACAAGGAACAAGGATGTTTTCAAAGACTGGTAGGATCGCTAAAACATTTTTAAAGTACATGTCATTGATAAAGCTAAATACTCAATGGTTGTGTAATACAACAGATTAAGCATTGAGAAGAGTGAAATTATGCTGTTTTGAAAACTATGGCAGGTGAGATTTTCTGCCTAATTATATAAGAAGATTTCTCTAAAAATACACATTATTTCAATGACTTATTGGCTGTGAAATAAGTTAAGGGTATTTCAAATGGCTTGTCTGGAAAGAAAGGTGAGATGTAGGGAATCACAGAAAGTCGAGGGGAAAATAGGTCAATATATACATTGCTATATGGTGAACTAAACCTTAGGCCAGCAACAATGGAGAGGACCTGACCCTTAGAAACTTACAAGTAAGCTGGAATCTTCAAAAGTTCAAATCTTTATAAGTAAAATATTTATTAAAATGAATAACCAAGTGTTTTAATTGACATCAGAAGATCAAAACAATAAACCCTGAGAACATAGAAAAAAGATAAATAAAGATATGAGCAGAACTTAATACAACAGAAAACGTATAAAATTGAGGTGATTTAGTAAGTCCAAAGAATCTTCTTTGAAAAGATTGAAAAGACACACTTTGATTAAGGAAAACAAAAACATAAGTAAAGAATATACAGAAAGAATCAGGACAATGTTATAGCAGAGAATATATGAAATGCCAGTAAATTTGAACATTTCTGTAAAGTGGACCATTTCCTAGCTCCTAAAGTTTACCAAACCTGACACAAGAGGAAATCATTTAAGGTCATCATGTCTGCCCTTGGCATTCTCAGAACGCCCTAGCCTCAGGATGCAGCCTCTGTAGTCCATGGTAACCTGAGGAGAGGGGGCGGGGCTGAGGGTGGTTGGAACTCTGGCCTCACTGAAGGAGTGGGTGTGGCCATCTCTGCTGTGACTGAACAAAGGGCAGGGGAGCAGGGGGCCCAGGGCAGGGCCCTCAGAGCATCGCAGGTCCAGTGGGCTGTCACAAGCATTTAGGCCCAAGACAAAGGGCGCCTTCTTTGTCTGCACAGCTGCCCAAACTCTCACCTTTCCACTCAGGCCGACCTCTTACTTGAAGTGTGTGTGGAACCTGTCCTCACAGTACACCTCGCTGCACAGCTATCCAAAGGTCGGGGCATCGTAGCTTCCTGCCAGGTGACCAAAGTTCGCAGGCAGATGTGTCGCAGGGACACATGCAAAGAGGCTCCTGCCCGGGCCACTGGCTGCCCACTGCCCCTGCCCCAGATCGGGGGCCGCCAATCAGCCCTGTCAGAGTCCCCTTCCTGTAGAGGGAGTATTGGACCAACACTTGTAGAAAACGGTGTCCTCGTGGGCAACTCATTGGAGGGACACAAATAAATTTTGCCGACTTTCTCCTGAAGCTTACGAGCGTTCACACCTAAGCATCTTACAAGGTCAGCTGTTTAGCTAAACATGAGCTCATGATCTAAATTTACACAATAATGAAAAAATCAGCTACGAGGGGAGACAATCAGTAAAGACTATCAATACCAGAATTAGATTCCCAAGGCCATCCATCAATTGTTGGAATAATCAGGTGCAAGGCAGAATATATACATAAAACTGGAACTGAAACAAGGAACAAGGATGTTTTCAAAGACTGGTAGGATCTCTAAAACATTTTTAAAGTACATGTCATTGATAAAGCTAAATACTCAAAGGTTGTGTAATACAACAGATTAAGCAATGAGAAGAGTGAAATTATGCTGTTTTGAAAACTATGGCAGGTGAGATTTTCTGCCTAATTATATAAGAAAATTTCTCTAAAAAATGCACATTATTTCAATGACTTATTGGCTGTGAAATAAGTTAAGGGTATTTCAAGTGGCTTGTCTGCAAAGAAAGGTGAGATGTAGGGAATCACAGAAAGTCGAGGGGAAAATAGGTCAATATATACATTGCTATATGGTGAACTAAGTCTTAGGCCAGCAACAATGGAGAGGACCTGACCCTTAGAAACTTACAAGTAAGCTGGAATCTTCAAAAGTTCAAATCTTTATAAGTAAAATATTTATTAAAATGAATAACCAAGTGTTTTAATTGACATCAAAAGATCTAAACAATAAACCCAGAGAACATAGAAAAAAGATAAATAAAGATATGAGCAGAACTTAATACAACAGAAAACGTATAAAATTGAGGTGATTTAGTAAGTCCAAAGAATCTTCTTTGAAAAGATTGAAAAGACACACTTTGATTAAGGAAAACAAAAACATAAGTAAAGAATATACAGAAAGAATCAGGACAATGTTATAGCAGAGAATATATGAAATGCCAGTAAATTTGAACATTTCTGTAAAGTGGACCATTTCCTAGCTCCTAAAGTTTACAAACCTGACACAAGAGGAAATCATTTAAGGTCATCATGTCTGCCCTTGGCATTCTCGGAACGCCCTGGCCTCAGGATGCAGCCTCTGTAGTCCATGGTAACCTGCGGAGAGGGGGCGGGGCTGAGGGTGGTTGGAACTCTGGCCTCACTGAAGGAGTGGGTGTGGCCATCTCTGCTGTGACTGAACAAAGGGCAGGGGAGCAGGGGGCCCAGGGCAGGACCCTCAGAGCATGGCAGGTCCAGTGGTGTGTCACAAGCATTTAGGCCCAGGCCAAAGGGCGCCTTCTTTGTCTGCACAGCTGCCCAAACTCTCACCTTTCCACTCAGGCCGAACTCTTACTTGAAGTGTGTGTGGAACCTGTCCTCACAGTACACCTTGCTGCACAGCTAACCATAGGTCTGGGCATCGTAGCTTCCTGCCAGGTGACCGAAGTTCGCAGGCAGATGTGTCCCAGGGACACATGCAAAGAGGCTCCTGACCGGGCCACAGGCTGCCCACAGCCCCTGCCCCAGTTTGGGGGCCACCAAACATCCGTGTCAGAGTCCGCTGCCTCTAGAGGGAGTATTGGACCAACACTTGTAGAAAACGGTGTCCTCGTGGGCAACTCATTGGAGGGACACAAATAAATTTTGCCGACTTTCTCCTGAAGCTTGCGAGCGTACACACCTAAGCGTCTTACAAGGTCAGGTGTTTAGCTAAACATGAGCTCATGATCTAAATTTACACAATAATGAAAAAATCAGCTACGAGGGGAGACAATCAGTAAAGACTATCAATACCAGATTTAGATTCCCAAGGCCATCCATCAATTGTTGGAATAATCAGGTGCAAGGCAGAATATATACATAAAACTGGAACTGAAACAAGGAACAAGGATGTTTTCAAAGACTGGTAGGATCTCTAAAACATTTTTAAAGTACATGTCATTGATAAATCTAAATACTCAAAGGTTGTGTAATACAACAGATTAAGCATTGAGAAGAGTGAAATTATGCTGTTTTGAAAACTATGGCAGGTGAGATTTTCTGCCTAATTATATAAGAAGATTTCTCTAAAAATACACATTATTTCAATGACTTATTGGCTGTGAAATAAGTTAAGGGTATTTCAAATGGCTTGTCTGCAAAGAAAGGTGAGATGTAAGGAATCACAGAAAGTCGAGGGGAAAGTAGGTCAATATATACATTGCTATATGGTGAACTAAACCTTAGGCCAGCAACAATGGAGAGGACCTGACCCTTAGAAACTTACAAGTAAGCTGGAATGTTCAAAAGTTCAAATCTTTATAAGTAAAATATTTATTAAAATGAATAACCAAGTGTTTTAATTGACATCAGAAGATCAAAACAATAAAACCTGAGAACATAGAAAAAAGATAAATAAAGATATGAGCAGAACTTAATACAACAGAAAACGTATAAAATTGAGGTGATTTAGTAAGTCCAAAGAATCTTCTTTGAAAAGATTGAAAAGACACACTTTGATTAAGGAAAACAAAAACATAAGTATAGAATATACAGAAAGAATCAGGACAATGTTATAGCAGAGAATATATGAAATGCCAGTAAATTTGAACATTTCTGTAAAGTGGACCATTTCCTAGCTCCTAAAGTTTACCAAACCTGACACAAGAGGAAATCATTTAAAGTCATCATGTCTGCCCTTGGCATTCTCAGAATGCACTAGCCTCAGGATGCAGCCTCTGTAGTCCATGGTAACCTGCGGAGAGGGGGCGGGGCTGAGGGTGGTTGGAACTCTGCCCTCACTGAAGGAGTGGGTGTGGCCATCTCTGCTGTGACTGAACAAAGGGCAGGGGAGCAGGGGGCCCAGGGCAGGGCCCTCAGAGCATGGCAGGTCCAGTGGGCTGTCACAAGCATTTAGGCCCAAGACAAAGGGCGCCTTCTTTGTATGCACAGCTGCCCAAACTCTCACCTTTCCACTCAGGCCGACCTCTTACTTGAAGTGTGTGTGGAACCTGTCCTCACAGTACACCTCGCTGCACAGCTATCCATAGGTCGGGGCATCGTAGCTTCCTGCCAGGTGACCAAAGTTCGCAGGCAGATGTGTCGCAGGGACACATGCAAAGAGGCTCCTGCCCGGGCCACTGGATGCCCACTGCCCCTGCCCCAGATCGGGGGCCGCCAATCAGCCCTGTCAGAGTCCCCTTCCTGTAGAGGGAGTATTGGACAAACACTTGTAGAAAACGGTGTCCTCGTGGGCAACTCATTGGAGGGACACAAATAAATCATTGCCGTCTTTCTGCGGAAGCTTACGAGCGTTCACACCTAAGCGTCTTACAAGGTCAGCTGTTTAGCTAAACATGAGCTCATGATCTAAATTTACACAATAATGAAAAAATCAGCTACGAGGGGAGACAATCAGTAAAGACTATCAATACCAGAATTAGATTCCCAAGGCCATCCATCAATTGTTGGAATAATCAGGTGCAAGGCAGAATATATACATAAAACTGGAACTGAAACAAGGAACAAGGATGTTTTCAAAGACTGGTAGGATCTCGAAAACATTTTTAAAGTACATGACATTGATAAAGCTAAATACTCAAAGGTTGTGTAATACAACAGATTAAGCATTGAGAAGAGTGAAATTATGCTGTTTTGAAAACTATGGCAGGTGAGATTTTCTGCCTAATTATATAAGAAGATTTCTCTAAAAATACACATTATTTCAATGACTTATTGGCTGTGAACTAAGTTAAGGGTATTTCAAATGGCTTGTCTGCAAAGAAAGGTGAGATGTAGGGAATCACAGAAAGTCGAGGGGAAAATAGGTCAATATATACATTGCTATATGGTGAACTAAACGTTAGGCCAGCAACAATGGAGAGGACCTGACCCTTAGAAACTTACAAGTAAGCTGGAATCTTCAAAAGTTCAAATCTTTATAAGTAAAATATTTATTAAAATGAATAACCAAGTGTTTTAATTGACATCAGAAGATCAAAACAATAAACCCTGAGAACATAGAAAAAAGATAAATAAAGATATGAGCAGAACTTAATACACCAGAAAACGTATAAAATTGAGGTGATTTAGTAAGTCCAAAGAATCTTCTTTGAAAAGATTGAAAAGACACACTTTGATTAAGGAAAACAAAAACATAAGTATAAAATATACAGAAAGAATCAGGACAAAGTTATAACAGAGAATATATGAAATGCCAGTAAATTTGAACATTTCTGTAAAGTGGACCATTTCCTAGCTCCTAAAGTTTACCAAACCTGACACAAGAGGAAATCATTTAAGGTCATCATGTCTGCCCTTGGCATTCTCGGAACGCCCTGGCCTCAGGATGCAGCCTCTGTAGTCCATGGTAACCTGCGGAGAGGGGGCGGGGCTGAGGGTGGTTGGAACTCTGGCCTCACTGATGGAGTGTGTGTGGCCATCTCTGCTGTGACTGAACAAAGGGCAGGGGAGCAGGGGGCCCAGGGCAGGGCCCTCAGAGCACGGCAGGTCCAGTGGGGTGTCACAAGCATTTAGGCCCAGGCCAAAGGGCGCCTTCTTTGTCTGCACAGCTGCCCAAACTCTCACCTTTCCACTCAGGCCGACCTCTTACTTGAAGTGTGTGTGGAACCTGTCCTCACAGTACACCTCGCTGCACAGCTAACCATAGGTCTGGGCATCGTAGCTTCCTGCCAGGTGACCGAAGTTCGCAGGCAGATGTGTCCCAGGGACACATGCAAAGAGGCTCCTGCCCGGGCCACAGGCTGCCCACTGCCCCTGCCCCAGATCGGGGGCCGCCAATAAGCCCTGTCGGAGTCCCCTTCCTCTAGAGGGAGTATTGGACCAACACTTGTAGAAAACGGTGTCCTCGTGGGCAACTCATTGGAGGGACACAAATAAATCTTTGCCGTCTTTCTGCGGAAGCTTACGAGCGTTCACACCTAAGCGTCTTACAAGGTCAGCTGTTTAGCTAAACATGAGCTCATGATCTAAATTTACACAATAATGAAGAAATCAGCTACGAGGGGAGACAATCAGTAAAGACTATCAATACCAGAATTAGATTCCCAAGGCCATCCATCAATTGTTGGAATAATCAGGTGCAAGGCAGAATATATACATAAAACTGGAACTGAAACAAGGAACAAGGATGTTTTCAAAGACTGGTAGGATCTCGAAAACATTTTTAAAGTACATGTCATTGATAAAGCTAAATACTCAAAGGTTGTGTAATACAACAGATTAAGCATTGAGAAGAGTGAAATTATGCTGTTTTGAAAACTATGGCAGGTGAGATTTTCTGCCTAATTATATAAGAAGATTTCTCTAAAAATACACATTATTTCAATGACTTATTGGCTGTGAAATAAGTTAAGGGTATTTCAAATGGCTTGTCTGCAAAGAAAGGTGAGATGTAGGGAATCACAGAAAGTCGAGGGGAAAATAGGTCAATATATACATTGCTATATGGTGAACTAAACCTTAGGCCAGCAACAATGGAGAGGACCTGACCCTTAGAAACTTACAAGTAAGCTGGAATCTTCAAAAGTTCAAATCTTTATAAGTAAAATATTTATTAAAATGAATAACCAAGTGTTTTAATTGACATCAGAAGATCAAAACAATAAACCCTGAGAACATAGAAAAAAGATAAATAAAGATATGAGCAGAACTTAATACAACAGAAAACGGATAAAATTGAGGTGATTTAGTAAGTCCAAAGAATCTTCGTTGAAAAGATTGAAAAGACACACTTTGATTAAGGAAAACAAAAACATAAGTAAAGAATATACAGAAAGAATCAGGACAATGTTATAGCAGAGAATATATGAAATGCCAGTAAATTTGAACATTTCTGTAAAGTGGACCATTTCCTAGCTCCTAAAGTTTACCAAACCTGACACAAGAGGAAATCATTTAAGGTCATCATGTCTGCCCTTGGCATTCTCGGAACGCCCTGGCCTCAGGATGCAGCCTCTCTAGTCCATGGTAACCTGCGGAGAGGGGGCGGGGCTGAGGGTGGTTGGAACTCTGCCCTCACTGAAGGAGTGGGTGTGGCCATCGCTGCTGTGACTGAACAAAGGGCAGGGGAGCAGGTGGCCCAAGGCAGGGCCCTCAGAGCACGGCAGGTCCAGTGGGGTGTCACAAGCATTTAGGCCCAGGCCAAAGGGCGCCTTCTTTGTCTGCACAACTGCCCAAACTCTCACCTTTCCACTCAGGCCGACCTGTTACTTGAAGTGTGTGTGGAACCTGTCCTCACAGTACACCTCGCTGCACAGCTAACCATAGGTCTGTGCATCGTAGCTTCCTGCCAGGTGACCGAAGTTCGCAGGCAGATGTGTCCCAGGGACACATGCAAAGAGGCTCCTGCCCGGGCCACAGGCTGCCCACTGCCCCTGCCCTAGATCGGGGGCCACCAATCAGCCCTGTCGGAGTCCCCTTCCTCTAGAGGGAGTATTGGACCAACACTTGTAGAAAACGGTGTCCTCGTGGGCAACTCATTGGAGGGAAACAAATAAATATTTGCCGTCTTTCTGCGGAAGCTTACGAGCGTTCACACCTAAGCGTCTTACAAGGTCAGCTGTTTAGCTAAACATGAGCTCATGATCTAAATTTACACAATAATGAAGAAATCAGCTACGAGGGGAGACAATCAGTAAAGACTATCAATACCAGAATTAGATTCCCAAGGCCATCCATCAATTGTTGGAATAATCAGGTTCAAGGCAGAATATATACATAAAAGTGGAACTGAAACAAGGAACAAGGATGTTTTCAAAGACTGGTAGGATCTCTAAAACATTTTTAAAGTACATGTCATTGATAAAGCTAAATACTCAAAGGTTGTGTAATACAACAGATTAAGCATTGAGAAGAGTGAAATTATGCTGTTTTGAAAACTATGGCAGGTGAGATTTTCTGCCTAATTATATAAGAAGATTTCTCTAAAAATACACATTATTTCAATGACTTATTGGCTGTGAAATAAGTTAAGGGTATTTCAAATGGCTTGTCTGCAAAGAAAGGTGAGATGTAGGGAATCACAGAAAGTCGAGGGGAAAATAGGTCAATATATACATTGCTATATGGTGAACTAAACCTTAGGCCAGCAACAATGGAGAGGACCTGACCCTTAGAAACTTACAAGTAAGCTGGAATCTTCAAAAGTTCAAATCTTTATAAGTAAAATATTTATTAAAATGAATAACCAAGTGTTTTAATTGACATCAGAAGATCAAAACAATAAACCCTGAGAACATAGAAAAAAGATAAATAAAGATATGAGCAGAACTTAATACACCAGAAAACGTATAAAATTGAGGTGATTTAGTAAGTCCAAAGAATCTTCTTTGAAAAGATTGAAAAGACACACTTTGATTAAGGAAAACAAAAACATAAGTATAGAATATACAGAAAGAATCAGGACAAGGTTATAGCAGAGAATATATGAAATGCCAGTAAATTTGAACATTTCTGTAAAGTGGACCATTTCCTAGCTCCTAAAGTTTACCAAACCTGACACAAGAGGAAATCATTTAAGGTCATCATGTCTGCCCTTGGCATTCTCGGAACGCCCTGGCCTCAAGATGCAGCCTCTGTAGTCCATGGTAACCTGCGGAGAGGGGGCGGGGCTGAGGGTGGTTGGAACTCTGGCCTCACTGGAGGAGTGGGTGTGGCCATCTCTGCTGTGACTGAACAAAGGGCAGGGGAGGAGGGGGCCCAGGGCAGGGCCCTCAGAGCACGGCAGGTCCAGTGGGGTGTCACAAGCATTTAGGCCCAGGCCAAAGGGCGCCTTCTTTGTCTGCACAGCTGCCCAAACTCTCACCTTTCCACTCAGGCCGACCTCTTACTTGAAGTGTGTGTGGAACCTGTCCTCACAGTACACCTCGCTGCACAGCTAACCATAGGTCTGGGCATCGTAGCTTCCTGCCAGGTGACCGAAGTTCGCAGGCAGATGTGTCCCAGGGACACATGCAAAGAGGCTCCTGCCCGGGCCACAGGCTGCCCACTGCCCCTGCCCCAGATCGGGGGCCACCAATCAGCCCTGTCGGAGTCCCCTTCCTCTAGAGGGAGTATTGGACCAACACTTGTAGAAAACGGTGTCCTCGTGGGCAACTCATTGGAGGGACACAAATAAATCTTTGCCGTCTTTCTGCGGAAGCTTACGAGCGTTCACACCTAAGCGTCTTACAAGGTCAGCTGTTTAGCTAAACATGAGCTCATGATCTAAATTTACACAATAATGAAGAAATCAGCTACGAGGGGAGACAATCAGTAAAGACTATCAATACCAGAATTAGATTCCCAAGGCCATCCATCAATTGTTGGAATAATCAGGTTCAAGGCAGAATATATACATAAAAGTGGAACTGAAACAAGGAACAAGGATGTTTTCAAAGACTGGTAGGATCTCTAAAACATTTTTAAAGTACATGTCATTGATAAAGCTAAATACTCAAAGGTTGTGTAATACAACAGATTAAGCATTGAGAAGAGTGAAATTATGCTGTTTTGAAAACTATGGCAGGTGAGATTTTCTGCCTAATTATATAAGAAGATTTCTCTAAAAATACACAATATTTCAATTACTTATTGGCTGTGAAATAAGTTAAGGGTATTTCAAATCGCTTGTCTGCAAAGAAAGGTGAGATGTAGGGAATCACAGAAAGTCGAGGGGAAAATAGGTCAATATATACATCGCTATATGGTGAACTAAACCTTAGGCCAGCAACAATGGAGAGGACCTGACCCTTAGAAACTTACAAGTAAGCTGGAATCTTCAAAAGTTCAAATCTTTATAAGTAAAATATTTATTAAAATGAATAACCAAGTGTTTTAATTGACATCAGAAGATCAAAACAATAAACCCTGAGAACATAGAAAAAAGATAAATAAAGATATGAGCAGAACTTAATACAACAGAAAACGTATAAAATTGAGGTGATTTAGTAAGTCCAAAGAATCTTCTTTGAAAAGATTGAAAAGACACACTTTGATTAAGGAAAACAAAAACATAAGTAAAGAATATACAGAAAGAATCAGGACAATGTTATAGCAGAGAATATAAGAAATGCCAGTAAATTTGAACATTTCTGTAAAGTGGACCATTTCCTAGCTCCTAAAGTTTACCAAACCTGACACAAGAGGAAATCATTTAAAGTCATCATGTCTGCCCTTGGCATTCTCAGTACGCACTGGCCTCAGGATGCAGCCTCTGTAGTCCATGGTAACCTGCGGAGAGGGGGCGGGGCTGAGGGTGGTTGGAAATCTGCCCTCACTGAAGGAGTGGGTGTGGCCATCTCTGCTGTGACTGAACAAAGGGCAGGGGAGGAGGGGGCCCAGGGCAGGGCCCTCAGAGCACGGCAGGTCCAGTGGGGTGTCACAAGCATTTAGGCCCAGGCCAAAGGGCGCCTTCTTTGTCTGCACAGCTGCCCAAACTCTCACCTTTCCACTCAGGCCGACCTCTTACTTGAAGTGTGTGTGGAACCTGTCCTCACAGTACACCTCGCTGCACAGCTAACCATAGGTCTGGGCATCGTAGCTCCCTGCCAGGTGACCGAAGTTCGCAGGCAGATGTGTCCCAGGGACACATGCAAAGAGGCTCCTGCCCGGGCCACAGGCTGCCCACTGCCCCTGCCCCAGATCGTGGGCCGCCAATCAGCCCTGTCAGAGTCCCCTTCCTCTAGAGGGAGTATTGGACCAACACTTGTAGAAAACGGTGTCCTCTTGGGCAACTCATTGGAGGGACACAAATAAATTTTGCCGACTTTCTCTTGAAGCTTACGAGCGTTCACACCTAAGCGTCTTACAAGGTCAGCTGTTTAGCTAAACATGAGCTCATGATCTAAATTTACACAATAATGAAGAAATCAGCTACGAGGGGAGACAATCAGTAAAGACTATCAATACCAGAATTAGATTCCCAAGGCCATCCATCAATTGTTGGAATAATCAGGTTCAAGGCAGAATATATACATAAAACTGGAACTGAAACAAGGAACAAGGATGTTTTCAAAGACTGGTAGGATCTCTAAAACATTTTTAAAGTACATGTCATTGATAAAGCTAAATACTCAAAGGTTGTGTAATACAACAGATTAAGCATTGAGAAGAGTGAAATTATGCTGTTTTGAAAACTATGGCAGGTGAGATTTTCTGCCTAATTATATAAGAAGATTTCTCTAAAAATACACATTATTTCAATGACTTATTGGCTGTGAAATAAGTTAAGGGTATTTCAAATGGCTTGTCTGCAAAGAAAGGTGAGATGTAGGGAATCACAGAAAGTCGAGGGGAAAATAGGTCAATATATACATTGCTATATGGTGAACTAAACCTTAGGCCAGCAACAATGGAGAGGACCTGACCCTTAGAAACTTACAAGTAAGCTGGAATCTTCAAAAGTTCAAATCTTTATAAGTAAAATATTTATTAAAATGAATAACCAAGTGTTTTAATTGACATCAGAAGATCAAAACAATAAACCCTGAGAACATAGAAAAAAGATAAATAAAGATATGAGCAGAACTTAATACAACAGAAAACGTATAAAATTCAGGTGATTTAGTAAGTCCAAAGAATCTTCTTTGAAAAGATTGAAAAGACACACTTTGATTAAGGAAAACAAAAACATAAGTATAGAATATACAGAAAGAATCAGGACAATGTTATAGCAGAGAATATATGAAATGCCAGTAAATTTGAACATTTCTGTAAAGTGGACCATTTCCTAGCTCCTAAAGTTTACCAAACCTCACACAAGAGGAAATCATTTAAGGTCATCTTGTCTGCCCTTGGCATACTCGGAACCCCCTGGCCTCAGCATGCAGCCTCTGTAGTCCATGGTAACCTGCAGAGAGGGGGCGGGGCTGAGGGTGGTTGGAACTCTGCCCTCACTGAAGGAGTGGGTGTGGCCATCTCTGCTGTGACTGAACAAAGGGCAGGGGAGGAGGGGGCCCAGGGCAGGGCCCTCAGAGCACGGCAGGTCCAGTGGGGTGTCACAAGCATTTAGGCCCAGGGCAAAGGGCGCCTTCTTTGTCTGCACAGCTGCCCAAACTCTCACCTTTCCACTCAGGCCGACCTCTTACTTGAAGTGTGTGTGGAACCTGTCCTCACAGTACACCTCGCTGCACAGCTAACCATAGGTCTGGGCATCGTAGCTTCCTGCCAGGTGACTGAAGTTCGCAGGCAGATGTGTCCCAAGGACACATGCAAAGAGGCTCCTGCCCGGGCCACAGGCTGCCACTGCCCCTGCCCCAGATCGGGGGCCACCAGTCAGCCCTGTCGGATTCCCCTGCCTCTAGAGGGAGTATTGGACCAACACTTGTAGAAAACGGTGTCCTCGTGGGCAACTCATTGGAGGGACACAAATAAATCTTTGCCGCCTTTCTGCTGAATCTTACGAACGTTCACACCTAAGCGTCTTACAAGGTCAGCTGTTTAGCTAAACATGAGCTCATGATCTAAATTTACACAATAATGAAAAAATCAGCTACGAGGGGAGACAATCAGTAAAGACTATCAATACCAGAATTAGATTCCCAAGGCCATCCATCAATTGTTGGAATAATCAGGTGCAAGGCAGAATATATATATAAAACTGGAACTGAAACAAGGAACAAGGATGTTTTCAAAGACTGGTAGGATCGCTAAAACATTTTTAAAGTACATGTCATTGATAAAGCTAAATACTCAAAGGTTGTGTAATACAACAGATTAAGCATTGAGAAGAGTGAAATTATGCTGTTTTGAAAACTATGGCAGGTGAGATTTTCTGCCTAATTATATAAGAAGATTTCTCTAAAAATACACATTATTTCAATGACTTATTGGCTGTGAAATAAGTTAAGGGTATTTCAAATGGCTTGTCTGGAAAGAAAGGTGAGATGTAGGGAATCACAGAAAGTCGAGGGGAAAATAGGTCAATATATACATTGCTATATGGTGAACTAAACCTTAGGCCAGCAACAATGGAGAGGACCTGACCCTTAGAAACTTACAAGTAAGCTGGAATCTTCAAAAGTTCAAATCTTTATAAGTAAAATATTTATTAAAATGAATAACCAAGTGTTTTAATTGACATCAGAAGATCAAAACAATAAACCCTGAGAACATAGAAAAAAGATAAATAAAGATATGAGCAGAACTTCATACAACAGAAAACGTATAAAATTGAGGTGATTTAGTAAGTCCAAAGAATCTTCTTTGAAAAGATTGAAAAGACACACTTTGATTAAGGAAAACAAAAACATAAGTAAAGAATATACAGAAAGAATCAGGACAATGTTATAGCAGAGAATATATGAAATGCCAGTAAATTTGAACATTTCTGTAAAGTGGACCATTTCCTAGCTCCTAAAGTTTACCAAACCTGACACAAGAGGAAATCATTTAAGGTCATCATGTCTGCCCTTGGCATTCTCAGAACGCCCTAGCCTCAGGATGCAGCCTCTGTAGTCCATGGTAACCTGCGGAGAGGGGGCGGGGCTGAGGGTGGTTGGAACTCTGGCCTCACTGAAGGAGTGGGTGTGGCCATCTCTGCTGTGACTGAACAAAGGGCAGGGGAGGAGGGGGCCCAGGGCAGGGCCCTCAGAGCACGGCATGTCCAGTGGGGTGTCACAAGCATTTAGGCCCAGGCCAAAGGGCGCCTTCTTTGTCTGCACAGCTGCCCAAACTCTCACCTTTCCACTCAGGCCGACCTCTTACTTGAAGTGTGTGTGGAACCTGTCCTCACAGTACACCTCGCTGCACAGCTAACCATAGGTCTGGGCATCGTAGCTCCCTGCCAGGTGACCGAAGTTCGCAGGCAGATGTGTCCCAGGGACACATGCAAAGAGGCTCCTGCCCGGGCCACAGGCTGCCCACTGCCCCTGCCCCAGATCGTGGGCCGCCAATCAGCCCTGTCAGAGTCCCCTTCCTCTAGAGGGAGTATTGGACCAACACTTGTAGAAAACGGTGTCCTCTTGGGCAACTCATTGGAGGGACACAAATAAATTTTGCCGACTTTCTCTTGAAGCTTACGAGCGTTCACACCTAAGCGTCTTACAAGGTCAGCTGTTTAGCTAAACATGAGCTCATGATCTAAATTTACACAATAATGAAGAAATCAGCTACGAGGGGAGACAATCAGTAAAGACTATCAATACCAGAATTAGATTCCCAAGGCCATCCATCAATTGTTGGAATAATCAGGTTCAAGGCAGAATATATACATAAAACTGGAACTGAAACAAGGAACAAGGATGTTTTCAAAGACTGGTAGGATCTCTAAAACATTTTTAAAGTACATGTCATTGATAAAGCTAAATACTCAAAGGTTGTGTAATACAACAGATTAAGCATTGAGAAGAGTGAAATTATGCTGTTTTGAAAACTATGGCAGGTGAGATTTTCTGCCTAATTATATAAGAAGATTTCTCTAAAAATACACATTATTTCAATGACTTATTGGCTGTGAAATAAGTTAAGGGTATTTCAAATGGCTTGTCTGCAAAGAAAGGTGAGATGTAGGGAATCACAGAAAGTCGAGGGGAAAATAGGTCAATATATACATTGCTATATGGTGAACTAAACCTTAGGCCAGCAACAATGGAGAGGACCTGACCCTTAGAAACTTACAAGTAAGCTGGAATCTTCAAAAGTTCAAATCTTTATAAGTAAAATATTTATTAAAATGAATAACCAAGTGTTTTAATTGACATCAGAAGATCAAAACAATAAACCCTGAGAACATAGAAAAAAGATAAATAAAGATATGAGCAGAACTTAATACAACAGAAAACGTATAAAATTCAGGTGATTTAGTAAGTCCAAAGAATCTTCTTTGAAAAGATTGAAAAGATACACTTTGATTAAGGAAAACAAAAACATAAGTATAGAATATACAGAAAGAATCAGGACAATGTTATAGCAGAGAATATATGAAATGCCAGTAAATTTGAACATTTCTGTAAAGTGGACCATTTCCTAGCTCCTAAAGTTTACCAAACCTGACACAAGAGGAAATCATTTAAGGTCATCTTGTCTGCCCTTGGCATACTCGGAACCCCCTGGCCTCAGCATGCAGCCTCTGTAGTCCATGGTAACCTGCAGAGAGGGGGCGGGGCTGAGGGTGGTTGGAAATCTGCCCTCACTGAAGGAGTGGGTGTGGCCATCTCTGCTGTGACTGAACAAAGGGCAGGGGAGGAGGGGGCCCAGGGCAGGGCCCTCAGAGCACGGCAGGTCCAGTGAGGTGTCACAAGCATTTAGGCCCAGGCCAAAGGGCGCCTTCTTTGTCTGCACAGCTGCCCAAACTCTCACCTTTCCACTCAGGCCGACCTCTTACTTGAAGTGTGTGTGGAACCTGTCCTCACAGTACACCTCGCTGCACAGCTAACCATAGGTCTGGGCATCGTACCTTCCTGCCAGGTGACTGAAGTTCGCTGGCAGATGTGTCCCAGGGACACATGCAAAGAGGCTCCTGCCCGGGCCACAGGCTGCCACTGCCCCTGCCCCAGATCGGGGGCCACCAGTCAGCCCTGTCGGATTCCCCTGCCTCTAGAGGGAGTATTGGACCAACACTTGTAGAAAACGGTGTCCTCGTGGGCAACTCATTGGAGGGACACAAATAAATCTTTGCCGCCTTTCTGCTGAATCTTACGAACGTTCACACCTAAGCGTCTTACAAGGTCAGCTGTTTAGCTAAACATGAGCTCATGATCTAAATTTACACAATAATGAAAAAATCAGCTACGAGGGGAGACAATCAGTAAAGACTATCAATACCAGAATTAGATTCCCAAGGCCATCCATCAATTGTTGGAATAATCAGGTGCAAGGCAGAATATATATATAAAACTGGAACTGAAACAAGGAACAAGGATGTTTTCAAAGACTGGTAGGATCGCTAAAACATTTTTAAAGTACATGTCATTGATAAAGCTAAATACTCAAAGGTTGTGTAATACAACAGATTAAGCATTGAGAAGAGTGAAATTATGCTGTTTTGAAAACTATGGCAGGTGAGATTTTCTGCCTAATTATATAAGAAGATTTCTCTAAAAATACACATTATTTCAATGACTTATTGGCTGTGAAATAAGTTAAGGGTATTTCAAATGGCTTGTCTGGAAAGAAAGGTGAGATGTAGGGAATCACAGAAAGTCGAGGGGAAAATAGGTCAATATATACATTGCTATATGGTGAACTAAACCTTAGGCCAGCAACAATGGAGAGGACCTGACCCTTAGAAACTTACAAGTAAGCTGGAATCTTCAAAAGTTCAAATCTTTATAAGTAAAATATTTATTAAAATGAATAACCAAGTGTTTTAATTGACATCAGAAGATCAAAACAATAAACCCTGAGAACATAGAAAAAAGATAAATAAAGATATGAGCAGAACTTAATACAACAGAAAACGTATAAAATTGAGGTGATTTAGTAAGTCCAAAGAATCTTCTTTGAAAAGATTGAAAAGACACACTTTGATTAAGGAAAACAAAAACATAAGTAAAGAATATACAGAAAGAATCAGGACAATGTTATAGCAGAGAATATATGAAATGCCAGTAAATTTGAACATTTCTGTAAAGTGGACCATTTCCTAGCTCCTAAAGTTTACCAAACCTGACACAAGAGGAAATCATTTAAGGTCATCATGTCTGCCCTTGGCATTCTCAGAACGCCCTAGCCTCAGGATGCAGCCTCTGTAGTCCATGGTAACCTGCGGAGAGGGGGCGGGGCTGAGGGTGGTTGGAACTCTGGCCTCACTGAAGGAGTGGGTGTGGCCATCTCTGCTGTGACTGAACAAAGGGCAGGGGAGCAGGGGGCCCAGGGCAGGGCCCTCAGAGCATCGCAGGTCCAGTGGGCTGTCACAAGCATTTAGGCCCAAGACAAAGGGCGCCTTCTTTGTCTGCACAGCTGCCCAAACTCTCACCTTTCCACTCAGGCCGACCTCTTACTTGAAGTGTGTGTGGAACCTGTCCTCACAGTACACCTCGCTGCACAGCTATCCATAGGTCGGGGCATCGTAGCTTCCTGCCAGGTGACCAAAGTTCGCAGGCAGATGTGTCGCAGGGACACATGCAAAGAGGCTCCTGCCCGGGCCACTGGCTGCCCACTGCCCCTGCCCCAGATCGGGGGCCGCCAATCAGCCCTGTCAGAGTCCCCTTCCTGTAGAGGGAGTATTGGACCAACACTTGTAGAAAACGGTGTCCTCGTGGGCAACTCATTGGAGGGACACAAATAAATTTTGCCGACTTTCTCCTGAAGCTTACGAGCGTTCACACCTAAGCATCTTACAAGGTCAGCTGTTTAGCTAAACATGAGCTCATGATCTAAATTTACACAATAATGAAAAAATCAGCTACGAGGGGAGACAATCAGTAAAGACTATCAATACCAGAATTAGATTCCCAAGGCCATCCATCAATTGTTGGAATAATCAGGTGCAAGGCAGAATATATACATAAAACTGGAACTGAAACAAGGAACAAGGATGTTTTCAAAGACTGGTAGGATCTCTAAAACATTTTTAAAGTACATGTCATTGATAAAGCTAAATACTCAAAGGTTGTGTAATACAACAGATTAAGCAATGAGAAGAGTGAAATTATGCTGTTTTGAAAACTATGGCAGGTGAGATTTTCTGCCTAATTATATAAGAAAATTTCTCTAAAAAATGCACATTATTTCAATGACTTATTGGCTGTGAAATAAGTTAAGGGTATTTCAAGTGGCTTGTCTGCAAAGAAAGGTGAGATGTAGGGAATCACAGAAAGTCGAGGGGAAAATAGGTCAATATATACATTGCTATATGGTGAACTAAGTCTTAGGCCAGCAACAATGGAGAGGACCTGACCCTTAGAAACTTACAAGTAAGCTGGAATCTTCAAAAGTTCAAATCTTTATAAGTAAAATATTTATTAAAATGAATAACCAAGTGTTTTAATTGACATCAAAAGATCTAAACAATAAACCCAGAGAACATAGAAAAAAGATAAATAAAGATATGAGCAGAACTTAATACAACAGAAAACGTATAAAATTGAGGTGATTTAGTAAGTCCAAAGAATCTTCTTTGAAAAGATTGAAAAGACACACTTTGATTAAGGAAAACAAAAACATAAGTAAAGAATATACAGAAAGAATCAGGACAATGTTATAGCAGAGAATATATGAAATGCCAGTAAATTTGAACATTTCTGTAAAGTGGACCATTTCCTAGCTCCTAAAGTTTACAAACCTGACACAAGAGGAAATCATTTAAGGTCATCATGTCTGCCCTTGGCATTCTCGGAACGCCCTGGCCTCAGGATGCAGCCTCTGTAGTCCATGGTAACCTGCGGAGAGGGGGCGGGGCTGAGGGTGGTTGGAACTCTGGCCTCACTGAAGGAGTGGGTGTGGCCATCTCTGCTGTGACTGAACAAAGGGCAGGGGAGCAGGGGGCCCAGGGCAGGACCCTCAGAGCATGGCAGGTCCAGTGGTGTGTCACAAGCATTTAGGCCCAGGCCAAAGGGCGCCTTCTTTGTCTGCACAGCTGCCCAAACTCTCACCTTTCCACTCAGGCCGAACTCTTACTTGAAGTGTGTGTGGAACCTGTCCTCACAGTACACCTTGCTGCACAGCTAACCATAGGTCTGGGCATCGTAGCTTCCTGCCAGGTGACCGAAGTTCGCAGGCAGATGTGTCCCAGGGACACATGCAAAGAGGCTCCTGACCGGGCCACAGGCTGCCCACAGCCCCTGCCCCAGTTTGGGGGCCACCAAACATCCGTGTCAGAGTCCGCTGCCTCTAGAGGGAGTATTGGACCAACACTTGTAGAAAACGGTGTCCTCGTGGGCAACTCATTGGAGGGACACAAATAAATTTTGCCGACTTTCTCCTGAAGCTTGCGAGCGTACACACCTAAGCGTCTTACAAGGTCAGGTGTTTAGCTAAACATGAGCTCATGATCTAAATTTACACAATAATGAAAAAATCAGCTACGAGGGGAGACAATCAGTAAAGACTATCAATACCAGATTTAGATTCCCAAGGCCATCCATCAATTGTTGGAATAATCAGGTGCAAGGCAGAATATATACATAAAACTGGAACTGAAACAAGGAACAAGGATGTTTTCAAAGACTGGTAGGATCTCTAAAACATTTTTAAAGTACATGTCATTGATAAATCTAAATACTCAAAGGTTGTGTAATACAACAGATTAAGCATTGAGAAGAGTGAAATTATGCTGTTTTGAAAACTATGGCAGGTGAGATTTTCTGCCTAATTATATAAGAAGATTTCTCTAAAAATACACATTATTTCAATGACTTATTGGCTGTGAAATAAGTTAAGGGTATTTCAAATGGCTTGTCTGCAAAGAAAGGTGAGATGTAAGGAATCACAGAAAGTCGAGGGGAAAGTAGGTCAATATATACATTGCTATATGGTGAACTAAACCTTAGGCCAGCAACAATGGAGAGGACCTGACCCTTAGAAACTTACAAGTAAGCTGGAATGTTCAAAAGTTCAAATCTTTATAAGTAAAATATTTATTAAAATGAATAACCAAGTGTTTTAATTGACATCAGAAGATCAAAACAATAAAACCTGAGAACATAGAAAAAAGATAAATAAAGATATGAGCAGAACTTAATACAACAGAAAACGTATAAAATTGAGGTGATTTAGTAAGTCCAAAGAATCTTCTTTGAAAAGATTGAAAAGACACACTTTGATTAAGGAAAACAAAAACATAAGTATAGAATATACAGAAAGAATCAGGACAATGTTATAGCAGAGAATATATGAAATGCCAGTAAATTTGAACATTTCTGTAAAGTGGACCATTTCCTAGCTCCTAAAGTTTACCAAACCTGACACAAGAGGAAATCATTTAAAGTCATCATGTCTGCCCTTGGCATTCTCAGAATGCACTAGCCTCAGGATGCAGCCTCTGTAGTCCATGGTAACCTGCGGAGAGGGGGCGGGGCTGAGGGTGGTTGGAACTCTGCCCTCACTGAAGGAGTGGGTGTGGCCATCTCTGCTGTGACTGAACAAAGGGCAGGGGAGCAGGGGGCCCAGGGCAGGGCCCTCAGAGCATGGCAGGTCCAGTGGGCTGTCACAAGCATTTAGGCCCAAGACAAAGGGCGCCTTCTTTGTATGCACAGCTGCCCAAACTCTCACCTTTCCACTCAGGCCGACCTCTTACTTGAAGTGTGTGTGGAACCTGTCCTCACAGTACACCTCGCTGCACAGCTATCCATAGGTCGGGGCATCGTAGCTTCCTGCCAGGTGACCAAAGTTCGCAGGCAGATGTGTCGCAGGGACACATGCAAAGAGGCTCCTGCCCGGGCCACTGGATGCCCACTGCCCCTGCCCCAGATCGGGGGCCGCCAATCAGCCCTGTCAGAGTCCCCTTCCTGTAGAGGGAGTATTGGACAAACACTTGTAGAAAACGGTGTCCTCGTGGGCAACTCATTGGAGGGACACAAATAAATCATTGCCGTCTTTCTGCGGAAGCTTACGAGCGTTCACACCTAAGCGTCTTACAAGGTCAGCTGTTTAGCTAAACATGAGCTCATGATCTAAATTTACACAATAATGAAAAAATCAGCTACGAGGGGAGACAATCAGTAAAGACTATCAATACCAGAATTAGATTCCCAAGGCCATCCATCAATTGTTGGAATAATCAGGTGCAAGGCAGAATATATACATAAAACTGGAACTGAAACAAGGAACAAGGATGTTTTCAAAGACTGGTAGGATCTCGAAAACATTTTTAAAGTACATGACATTGATAAAGCTAAATACTCAAAGGTTGTGTAATACAACAGATTAAGCATTGAGAAGAGTGAAATTATGCTGTTTTGAAAACTATGGCAGGTGAGATTTTCTGCCTAATTATATAAGAAGATTTCTCTAAAAATACACATTATTTCAATGACTTATTGGCTGTGAACTAAGTTAAGGGTATTTCAAATGGCTTGTCTGCAAAGAAAGGTGAGATGTAGGGAATCACAGAAAGTCGAGGGGAAAATAGGTCAATATATACATTGCTATATGGTGAACTAAACGTTAGGCCAGCAACAATGGAGAGGACCTGACCCTTAGAAACTTACAAGTAAGCTGGAATCTTCAAAAGTTCAAATCTTTATAAGTAAAATATTTATTAAAATGAATAACCAAGTGTTTTAATTGACATCAGAAGATCAAAACAATAAACCCTGAGAACATAGAAAAAAGATAAATAAAGATATGAGCAGAACTTAATACACCAGAAAACGTATAAAATTGAGGTGATTTAGTAAGTCCAAAGAATCTTCTTTGAAAAGATTGAAAAGACACACTTTGATTAAGGAAAACAAAAACATAAGTATAAAATATACAGAAAGAATCAGGACAAAGTTATAACAGAGAATATATGAAATGCCAGTAAATTTGAACATTTCTGTAAAGTGGACCATTTCCTAGCTCCTAAAGTTTACCAAACCTGACACAAGAGGAAATCATTTAAGGTCATCATGTCTGCCCTTGGCATTCTCGGAACGCCCTGGCCTCAGGATGCAGCCTCTGTAGTCCATGGTAACCTGCGGAGAGGGGGCGGGGCTGAGGGTGGTTGGAACTCTGGCCTCACTGATGGAGTGTGTGTGGCCATCTCTGCTGTGACTGAACAAAGGGCAGGGGAGCAGGGGGCCCAGGGCAGGGCCCTCAGAGCACGGCAGGTCCAGTGGGGTGTCACAAGCATTTAGGCCCAGGCCAAAGGGCGCCTTCTTTGTCTGCACAGCTGCCCAAACTCTCACCTTTCCACTCAGGCCGACCTCTTACTTGAAGTGTGTGTGGAACCTGTCCTCACAGTACACCTCGCTGCACAGCTAACCATAGGTCTGGGCATCGTAGCTTCCTGCCAGGTGACCGAAGTTCGCAGGCAGATGTGTCCCAGGGACACATGCAAAGAGGCTCCTGCCCGGGCCACAGGCTGCCCACTGCCCCTGCCCCAGATCGGGGGCCGCCAATAAGCCCTGTCGGAGTCCCCTTCCTCTAGAGGGAGTATTGGACCAACACTTGTAGAAAACGGTGTCCTCGTGGGCAACTCATTGGAGGGACACAAATAAATCTTTGCCGTCTTTCTGCGGAAGCTTACGAGCGTTCACACCTAAGCGTCTTACAAGGTCAGCTGTTTAGCTAAACATGAGCTCATGATCTAAATTTACACAATAATGAAGAAATCAGCTACGAGGGGAGACAATCAGTAAAGACTATCAATACCAGAATTAGATTCCCAAGGCCATCCATCAATTGTTGGAATAATCAGGTGCAAGGCAGAATATATACATAAAACTGGAACTGAAACAAGGAACAAGGATGTTTTCAAAGACTGGTAGGATCTCGAAAACATTTTTAAAGTACATGTCATTGATAAAGCTAAATACTCAAAGGTTGTGTAATACAACAGATTAAGCATTGAGAAGAGTGAAATTATGCTGTTTTGAAAACTATGGCAGGTGAGATTTTCTGCCTAATTATATAAGAAGATTTCTCTAAAAATACACATTATTTCAATGACTTATTGGCTGTGAAATAAGTTAAGGGTATTTCAAATGGCTTGTCTGCAAAGAAAGGTGAGATGTAGGGAATCACAGAAAGTCGAGGGGAAAATAGGTCAATATATACATTGCTATATGGTGAACTAAACCTTAGGCCAGCAACAATGGAGAGGACCTGACCCTTAGAAACTTACAAGTAAGCTGGAATCTTCAAAAGTTCAAATCTTTATAAGTAAAATATTTATTAAAATGAATAACCAAGTGTTTTAATTGACATCAGAAGATCAAAACAATAAACCCTGAGAACATAGAAAAAAGATAAATAAAGATATGAGCAGAACTTAATACAACAGAAAACGGATAAAATTGAGGTGATTTAGTAAGTCCAAAGAATCTTCGTTGAAAAGATTGAAAAGACACACTTTGATTAAGGAAAACAAAAACATAAGTAAAGAATATACAGAAAGAATCAGGACAATGTTATAGCAGAGAATATATGAAATGCCAGTAAATTTGAACATTTCTGTAAAGTGGACCATTTCCTAGCTCCTAAAGTTTACCAAACCTGACACAAGAGGAAATCATTTAAGGTCATCATGTCTGCCCTTGGCATTCTCGGAACGCCCTGGCCTCAGGATGCAGCCTCTCTAGTCCATGGTAACCTGCGGAGAGGGGGCGGGGCTGAGGGTGGTTGGAACTCTGCCCTCACTGAAGGAGTGGGTGTGGCCATCGCTGCTGTGACTGAACAAAGGGCAGGGGAGCAGGTGGCCCAAGGCAGGGCCCTCAGAGCACGGCAGGTCCAGTGGGGTGTCACAAGCATTTAGGCCCAGGCCAAAGGGCGCCTTCTTTGTCTGCACAACTGCCCAAACTCTCACCTTTCCACTCAGGCCGACCTGTTACTTGAAGTGTGTGTGGAACCTGTCCTCACAGTACACCTCGCTGCACAGCTAACCATAGGTCTGTGCATCGTAGCTTCCTGCCAGGTGACCGAAGTTCGCAGGCAGATGTGTCCCAGGGACACATGCAAAGAGGCTCCTGCCCGGGCCACAGGCTGCCCACTGCCCCTGCCCCAGATCGGGGGCCACCAATCAGCCCTGTCGGAGTCCCCTTCCTCTAGAGGGAGTATTGGACCAACACTTGTAGAAAACGGTGTCCTCGTGGGCAACTCATTGGAGGGAAACAAATAAATATTTGCCGTCTTTCTGCGGAAGCTTACGAGCGTTCACACATAAGCGTCTTACAAGGTCAGCTGTTTAGCTAAACATGAGCTCATGATCTAAATTTACACAATAATGAAGAAATCAGCTACGAGGGGAGACAATCAGTAAAGACTATCAATACCAGAATTAGATTCCCAAGGCCATCCATCAATTGTTGGAATAATCAGGTGCAAGGCAGAATATATACATAAAACTGGAACTGAAACAAGGAACAAGGATGTTTTCAAAGACTGGTAGGATCTCTAAAACATTTTTAAAGTACATGTCATTGATAAAGCTAAATACTCAAAGGTTGTGTAATACAACAGATTAAGCATTGAGAAGAGTGAAATTATGCTGTTTTGAAAACTATGGCAGGTGAGATTTTCTGCCTAATTATATAAGAAGATTTCTCTAAAAATACACATTATTTCAATGACTTATTGGCTGTGAAATAAGTTAAGGGTATTTCAAATGGCTTGTCTGCAAAGAAAGGTGAGATGTAGGGAATCACAGAAAGTCGAGGGGAAAATAGGTCAATATATACATTGCTATATGGTGAACTAAACCTTAGGCCAGCAACAATGGAGAGGACCTGACCCTTAGAAACTTACAAGTAAGCTGGAATCTTCAAAAGTTCAAATCTTTATAAGTAAAATATTTATTAAAATGAATAACCAAGTGTTTTAATTGACATCAGAAGATCAAAACAATAAACCCTGAGAACATAGAAAAAAGATAAATAAAGATATGAGCAGAACTTAATACACCAGAAAACGTATAAAATTGAGGTGATTTAGTAAGTCCAAAGAATCTTCTTTGAAAAGATTGAAAAGACACACTTTGATTAAGGAAAACAAAAACATAAGTATAGAATATACAGAAAGAATCAGGACAAGGTTATAGCAGAGAATATATGAAATGCCAGTAAATTTGAACATTTCTGTAAAGTGGACCATTTCCTAGCTCCTAAAGTTTACCAAACCTGACACAAGAGGAAATCATTTAAGGTCATCATGTCTGCCCTTGGCATTCTCGGAACGCCCTGGCCTCAAGATGCAGCCTCTGTAGTCCATGGTAACCTGCGGAGAGGGGGCGGGGCTGAGGGTGGTTGGAACTCTGGCCTCACTGGAGGAGTGGGTGTGGCCATCTCTGCTGTGACTGAACAAAGGGCAGGGGAGCAGGGGGCCCAGGGCAGGGCCCTCAGAGCACGGCAGGTCCAGTGGGGTGTCACAAGCATTTAGGCCCAGGCCAAAGGGCGCCTTCTTTGTCTGCACAGCTGCCCAAACTCTCACCTTTCCACTCAGGCCGACCTCTTACTTGAAGTGTGTGTGGAACCTGTCCTCACAGTACACCTCGCTGCACAGCTAACCATAGGTCTGGGCATCGTAGCTTCCTGCCAGGTGACCGAAGTTCGCAGGCAGATGTGTCCCAGGGACACATGCAAAGAGGCTCCTGCCCGGGCCACAGGCTGCCCACTGCCCCTGCCCCAGATCGGGGGCCACCAATCAGCCCTGTCGGAGTCCCCTTCCTCTAGAGGGAGTATTGGACCAACACTTGTAGAAAACGGTGTCCTCGTGGGCAACTCATTGGAGGGACACAAATAAATATTTGCCGTCTTTCTGCGGAAGCTTACGAGCGTTCACACCTAAGCGTCTTACAAGGTCAGCTGTTTAGCTAAACATGAGCTCATGATCTAAATTTACACAATAATGAAGAAATCAGCTACGAGGGGAGACAATCAGTAAAGACTATCAATACCAGAATTAGATTCCCAAGGCCATCCATCAATTGTTGGAATAATCAGGTGCAAGGCAGAATATATACATAAAACTGGACCTGAAACAAGGAACAAGGATGTTTTCAAAGACTGGTAGGATCTCGAAAACATTTTTAAAGTACATGTCATTGATAAAGCTAAATACTCAAAGGTTGTGTAATACAACAGATTAAGCATTGAGAAGAGTGAAATTATGCTGTTTTGAAAACTATGGCAGGTGAGATTTTCTGCCTAATTATATAAGAAGATTTCTCTAAAAATACACATTATTTCAATGACTTATTGGCTGTGAAATAAGTTAAGGGTATTTCAAATGGCTTGTCTGCAAAGAAAGGTGAGATGTAGGGAATCACAGAAAGTCGAGGGGAAAATAGGTCAATATATACATTGCTATATGGTGAACTAAACCTTAGGCCAGCAACAATGGAGAGGACCTGACCCTTAGAAACTTACAAGTAAGCTGGAATCTTCAAAAGTTCAAATCTTTATAAGTAAAATATTTATTAAAATGAATAACCAAGTGTTTTAATTGACATCAGAAGATCAAAACAATAAACCCTGAGAACATAGAAAAAAGATAAATAAAGATATGAGCAGAACTTAATACAACAGAAAACGTATAAAATTGAGGTGATTTAGTAAGTCCAAAGTATCTTCTTTGAAAATATTGAAAAGACACGCTTTGATTAAGGAAAACAAAAACATAAGTATAGAATATACAGAAAGAATCAGGACAATGTTATAGCAGAGAATATATGAAATGCCAGTAAATTTGAACATTTCTGTAAAGTGGACCATTTCCTAGCTCCTAAAGTTTACCAAACCTGACACAAGAGGAAATCATTTAAGGTCATCATGTCTGCCCTTGGCATTCTCGGAACGCCCTGGCCTCAGGATGCAGCCTCTGTAGTCCATGGTAACCTGCGGAGAGGGGGCGGGGCTGAGGGTGGTTGGAACTCTGCCCTCACTGAAGGAGTGGGTGTGGCCATCTCTGCTGTGACTGAACAAAAGGCAGGGGAGCAGGGGTCCAGGGCAGGGCCCTCAGAGCACGGCAGGTCCAGTGGGGTGTCACAAGCATTTAGGCCTAGGCCAAAGGGCGCCTTCTTTGTCTGCACAGCTGCCCAAACTCTCACCTTTCCACTCAGGCCGACCTCTTACTTGAAGTGTGTGTGGAACCTGTCCTCACAGTACACCTCGCTGCACAGCTAACCATAGGTCTGGGCATCGTAGCTTCCTGCCAGGTGACCGAAGTTCGCAGGCAGATGTGTCCCAGGGACACATGCAAAGAGGCTCCTGCCCGGGCCACAGGCTGCCCACTGCCCCTGCCCCAGATCGGGGGCCGCCAATCAGCCCTGTCGGAGTCCCCTTCCTGTAGAGGGAGTATTGGACAAACACTTGTAGAAAACGGTGTCCTCGTGGGCAACTCATTGGAGGGACACAAATAATCTTTGCCGTCTTTCTGCGGAAGCTTACGAGCGTTCACACCTAAGCGTCTTACAAGGTCAGCTGTTTAGCTAAACATGAGCTCATGATCTAAATTTACACAATAATGAAAAAATCAGCTACGAGGGGAGACAATCAGTAAAGACTATCAATACCAGAATTAGATTCCCAAGGCCATCCATCAATTGTTGGAATAATCAGGTGCAAGGCAGAATATATACATAAAACTGGAACTGAAACAAGGAACAAGGATGTTTCAAAGACTGGTAGGATCTCTAAAACATTTTTAAAGTACATGTCATTGATAAAGCTAAATACTCAAAGGTTGTGTAATACAACAGATTAAGCATTGAGAAGAGTGAAATTATGCTGTTTTGAAAACTATGGCAGGTGAGATTTTCTGCCTAATTATATAAGAAGATTTCTCTAAAAATACACATTATTTCAATGACTTATTGGCTGTGAAATAAGTTAAGGGTATTTCAAATGGCTTGTCTGCAAAGAAAGGTGAGATGTAGGGAATCACAGAAAGTCGAGGGGAAAATAGGTCAATATATACATTGCTATATGGTGAACTAAACCTTAGGCCAGCAACAATGGAGAGGACCTGACCCTTAGAAACTTACAAATAAGCTGGAATCTTCAAAAGTTCAAATCTTTATAAGTAAAATATTTATTAAAATGAATAACCAAGTGTTTTAATTGACATCAGAAGATCAAAACAATAAACCCTGAGAACATAGAAAAAAGATAAATAAAGATATGAGCAGAACTTAATACACCAGAAAACGTATAAAATTGAGGTGATTTAGTAAGTCCAAAGAATCTTCTTTGAAAAGATTGAAAAGACACACTTTGATTAAGGAAAACAAAAACATAAGTAAAGAATATACAGAAAGAATCAGGACAATGTTATAGCAGAGAATATATGAAATGCCAGTAAATTTGAACATTTCTGTAAAGTGGACCATTTCCTAGCTCCTAAATTTTACCAAACCTGACACAAGAGGAAATCATTTAAGGTCATCATGTCTGCCCTTGGCATTCTCGGAACGCCCTGGCCTCAGGATGCAGCCTCTGTAGTCCATGGTAACCTGCGGAGAGGGGGCGGGGCTGAGGGTGGTTGGAACTCTGCCCTCACTGAAGGAGTGGGTGTGGCCATCTCTGCTGTGACTGAACAAAGGGCAGGGGAGCAGGGGTCAAGGGCAGGGCCCTCAGAGCACGGCAGGTCCAGTGGGGTGTCACAAGCATTTAGGCCCAGGCCAAAGGGCGCCTTCTTTGTCTGCACAGCTGCCCAAACTCTCACCTTTCCACTCAGGCCGACCTCTTACTTGAAGTGTGTGTGGAACCTGTCCTCACAGTACACCTCGCTGCACAGCTAACCATAGGTCTGGGCATCGTAGCTTCCTGCCAGGTGACCGAAGTTCGCAGGCAGATGTGTCCCAGGGACACATGCAAAGAGGCTCCTGCCCGGGCCACAGGCTGCCCACAGCCCCTGCCCCAGATCGGGGGCCGCCAATCAGCCCTGTCGGATTCCCATTCCTCTAGAGGGAGTATTGGACCAACACTTGTAGAAAACGGTGTCCTCGTGGGCAACTCATTGGAGGGACACAAATAATCTTTGCCATCTTTCTGCGGAAGCTTACGAGCGTTCACACCTAAGCGTCTTACAAGGTCAGCTGTTTAGCTAAACATGAGCTCATGATCTAAATTTACACAATAATGAAGAAATCAGCTACGAGGGGAGACAATCAGTAAAGACTATCAATACCAGAATTAGATTCCCAAGGCCATCCATCAATTGTTGGAATAATCAGGTGCAAGGCAGAATATATACATAAAACTGGAACTGAAACAAGGAACAAGGATGTTTTCAAAGACTGGTAGGATCTCGAAAACATTTTTAAAGTACATGTCATTGATAAAGCTAAATACTCAAAGGTTGTGTAATACAACAGATTAAGCATTGAGAAGAGTGAAATTATGCTGTTTTGAAAACTATGGCAGGTGAGATTTTCTGCCTAATTATATAAGAAGATTTCTCTAAAAAATACACATTATTTCAATGACTTATTGGCTGTGAAATAAGTTAAGGGTATTTCAAATGGCTTGTCTGCAAAGAAAGGTGAGATGTAGGGAATCACAGAAAGTCGAGGGGAAAATAGGTCAATATATACATTGCTATATGGTGAACTAAACCTTAGGCCAGCAACAATGGAGAGGACCTGACCCTTAGAAACTTACAAGTAAGCTGGAATCTTCAAAAGTTCAAATCTTTATAAGTAAAATATTTATTAAAATGAATAACCAAGTGTTTTAATTGACATCAGAAGATCAAAACAATAAACCCTGAGAACATAGAGAAAAGATAAATAAAGATATGAGCAGAACTTAATACAACAGAAAACGTATAAAATTGAGGTGATTTAGTAAGTCCAAAGAATCTTCTTTGAAAAGATTGAAAAGACACACTTTGATTAAGGAAAACAAAAACATAAGTAAAGAATATACAGAAAGAATCAGGACAATGTTATAGCAGAGAATATATGAAATGCCAGTAAATTTGAACATTTCTGTAAAGTGGACCATTTCGTAGCTCCTAAAGTTTACCAAACCTGACACAAGAGGAAATCATTTAAGGTCATCATGTCTGCCCTTGGCATTCTCGGAACGCCCTGGCCTCAGGATGCAGCCTCTGTAGTCCATGGTAACCTGCGGAGAGGGGGCGGGGCTGAGGGTGGTTGGAACTCTGCCCTCACTGAAGGAGTGGGTGTGGCCATCTCTGATGTGACTGAACAAAAGGCAGGGGAGCAGGGGTCCAGGGCAGGGCCCTCAGAGCACGGCAGGTCCAGTGGGGTGTCACAAGCATTTAGGCCCAGGCCAAAGGGCGCCTTCTTTGTCTGCACAGCTGCCCAAACTCTCACCTTTCCACTCAGGCCGACCTCTTACTTGAAGTGTGTGTGGAACCTGTCCTCACAGTACACCTCGCTGCACAGCTAACCATAGGTCTGGGCATCGTAGCTTCCTGCCAGGTGACCAAAGTTCGCAGGCAGATGTGTCCCAGGGACACATGCAAAGAGGCTCCTGCCCTGGCCACAGGCTGCCCACTGCCCCTGCCCCAGATCGGGGGCCGCCAATCAGCCCTGTCGGAGTCCCCTTCCTCTAGAGGGAGTATTGGACCAACACTTGTAGAAAACGGTGTCCTCGTGGGCAACTCATTGGAGGGACACAAATAAATCTTTGCCGTCTTTCTGCGGAAGCTTACGATTGTTCACACGTAAGCGTCTTACAAGGTCAGCTGTTTAGCTAAACATGAGCTCATGATCTAAATTTACACAATAATGAAGAAATCACCTACGAGGAGAGACAATCAGTAAAGACTATCAATACCAGAATTAGATTCCCAAGGCCATCCATCAATTGTTGGAATAATCAGGTGCAAGGCAGAATATATACATAAAACTGGAACTGAAACAAGGAACAAGGATGTTTTCAAAGACTGGTAGGATCTCTAAAACATTTTTAAAGTACATGTCATTGATAAAGCTAAATACTCAAAGGTTGTGTAATACAACAGATTAAGCATTGAGAAGAGTGAAATTATGCTGTTTTGAAAACTATGGCAGGTGAGATTTTCTGCCTAATTATATAAGAAGATTTCTCTAAAATTACACATTATTTCAATGACTTATTGGCAGTGAAATAAGTTAAGGGTATTTCAAATGGCTTGTCTGCAAAGAAAGGTGAGATGTAGGGAATCACAGAAAGTCGAGGGGAAAATAGGTCAATATATACATTGCTATATGGTGAACTAAACCTTAGGCCAGCAACAATGGAGAGGACCTGACCCTTAGAAACTTACAAGTAAGCTGGAATCTTCAAAAGTTCAAATCTTTATAAGTAAAATATTTATTAAAATGAATAACCAAGTGTTTTAATTGACATCAGAAGATCAAAACAATAAACCCTGAGAACATAGAAAAAAGATAAATAAAGATATGTGCAGAACTTAATATAACAGAAAACGAATAAAATTGAGGTGATTTAGTAAGTCCAAAGAATCTTCTTTGAAAAGATTGAAAAGACACACTTTGATTAAGGAAAACAAAAACATAAGTAAAGAATATACAGAAAGAATCAGGACAATGTTATAGCAGAGAATATATGAAATGCCAGTAAATTTGAACATTTCTTTAAAGAGGACCATTTCCTAGCTCCTAAAGTTTACCAAACCTGACACAAGAGGAAATCATTTAAGGTCATCATGTCTGCCCTTGGCATTCTCGGAACGCCCTGGCCTCAGGATGCAGCCTCTGTAGTCCATGGTAACCTGCGGAGAGGGGGCGGGGCTGAGGGTGGTTGGAACTCTGCCCTCACTGAAGGAGTGGGTGTGGCCATCTCTGATGTGACTGAACAAAAGGCAGGGGAGCAGGGGTCCAGGGCAGGGCCCTCAGAGCACGGCAGGTCCAGTGGGGTGTCACAAGCATTAAGGCCCAGGCCAAAGGGCGCCTTCTTTGTCTGCACAGCTGCCCAAACTCTCACCTTTCCACTCAGGCCGACCTCTTACTTGAAGTGTGTGTGGAACCTGTCCTCACAGTACACCTCGCTGCACAGCTAACCATAGGTCTGGGCATCGTAGCTTCCTGCCAGGTGACCAAAGTTCGCAGGCAGATGTGTCCCAGGGACACATGCAAAGAGGCTCCTGCCCTGGCCACAGGCTGCCCACTGCCCCTGCCCCAGATCGGGGGCCGCCAATCAGCCCTGTCGGAGTCCCCTTCCTCTAGAGGGAGTATTGGACCAACACTTGTAGAAAACGGTGTCCTCGTGGGCAACTCATTGGAGGGACACAAATAAATCTTTGCCGTCTTTCTGCGGAAGCTTACGATTGTTCACACGTAAGCGTCTTACAAGGTCAGCTGTTTAGCTAAACATGAGCTCATGATCTAAATTTACACAATAATGAAGAAATCAGCTACGAGGAGAGACAATCAGTAAAGACTATCAATACCAGAATTAGATTCCCAAGGCCATCCATCAATTGTTGGAATAATCAGGTGCAAGGCAGAATATATACATAAAACTGGAACTGAAACAAGGAACAAGGATGTTTTCAAAGACTGGTAGGATCTCTAAAACATTTTTAAAGTACATGTCATTGATAAAGCTAAATACTCAAAGGTTGTGTAATACAACAGATTAAGCATTGAGAAGAGTGAAATTATGCTGTTTTGAAAACTATGGCAGGTGAGATTTTCTGCCTAATTATATAAGAAGATTTCTCTAAAATTACACATTATTTCAATGACTTATTGGCAGTGAAATAAGTTAAGGGTATTTCAAATGGCTTGTCTGCAAAGAAAGGTGAGATGTAGGGAATCACAGAAAGTCGAGGGGAAAATAGGTCAATATATACATTGCTATATGGTGAACTAAACCTTAGGCCAGCAACAATGGAGAGGACCTGACCCTTAGAAACTTACAAGTAAGCTGGAATCTTCAAAAGTTCAAATCTTTATAAGTAAAATATTTATTAAAATGAATAACCAAGTGTTTTAATTGACATCAGAAGATCAAAACAATAAACCCTGAGAACATAGAAAAAAGATAAATAAAGATATGTGCAGAACTTAATATAACAGAAAACGAATAAAATTGAGGTGATTTAGTAAGTCCAAAGAATCTTCTTTGAAAAGATTGAAAAGACACACTTTGATTAAGGAAAACAAAAACATAAGTAAAGAATATACAGAAAGAATCAGGACAATGTTATAGCAGAGAATATATGAAATGCCAGTAAATTTGAACATTTCTTTAAAGAGGACCATTTCCTAGCTCCTAAAGTTTACCAAACCTGACACAAGAGGAAATCATTTAAGGTCATCATGTCTGCCCTTGGCATTCTCGGAACGCCCTGGCCTCAGGATGCAGCCTCTGTAGTCCATGGTAACCTGCGGAGAGGGGGCGGGGCTGAGGGTGGTTGGAACTCTGCCCTCACTGAAGGAGTGGGTGTGGCCATCTCTGATGTGACTGAACAAAAGGCAGGGGAGCAGGGGTCCAGGGCAGGGCCCTCAGAGCACGGCAGGTCCAGTGGGGTGTCACAAGCATTAAGGCCCAGGCCAAAGGGCGCCTTCTTTGTCTGCACAGCTGCCCAAACTCTCACCTTTCCACTCAGGCCGACCTCTTACTTGAAGTGTGTGTGGAACCTGTCCTCACAGTACACCTCGCTGCACAGCTAACCATAGGTCTGGGCATCGTAGCTTCCTGCCAGGTGACCAAAGTTCGCAGGCAGATGTGTCCCAGGGACACATGCAAAGAGGCTCCTGCCCTGGCCACAGGCTGCCCACTGCCCCTGCCCCAGATCGGGGGCCGCCAATCAGCCCTGTCGGAGTCCCCTTCCTCTAGAGGGAGTATTGGACCAACACTTGTAGAAAACGGTGTCCTCGTGGGCAACTCATTGGAGGGACACAAATAAATCTTTGCCGTCTTTCTGCGGAAGCTTACGATTGTTCACACGTAAGCGTCTTACAAGGTCAGCTGTTTAGCTAAACATGAGCTCATGATCTAAATTTACACAATAATGAAGAAATCACCTACGAGGAGAGACAATCAGTAAAGACTATCAATACCAGAATTAGATTCCCAAGGCCATCCATCAATTGTTGGAATAATCAGGTGCAAGGCAGAATATATACATAAAACTGGAACTGAAACAAGGAACAAGGATGTTTTCAAAGACTGGTAGGATCTCTAAAACATTTTTAAAATACATGTCATTGATAAAGCTAAATACTCAAAGGTTGTGTAATACAACAGATTAAGCATTGAGAAGAGTGAAATTATGCTGTTTTGAAAACTATGGCAGGTGAGATTTTCTGCCTAATTATATAAGAAGATTTCTCTAAAATTACACATTATTTCAATGACTTATTGGCAGTGAAATAAGTTAAGGGTATTTCAAATGGCTTGTCTGCAAAGAAAGGTGAGATGTAGGGAATCACAGAAAGTCGAGGGGAAAATAGGTCAATATATACATTGCTATATGGTGAACTAAACCTTAGGCCAGCAACAATGGAGTGGACCTGACCCTTAGAAACTTACAAGTAAGCTGGAATCTTCAAAAGTTCAAATCTTTATAAGTAAAATATTTATTAAAATGAATAACCAAGTGTTTTAATTGACATCAGAAGATCAAAACAATAAACCCTGAGAACATAGAAAAAAGATAAATAAAGATATGAGCAGAACTTAATATAACAGAAAACGAATAAAATTGAGGTGATTTAGTAAGTCCAAAGAATCTTCTTTGAAAAGATTGAAAAGACACACTTTGATTAAGGAAAACAAAAACATAAGTAAAGAATATACAGAAAGAATCAGGACAATGTTATAGCAGAGAATATATGAAATGCCAGTAAATTTGAACATTTCTTTAAAGAGGACCATTTCCTAGCTCCTAAAGTTTACCAAACCTGACACAAGAGGAAATCATTTAAGGTCATCATGTCTGCCCTTGGCATTCTCGGAACGCCCTGGCCTCAGGATGCAGCCTCTGTAGTCCATGGTAACCTGCGGAGAGGGGGCGGGGCTGAGGGTGGTTGGAACTCTGCCCTCATTGAAGGAGTGGGTGTGGCCATCTCTGATGTGACTGAACAAAAGGCAGGGGAGCAGGGGTCCAGGGCAGGGCCCTCAGAGCACGGCAGGTCCAGTGGGGTGTCACAAGCATTAAGGCCCAGGCCAAAGGGCGCCTTCTTTGTCTGCACAGCTGCCCAAACTCTCACCTTTCCACTCAGGCCGACCTCTTACTTGAAGTGTGTGTGGAACCTGTCCTCACAGTACACCTCGCTGCACAGCTAACCATAGGTCTGGGCATCGTAGCTTCCTGCCAGGTGACCAAAGTTCGCAGGCAGATGTGTCCCAGGGACACATGCAAAGAGGCTCCTGCCCTGGCCACAGGCTGCCCACTGCCCCTGCCCCAGATCGGGGGCCGCCAATCAGCCCTGTCGGAGTCCCCTTCCTCTAGAGGGAGTATTGGACCAACACTTGTAGAAAACGGTGTCCTCGTGGGCAACTCATTGGAGGGACACAAATAAATCTTTGCCGTCTTTCTGCGGAAGCTTACGATTGTTCACACGTAAGCGTCTTACAAGGTCAGCTGTTTAGCTAAACATGAGCTCATGATCTAAATTTACACAATAATGAAGAAATCAGCTACGAGGAGAGACAATCAGTAAAGACTATCAATACCAGAATTAGATTCCCAAGGCCATCCATCAATTGTTGGAATAATCAGGTGCAAGGCAGAATATATACATAAAACTGGAACTGAAACAAGGAACAAGGATGTTTTCAAAGACTGGTAGGATCTCTAAAACATTTTTAAAGTACATGTCATTGATAAAGCTAAATACTCAAAGGTTGTGTAATACAACAGATTAAGCATTGAGAAGAGTGAAATTATGCTGTTTTGAAAACTATGGCAGGTGAGATTTTCTGCCTAATTATATAAGAAGATTTCTCTAAAATTACACATTATTTCAATGACTTATTGGCAGTGAAATAAGTTAAGGGTATTTCAAATGGCTTGTCTGCAAAGAAAGGTGAGATGTAGGGAATCACAGAAAGTCGAGGGGAAAATAGGTCAATATATACATTGCTATATGGTGAACTAAACCTTAGGCCAGCAACAATGGAGAGGACCTGACCCTTAGAAACTTACAAGTAAGCTGGAATCTTCAAAAGTTCAAATCTTTATAAGTAAAATATTTATTAAAATGAATAACCAAGTGTTTTAATTGACATCAGAAGATCAAAACAATAAACCCTGAGAACATAGAAAAAAGATAAATAAAGATATGTGCAGAACTTAATATAACAGAAAACGAATAAAATTGAGGTGATTTAGTAAGTCCAAAGAATCTTCTTTGAAAAGATTGAAAAGACACACTTTGATTAAGGAAAACAAAAACATAAGTAAAGAATATACAGAAAGAATCAGGACAATGTTATAGCAGAGAATATATGAAATGCCAGTAAATTTGAACATTTCTTTAAAGAGGACCATTTCCTAGCTCCTAAAGTTTACCAAACCTGACACAAGAGGAAATCATTTAAGGTCATCATGTCTGCCCTTGGCATTCTCGGAACGCCCTGGCCTCAGGATGCAGCCTCTGTAGTCCATGGTAACCTGCGGAGAGGGGGCGGGGCTGAGGGTGGTTGGAACTCTGCCCTCACTGAAGGAGTGGGTGTGGCCATCTCTGATGTGACTGAACAAAAGGCAGGGGAGCAGGGGTCCAGGGCAGGGCCCTCAGAGCACGGCAGGTCCAGTGGGGTGTCACAAGCATTAAGGCCCAGGCCAAAGGGCGCCTTCTTTGTCTGCACAGCTGCCCAAACTCTCACCTTTCCACTCAGGCCGACCTCTTACTTGAAGTGTGTGTGGAACCTGTCCTCACAGTACACCTCGCTGCACAGCTAACCATAGGTCTGGGCATCGTAGCTTCCTGCCAGGTGACCAAAGTTCGCAGGCAGATGTGTCCCAGGGACACATGCAAAGAGGCTCCTGCCCTGGCCACAGGCTGCCCACTGCCCCTGCCCCAGATCGGGGGCCGCCAATCAGCCCTGTCGGAGTCCCCTTCCTCTAGAGGGAGTATTGGACCAACACTTGTAGAAAACGGTGTCCTCGTGGGCAACTCATTGGAGGGACACAAATAAATCTTTGCCGTCTTTCTGCGGAAGCTTACGATTGTTCACACGTAAGCGTCTTACAAGGTCAGCTGTTTAGCTAAACATGAGCTCATGATCTAAATTTACACAATAATGAAGAAATCAGCTACGAGGAGAGACAATCAGTAAAGACTATCAATACCAGAATTAGATTCCCAAGGCCATCCATCAATTGTTGGAATAATCAGGTGCAAGGCAGAATATATACATAAAACTGGAACTGAAACAAGGAACAAGGATGTTTTCAAAGACTGGTAGGATCTCTAAAACATTTTTAAAGTACATGTCATTGATAAAGCTAAATACTCAAAGGTTGTGTAATACAACAGATTAAGCATTGAGAAGAGTGAAATTATGCTGTTTTGAAAACTATGGCAGGTGAGATTTTCTGCCTAATTATATAAGAAGATTTCTCTAAAATTACACATTATTTCAATGACTTATTGGCAGTGAAATAAGTTAAGGGTATTTCAAATGGCTTGTCTGCAAAGAAAGGTGAGATGTAGGGAATCACAGAAAGTCGAGGGGAAAATAGGTCAATATATACATTGCTATATGGTGAACTAAACGTTAGGCCAGCAACAATGGAGAGGACCTGACCCTTAGAAACTTACAAGTAAGCTGGAATCTTCAAAAGTTCAAATCTTTATAAGTAAAATATTTATTAAAATGAATAACCAAGTGTTTTAATTGACATCAGAAGATCAAAACAATAAACCCTGAGAACATAGAAAAAAGATAAATAAAGATATGAGCAGAACTTAATATAACAGAAAACGAATAAAATTGAGGTGATTTAGTAAGTCCAAAGAATCTTCTTTGAAAAGATTGAAAAGACACACTTTGATTAAGGAAAACAAAAACATAAGTATAGAATATACAGAAAGAATCAGGACAATGTTATAGAAAAGAATATATGAAATGCCAGTAAATTTGAACATTTCTGTAAAGTGGACCAGTTCCTAGCTCCTAAAGTTTACCAAACCTGACACAAGAGGAAATCATTTAAGGTCATCATGTCTGCCCTTGGCATTCTCGGAACACCCTGGCCTCAGGATGCAGCCTCTGTAGTCCATGGTAACCTGTGGAGAGGGGGCGGGGCTGAGGGTGGTTGGAACTCTGCCCTCACTGAAGGAGTGGGTGTGGCCATCTCTGCTGTGACTGAACAAAAGGCAGGGGAGCAGGGGTCCAGGGCAGGGCCCTCAGAGCACGGCAGGTCCAGTGGGGTGTCACAAGCATTTAGGCCCAGGCCAAAGGGCGCCTTCTTTGTCTGCACAGCTGCCCAAACTCTCACCTTTCCACTCAGGCCGACCTCTTACTTGAAGTGTGTGTGGAACCTGTCCTCACAGTACACCTCGCTGCACAGCTAACCATAGGTCTGGGCATCGTAGCTTCCTGCCAGGTGACCGAAGTTCGCAGGCAGATGTGTCCCAGGGACACATGCAAAGAGGCTCCTGCCCGGGCCACAGGCTGCCCACTGCCCCTGCCCCAGATCGGGGGCCGCCAATCAGCCCTGTCGGAGTCCCCTTCCTCTAGAGGGAGTATTGGACCAACACTTGTAGAAAACGGTGTCCTCGTGGGCAACTCATTGGAGGGACACAGATAATCTTTGCCGTCTTTCTGCGGAAGCTTACGAGCGTTCACACCTAAGCGTCTTGCAAGGTCAGCTGTTTAGCTAAACATGAGCTCATGATCTAAATTTACACAATAATGAAGAAATCAGCTACGAGGGGAGACAATCAGTAAAGACTATCAATACCAGAATTAGATTCCCAAGGCCATCCATCAATTGTTGGAATAATCAGGTGCAAGGCAGAATATATACATAAAACTGGAACTGAAACAAGGAACAAGGATGTTTTCAAAGACTGGTAGGATCTCGAAAACATTTTTAAAGTACATGTCATTGATAAAGCTAAATACTCAAAGGTTGTGTAATACAACAGATTAAGCATTGAGAAGAGTGAAATTATGCTGTTTTGAAAACTATGGCAGGTGAGATTTTCTGCCTAATTATATAAGAAGATTTCTCTAAAAATACACATTATTTCAATGACTTATTGGCTGTGAAATAAGTTAAGGGTATTTCAAATGGCTTGTCTGCAAAGAAAGGTGAGATGTAGGGAATCACAGAAAGTCGAGGGGAAAATAGGTCAATATATACATTGCTATATGGTGAACTAAACCTTAGGCCAGCAACAATGGAGAGGACCTGACCCTTAGAAACTTACAAGTAAGCTGGAATTTCAAAAGTTCAAATCTTTATAAGTAAAATATTTATTAAAATGAATAACCAAGTGTTTTAATTGACATCAGAAGATCAAAACAATAAACCCTGAGAACATAGAAAAAAGATAAATAAAGATATGAGCAGAACTTAATACAACAGAAAACGGATAAAATTGAGGTGATTTAGTAAGTCCAAAGAATCTTCTTTGAAAAGATTGAAAAGACACACTTTGATTAAGGAAAACAAAAACATAAGTAAAGAATATACAGAAAGAATCAGGACAATGTTATAGCAGAGAATATATGAAATGCCAGTAAATTTGAACATTTCTGTAAAGTGGACCATTTCCTAGCTCCTAAAGTTTACCAAACCTGACACAAGAGGAAATCATTTAAGGTCATCATGTCTGCCCTTGGCATTCTCGGAACGCCCTGGCCTCAGGATTCAGCCTCTCTAGTCCATGGTAACCTGCGGAGAGGGGGCGGGGCTGAGGGTGGTTGGAACTCTGCCCTCACTGAAGGAGTGGGTGTGGCCATCGCTGCTGTGACTGAACAAAGGGCAGGGGAGCAGGTGGCCCAGGGCAGGGCCCTCAGAGCACGGCAGGTCCAGTGGGGTGTCACAAGCATTTAGGCCCAGGCCAAAGGGCGCCTTCTTTGTCTGCACAGCTGCCCAAACTCTCACCTTTCCACTCAGGCCGACCTGTTACTTGAAGTGTGTGTGGAACCTGTCCTCACAGTACACCTCACTGCACAGCTAACCATAGGTCTGTGCATCGTAGCTTCCTGCCAGGTGACCGAAGTTCGCAGGCAGATGTGTCCCAGGGACACATGCAAAGAGGCTCCTGCCCGGGCCACAGGCTGCCCACTGCCCCTGCCCTAGATCGGGGGCCACCAATCAGCCCTGTCGGAGTCCCCTTCCTCTAGAGGGAGTATTGGACCAACACTTGTAGAAAACGGTGTCCTCGTGGGCAACTCATTGGAGGGAAACAAATAAATATTTGCCGTCTTTCTGCGGAAGCTTACGAGCGTTCACACATAAGCGTCTTACATGGTCAGCTGTTTAGCTAAACATGAGCTCATGATCTAAATTTACACAATAATGAAGAAATCAGCTACGAGGGGAGACAATCAGTAAAGACTATCAATACCAGAATTAGATTCCCAAGGCCATCCATCAATTGTTGGAATAATCAGGTGCAAGGCAGAATATATACATAAAACTGGAACTGAAACAAGGAACAAGGATGTTTTCAAAGACTGGTAGGATCTCGAAAACATTTTTAAAGTACATGTCATTGATAAAGCTAAATACTCAAAGGTTGTGTAATACAACAGATTAAGCATTGAGAAGAGTGAAATTATGCTGTTTTGAAAACTATGGCAGGTGAGATTTTCTGCCTAATTATATAAGAAGATTTCTCTAAAAATACACATTATTTCAATGACTTATTGGCTGTGAAATAAGTTAAGGGTATTTCAAATGGCTTGTCTGCAAAGAAAGGTGAGATGTAGGGAATCACAGAAAGTCGAGGGGAAAATAGGTCAATATATACATTGCTATATGGTGAACTAAACCTTAGGCCAGCAACAATGGAGAGGACCTGACCCTTAGAAACTTACAAGTAAGCTGGAATCTTCAAAAGTTCAAATCTTTATAAGTAAAATATTTATTAAAATGAATAACCAAGTGTTTTAATTGACATCAGAAGATCAAAACAATAAACCCTGAGAACATAGAAAAAAGATAAATAAATATATGAGCAGAACTTAATACACCAGAAAACGTATAAAATTGAGGTGATTTAGTAAGTCCAAAGAATCTTCTTTGAAAAGATTGAAAAGACACACTTTGATTAAGGAAAACAAAAACATAAGTATAGAATATACAGAAAGAATCAGGACAATGTTATAGAAAAGAATATATGAAATGCCAGTAAATTTGAACATTTCTGTAAAGTGGACCAGTTCCTAGCTCCTAAAGTTTACCAAACCTGACACAAGAGGAAATCATTTAAGGTCATCATGTCTGCCCTTGGCATTCTCGGAACACCCTGGCCTCAGGATGCAGCCTCTGTAGTCCATGGTAATCTGCGGAGAGGGGGCGGGGCTGAGGGTGGTTGGAACTCTGCCCTCACTGTAGGAGTGGGTGTGGCCATCTCTGCTGTGACTGAACAAAAGGCAGGGGAGCAGGGGTCCAGGGCAGGGCCCTCAGAGCACGGCAGGTCCAGTGGGGTGTCACAAGCATTTAGGCCCAGGCCAAAGGGCGCCTTCTTTGTCTGCACAGCTGCCCAAACTCTCACCTTTCCACTCAGGCCGACCTCTTACTTGAAGTGTGTGTGGAACCTGTCCTCACAGTACACCTCGCTGCACAGCTAACCATAGGTCTGGGCATCGTAGCTTCCTGCCAGGTGACCGAAGTTCGCAGGCAGATGTGTCCCAGGGACACATGCAAAGAGGATCCTGCCCGGGCCACAGGCTGCCCACTGCCCCTGCCCCAGATCGGGGGCCGCCAATCAGCCCTGTCGGAGTCCCCTTCCTCTAGAGGGAGTATTGGACCAACACTTGTAGAAAACGGTGTCCTCGTGGGCAACTCATTGGAGGGACACAAATAATCTTTGCCGTCTTTCTGCGGAAGCTTACGAGCGTTCACACCTAAGCGTCTTACAAGGTCAGCTGTTTAGCTAAACATGAGCTCATGATCTAAATTTACACAATAATGAAGAAATCAGCTACGAGGGGAGACAATCAGTAAAGACTATCAATACCAGAATTAGATTCCCAAGGCCATCCATCAATTGTTGGAATAATCAGGTGCAAGGCAGAATATATACATAAAACTGGAACTGAAACAAGGAACAAGGATGTTTTCAAAGACTGGTAGGATCTCGAAAACATTTTTAAAGTACATGTCATTGATAAAGCTAAATACTCAAAGGTTGTGTAATACAACAGATTAAGCATTGAGAAGAGTGAAATTATGCTGTTTTGAAAACTATGGCAGGTGAGATTTTCTGCCTAATTATATAAGAAGATTTCTCTAAAAATACACATTATTTCAATGACTTATTGGCTGTGAAATAAGTTAAGGGTATTTCAAATGGCTTGTCTGCAAAGAAAGGTGAGATGTAGGGAATCACAGAAAGTCGAGGGGAAAATAGGTCAATATATACATTGCTATATGGTGAACTAAACCTTAGGCCAGCAACAATGGAGAGGACCTGACCCTTAGAAACTTACAAGTAAGCTGGAATCTTCAAAAGTTCAAATCTTTATAAGTAAAATATTTATTAAAATGAATAACCAAGTGTTTTAATTGACATCAGAAGATCAAAACAATAAACCCTGAGAACATAGAAAAAAGATAAATAAAGATATGAGCAGAACTTAATACACCAGAAAACGTATAAAATTGAGGTGATTTAGTAAGTCCAAAGAATCTTCTTTGAAAAGATTGAAAAGACACACTTTGATTAAGGAAAACAAAAACATAAGTAAAGAATATACAGAAAGAATCAGGACAATGTTATAGCAGAGAATATATGAAATGCCAGTAAATTTGAACATTTCTGTAAAGTGGACCATTTCCTAGCTCCTAAAGTTTACCAAACCTGACACAAGAGGAAATCATTTAAGGTCATCATGTCTGCCCTTGGCATTCTCGGAACGCCCTGGCCTCAGGATGCAGCCTCTGTAGTCCATGGTAACCTGCGGAGAGGGGGCGGGGCTGAGGGTGGTTGGAACTCTGGCCTCACTGAAGGAGTGGGTGTGGCCATCTCTGCTGTGACTGAACAAAGGGCAGGGGAGCAGGGGGCCCAGGGCAGGGCCCTCAGAGCACGGCAGGTCCAGTGGGGTGTCACAAGCATTTAGGCCCAGTCCAAAGGGCGCCTTCTTTGTCTGCACAGCTGCCCAAACTCTCACCTTTCCACTCAGGCCGACCTCTTACTTGAAGTGTGTGTGGAACCTGTCCTCACAGTACACCTCGCTGCACAGCTAACCATAGGTCTGGGCATCGTAGCTTCCTGCCAGGTGACCGAAGTTCGCAGGCAGATGTGTCCCAGGGACACATGCAAAGAGGCTCCTGCCCGGGCCACAGGCTGCCCACTGCCCCTGCCCCAGATCGGGGGCCGCCAATCAGCCCTGTCGGAGTCCCCTTCCTCTAGAGGGAGTATTGGACCAACACTTGTAGAAAACGGTGTCCTCGTGGGCAACTCATTGGAGGGACACAAATAAATCTTTGCCGTCTTTCTGCGGAAGCTTACGAGCGTTCACACCTAAGCGTCTTACAAGGTCAGCTGTTTAGCTAAACATGAGCTCATGATCTAAATTTACACAATAATGAAGAAATCAGCTACGAGGGGAGACAATCAGTAAAGACTATCAATACCAGAATTAGATTCCCAAGGCCATCCATCAATTGTTGGAATAATCAGGTGCAAGGCAGAATATATACATAAAACTGGAACTGAAACAAGGAACAAGGATGTTTTCAAAGACTGGTAGGATCTCTAAAACATTTTTAAAGTACATGTCATTGATAAAGCTAAATACTCAAAGGTTGTGTAATACAACAGATTAAGCATTGAGAAGAGTGAAATTATGCTGTTTTGAAAACTATGGCAGGTGAGATTTTCTGCCTAATTATATAAGAAGATTTCTCTAAAAATACACATTATTTCAATGACTTATTGGCTGTGAAATAAGTTAAGGGTATTTCAAATGGCTTGTCTGCAAAGAAAGGTGAGATGTAGGGAATCACAGAAAGTCGAGGGGAAAATAGGTCAATATATACATTGCTATATGGTGAACTAAACCTTAGGCCAGCAACAATGGAGAGGACCTGACCCTTAGAAACTTACAAGTAAGCTGGAATTTCAAAAGTTCAAATCTTTATAAGTAAAATATTTATTAAAATGAATAACCAAGTGTTTTAATTGACATCAGAAGATCAAAACAATAAACCCTGAGAACATAGAAAAAAGATAAATAAAGATATGAGCAGAACTTAATACAACAGAAAACGGATAAAATTGAGGTGATTTAGTAAGTCCAAAGAATCTTCTTTGAAAAGATTGAAAAGACACACTTTGATTAAGGAAAACAAAAACATAAGTAAAGAATATACAGAAAGAATCAGGACAATGTTATAGCAGAGAATATATGAAATGCCAGTAAATTTGAACATTTCTGTAAAGTGGACCATTTCCTAGCTCCTAAAGTTTACCAAACCTGACACAAGAGGAAATCATTTAAGGTCATCATGTCTGCCCTTGGCATTCTCGGAACGCCCTGGCCTCAGGATTCAGCCTCTCTAGTCCATGGTAACCTGCGGAGAGGGGGCGGGGCTGAGGGTGGTTGGAACTCTGCCCTCACTGAAGGAGTGGGTGTGGCCATCGCTGCTGTGACTGAACAAAGGGCAGGGGAGCAGGTGGCCCAGGGCAGGGCCCTCAGAGCACGGCAGGTCCAGTGGGGTGTCACAAGCATTTAGGCCCAGGCCAAAGGGCGCCTTCTTTGTCTGCACAACTGCCCAAACTCTCACCTTTCCACTCAGGCCGACCTGTTACTTGAAGTGTGTGTGGAACCTGTCCTCACAGTACACCTCGCTGCACAGCTAACCATAGGTCTGTGCATCGTAGCTTCCTGCCACGTGACCGAAGTTCGCAGGCAGATGTGTCCCAGGGACACATGCAAAGAGGCTCCTGCCCGGGCCACAGGCTGCCCACTGCCCCTGCCCTAGATCGGGGGCCACCAATCAGCCCTGTCGGAGTCCCCTTCCTCTAGAGGGAGTATTGGACCAACACTTGTAGAAAACGGTGTCCTAGTGGGCAACTCATTGGAGGGAAACAAATAAATATTTGCCGTCTTTCTGCGGAAGCTTACGAGCGTTCACACATAAGCGTCTTACAAGGTCAGCTGTTTAGCTAAACATGAGCTCATGATCTAAATTTACACAATAATGAAGAAATCAGCTACGAGGGGAGACAATCAGTAAAGACTATCAATACCAGAATTAGATTCCCAAGGCCATCCATCAATTGTTGGAATAATCAGGTGCAAGGCAGAATATATACATAAAACTGGAACTGAAACAAGGCACAAGGATGTTTTCAAAGACTGGTAGGATCTCTAAAACATTTTTCAAGGACATGTCATTGATAAAGCTAAATACTCAAAGGTTGTGTAATACAACAGATTAAGCATTGAGAAGAGTGAAATTATGCTGTTTTGAAAACTATGGCAGGTGAGATTTTCTGCCTAATTATATAAGAAGATTTCTCTAAAAATACACATTATTTCAATGACTTATTGGCTGTGAAATAAGTTAAGGGTATTTCAAATGGCTTGTCTGCAAAGAAAGGTGAGATGTAGGGAATCACAGAAAGTCGAGGGGAAAATAGGTAAATATATACATTGCTATATGGTGAACTAAACCTTAGGCCAGCAACAATGGAGAGGACCTGACCCTTAGAAACTTACAAGTAAGCTGGAATCTTCAAAAGTTCAAATCTTTATAAGTAAAATATTTATTAAAATGAATAACCAAGTGTTTTAATTGACATCAGAAGATCAAAACAATAAACCCTGAGAACATAGAAAAAAGATAAATAAAGATATGAGCAGAACTTAATACAACAGAAAACGTATAAAATTCAGGTGATTTAGTAAGTCCAAAGAATCTTCTTTGAAAAGATTGAAAAGACACACTTTGATTAAGGAAAACAAAAACATAAGTATAGAATATACAGAAAGAATCAGGACAATGTTATAGAAAAGAATATATGAAATGCCAGTAAATTTGAACATTTCTGTAAAGTGGACCAGTTCCTAGCTCCTAAAGTTTACCAAACCTGACACAAGAGGAAATCATTTAAGGTCATCATGTCTGCCCTTGGCATTCTCGGAACACCCTGGCCTCAGGATGCAGCCTCTGTAGTCCATGGTAACCTGTGGAGAGGGGGCGGGGCTGAGGGTGGTTGGAACTCTGCCCTCACTGAAGGAGTGGGTGTGGCCATCTCTGCTGTGACTGAACAAAAGGCAGGGGAGCAGGGGTCCAGGGCAGGGCCCTCAGAGCACGGCAGGTCCAGTGGGGTGTCACAAGCATTTAGGCCCAGGCCAAAGGGCGCCTTCTTTGTCTGCACAGCTGCCCAAACTCTCACCTTTCCACTCAGGCCGACCTCTTACTTGAAGTGTGTGTGGAACCTGTCCTCACAGTACACCTCGCTGCACAGCTAACCATAGGTCTGGGCATCGTAGCTTCCTGCCAGGTGACCGAAGTTCGCAGGCAGATGTGTCCCAGGGACACATGCAAAGAGGCTCCTGCCCGGGCCACAGGCTGCCCACTGCCCCTGCCCCAGATCGGGGGCCGCCAATCAGCCCTGTCGGAGTCCCCTTCCTCTAGAGGGAGTATTGGACCAACACTTGTAGAAAACGGTGTCCTCGTGGGCAACTCATTGGAGGGACACAGATAATCTTTGCCGTCTTTCTGCGGAAGCTTACGAGCGTTCACACCTAAGCGTCTTGCAAGGTCAGCTGTTTAGCTAAACATGAGCTCATGATCTAAATTTACACAATAATGAAGAAATCAGCTACGAGGGGAGACAATCAGTAAAGACTATCAATACCAGAATTAGATTCCCAAGGCCATCCATCAATTGTTGGAATAATCAGGTGCAAGGCAGAATATATACATAAAACTGGAACTGAAACAAGGAACAAGGATGTTTTCAAAGACTGGTAGGATCTCGAAAACATTTTTAAAGTACATGTCATTGATAAAGCTAAATACTCAAAGGTTGTGTAATACAACAGATTAAGCATTGAGAAGAGTGAAATTATGCTGTTTTGAAAACTATGGCAGGTGAGATTTTCTGCCTAATTATATAAGAAGATTTCTCTAAAAATACACATTATTTCAATGACTTATTGGCTGTGAAATAAGTTAAGGGTATTTCAAATGGCTTGTCTGCAAAGAAAGGTGAGATGTAGGGAATCACAGAAAGTCGAGGGGAAAATAGGTCAATATATACATTGCTATATGGTGAACTAAACCTTAGGCCAGCAACAATGGAGAGGACCTGACCCTTAGAAACTTACAAGTAAGCTGGAATTTCAAAAGTTCAAATCTTTATAAGTAAAATATTTATTAAAATGAATAACCAAGTGTTTTAATTGACATCAGAAGATCAAAACAATAAACCCTGAGAACATAGAAAAAAGATAAATAAAGATATGAGCAGAACTTAATACAACAGAAAACGGATAAAATTGAGGTGATTTAGTAAGTCCAAAGAATCTTCTTTGAAAAGATTGAAAAGACACACTTTGATTAAGGAAAACAAAAACATAAGTAAAGAATATACAGAAAGAATCAGGACAATGTTATAGCAGAGAATATATGAAATGCCAGTAAATTTGAACATTTCTGTAAAGTGGACCATTTCCTAGCTCCTAAAGTTTACCAAACCTGACACAAGAGGAAATCATTTAAGGTCATCATGTCTGCCCTTGGCATTCTCGGAACGCCCTGGCCTCAGGATTCAGCCTCTCTAGTCCATGGTAACCTGCGGAGAGGGGGCGGGGCTGAGGGTGGTTGGAACTCTGCCCTCACTGAAGGAGTGGGTGTGGCCATCGCTGCTGTGACTGAACAAAGGGCAGGGGAGCAGGTGGCCCAGGGCAGGGCCCTCAGAGCACGGCAGGTCCAGTGGGGTGTCACAAGCATTTAGGCCCAGGCCAAAGGGCGCCTTCTTTGTCTGCACAGCTGCCCAAACTCTCACCTTTCCACTCAGGCCGACCTGTTACTTGAAGTGTGTGTGGAACCTGTCCTCACAGTACACCTCACTGCACAGCTAACCATAGGTCTGTGCATCGTAGCTTCCTGCCAGGTGACCGAAGTTCGCAGGCAGATGTGTCCCAGGGACACATGCAAAGAGGCTCCTGCCCGGGCCACAGGCTGCCCACTGCCCCTGCCCTAGATCGGGGGCCACCAATCAGCCCTGTCGGAGTCCCCTTCCTCTAGAGGGAGTATTGGACCAACACTTGTAGAAAACGGTGTCCTCGTGGGCAACTCATTGGAGGGAAACAAATAAATATTTGCCGTCTTTCTGCGGAAGCTTACGAGCGTTCACACATAAGCGTCTTACATGGTCAGCTGTTTAGCTAAACATGAGCTCATGATTTAAATTTACACAATAATGAAGAAATCAGCTACGAGGGGAGACAATCAGTAAAGACTATCAATACCAGAATTAGATTCCCAAGGCCATCCATCAATTGTTGGAATAATCAGGTGCAAGGCAGAATATATACATAAAACTGGAACTGAAACAAGGAACAAGGATGTTTTCAAAGACTGGTAGGATCTCGAAAACATTTTTAAAGTACATGTCATTGATAAAGCTAAATACTCAAAGGTTGTGTAATACAACAGATTAAGCATTGAGAAGAGTGAAATTATGCTGTTTTGAAAACTATGGCAGGTGAGATTTTCTGCCTAATTATATAAGAAGATTTCTCTAAAAATACACATTATTTCAATGACTTATTGGCTGTGAAATAAGTTAAGGGTATTTCAAATGGCTTGTCTGCAAAGAAAGGTGAGATGTAGGGAATCACAGAAAGTCGAGGGGAAAATAGGTCAATATATACATTGCTATATGGTGAACTAAACCTTAGGCCAGCAACAATGGAGAGGACCTGACCCTTAGAAACTTACAAGTAAGCTGGAATCTTCAAAAGTTCAAATCTTTATAAGTAAAATATTTATTAAAATGAATAACCAAGTGTTTTAATTGACATCAGAAGATCAAAACAATAAACCCTGAGAACATAGAAAAAAGATAAATAAAGATATGAGCAGAACTTAATACAACAGAAAACGTATAAAATTCAGGTGATTTAGTAAGTCCAAAGAATCTTCTTTGAAAAGATTGAAAAGACACACTTTGATTAAGGAAAACAAAAACATAAGTATAGAATATACAGAAAGAATCAGGACAATGTTATAGAAAAGAATATATGAAATGCCAGTAAATTTGAACATTTCTGTAAAGTGGACCAGTTCCTAGCTCCTAAAGTTTACCAAACCTGACACAAGAGGAAATCATTTAAGGTCATCATGTCTGCCCTTGGCATTCTCGGAACACCCTGGCCTCAGGATGCAGCCTCTGTAGTCCATGGTAATCTGCGGAGAGGGGGCGGGGCTGAGGGTGGTTGGAACTCTGCCCTCACTGAAGGAGTGGGTGTGGCCATCTCTGCTGTGACTGAACAAAAGGCAGGGGAGCAGGGGTCCAGGGCAGGGCCCTCAGAGCACGGCAGGTCCAGTGGGGTGTCACAAGCATTTAGGCCCAGGCCAAAGGGCGCCTTCTTTGTCTGCACAGCTGCCCAAACTCTCACCTTTCCACTCAGGCCGACCTCTTACTTGAAGTGTGTGTGGAACCTGTCCTCACAGTACACCTCGCTGCACAGCTAACCATAGGTCTGGGCATCGTAGCTTCCTGCCAGGTGACCGAAGTTCGCAGGCAGATGTGTCCCAGGGACACATGCAAAGAGGCTCCTGCCCGGGCCACAGGCTGCCCACTGCCCCTGCCCCAGATCGGGGGCCGCCAATCAGCCCTGTCGGAGTCCCCTTCCTCTAGAGGGAGTATTGGACCAACACTTGTAGAAAACGGTGTCCTCGTGGGCAACTCATTGGAGGGACACAGATAATCTTTGCCGTCTTTCTGCGGAAGCTTACGAGCGTTCACACCTAAGCGTCTTGCAAGGTCAGCTGTTTAGCTAAACATGAGCTCATGATCTAAATTTACACAATAATGAAGAAATCAGCTACGAGGGGAGACAATCAGTAAAGACTATCAATACCAGAATTAGATTCCCAAGGCCATCCATCAATTGTTGGAATAATCAGGTGCAAGGCAGAATATATACATAAAACTGGAACTGAAACAAGGAACAAGGATGTTTTCAAAGACTGGTAGGATCTCGAAAACATTTTTAAAGTACATGTCATTGATAAAGCTAAATACTCAAAGGTTGTGTAATACAACAGATTAAGCATTGAGAAGAGTGAAATTATGCTGTTTTGAAAACTATGGCAGGTGAGATTTTCTGCCTAATTATATAAGAAGATTTCTCTAAAAATACACATTATTTCAATGACTTATTGGCTGTGAAATAAGTTAAGGGTATTTCAAATGGCTTGTCTGCAAAGAAAGGTGAGATGTAGGGAATCACAGAAAGTCGAGGGGAAAATAGGTCAATATATACATTGCTATATGGTGAACTAAACCTTAGGCCAGCAACAATGGAGAGGACCTGACCCTTAGAAACTTACAAGTAAGCTGGAATTTCAAAAGTTCAAATCTTTATAAGTAAAATATTTATTAAAATGAATAACCAAGTGTTTTAATTGACATCAGAAGATCAAAACAATAAACCCTGAGAACATAGAAAAAAGATAAATAAAGATATGAGCAGAACTTAATACAACAGAAAACGGATAAAATTGAGGTGATTTAGTAAGTCCAAAGAATCTTCTTTGAAAAGATTGAAAAGACACACTTTGATTAAGGAAAACAAAAACATAAGTAAAGAATATACAGAAAGAATCAGGACAATGTTATAGCAGAGAATATATGAAATGCCAGTAAATTTGAACATTTCTGTAAAGTGGACCATTTCCTAGCTCCTAAAGTTTACCAAACCTGACACAAGAGGAAATCATTTAAGGTCATCATGTCTGCCCTTGGCATTCTCGGAACGCCCTGGCCTCAGGATTCAGCCTCTCTAGTCCATGGTAACCTGCGGAGAGGGGGCGGGGCTGAGGGTGGTTGGAACTCTGCCCTCACTGAAGGAGTGGGTGTGGCCATCGCTGCTGTGACTGAACAAAGGGCAGGGGAGCAGGTGGCCCAGGGCAGGGCCCTCAGAGCACGGCAGGTCCAGTGGGGTGTCACAAGCATTTAGGCCCAGGCCAAAGGGCGCCTTCTTTGTCTGCACAGCTGCCCAAACTCTCACCTTTCCACTCAGGCCGACCTGTTACTTGAAGTGTGTGTGGAACCTGTCCTCACAGTACACCTCACTGCACAGCTAACCATAGGTCTGTGCATCGTAGCTTCCTGCCAGGTGACCGAAGTTCGCAGGCAGATGTGTCCCAGGGACACATGCAAAGAGGCTCCTGCCCGGGCCACAGGCTGCCCACTGCCCCTGCCCTAGATCGGGGGCCACCAATCAGCCCTGTCGGAGTCCCCTTCCTCTAGAGGGAGTATTGGACCAACACTTGTAGAAAACGGTGTCCTCGTGGGCAACTCATTGGAGGGAAACAAATAAATATTTGCCGTCTTTCTGCGGAAGCTTACGAGCGTTCACACATAAGCGTCTTACATGGTCAGCTGTTTAGCTAAACATGAGCTCATGATCTAAATTTACACAATAATGAAGAAATCAGCTACGAGGGGAGACAATCAGTAAAGACTATCAATACCAGAATTAGATTCCCAAGGCCATCCATCAATTGTTGGAATAATCAGGTGCAAGGCAGAATATATACATAAAACTGGAACTGAAACAAGGAACAAGGATGTTTTCAAAGACTGGTAGGATCTCGAAAACATTTTTAAAGTACATGTCATTGATAAAGCTAAATACTCAAAGGTTGTGTAATACAACAGATTAAGCATTGAGAAGAGTGAAATTATGCTGTTTTGAAAACTATGGCAGGTGAGATTTTCTGCCTAATTATATAAGAAGATTTCTCTAAAAATACACATTATTTCAATGACTTATTGGCTGTGAAATAAGTTAAGGGTATTTCAAATGGCTTGTCTGCAAAGAAAGGTGAGATGTAGGGAATCACAGAAAGTCGAGGGGAAAATAGGTCAATATATACATTGCTATATGGTGAACTAAACCTTAGGCCAGCAACAATGGAGAGGACCTGACCCTTAGAAACTTACAAGTAAGCTGGAATCTTCAAAAGTTCAAATCTTTATAAGTAAAATATTTATTAAAATGAATAACCAAGTGTTTTAATTGACATCAGAAGATCAAAACAATAAACCCTGAGAACATAGAAAAAAGATAAATAAAGATATGAGCAGAACTTAATACACCAGAAAACGTATAAAATTGAGGTGATTTAGTAAGTCCAAAGAATCTTCTTTGAAAAGATTGAAAAGACACACTTTGATTAAGGAAAACAAAAACATAAGTATAGAATATACAGAAAGAATCAGGACAATGTTATAGAAAAGAATATATGAAATGCCAGTAAATTTGAACATTTCTGTAAAGTGGACCAGTTCCTAGCTCCTAAAGTTTACCAAACCTGACACAAGAGGAAATCATTTAAGGTCATCATGTCTGCCCTTGGCATTCTCGGAACACCCTGGCCTCAGGATGCAGCCTCTGTAGTCCATGGTAATCTGCGGAGAGGGGGCGGGGCTGAGGGTGGTTGGAACTCTGCCCTCACTGAAGGAGTGGGTGTGGCCATCTCTGCTGTGACTGAACAAAAGGCAGGGGAGCAGGGGTCCAGGGCAGGGCCCTCAGAGCACGGCAGGTCCAGTGGGGTGTCACAAGCATTTAGGCCCAGGCCAAAGGGAGCCTTCTTTGTCTGCACAGCTGCCCAAACTCTCACCTTTCCACTCAGGCCGACCTCTTACTTGAAGTGTGTGTGGAACCTGTCCTCACAGTACACCTCGCTGCACAGCTAACCATAGGTCTGGGCATCGTAGCTTCCTGCCAGGTGACCGAAGTTCGCAGGCAGATGTGTCCCAGGGACACATGCAAAGAGGATCCTGCCCGGGCCACAGGCTGCCCACTGCCCCTGCCCCAGATCGGGGGCCGCCAATCAGCCCTGTCGGAGTCCCCTTCCTCTAGAGGGAGTATTGGACCAACACTTGTAGAAAACGGTGTCCTCGTGGGCAACTCATTGGAGGGACACAAATAATCTTTGCCGTCTTTCTGCGGAAGCTTACGAGCGTTCACACCTAAGCGTCTTACAAGGTCAGCTGTTTAGCTAAACATGAGCTCATGATCTAAATTTACACAATAATGAAGAAATCAGCTACGAGGGGAGACAATCAGTAAAGACTATCAATACCAGAATTAGATTCCCAAGGCCATCCATCAATTGTTGGAATAATCAGGTGCAAGGCAGAATATATACATAAAACTGGAACTGAAACAAGGAACAAGGATGTTTTCAAAGACTGGTAGGATCTCGAAAACATTTTTAAAGTACATGTCATTGATAAAGCTAAATACTCAAAGGTTGTGTAATACAACAGATTAAGCATTGAGAAGAGTGAAATTATGCTGTTTTGAAAACTATGGCAGGTGAGATTTTCTGCCTAATTATATAAGAAGATTTCTCTAAAAATACACATTATTTCAATGACTTATTGGCTGTGAAATAAGTTAAGGGTATTTCAAATGGCTTGTCTGCAAAGAAAGGTGAGATGTAGGGAATCACAGAAAGTCGAGGGGAAAATAGGTCAATATATACATTGCTATATGGTGAACTAAACCTTAGGCCAGCAACAATGGAGAGGACCTGACCCTTAGAAACTTACAAGTAAGCTGGAATCTTCAAAAGTTCAAATCTTTATAAGTAAAATATTTATTAAAATGAATAACCAAGTGTTTTAATTGACATCAGAAGATCAAAACAATAAACCCTGAGAACATAGAAAAAAGATAAATAAAGATATGAGCAGAACTTAATACAACAGAAAACGTATAAAATTGAGGTGATTTAGTAAGTCCAAAGAATCTTCTTTGAAAAGATTGAAAAGACACACTTTGATTAAGGAAAACAAAAACATAAGTAAAGAATATACAGAAAGAATCAGGACAATGTTATAGCAGAGAATATATGAAATGCCAGTAAATTTGAACATTTCTGTAAAGTGGACCATTTCCTAGCTCCTAAAGTTTACCAAACCTGACACAAGAGGAAATCATTTAAGGTCATCATGTCTGCCCTTGGCATTCTCGGAACGCCCTGGCCTCAGGATTCAGCCTCTCTAGTCCATGGTAACCTGCGGAGAGGGGGCGGGGCTGAGGGTGGTTGGAACTCTGCCCTCACTGAAGGAGTGGGTGTGGCCATCGCTGCTGTGACTGAACAAAGGGCAGGGGAGCAGGTGGCCCAGGGCAGGGCCCTCAGAGCACGGCAGGTCCAGTGGGGTGTCACAAGCATTTAGGCCCAGGCCAAAGGGCGCCTTCTTTGTCTGCACAACTGCCCAAAGTCTCACCTTTCCACTCAGGCCGACCTGTTACTTGAAGTGTGTGTGGAACCTGTCCTCACAGTACACCTCGCTGCACAGCTAACCATAGGTCTGTGCATCGTAGCTTCCTGCCACGTGACCGAAGTTCGCAGGCAGATGTGTCCCAGGGACACATGCAAAGAGGCTCCTGCCCGGGCCACAGGCTGCCCACTGCCCCTGCCCTAGATCGGGGGCCACCAATCAGCCCTGTCGGAGTCCCCTTCCTCTAGAGGGAGTATTGGACCAACACTTGTAGAAAACGGTGTCCTCGTGGGCAACTCATTGCAGGGACACAAATAAATCTTTGCCGACTTTCTGCTGAAGCTTACGAGCGTTCACACCTAAGCGTCTTACAAGGTCAGCTGTTTAGCTAAACATGAGCTCATGATCTAAATTTACACAATAATGAAGAAGTCAGCTACGAGCGGAGACAATCAGTAAAGACTATCAATACCAGAATTAGATTCCCAAGGCCATCCATCAATTGTTGGAATAATCAGGTGCAAGGCAGAATATATACATAAAACTGGAACTGAAACAAGGCACAAGGATGTTTTCAAAGACTGGTAGGATCTCTAAAACATTTTTCAAGGACATGTCATTGATAAAGCTAAATACTCAAAGGTTGTGTAATACAGCAGATTAAGCATTGAGAAGAGTGAAATTATGCTGTTTTGAAAACTATGGCAGGTGAGATTTTCTGCCTAATTATATAAGAAGATTTCTCTAAAAATACACATTATTTCAATGACTTATTGGCTGTGAAATAAGTTAAGGGTATTTCAAATGGCTTGTCTGCAAAGAAAGGTGAGATGTAGGGAATCACAGAAAGTCGAGGGGAAAATAGGTAAATATATACATTGCTATATGGTGAACTAAACCTTAGGCCAGCAACAATGGAGAGGACCTGACCCTTAGAAACTTACAAGTAAGCTGGAATCTTCAAAAGTTCAAATCTTTATAAGTAAAATATTTATTAAAATGAATAACCAAGTGTTTTAATTGACATCAGAAGATCAAAACAATAAACCCTGAGAACATAGAAAAAAGATAAATAAAGATATGAGCAGAACTTAATACAACAGAAAACGTATAAAATTCAGGTGATTTAGTAAGTCCAAAGAATCTTCTTTGAAAAGATTGAAAAGACACACTTTGATTAAGGAAAACAAAAACATAAGTATAGAATATACAGAAAGAATCAGGACAATGTTATAGAAAAGAATATATGAAATGCCAGTAAATTTGAACATTTCTGTAAAGTGGACCAGTTCCTAGCTCCTAAAGTTTACCAAACCTGACACAAGAGGAAATCATTTAAGGTCATCATGTCTGCCCTTGGCATTCTCGGAACACCCTGGCCTCAGGATGCAGCCTCTGTAGTCCATGGTAACCTGTGGAGAGGGGGCGGGGCTGAGGGTGGTTGGAACTCTGCCCTCACTGAAGGAGTGGGTGTGGCCATCTCTGCTGTGACTGAACAAAAGGCAGGGGAGCAGGGGTCCAGGGCAGGGCCCTCAGAGCACGGCAGGTCCAGTGGGGTGTCACAAGCATTTAGGCCCAGGCCAAAGGGCGCCTTCTTTGTCTGCACAGCTGCCCAAACTCTCACCTTTCCACTCAGGCCGACCTCTTACTTGAAGTGTGTGTGGAACCTGTCCTCACAGTACACCTCGCTGCACAGCTAACCATAGGTCTGGGCATCGTAGCTTCCTGCCAGGTGACCGAAGTTCGCAGGCAGATGTGTCCCAGGGACACATGCAAAGAGGCTCCTGCCCGGGCCACAGGCTGCCCACTGCCCCTGCCCCAGATCGGGGGCCGCCAATCAGCCCTGTCGGAGTCCCCTTCCTCTAGAGGGAGTATTGGACCAACACTTGTAGAAAACGGTGTCCTCGTGGGCAACTCATTGGAGGGACACAGATAATCTTTGCCGTCTTTCTGCGGAAGCTTACGAGCGTTCACACCTAAGCGTCTTACAAGGTCAGCTGTTTAGCTAAACATGAGCTCATGATCTAAATTTACACAATAATGAAGAAATCAGCTACGAGGGGAGACAATCAGTAAAGACTATCAATACCAGAATTAGATTCCCAAGGCCATCCATCAATTGTTGGAATAATCAGGTGCAAGGCAGAATATATACATAAAACTGGAACTGAAACAAGGAACAAGGATGTTTTCAAAGACTGGTAGGATCTCGAAAACATTTTTAAAGTACATGTCATTGATAAAGCTAAATACTCAAAGGTTGTGTAATACAACAGATTAAGCATTGAGAAGAGTGAAATTATGCTGTTTTGAAAACTATGGCAGGTGAGATTTTCTGCCTAATTATATAAGAAGATTTCTCTAAAAATACACATTATTTCAATGACTTATTGGCTGTGAAATAAGTTAAGGGTATTTCAAATGGCTTGTCTGCAAAGAAAGGTGAGATGTAGGGAATCACAGAAAGTCGAGGGGAAAATAGGTCAATATATACATTGCTATATGGTGAACTAAACCTTAGGCCAGCAACAATGGAGAGGACCTGACCCTTAGAAACTTACAAGTAAGCTGGAATTTCAAAAGTTCAAATCTTTATAAGTAAAATATTTATTAAAATGAATAACCAAGTGTTTTAATTGACATCAGAAGATCAAAACAATAAACCCTGAGAACATAGAAAAAAGATAAATAAAGATATGAGCAGAACTTAATACAACAGAAAACGGATAAAATTGAGGTGATTTAGTAAGTCCAAAGAATCTTCTTTGAAAAGATTGAAAAGACACACTTTGATTAAGGAAAACAAAAACATAAGTAAAGAATATACAGAAAGAATCAGGACAATGTTATAGCAGAGAATATATGAAATGCCAGTAAATTTGAACATTTCTGTAAAGTGGACCATTTCCTAGCTCCTAAAGTTTACCAAACCTGACACAAGAGGAAATCATTTAAGGTCATCATGTCTGCCCTTGGCATTCTCGGAACGCCCTGGCCTCAGGATTCAGCCTCTCTAGTCCATGGTAACCTGCGGAGAGGGGGCGGGGCTGAGGGTGGTTGGAACTCTGCCCTCACTGAAGGAGTGGGTGTGGCCATCGCTGCTGTGACTGAACAAAGGGCAGGGGAGCAGGTGGCCCAGGGCAGGGCCCTCAGAGCACGGCAGGTCCAGTGGGGTGTCACAAGCATTTAGGCCCAGGCCAAAGGGCGCCTTCTTTGTCTGCACAGCTGCCCAAACTCTCACCTTTCCACTCAGGCCGACCTGTTACTTGAAGTGTGTGTGGAACCTGTCCTCACAGTACACCTCACTGCACAGCTAACCATAGGTCTGTGCATCGTAGCTTCCTGCCAGGTGACCGAAGTTCGCAGGCAGATGTGTCCCAGGGACACATGCAAAGAGGCTCCTGCCCGGGCCACAGGCTGCCCACTGCCCCTGCCCTAGATCGGGGGCCACCAATCAGCCCTGTCGGAGTCCCCTACCTCTAGAGGGAGTATTGGACCAACACTTGTAGAAAACGGTGTCCTCGTGGGCAACTCATTGGAGGGAAACAAATAAATATTTGCCGTCTTTCTGCGGAAGCTTACGAGCGTTCACACATAAGCGTCTTACATGGTCAGCTGTTTAGCTAAACATGAGCTCATGATCTAAATTTACACAATAATGAAGAAATCAGCTACGAGGGGAGACAATCAGTAAAGACTATCAATACCAGAATTAGATTCCCAAGGCCATCCATCAATTGTTGGAATAATCAGGTGCAAGGCAGAATATATACATAAAACTGGAACTGAAACAAGGAACAAGGATGTTTTCAAAGACTGGTAGGATCTCGAAAACATTTTTAAAGTACATGTCATTGATAAAGCTAAATACTCAAAGGTTGTGTAATACAACAGATTAAGCATTGAGAAGAGTGAAATTATGCTGTTTTGAAAACTATGGCAGGTGAGATTTTCTGCCTAATTATATAAGAAGATTTCTCTAAAAATACACATTATTTCAATGACTTATTGGCTGTGAAATAAGTTAAGGGTATTTCAAATGGCTTGTCTGCAAAGAAAGGTGAGATGTAGGGAATCACAGAAAGTCGAGGGGAAAATAGGTCAATATATACATTGCTATATGGTGAACTAAACCTTAGGCCAGCAACAATGGAGAGGACCTGACCCTTAGAAACTTACAAGTAAGCTGGAATCTTCAAAAGTTCAAATCTTTATAAGTAAAATATTTATTAAAATGAATAACCAAGTGTTTTAATTGACATCAGAAGATCAAAACAATAAACCCTGAGAACATAGAAAAAAGATAAATAAAGATATGAGCAGAACTTAATACAACAGAAAACGTATAAAATTCAGGTGATTTAGTAAGTCCAAAGAATCTTCTTTGAAAAGATTGAAAAGACACACTTTGATTAAGGAAAACAAAAACATAAGTATAGAATATACAGAAAGAATCAGGACAATGTTATAGAAAAGAATATATGAAATGCCAGTAAATTTGAACATTTCTGTAAAGTGGACCAGTTCCTAGCTCCTAAAGTTTACCAAACCTGACACAAGAGGAAATCATTTAAGGTCATCATGTCTGCCCTTGGCATTCTCGGAACACCCTGGCCTCAGGATGCAGCCTCTGTAGTCCATGGTAATCTGCGGAGAGGGGGCGGGGCTGAGGGTGGTTGGAACTCTGCCCTCACTGAAGGAGTGGGTGTGGCCATCTCTGCTGTGACTGAACAAAAGGCAGGGGAGCAGGGGTCCAGGGCAGGGCCCTCAGAGCACGGCAGGTCCAGTGGGGTGTCACAAGCATTTAGGCCCAGGCCAAAGGGCGCCTTCTTTGTCTGCACAGCTGCCCAAACTCTCACCTTTCCACTCAGGCCGACCTCTTACTTGAAGTGTGTGTGGAACCTGTCCTCACAGTACACCTCGCTGCACAGCTAACCATAGGTCTGGGCATCGTAGCTTCCTGCCAGGTGACCGAAGTTCGCAGGCAGATGTGTCCCAGGGACACATGCAAAGAGGCTCCTGCCCGGGCCACAGGCTGCCCACTGCCCCTGCCCCAGATCGGGGGCCGCCAATCAGCCCTGTCGGAGTCCCCTTCCTCTAGAGGGAGTATTGGACCAACACTTGTAGAAAACGGTGTCCTCGTGGGCAACTCATTGGAGGGACACAGATAATCTTTGCCGTCTTTCTGCGGAAGCTTACGAGCGTTCACACCTAAGCGTCTTGCAAGGTCAGCTGTTTAGCTAAACATGAGCTCATGATCTAAATTTACACAATAATGAAGAAATCAGCTACGAGGGGAGACAATCAGTAAAGACTATCAATACCAGAATTAGATTCCCAAGGCCATCCATCAATTGTTGGAATAATCAGGTGCAAGGCAGAATATATACATAAAACTGGAACTGAAACAAGGAACAAGGATGTTTTCAAAGACTGGTAGGATCTCGAAAACATTTTTAAAGTACATGTCATTGATAAAGCTAAATACTCAAAGGTTGTGTAATACAACAGATTAAGCATTGAGAAGAGTGAAATTATGCTGTTTTGAAAACTATGGCAGGTGAGATTTTCTGCCTAATTATATAAGAAGATTTCTCTAAAAATACACATTATTTCAATGACTTATTGGCTGTGAAATAAGTTAAGGGTATTTCAAATGGCTTGTCTGCAAAGAAAGGTGAGATGTAGGGAATCACAGAAAGTCGAGGGGAAAATAGGTCAATATATACATTGCTATATGGTGAACTAAACCTTAGGCCAGCAACAATGGAGAGGACCTGACCCTTAGAAACTTACAAGTAAGCTGGAATTTCAAAAGTTCAAATCTTTATAAGTAAAATATTTATTAAAATGAATAACCAAGTGTTTTAATTGACATCAGAAGATCAAAACAATAAACCCTGAGAACATAGAAAAAAGATAAATAAAGATATGAGCAGAACTTAATACAACAGAAAACGGATAAAATTGAGGTGATTTAGTAAGTCCAAAGAATCTTCTTTGAAAAGATTGAAAAGACACACTTTGATTAAGGAAAACAAAAACATAAGTAAAGAATATACAGAAAGAATCAGGACAATGTTATAGCAGAGAATATATGAAATGCCAGTAAATTTGAACATTTCTGTAAAGTGGACCATTTCCTAGCTCCTAAAGTTTACCAAACCTGACACAAGAGGTAATCATTTAAGGTCATCATGTCTGCCCTTGGCATTCTCGGAACGCCCTGGCCTCAGGATTCAGCCTCTCTAGTCCATGGTAACCTGCGGAGAGGGGGCGGGGCTGAGGGTGGTTGGAACTCTGCCCTCACTGAAGGAGTGGGTGTGGCCATCGCTGCTGTGACTGAACAAAGGGCAGGGGAGCAGGTGGCCCAGGGCAGGGCCCTCAGAGCACGGCAGGTCCAGTGGGGTGTCACAAGCATTTAGGCCCAGGCCAAAGGGCGCCTTCTTTGTCTGCACAGCTGCCCAAACTCTCACCTTTCCACTCAGGCCGACCTGTTACTTGAAGTGTGTGTGGAACCTGTCCTCACAGTACACCTCACTGCACAGCTAACCATAGGTCTGTGCATCGTAGCTTCCTGCCAGGTGACCGAAGTTCGCAGGCAGATGTGTCCCAGGGACACATGCAAAGAGGCTCCTGCCCGGGCCACAGGCTGCCCACTGCCCCTGCCCTAGATCGGGGGCCACCAATCAGCCCTGTCGGAGTCCCCTTCCTCTAGAGGGAGTATTGGACCAACACTTGTAGAAAACGGTGTCCTCGTGGGCAACTCATTGGAGGGAAACAAATAAATATTTGCCGTCTTTCTGCGGAAGCTTACGAGCGTTCACACATAAGCGTCTTACATGGTCAGCTGTTTAGCTAAACATGAGCTCATGATCTAAATTTACACAATAATGAAGAAATCAGCTACGAGGGGAGACAATCAGTAAAGACTATCAATACCAGAATTAGATTCCCAAGGCCATCCATCAATTGTTGGAATAATCAGGTGCAAGGCAGAATATATACATAAAACTGGAACTGAAACAAGGAACAAGGATGTTTTCAAAGACTGGTAGGATCTCGAAAACATTTTTAAAGTACATGTCATTGATAAAGCTAAATACTCAAAGGTTGTGTAATACAACAGATTAAGCATTGAGAAGAGTGAAATTATGCTGTTTTGAAAACTATGGCAGGTGAGATTTTCTGCCTAATTATATAAGAAGATTTCTCTAAAAATACACATTATTTCAATGACTTATTGGCTGTGAAATAAGTTAAGGGTATTTCAAATGGCTTGTCTGCAAAGAAAGGTGAGATGTAGGGAATCACAGAAAGTCGAGGGGAAAATAGGTCAATAGATACATTGCTATATGGTGAACTAAACCTTAGGCCAGCAACAATGGAGAGGACCTGACCCTTAGAAACTTACAAGTAAGCTGGAATCTTCAAAAGTTCAAATCTTTATAAGTAAAATATTTATTAAAATGAATAACCAAGTGTTTTAATTGACATCAGAAGATCAAAACAATAAACCCTGAGAACATAGAAAAAAGATAAATAAAGATATGAGCAGAACTTAATACACCAGAAAACGTATAAAATTCAGGTGATTTAGTAAGTCCAAAGAATCTTCTTTGAAAAGATTGAAAAGACACACTTTGATTAAGGAAAACAAAAACATAAGTATAGAATATACAGAAAGAATCAGGACAATGTTATAGAAAAGAATATATGAAATGCCAGTAAATTTGAACATTTCTGTAAAGTGGACCAGTTCCTAGCTCCTAAAGTTTACCAAACCTGACACAAGAGGAAATCATTTAAGGTCATCATGTCTGCCCTTGGCATTCTCGGAACACCCTGGCCTCAGGATGCAGCCTCTGTAGTCCATGGTAATCTGCGGAGAGGGGGCGGGGCTGAGGGTGGTTGGAACTCTGCCCTCACTGAAGGAGTGGGTGTGGCCATCTCTGCTGTGACTGAACAAAAGGCAGGGGAGCAGGGGTCCAGGGCAGGGCCCTCAGAGCACGGCAGGTCCAGTGGGGTGTCACAAGCATTTAGGCCCAGGCCAAAGGGCGCCTTCTTTGTCTGCACAGCTGCCCAAACTCTCACCTTTCCACTCAGGCCGACCTCTTACTTGAAGTGTGTGTGGAACCTGTCCTCACAGTACACCTCGCTGCACAGCTAACCATAGGTCTGGGCATCGTAGCTTCCTGCCAGGTGACCGAAGTTCGCAGGCAGATGTGTCCCAGGGACACATGCAAAGAGGATCCTGCCCGGGCCACAGGCTGCCCACTGCCCCTGCCCCAGATCGGGGGCCGCCAATCAGCCCTGTCGGAGTCCCCTTCCTCTAGAGGGAGTATTGGACCAACACTTGTAGAAAACGGTGTCCTCGTGGGCAACTCATTGGAGGGACACAAATAATCTTTGCCGTCTTTCTGCGGAAGCTTACGAGCGTTCACACCTAAGCGTCTTACAAGGTCAGCTGTTTAGCTAAACATGAGCTCATGATCTAAATTTACACAATAATGAAGAAATCAGCTACGAGGGGAGACAATCAGTAAAGACTATCAATACCAGAATTAGATTCCCAAGGCCATCCATCAATTGTTGGAATAATCAGGTGCAAGGCAGAATATATACATAAAACTGGAACTGAAACAAGGAACAAGGATGTTTTCAAAGACTGGTAGGATCTCGAAAACATTTTTAAAGTACATGTCATTGATAAAGCTAAATACTCAAAGGTTGTGTAATACAACAGATTAAGCATTGAGAAGAGTGAAATTATGCTGTTTTGAAAACTATGGCAGGTGAGATTTTCTGCCTAATTATATAAGAAGATTTCTCTAAAAATACACATTATTTCAATGACTTATTGGCTGTGAAATAAGTTAAGGGTATTTCAAATGGCTTGTCTGCAAAGAAAGGTGAGATGTAGGGAATCACAGAAAGTCGAGGGGAAAATAGGTCAATATATACATTGCTATATGGTGAACTAAACCTTAGGCCAGCAACAATGGAGAGGACCTGACCCTTAGAAACTTACAAGTAAGCTGGAATCTTCAAAAGTTCAAATCTTTATAAGTAAAATATTTATTAAAATGAATAACCAAGTGTTTTAATTGACATCAGAAGATCAAAACAATAAACCCTGAGAACATAGAAAAAAGATAAATAAAGATATGAGCAGAACTTAATACAACAGAAAACGTATAAAATTGAGGTGATTTAGTAAGTCCAAAGAATCTTCTTTGAAAAGATTGAAAAGACACACTTTGATTAAGGAAAACAAAAACATAAGTAAAAAATATACAGAAAGAATCAGGACAATGTTATAGCAGAGAATATATGAAATGCCAGTAAATTTGAACATTTCTGTAAAGTGGACCATTTCCTAGCTCCTAAAGTTTACCAAACCTGACACAAGAGGAAATCATTTAAGGTCATCATGTCTGCCCTTGGCATTCTCGGAACGCCCTGGCCTCAGGATGCAGCCTCTGTAGTCCATGGTAACCTGCGGAGAGGGGGCGGGGCTGAGGGTGGTTGGAACTCTGGCCTCACTGAAGGAGTGGGTGTGGCCATCTCTGCTGTGACTGAACAAAGGGCAGGGGAGCAGGGGGCCCAGGGCAGGGCCCTCAGAGCACGGCAGGTCCAGTGGGGTGTCACAAGCATTTAGGCCCAGTCCAAAGGGCGCCTTCTTTGTCTGCACAGCTGCCCAAACTCTCACCTTTCCACTCAGGCCGACCTCTTACTTGAAGTGTGTGTGGAACCTGTCCTCACAGTACACCTCGCTGCACAGCTAACCATAGGTCTGGGCATCGTAGCTTCCTGCCAGGTGACCGAAGTTCGCAGGCAGATGTGTCCCAGGGACACATGCAAAGAGGCTCCTGCCCGGGCCACAGGCTGCCCACTGCCCCTGCCCCAGATCGGGGGCCGCCAATCAGCCCTGTCGGAGTCCCCTTCCTCTAGAGGGAGTATTGGACCAACACTTGTAGAAAACGGTGTCCTCGTGGGCAACTCATTGGAGGGACACAAATAAATCTTTGCCGTCTTTCTGCGGAAGCTTACGAGCGTTCACACCTAAGCGTCTTACAAGGTCAGCTGTTTAGCTAAACATGAGCTCATGATCTAAATTTACACAATAATGAAGAAATCAGCTACGAGGGGAGACAATCAGTAAAGACTATCAATACCAGAATTAGATTCCCAAGGCCATCCATCAATTGTTGGAATAATCAGGTGCAAGGCAGAATATATACATAAAACTGGAACTGAAACAAGGAACAAGGATGTTTTCAAAGACTGGTAGGATCTCGAAAACATTTTTAAAGTACATGTCATTGATAAAGCTAAATACTCAAAGGTTGTGTAATACAACAGATTAAGCATTGAGAAGAGTGAAATTATGCTGTTTTGAAAACTATGGCAGGTGAGATTTTCTGCCTAATTATATAAGAAGATTTCTCTAAAAATACACATTATTTCAATGACTTATTGGCTGTGAAATAAGTTAAGGGTATTTCAAATGGCTTGTCTGCAAAGAAAGGTGAGATGTAGGGAATCACAGAAAGTCGAGGGGAAAATAGGTCAATAGATACATTGCTATATGGTGAACTAAACCTTAGGCCAGCAACAATGGAGAGGACCTGACCCTTAGAAACTTACAAGTAAGCTGGAATCTTCAAAAGTTCAAATCTTTATAAGTAAAATATTTATTAAAATGAATAACCAAGTGTTTTAATTGACATCAGAAGATCAAAACAATAAACCCTGAGAACATAGAAAAAAGATAAATAAAGATATGAGCAGAACTTAATACACCAGAAAACGTATAAAATTCAGGTGATTTAGTAAGTCCAAAGAATCTTCTTTGAAAAGATTGAAAAGACACACTTTGATTAAGGAAAACAAAAACATAAGTATAGAATATACAGAAAGAATCAGGACAATGTTATAGAAAAGAATATATGAAATGCCAGTAAATTTGAACATTTCTGTAAAGTGGACCAGTTCCTAGCTCCTAAAGTTTACCAAACCTGACACAAGAGGAAATCATTTAAGGTCATCATGTCTGCCCTTGGCATTCTCGGAACACCCTGGCCTCAGGATGCAGCCTCTGTAGTCCATGGTAATCTGCGGAGAGGGGGCGGGGCTGAGGGTGGTTGGAACTCTGCCCTCACTGAAGGAGTGGGTGTGGCCATCTCTGCTGTGACTGAACAAAAGGCAGGGGAGCAGGGGTCCAGGGCAGGGCCCTCAGAGCACGGCAGGTCCAGTGGGGTGTCACAAGCATTTAGGCCCAGGCCAAAGGGCGCCTTCTTTGTCTGCACAGCTGCCCAAACTCTCACCTTTCCACTCAGGCCGACCTCTTACTTGAAGTGTGTGTGGAACCTGTCCTCACAGTACACCTCGCTGCACAGCTAACCATAGGTCTGGGCATCGTAGCTTCCTGCCAGGTGACCGAAGTTCGCAGGCAGATGTGTCCCAGGGACACATGCAAAGAGGATCCTGCCCGGGCCACAGGCTGCCCACTGCCCCTGCCCCAGATCGGGGGCCGCCAATCAGCCCTGTCGGAGTCCCCTTCCTCTAGAGGGAGTATTGGACCAACACTTGTAGAAAACGGTGTCCTCGTGGGCAACTCATTGGAGGGACACAAATAATCTTTGCCGTCTTTCTGCGGAAGCTTACGAGCGTTCACACCTAAGCGTCTTACAAGGTCAGCTGTTTAGCTAAACATGAGCTCATGATCTAAATTTACACAATAATGAAGAAATCAGCTACGAGGGGAGACAATCAGTAAAGACTATCAATACCAGAATTAGATTCCCAAGGCCATCCATCAATTGTTGGAATAATCAGGTGCAAGGCAGAATATATACATAAAACTGGAACTGAAACAAGGAACAAGGATGTTTTCAAAGACTGGTAGGATCTCGAAAACATTTTTAAAGTACATGTCATTGATAAAGCTAAATACTCAAAGGTTGTGTAATACAACAGATTAAGCATTGAGAAGAGTGAAATTATGCTGTTTTGAAAACTATGGCAGGTGAGATTTTCTGCCTAATTATATAAGAAGATTTCTCTAAAAATACACATTATTTCAATGACTTATTGGCTGTGAAATAAGTTAAGGGTATTTCAAATGGCTTGTCTGCAAAGAAAGGTGAGATGTAGGGAATCACAGAAAGTCGAGGGGAAAATAGGTCAATATATACATTGCTATATGGTGAACTAAACCTTAGGCCAGCAACAATGGAGAGGACCTGACCCTTAGAAACTTACAAGTAAGCTGGAATCTTCAAAAGTTCAAATCTTTATAAGTAAAATATTTATTAAAATGAATAACCAAGTGTTTTAATTGACATCAGAAGATCAAAACAATAAACCCTGAGAACATAGAAAAAAGATAAATAAAGATATGAGCAGAACTTAATACAACAGAAAACGTATAAAATTGAGGTGATTTAGTAAGTCCAAAGAATCTTCTTTGAAAAGATTGAAAAGACACACTTTGATTAAGGAAAACAAAAACATAAGTAAAGAATATACAGAAAGAATCAGGACAATGTTATAGCAGAGAATATATGAAATGCCAGTAAATTTGAACATTTCTGTAAAGTGGACCATTTCCTAGCTCCTAAAGTTTACCAAACCTGACACAAGAGGAAATCATTTAAGGTCATCATGTCTGCCCTTGGCATTCTCGGAACGCCCTGGCCTCAGGATGCAGCCTCTGTAGTCCATGGTAACCTGCGGAGAGGGGGCGGGGCTGAGGGTGGTTGGAACTCTGGCCTCACTGAAGGAGTGGGTGTGGCCATCTCTGCTGTGACTGAACAAAGGGCAGGGGAGCAGGGGGCCCAGGGCAGGGCCCTCAGAGCACGGCAGGTCCAGTGGGGTGTCACAAGCATTTAGGCCCAGTCCAAAGGGCGCCTTCTTTGTCTGCACAGCTGCCCAAACTCTCACCTTTCCACTCAGGCCGACCTCTTACTTGAAGTGTGTGTGGAACCTGTCCTCACAGTACACCTCGCTGCACAGCTAACCATAGGTCTGGGCATCGTAGCTTCCTGCCAGGTGACCGAAGTTCGCAGGCAGATGTGTCCCAGGGACACATGCAAAGAGGCTCCTGCCCGGGCCACAGGCTGCCCACTGCCCCTGCCCCAGATCGGGGGCCGCCAATCAGCCCTGTCGGAGTCCCCTTCCTCTAGAGGGAGTATTGGACCAACACTTGTAGAAAACGGTGTCCTCGTGGGCAACTCATTGGAGGGACACAAATAAATCTTTGCCGTCTTTCTGCGGAAGCTTACGAGCGTTCACACCTAAGCGTCTTACAAGGTCAGCTGTTTAGCTAAACATGAGCTCATGATCTAAATTTACACAATAATGAAGAAATCAGCTACGAGGGGAGACAATCAGTAAAGACTATCAATACCAGAATTAGATTCCCAAGGCCATCCATCAATTGTTGGAATAATCAGGTGCAAGGCAGAATATATACATAAAACTGGAACTGAAACAAGGAACAAGGATGTTTTCAAAGACTGGTAGGATCTCTAAAACATTTTTAAAGTACATGTCATTGATAAAGCTAAATACTCAAAGGTTGTGTAATACAACAGATTAAGCATTGAGAAGAGTGAAATTATGCTGTTTTGAAAACTATGGCAGGTGAGATTTTCTGCCTAATTATATAAGAAGATTTCTCTAAAAATACACATTATTTCAATGACTTATTGGCTGTGAAATAAGTTAAGGGTATTTCAAATGGCTTGTCTGCAAAGAAAGGTGAGATGTAGGGAATCACAGAAAGTCGAGGGGAAAATAGGTCAATATATACATTCCTATATGGTGAACTAAACCTTAGGCCAGCAACAATGGAGAGGACCTGACCCTTAGAAACTTACAAGTAAGCTGGAATTTCAAAAGTTCAAATCTTTATAAGTAAAATATTTATTAAAATGAATAACCAAGTGTTTTAATTGACATCAGAAGATCAAAACAATAAACCCTGAGAACATAGAAAAAAGATAAATAAAGATATGAGCAGAACTTAATACAACAGAAAACGGATAAAATTGAGGTGATTTAGTAAGTCCAAAGAATCTTCTTTGAAAAGATTGAAAAGACACACTTTGATTAAGGAAAACAAAAACATAAGTAAAGAATATACAGAAAGAATCAGGACAATGTTATAGCAGAGAATATATGAAATGCCAGTAAATTTGAACATTTCTGTAAAGTGGACCATTTCCTAGCTCCTAAAGTTTACCAAACCTGACACAAGAGGAAATCATTTAAGGTCATCATGTCTGCCCTTGGCATTCTCGGAATGCCCTGGCCTCAGGATTCAGCCTCTCTAGTCCATGGTAACCTGCGGAGAGGGGGCGGGGCTGAGGGTGGTTGGAACTCTGGCCTCACTGGAGGAGTGGGTGTGGCCATCTCTGCTGTGACTGAACAAAGGGCAGGGGAGCAGGGGGCCCAGGTCAGGGCCCTCAGAGCACGGCAGGTCCAGTGGGGTGTCACAAGCATTTAGGCCCAGGCCAAAGGGCGCCTTCTTTGTCTGCACAGCTGCCCAAACTCTCACCTTTCCACTCAGGCCGACCTCTTACTTGAAGTGTGTGTGGAACCTGTCCTCACAGTACACCTCGCTGCACAGCTAACCATAGGTCTGGGCATCGTAGCTTCCTGCCAGGTGACCGAAGTTCGCAGGCAGATGTGTCCCAGGGACACATGCAAAGAGGCTCCTGCCCGGGCCACAGGCTGCCCACTGCCCCTGCCCCAGATCGGGGACCACCAATCAGCCCTGTCGGAGTCCCCTTCCTCTAGAGGGAGTATTGGACCAACACTTGTAGAAAACGGTGTCCTCGTGGGCAACTCATTGGAGGGACACAAATAAATATTTGCCGTCTTTCTGCGGAAGCTTACGAGCGTTCACACCTAAGCGTCTTACAAGGTCAGCTGTTTAGCTAAACATGAGCTCATGATCTAAATTTACACAATAATGAAGAAATCAGCTACGAGGGGAGACAATCAGTAAAGACTATCAATACCAGAATTAGATTCCCAAGGCCATCCATCAATTGTTGGAATAATCAGGTGCAAGGCAGAATATATACATAAAACTGGACCTGAAACAAGGAACAAGGATGTTTTCAAAGACTGGTAGGATCTCGAAAACATTTTTAAAGTACATGCCATTGATAAAGCTAAATACTCAAAGGTTGTGTAATACAACAGATTAAGCATTGAGAAGAGTGAAATTATGCTGTTTTGAAAACTATGGCAGGTGAGATTTTCTGCCTAATTATATAAGAAGATTTCTCTAAAAATACACATTATTTCAATGACTTATTGGCTGTGAAATAAGTTAAGGGTATTTCAAATGGCTTGTCTGCAAAGAAAGGTGAGATGTAGGGAATCACAGAAAGTCGAGGGGAAAATAGGTCAATATATACATTGCTATATGTTGAACTAAACATTAGGCCAGCAACAATGGAGAGGACCTGACCCTTAGAAACTTACAAGTAAGCTGGAATCTTCAAAAGTTCAAATCTTTATAAGTAAAATATTTATTAAAATGAATAACCAAGTGTTTTAATTGACATCAGAAGATCAAAACAATAAACCCTGAGAACATAGAAAAAAGATAAATAAAGATATGAGCAGAACTTAATACAACAGAAAACGTATAAAATTGAGGTGATTTAGTAAGTCCAAAGTATCTTCTTTGAAAATATTGAAAAGACACGCTTTGATTAAGGAAAACAAAAACATAAGTATAGAATATACAGAAAGAATCAGGACAATGTTATAGCAGAGAATATATGAAATGCCAGTAAATTTGAACATTTCTGTAAAGTGGACCATTTCCTAGCTCCTAAAGTTTACCAAACCTGACACAAGAGGAAATCATTTAAGGTCATCATGTCTGCCCTAGGCATTCTCGGAACGCCCTGGCCTCAGGATGCAGCCTCTGTAGTCCATGGTAACCTGCGGAGAGGGGGCGGGGCTGAGGGTGGGTGGAACTCTGGCCTCACTGGAGGAGTGGGTGTGGCCATCTCTGCTGTGACTGAACAAAGGTCAGGGGTGCAGGGGGCCCAGGGCAGGGCCCTCAGAGCACGGCAGGTCCAGTGGGCGGTCACAAGCATTTAGGCCCAGTCCAAAGGGCGCCGTCTTTGTCTGCACAGCTGCCCAAACTCTCACCTTTCCACTCAGGCCGACCTCTTACTTGAAGTGTGTGTGGAACCTGTCCTCACAGTACACCTCGCTGCACAGCTAACCATAGGTCTGGGCATCGTAGCTTCCTGCCAGTTGACCGAAGTTCGCAGGCAGATGTGTCCCAGGGACACATGCAAAGAGGCTCCTGCCCGAGCCACAGGCTGCCCACTGCCCCTGCCCCAGATCGGGGGCCGCCAATCAGCCCTGTCGGAGTCCCCTTCCTCTAGAGGGAGTATTGGACCAACACTTGTAGAAAACGGTGTCCTCGTGGGCAACTCATTGGTGGGACACAAATAAATCTTTGCCGTCTTTCTGCGGAAGCTTACGAGCGTTCACACCTAAGCGTCTTACAAGGTCAGCTGTTTAGCTAAACATGAGCTCATGATCTAAATTTACACAACAATGAAGAAATCAGCTACGAGGGGAGACAATCAGTAAAGACTATCAATACCAGAATTAGATTCCCAAGGCCATCCATCAATTGTTGGAATAATCAGGTGCAAGGCAGAATATATACATAAAACTGGAACTGAAACAAGGAACAAGGATGTTTTCAAAGACTGGTAGGATCTCTAAAACATTTTTAAAGTACATGTCATTGATAAAGCTAAATACTCAAAGGTTGTGTAATACAACAGATTAAGCATTGAGAAGAGTGAAATTATGCTGTTTTGAAAACTATGGCAGGTGAGATTTTCTGCCTAATTATATAAGAAGATTTCTCTAAAAAATACACATTATTTCAATGACTTATTGGCTGTGAAATAAGTTAAGGGTATTTCAAATGGCTTGTCTGCAAAGAAAGGTGAGATGTAGGGAATCACAGAAAGTCGAGGGGAAAAGAGGTCAATATATACATTGCTATATGGTGAACTAAACCTTAGGCCAGCAACAATGGAGAGGACCTGACCCTTAGAAACTTACAAGTAAGCTGGAATCTTCAAAAGTTCAAATCTTTATAAGTAAAATATTTATTAAAATGAATAACCAAGTGTTTTAATTGACATCAGAAGATCAAAACAATAAACCCTGAGAACATAGAAAAAAGATAAATAAAGATATGAGCAGAACTTAATACAACAGAAAACGGATAAAATTGAGGTGATTTAGTAAGTCCAAAGAATCTTCTTTGAAAAGATTGAAAAGACACACTTTGATTAAGGAAAACAAAAACATAAGTAAAGAATATACAGAAAGAATCAGGACAATGTTATAGCAGAGAATATATGAAATGCCAGTAAATTTGAACATTTCTGTAAAGTGGACCATTTCCTAGCTCCTAAAGTTTACCAAACCTGACACAAGAGGAAATCATTTAAGGTCATCATGTCTGCCCTTGGCATTCTCGGAACGCCCTGGCCTCAGGATGCAGCCTCTGTAGTCCATGGTAACCTGCGGAGAGGGGGCGGGGCTGAGGGTGGTTGGAACTCTGCCCTCACTGAAGGAGTGGGTGTGGCCATCTCTGATGTGACTGAACAAAAGGCAGGGGAGCAGGGGTCCAGGGCAGGGCCCTCAGAGCACGGCAGGTCCAGTGGGGTGTCACAAGCATTTAGGCCCAGGCCAAAGGGCGCCTTCTTTGTCTGCACAGCTGCCCAAACTCTCACCTTTCCACTCAGGCCGACCTCTTACTTGAAGTGTGTGTGGAACCTGTCCTCACAGTACACCTCGCTGCACAGCTAACCATAGGTCTGGGCATCGTAGCTTCCTGCCAGGTGACCGAAGTTCGCAGGCAGATGTGTCCCAGGGACACATGCAAAGAGGCTCCTGCCCGGGCCACAGGCTGCCCACTGCCCCTGCCCCAGATCGGGGGCCGCCAATCAGCCCTGTCGGAGTCCCCTTCCTCTAGAGGGAGTATTGGACCAACACTTGTAGAAAACGGTGTCCTCGTGGGCAACTCATTGGAGGGACACAGAAAATCTTTGCCGTCTTTCTGCGGAAGCTTACGAGCGTTCACACATAAGCGTCTTACAAGGTCAGCTGTTTAGCTAAACATGAGCTCATGATCTAAATTTACACAATAATGAAGAAATCAGCTACGAGGGGAGACAATCAGTAAAGACTATCAATACCAGAATTAGATTCCCAAGGCCATCCATCAATTGTTGGAATAATCAGGTGCAAGGCAGAATATATACATAAAACTGGAACTGAAACAAGGAACAAGGATGTTTTCAAAGACTGGTAGGATCTCGAAAACATTTTTAAATTACATGTCATTGATAAAGCTAAATACTCAAAGGTTGTGTAATACAACAGATTAAGCATTGAGAAGAGTGAAATTATGCTGTTTTGAAAACTATGGCAGGTGAGATTTTCTGCCTAATTATATAAGAAGATTTCTCTAAAAAATACACATTATTTCAATGACTTATTGGCTGTGAAATAAGTTAAGGGTATTTCAAATGGCTTGTCTGCAAAGAAAGGTGAGATGTAGGGAATCACAGAAAGTCGAGGGGAAAATAGGTCAATATATACATTGCTATATGGTGAACTAAACCTTAGGCCAGCAACAATGGAGAGGACCTGACCCTTAGAAACTTACAAGTAAGCTGGAATCTTCAAAAGTTCAAATCTTTATAAGTAAAATATTTATTAAAATGAATAACCAAGTGTTTTAATTGACATCAGAAGATCAAAACAATAAACCCTGAGAACATAGAAAAAAGATAAATAAAGATATGAGCAGAACTTAATACACCAGAAAACGTATAAAATTGAGGTGATTTAGTAAGTCCAAAGAATCTTCTTTGAAAAGATTGAAAAGACACACTTTGATTAAGGAAAACAAAAACATAAGTAAAGAATATACAGAAAGAATCAGGACAATGTTATAGCAGAGAATATATGAAATGCCAGTAAATTTGAACATTTCTGTAAAGTGGACCATTTCCTAGCTCCTAAAGTTTACCAAGCCTGACACAAGAGGAAATCATTTAAGGTCATCATGTCTGCCCTTGGCATTCTCGGAACGCCCTGGCCTCAGGATGCAGCCTCTGTAGTCCATGGTAACCTGCGGAGAGGGGGTGGGGCTGAGGGTGGTTGGAACTCTGCCCTCACTGAAGGAGTGGGTGTGGCCATCTCTGCTGTGACTGAACAAAGGGCAGGGGAGCAGGGGGCCCAGGGCAGGGCCCTCAGAGTACGGCAGGACCAGTGGGGTGTCACAAGCATTTAGGCCCAGTCCAAAGGGCGCCTTCTTTGTCTGCACAGCTGCCCAAACTCTCACCTTTCCACTCAGGCCGACCTCTTACTTGAAGTGTGTGTGGAACCTGTCCTCACAGTACACCTCGCTGCACAGCTAACCATAGGTCTGGGCATCGTAGCTTCCTGCCAGGTGACCGAAGTTCGCAGGCAGATGTGTCCCAGGGACACATGCAAAGAGGCTCCTGCCCGGGCCACAGGCTGCCCACTGCCCCTGCCCCAGATCGGGGGCCGCCAATCAGCCCTGTCGGAGTCCCCTTCCTCTAGAGGGAGTATTGGACCAACACTTGTAGAAAACGGTGTCCTCGTGGGCAACTCATTGGAGGGACACAAATAAATCTTTGCCGTCTTTCTGCGGAAGCTTACGAGCGTTCACACCTAAGCGTCTTACAAGGTCAGCTGTTTAGCTAAACATGAGCTCATGATCTAAATTTACACAATAATGAAGAAATCAGCTACGAGGGGAGACAATCAGTAAAGACTATCAATACCAGAATTAGATTCCCAAGGCCATCCATCAATTGTTGGAATAATCAGGTGCAAGGCAGAATATATACATAAAACTGGAACTGAAACAAGGAACAAGGATGTTTTCAAAGACTGGTAGGATCTCGAAAACATTTTTAAAGTACATGTCATTGATAAAGCTAAATACTCAAAGGTTGTGTAATACAACAGATTAAGCATTGAGAAGAGTGAAATTATGCTGTTTTGAAAACTATGGCAGGTGAGATTTTCTGCCTAATTATATAAGAAGATTTCTCTAAAAATACACATTATTTCAATGACTTATTGGCTGTGAAATAAGTTAAGGGTATTTCAAATGGCTTGTCTGCAAAGAAAGGTGAGATGTAGGGAATCACAGAAAGTCGAGGGGAAAATAGGTCAATATATACATTGCTATATGGTGAACTAAACCTTAGGCCAGCAACAATGGAGAGGACCTGACCCTTAGAAACTTACAAGTAAGCTGGAATCTTCAAAAGTTCAAATCTTTATAAGTAAAATATTTATTAAAATGAATAACCAAGTGTTTTAATTGACATCAGAAGATCAAAACAATAAACCCTGAGAACATAGAAAAAAGATAAATAAAGATATGAGCAGAACTTAATACAACAGAAAACGGATAAAATTGAGGTGATTTAGTAAGTCCAAAGAATCTTCTTTGAAAAGATTGAAAAGACACACTTTGATTAAGGAAAACAAAAACATAAGTAAAGAATATACAGAAAGAATCAGGACAATGTTATAGCAGAGAATATATGAAATGCCAGTAAATTTGAACATTTCTGTAAAGTGGACCATTTCCTAGCTCCTAAAGTTTACCAAACCTGACACAAGAGGAAATCATTTAAGGTCATCATGTCTGCCCTTGGCATTCTCGGAACGCCCTGGCCTCAGGATGCAGCCTCTCTAGTCCATGGTAACCTGCGGAGAGGGGGCGGGGCTGAGGGTGGTTGGAACTCTGCCCTCACTGAAGGAGTGGGTGTGGCCATCGCTGCTGTGACTGAACAAAGGGCAGGGGAGCAGGTGGCCCAGGGCAGGGCCCTCAGAGCACGGCAGGTCCAGTGGGGTGTCACAAGCATTTAGGCCCAGGCCAAAGGGCGCCTTCTTTGTCTGCACAACTGCCCAAACTCTCACCTTTCCACTCAGGCCGACCTGTTACTTGAAGTGTGTGTGGAACCTGTCCTCACAGTACACCTCGCTGCACAGCTAACCATAGGTCTGTGCATCGTAGCTTCCTGCCAGGTGACCGAAGTTCGCAGGCAGATGTGTCCCAGGGACACATGCAAAGAGGCTCCTGCCCGGGCCACAGGCTGCCCACTGCCCCTGCCCTAGATCGGGGGCCACCAATCAGCCCTGTCGGAGTCCCCTTCCTCTAGAGGGAGTATTGGACCAACACTTGTAGAAAACGGTGTCCTCGTGGGCAACTCATTGGAGGGAAACAAATAAATATTTGCCGTCTTTCTGCGGAAGCTTACGAGCGTTCACACATAAGCGTCTTACAAGGTCAGCTGTTTAGCTAAACATGAGCTCATGATCTAAATTTACACAATAATGAAGAAATCAGCTACGAGGGGAGACAATCAGTAAAGACTATCAATACCAGAATTAGATTCCCAAGGCCATCCATCAATTGTTGGAATAGTCAGGTGCAAGGCAGAATATATACATAAAACTGGAACTGAAACAAGGAACAAGGATGTTTTCAAAGACTGGTAGGATCTCTAAAACATTTTTAAAGTACATGTCATTGATAAAGCTAAATACTCAAAGGTTGTGTAATACAACAGATTAAGCATTGAGAAGAGTGAAATTATGCTGTTTTGAAAACTATGGCAGGTGAGATTTTCTGCCTAATTATATAAGAAGATTTCTCTAAAAATACACATTATTTCAATGACTTATTGGCTGTGAAATAAGTTAAGGGTATTTCAAATGGCTTGTCTGCAAAGAAAGGTGAGATGTAGGGAATCACAGAAAGTCGAGGGGAAAATAGGTCAATATATACATTGCTATATGGTGAACTAAACCTTAGGCCAGCAACAATGGAGAGGACCTGACCCTTAGAAACTTACAAGTAAGCTGGAATCTTCAAAAGTTCAAATCTTTATAAGTAAAATATTTATTAAAATGAATAACCAAGTGTTTTAATTGACATCAGAAGATCAAAACAATAAACCCTGAGAACATAGAAAAAAGATAAATAAAGATATGAGCAGAACTTAATACACCAGAAAACGTATAAAATTGAGGTGATTTAGTAAGTCCAAAGAATCTTCTTTGAAAAGATTGAAAAGACACACTTTGATTAAGGAAAACAAAAACATAAGTATAGAATATACAGAAAGAATCAGGACAAGGTTATAGCAGAGAATATATGAAATGCCAGTAAATTTGAACATTTCTGTAAAGTGGACCATTTCCTAGCTCCTAAAGTTTACCAAACCTGACACAAGAGGAAATCATTTAAGGTCATCATGTCTGCCCTTGGCATTCTCGGAACGCCCTGGCCTCAGGATGCAGCCTCTGTAGTCCATGGTAACCTGCGGAGAGGGGGCGGGGCTGAGGGTGGTTGGAACTCTGGCCTCACTGGAGGAGTGGGTGTGGCCATCTCTGCTGTGACTGAACAAAGGGCAGGGGAGCAGGGGGCCCAGGGCAGGGCCCTCAGAGCACGGCAGGTCCAGTGGGGTGTCACAAGCATTTAGGCCCAGGCCAAAGGGCGCCTTCTTTGTCTGCACAGCTGCCCAAACTCTCACCTTTCCACTCAGGCCGACCTCTTACTTGAAGTGTGTGTGGAACCTGTCCTCACAGTACACCTCGCTGCACAGCTAACCATAGGTCTGGGCATCGTAGCTTCCTGCCAGGTGACCGAAGTTCGCAGGCAGATGTGTCCCAGGGACACATGCAAAGAGGCTCCTGCCCGGGCCACAGGCTGCCCACTGCCCCTGCCCCAGATCGGGGGCCACCAATCAGCCCTGTCGGAGTCCCCTTCCTCTAGAGGGAGTATTGGACCAACACTTGTAGAAAACGGTGTCCTCGTGGGCAACTCATTGGAGGGACACAAATAAATATTTGCCGTCTTTCTGCGGAAGCTTACGAGCGTTCACACCTAAGCGTCTTACAAGGTCAGCTGTTTAGCTAAACATGAGCTCATGATCTAAATTTACACAATAATGAAGAAATCAGCTACGAGGGGAGACAATCAGTAAAGACTATCAATACCAGAATTAGATTCCCAAGGCCATCCATCAATTGTTGGAATAATCAGGTGCAAGGCAGAATATATACATAAAACTGGACCTGAAACAAGGAACAAGGATGTTTTCAAAGACTGGTAGGATCTCGAAAACATTTTTAAAGTACATGTCATTGATAAAGCTAAATACTCAAAGGTTGTGTAATACAACAGATTAAGCATTGAGAAGAGTGAAATTATGCTGTTTTGAAAACTATGGCAGGTGAGATTTTCTGCCTAATTATATAAGAAGATTTCTCTAAAAATACACATTATTTCAATGACTTATTGGCTGTGAAATAAGTTAAGGGTATTTCAAATGGCTTGTCTGCAAAGAAAGGTGAGATGTAGGGAATCACAGAAAGTCGAGGGGAAAATAGTTCAATATATACATTGCTATATGGTGAACTAAACCTTAGGCCAGCAACAATGGAGAGGACCTGACCCTTAGAAACTTACAAGTAAGCTGGAATCTTCAAAAGTTCAAATCTTTATAAGTAAAATATTTATTAAAATGAATAACCAAGTGTTTTAATTGACATCAGAAGATCAAAACAATAAACCCTGAGAACATAGAAAAAAGATAAATAAAGATATGAGCAGAACTTAATACAACAGAAAACGTATAAAATTGAGGTGATTTAGTAAGTCCAAAGAATCTTCTTTGAAAAGATTGAAAAGACACACTTTGATTAAGGAAAACAAAAACATAAGTAAAGAATATACAGAAAGAATCAGGACAATGTTATAGCAGAGAATATATGAAATGCCAGTAAATTGAACATTTCTGTAAAGTGGACCATTTCCTAGCTCCTAAAGTTTACCAAACCTGACACAAGAGGAAATCATTTAAGGTCATCATGTCTGCCCTTGGCATTCTCGGAACGCCCTGGCCTCAGGATGCAGCCTCTGTAGTCCATGGTAACCTGCGGAGAGGGGGCGGGGCTGAGGGTGGTTGGAACTCTGCCCTCACTGAAGGAGTGGGTGTGGCCATCTCTGCTGTGACTGAACAAAAGGCAGGGGAGCAGGGGTCCAGGGCAGGGCCCTCAGAGCACGGCAGGTCCAGTGGGGTGTCACAAGCATTTAGGCCCAGGCCAAAGGGCGCCTTCTTTGTCTGCACAGCTGCCCAAACTCTCACCTTTCCACTCAGGCCGACCTCTTACTTGAAGTGTGTGTGGAACCTGTCCTCACAGTACACCTCGCTGCACAGATAACCATAGGTCTGGGCATCGTAGCTTCCTGCCAGGTGACCGAAGTTCGCAGGCAGATGTGTCCCAGGGACACATGCAAAGAGGCTCCTGCCCGGGCCACAGGCTGCCCACTGCCCCTGCCCCAGATCGGGGGCCGCCAATCAGCCCTGTCGGAGTCCCCTTCCTGTAGAGGGAGTATTGGACAAACACTTGTAGAAAACGGTGTCCTCGTGGGCAACTCATTGGAGGGACACAAATAATCTTTGCCGTCTTTCTGCGGAAGCTTACGAGCGTTCACACCTAAGCGTCTTACAAGGTCAGCTGTTTAGCTAAACATGAGCTCATGATCTAAATTTACACAATAATGAAGAAATCAGCTACGAGGGGAGACAATCAGTAAAGACTATCAATACCAGAATTAGATTCCCAAGGCCATCCATCAATTGTTGGAATAATCAGGTGCAAGGCAGAATATATACATAAAACTGGACCTGAAACAAGGAACAAGGATGTTTTCAAAGACTGGTAGGATCTCGAAAACATTTTTAAAGTACATGTCATTGATAAAGCTAAATACTCAAAGGTTGTGTAATACAACAGATTAAGCATTGAGAAGAGTGAAATTATGCTGTTTTGAAAACTATGGCAGGTGAGATTTTCTGCCTAATTATATAAGAAGATTTCTCTAAAAATACACATTATTTCAATGACTTATTGGCTGTGAAATAAGTTAAGGGTATTTCAAATGGCTTGTCTGCAAAGAAAGGTGAGATGTAGGGAATCACAGAAAGTCGAGGGGAAAATAGTTCAATATATACATTGCTATATGGTGAACTAAACCTTAGGCCAGCAACAATGGAGAGGACCTGACCCTTAGAAACTTACAAGTAAGCTGGAATCTTCAAAAGTTCAAATCTTTATAAGTAAAATATTTATTAAAATGAATAACCAAGTGTTTTAATTGACATCAGAAGATCAAAACAATAAACCCTGAGAACATAGAAAAAAGATAAATAAAGATATGAGCAGAACTTAATACAACAGAAAACGTATAAAATTGAGGTGATTTAGTAAGTCCAAAGAATCTTCTTTGAAAAGATTGAAAAGACACACTTTGATTAAGGAAAACAAAAACATAAGTAAAGAATATACAGAAAGAATCAGGACAATGTTATAGCAGAGAATATATGAAATGCCAGTAAATTGAACATTTCTGTAAAGTGGACCATTTCCTAGCTCCTAAAGTTTACCAAACCTGACACAAGAGGAAATCATTTAAGGTCATCATGTCTGCCCTTGGCATTCTCGGAACGCCCTGGCCTCAGGATGCAGCCTCTGTAGTCCATGGTAACCTGCGGAGAGGGGGCGGGGCTGAGGGTGGTTGGAACTCTGCCCTCACTGAAGGAGTGGGTGTGGCCATCTCTGCTGTGACTGAACAAAAGGCAGGGGAGCAGGGGTCCAGGGCAGGGCCCTCAGAGCACGGCAGGTCCAGTGGGGTGTCACAAGCATTTAGGCCCAGGCCAAAGGGCGCCTTCTTTGTCTGCACAGCTGCCCAAACTCTCACCTTTCCACTCAGGCCGACCTCTTACTTGAAGTGTGTGTGGAACCTGTCCTCACAGTACACCTCGCTGCACAGATAACCATAGGTCTGGGCATCGTAGCTTCCTGCCAGGTGACCGAAGTTCGCAGGCAGATGTGTCCCAGGGACACATGCAAAGAGGCTCCTGCCCGGGCCACAGGCTGCCCACTGCCCCTGCCCCAGATCGGGGGCCGCCAATCAGCCCTGTCGGAGTCCCCTTCCTGTAGAGGGAGTATTGGACAAACACTTGTAGAAAACGGTGTCCTCGTGGGCAACTCATTGGAGGGACACAAATAATCTTTGCCGTCTTTCTGCGGAAGCTTACGAGCGTTCACACCTAAGCGTCTTACAAGGTCAGCTGTTTAGCTAAACATGAGCTCATGATCTAAATTTACACAATAATGAAAAAATCAGCTACGAGGGGAGACAATCAGTAAAGACTATCAATACCAGAATTAGATTCCCAAGGCCATCCATCAATTGTTGGAATAATCAGGTGCAAGGCAGAATATATACATAAAACTGGAACTGAAACAAGGAACAAGGATGTTTCAAAGACTGGTAGGATCTCTAAAACATTTTTAAAGTACATGTCATTGATAAAGCTAAATACTCAAAGGTTGTGTAATACAACAGATTAAGCATTGAGAAGAGTGAAATTATGCTGTTTTGAAAACTATGGCAGGTGAGATTTTCTGCCTAATTATATAAGAAGATTTCTCTAAAAATACACATTATTTCAATGACTTATTGGCTGTGAAATAAGTTAAGGGTATTTCAAATGGCTTGTCTGCAAAGAAAGGTGAGATGTAGGGAATCACAGAAAGTCGAGGGGAAAATAGGTCAATATATACATTGCTATATGGTGAACTAAACCTTAGGCCAGCAACAATGGAGAGGACCTGACCCTTAGAAACTTACAAGTAAGCTGGAATCTTCAAAAGTTCAAATCTTTATAAGTAAAATATTTATTAAAATGAATAACCAAGTGTTTTAATTGACATCAGAAGATCAAAACAATAAACCCTGAGAACATAGAAAAAAGATAAATAAAGATATGAGCAGAACTTAATACACCAGAAAACGTATAAAATTGAGGTGATTTAGTAAGTCCAAAGAATCTTCTTTGAAAAGATTGAAAAGACACACTTTGATTAAGGAAAACAAAAACATAAGTAAAGAATATACAGAAAGAATCAGGACAATGTTATAGCAGAGAATATATGAAATGCCAGTAAATTTGAACATTTCTGTAAAGTGGACCATTTCCTAGCTCCTAAAGTTTACCAAACCTGACACAAGAGGAAATCATTTAAGGTCATCATGTCTGCCCTTGGCATTCTCGGAACGCCCTGGCCTCAGGATGCAGCCTCTGTAGTCCATGGTAACCTGCGGAGAGGGGGCGGGGCTGAGGGTGGTTGGAACTCTGGCCTCACTGAAGGAGTGGGTGTGGCCATCTCTGCTGTGACTGAACAAAGGGCAGGGGAGCAGGGGGCCCAGGGCAGGGCCCTCAGAGCACGGCAGGACCAGTGGGGTGTCACAAGCATTTAGGCCCAGTCCAAAGGGCGCCTTCTTTGTCTGCACAGCTGCCAAAACTCTCACCTTTCCACTCAGGCCGACCTCTTACTTGAAGTGTGTGTGGAACCTGTCCTCACAGTACACCTCGCTGCACAGCTAACCATAGGTCTGGGCATCGTAGCTTCCTGCCAGGTGACCGAAGTTCGCAGGCAGATGTGTCCCAGGGACACATGCAAAGAGGCTCCTGCCCGGGCCACAGGCTGCCCACTGCCCCTGCCCCAGATCGGGGGCCGCCAATCTGCCCTGTCGGAGTCCCCTTCCTCTAGAGGGAGTATTGGACCATCACTTGTAGAAAACGGTGTCCTCGTGGGCAACTCATTGGAGGGACACAAATAAATCTTTGCCGTCTTTCTGCGGAAGCTTACGAGCGTTCACACCTAAGCGTCTTACAAGGTCAGCTGTTTAGCTAAACATGAGCTCATGATCTAAATTTACACAACAATGAAGAAATCAGCTACGAGGGGAGACAATCAGTAAAGACTATCAATACCAGAATTAGATTCCCAAGGCCATCCATCAATTGTTGGAATAATCAGGTGCAAGGCAGAATATATACATAAAACTGGACCTGAAACAAGGAACAAGGATGTTTTCAAAGACTGGTAGGATCTCTACATATCATTGGTAAAGCTAAATACTCAAAGGTTGTGTAATACAACAGATTAAGCATTGAGAAGAGTGAAATTATGCTGTTTTGAAAACTATGGCAGGTGAGAATTTGTGCCTAATTATAGAAGAAGATTTCCCTAAAAGATACACATTATTTCAATGACTTATTGGCTGTGAAATAAGTTAAGGGTATTTCAAATGGCTTGTCTGCAAAGAAAGGTGAGATGTAGGGAATCACAGAAAGTCGAGGGGAAAATAGGTCAATATATACATTGCTATATGGTGAACTAAACCTTAGGCCAGCAACAATGGAGAGGACCTGACCCTTAGAAACTTACAAGTAAGCTGGAATCTTCAAAAGTTCAAATCTTTATAAGTAAAATATTTATTAAAATGAATAACCAAGTGTTTTAATTGACATCAGAAGATCAAAACAATAAACCCTGAGAACATAGAAAAAAGATAAATAAAGATATGAGCAGAACTTAATACAACAGAAAACGTATAAAATTGAGGTGATTTAGTAAGTCCAAAGAATCTTCTTTGAAAAGATTGAAAAGACACACTTTGATTAAGGAAAACAAAAACATAAGTAAAGAATATACAGAAAGAATCAGGACAATGTTATAGCAGAGAATATATGAAATGCCAGTAAATTTGAACATTTCTGTAAAGTGGACCATTTCCTAGCTCCTAAAGTTTACCAAACCTGACACAAGAGGAAATCATTTAAGGTCATCATGTCTGCCCTTGGCATTCTCGGAACGCCCTGGCCTCAGGATGCAGCCTCTGTAGTCCATGGTAACCTGCGGAGAGGGGGCGGGGCTGAGGGTGGTTGGAACTCTGCCCTCACTGAAGGAGTGGGTGTGGCCATCTCTGCTGTGAGTGAACAAAGGGCAGGGGAGCAGGGGGCCCAGGGCAGGGCCCTCAGAGCACGGCAGGTCCAGTGGGGTGTCACAAGCATTTAGGCCCAGGCCAAAGGGCGCCTTCTTTGTCTGCACAGCTGCCCAAACTCTCACCTTTCCACTCAGGCCGACCTCTTACTTGAAGTGTGTGTGGAACCTGTCCTCACAGTACACCTCGCTGCACAGCTAACCATAGGTCTGGGCATCGTAGCTTCCTGCCAGGTGACCGAAGTTCGCAGGCAGATGTGTCCCAGGGACACATGCAAAGAGGCTCCTGCCCGGGCCACAGGCTGCCCACAGCCCCTGCCCCAGATCGGGGGCCGCCAATCAGCCCTGTCGGATTCCCATTCCTCTAGAGGGAGTATTGGACCAACACTTGTAGAAAACGGTGTCCTCGTGGGCAACTCATTGGAGGGACACAAATAAATCTTTGCCGTCTTTCTGCGGAAGCTTACGAGCGTTCACACCTAAGCGTCTTACAAGGTCAGCTGTTTAGCTAAACATGAGCTCATGATCTAAATTTACACAACAATGAAGAAATCAGCTACGAGGGGAGACAATCAGTAAAGACTATCAATACCAGAATTAGATTCCCAAGGCCATCCATCAATTGTTGGAATAATCAGGTGCAAGGCAGAATATATACATAAAACTGGACCTGAAACAAGGAACAAGGATGTTTTCAAAGACTGGTAGGATCTCTACATATCATTGGTAAAGCTAAATACTCAAAGGTTGTGTAATACAACAGATTAAGCATTGAGAAGAGTGAAATTATGCTGTTTTGAAAACTATGGCAGGTGAGAATTTGTGCCTAATTATAGAAGAAGATTTCCCTAAAAGATACACATTATTTCAATGACTTATTGGCTGTGAAATAAGTTAAGGGTATTTCAAATGGCTTGTCTGCAAAGAAAGGTGAGATGTAGGGAATCACAGAAAGTCGAGGGGAAAATAGGTCAATATATACATTGCTATATGGTGAACTAAACCTTAGGCCAGCAACAATGGAGAGGACCTGACCCTTAGAAACTTACAAGTAAGCTGGAATCTTCAAAAGTTCAAATCTTTATAAGTAAAATATTTATTAAAATGAATAACCAAGTGTTTTAATTGACATCAGAAGATCAAAACAATAAACCCTGAGAACATAGAAAAAAGATAAATAAAGATATGAGCAGAACTTAATACAACAGAAAACGTATAAAATTGAGGTGATTTAGTAAGTCCAAAGAATCTTCTTTGAAAAGATTGAAAAGACACACTTTGATTAAGGAAAACAAAAACATAAGTAAAGAATATACAGAAAGAATCAGGACAATGTTATAGCAGAGAATATATGAAATGCCAGTAAATTTGAACATTTCTGTAAAGTGGACCATTTCCTAGCTCCTAAAGTTTACCAAACCTGACACAAGAGGAAATCATTTAAGGTCATCATGTCTGCCCTTGGCATTCTCGGAACGCCCTGGCCTCAGGATGCAGCCTCTGTAGTCCATGGTAACCTGCGGAGAGGGGGCGGGGCTGAGGGTGGTTGGAACTCTGCCCTCACTGAAGGAGTGGGTGTGGCCATCTCTGCTGTGAGTGAACAAAGGGCAGGGGAGCAGGGGGCCCAGGGCAGGGCCCTCAGAGCACGGCAGGTCCAGTGGGGTGTCACAAGCATTTAGGCCCAGGCCAAAGGGCGCCTTCTTTGTCTGCACAGCTGCCCAAACTCTCACCTTTCCACTCAGGCCGACCTCTTACTTGAAGTGTGTGTGGAACCTGTCCTCACAGTACACCTCGCTGCACAGCTAACCATAGGTCTGGGCATCGTAGCTTCCTGCCAGGTGACCGAAGTTCGCAGGCAGATGTGTCCCAGGGACACATGCAAAGAGGCTCCTGCCCGGGCCACAGGCTGCCCACAGCCCCTGCCCCAGATCGGGGGCCGCCAATCAGCCCTGTCGGATTCCCATTCCTCTAGAGGGAGTATTGGACCAACACTTGTAGAAAACGGTGTCCTCGTGGGCAACTCATTGGAGGGACACAAATAATCTTTGCCATCTTTCTGCGGAAGCTTACGAGCGTTCACACCTAAGCGTCTTACAAGGTCAGCTGTTTAGCTAAACATGAGCTCATGATCTAAATTTACACAATAATGAAGAAATCAGCTACGAGGGGAGACAATCAGTAAAGACTATCAATACCAGAATTAGATTCCCAAGGCCATCCATCAATTGTTGGAATAATCAGGTGCAAGGCAGAATATATACATAAAACTGGAACTGAAACAAGGAACAAGGATGTTTTCAAAGACTGGTAGGATCTCGAAAACATTTTTAAAGTACATGTCATTGATAAAGCTAAATACTCAAAGGTTGTGTAATACAACAGATTAAGCATTGAGAAGAGTGAAATTATGCTGTTTTGAAAACTATGGCAGGTGAGATTTTCTGCCTAATTATATAAGAAGATTTCTCTAAAAAATACACATTATTTCAATGACTTATTGGCTGTGAAATAAGTTAAGGGTATTTCAAATGGCTTGTCTGCAAAGAAAGGTGAGATGTACGGAATCACAGAAAGTCGAGGGGAAAAGAGGTCAATATATACATTGCTATATGGTGAACTAAACCTTAGGCCAGCAACAATGGAGAGGACCTGACCCTTAGAAACTTACAAGTAAGCTGGAATCTTCAAAAGTTCAAATCTTTATAAGTAAAATATTTATTAAAATGAATAACCAAGTGTTTTAATTGACATCAGAAGATCAAAACAATAAACCCTGAGAACATAGAAAAAAGATAAATAAAGATATGAGCAGAACTTAATACAACAGAAAACGTATAAAATTGAGGTGATTTAGTAAGTCCAAAGAATCTTCTTTGAAAAGATTGAAAAGACACACTTTGATTAAGGAAAACAAAAACATAAGTAAAGAATATACAGAAAGAATCAGGACAATGTTATAGCAGAGAATATATGAAATGCCAGTAAATTTGAACATTTCTGTAAAGTGGACCATTTCCTAGCTCCTAAAGTTTACCAAACCTGACACAAGAGGAAATCATTTAAGGTCATCATGTCTGCCCTTGGCATTCTCGGAACGCCCTGGCCTCAGGATGCAGCCTCTGTAGTCCATGGTAACCTGCGGAGAGGGGGCGGGGCTGAGGGTGGTTGGAACTCTGCCCTCACTGAAGGAGTGGGTGTGGCCATCTCTGCTGTGACTGAACAAAAGGCAGGGGAGCAGGGGTCCAGGGCAGGGCCCTCAGAGCACGGCAGGTCCAGTGGGGTGTCACAAGCATTTAGGCCCAGGCCAAAGGGCGCCTTCTTTGTCTGCACAGCTGCCCAAACTCTCACCTTTCCACTCAGGCCGACCTCTTACTTGAAGTGTGTGTGGAACCTGTCCTCACAGTACACCTCGCTGCACAGCTAACCATAGGTCTGGGCATCGTAGCTTCCTGCCAGGTGACCGAAGTTCGCAGGCAGATGTGTCCCAGGGACACATGCAAAGAGGCTCCTGCCCGGGCCACAGGCTGCCCACTGCCCCTGCCCCAGATCGGGGGCCGCCAATCAGCCCTGTCGGAGTCCCCTTCCTGTAGAGGGAGTATTGGACAAACACTTGTAGAAAACGGTGTCCTCGTGAGCAACTCATTGGAGGGACACAAATAATCTTTGTCGTCTTTCTGCGGAAGCTTACGAGCGTTCACACCTAAGCGTCTTACAAAGTCAGCTGTTTAGCTAAACATGAGCTCATGATCTAAATTTACACAATAATGAAAAAATCAGCTACGAGGGGAGACAATCAGTAAAGACTATCAATACCAGAATTAGATTCCCAAGGCCATCCATCAATTGTTGGAATAATCAGGTGCAAGGCAGAATATATACATAAAACTGGAACTGAAACAAGGAACAAGGATGTTTCAAAGACTGGTAGGATCTCTAAAACATTTTTAAAGTACATGTCATTGATAAAGCTAAATACTCAAAGGTTGTGTAATACAACAGATTAAGCATTGAGAAGAGTGAAATTATGCTGTTTTGAAAACTATGGCAGGTGAGATTTTCTGCCTAATTATATAAGAAGATTTCTCTAAAAATACACATTATTTCAATGACTTATTGGCTGTGAAATAAGTTAAGGGTATTTCAAATGGCTTGTCTGCAAAGAAAGGTGAGATGTAGGGAATCACAGAAAGTCGAGGGGAAAATAGGTCAATATATACATTGCTATATGGTGAACTAAACCTTAGGCCAGCAACAATGGAGAGGACCTGACCCTTAGAAACTTACAAGTAAGCTGGAATCTTCAAAAGTTCAAATCTTTATAAGTAAAATATTTATTAAAATGAATAACCAAGTGTTTTAATTGACATCAGAAGATCAAAACAATAAACCCTGAGAATATAGAAAAAAGATAAATAAAGATATGAGCAGAACTTAATACACCAGAAAACGTATAAAATTGAGGTGATTTAGTAAGTCCAAAGAATCTTCTTTGAAAAGATTGAAAAGACACACTTTGATTAAGGAAAACAAAAACATAAGTAAAGAATATACAGAAAGAATCAGGACAATGTTATAGCAGAGAATATATGAAATGCCAGTAAATTTGAACATTTCTGTAAAGTGGACCATTTCCTAGCTCCTAAAGTTTACCAAACCTGACACAAGAGGAAATCATTTAAGGTCATCATGTCTGCCCTTGGCATTCTCGGAACGCCCTGGCCTCAGGATGCAGCCTCTGTAGTCCATGGTAACCTGCGGAGAGGGGGCGGGGCTGAGGGTGGTTGGAACTCTGGCCTCACTGAAGGAGTGGGTGTGGCCATCTCTGCTGTGACTGAACAAAGGGCAGGGGAGCAGGGGCCCAGGGCAGGGCCCTCAGAGCACGGCAGGACCAGTGGGGTGTCACAAGCATTTAGGCCCAGTCCAAAGGGCGCCTTCTTTGTCTGCACAGCTGCCCAAACTCTCACCTTTCCACTCAGGCCGACCTCTTACTTGAAGTGTGTGTGGAACCTGTCCTCACAGTACACCTCGCTGCACAGCTAACCATAGGTCTGGGCATCGTAGCTTCCTGCCAGGTGACCGAAGTTCGCAGGCAGATGTGTCCCAGGGACACATGCAAAGAGGCTCCTGCCCGGGCCACAGGCTGCCCACTGCCCCTGCCCCAGATCGGGGGCCGCCAATCTGCCCTGTCGGAGTCCCCTTCCTCTAGAGGGAGTATTGGACCAACACTTGTAGAAAACGGTGTCCTCGTGGGCAACTCATTGGAGGGACACAAATAAATCTTTGCCGTCTTTCTGCGGAAGCTTACGAGCGTTCACACCTAAGCGTCTTACAAGGTCAGCTGTTTAGCTAAACATGAGCTCATGATCTAAATTTACACAACAATGAAGAAATCAGCTACGAGGGGAGACAATCAGTAAAGACTATCAATACCAGAATTAGATTCCCAAGGCCATCCATCAATTGTTGGAATAATCAGGTGCAAGGCAGAATATATACATAAAACTGGACCTGAAACAAGGAACAAGGATGTTTTCAAAGACTGGTAGGATCTCTACATATCATTGGTAAAGCTAAATACTCAAAGGTTGTGTAATACAACAGATTAAGCATTGAGAAGAGTGAAATTATGCTGTTTTGAAAACTATGGCAGGTGAGAATTTGTGCCTAATTATAGAAGAAGATTTCCCTAAAAGATACACATTATTTCAATGACTTATTGGCTGTGAAATAAGTTAAGGGTATTTCAAATGGCTTGTCTGCAAAGAAAGGTGAGATGTAGGGAATCACAGAAAGTCGAGGGGAAAAGAGGTCAATATATACATTGCTATATGGTGAACTAAACCTTAGGCCAGCAACAATGGAGAGGACCTGACCCTTAGAAACTTACAAGTAAGCTGGAATCTTCAAAAGTTCAAATCTTTATAAGTAAAATATTTATTAAAATGAATAACCAAGTGTTTTAATTGACATCAGAAGATCAAAACAATAAACCCTGAGAACATAGAAAAAAGATAAATAAAGATATGAGCAGAACTTAATACAACAGAAAACGGATAAAATTGAGGTGATTTAGTAAGTCCAAAGAATCTTCTTTGAAAAGATTGAAAAGACACACTTTGATTAAGGAAAACAAAAACATAAGTAAAGAATATACAGAAAGAATCAGGACAATGTTATAGCAGAGAATATATGAAATGCCAGTAAATTTGAACATTTCTGTAAAGTGGACCATTTCCTAGCTCCTAAAGTTTACCAAACCTGACACAAGAGGAAATCATTTAAGGTCATCATGTCTGCCCTTGGCATTCTCGGAACGCCCTGGCCTCAGGATGCAGCCTCTGTAGTCCATGGTAACCTGCGGAGAGGGGGCGGGGCTGAGGGTGGTTGGAACTCTGGCCTCACTGAAGGAGTGGGTGTGGCCATCTCTGCTGTGACTGAACAAAGGGCAGGGGAGCAGGGGGCCCAGGGCAGGGCCCTCAGAGCACGGCAGGACCAGTGGGGTGTCACAAGCATTTAGGCCCAGTCCAAAGGGCGCCTTCTTTGTCTGCACAGCTGCCCAAACTCTCACCTTTCCACTCAGGCCGACCTCTTACTTGAAGTGTGTGTGGAACCTGTCCTCACAGTACACCTCGCTGCACAGCTAACCATAGGTCTGGGCATCGTAGCTTCCTGCCAGGTGACCGAAGTTCGCAGGCAGATGTGTCCCAGGGACACATGCAAAGAGGCTCCTGCCCGGGCCACAGGCTGCCCACTGCCCCTGCCCCAGATCGGGGGCCGCCAATCTGCCCTGTCGGAGTCCCCTTCCTCTAGAGGGAGTATTGGACCATCACTTGTAGAAAACGGTGTCCTCGTGGGCAACTCATTGGAGGGACACAAATAAATCTTTGCCGTCTTTCTGCGGAAGCTTACGAGCGTTCACACCTAAGCGTCTTACAAGGTCAGCTGTTTAGCTAAACATGAGCTCATGATCTAAATTTACACAACAATGAAGAAATCAGCTACGAGGGGAGACAATCAGTAAAGACTATCAATACCAGAATTAGATTCCCAAGGCCATCCATCAATTGTTGGAATAATCAGGTGCAAGGCAGAATATATACATAAAACTGGACCTGAAACAAGGAACAAGGATGTTTTCAAAGACTGGTAGGATCTCTACATATCATTGGTAAAGCTAAATACTCAAAGGTTGTGTAATACAACAGATTAAGCATTGAGAAGAGTGAAATTATGCTGTTTAGAAAACTATGGCAGGTGAGAATTTGTGCCTAATTATAGAAGAAGATTTCCCTAAAAGATACACATTATTTCAATGACTTATTGGCTGTGAAATAAGTTAAGGGTATTTCAAATGGCTTGTCTGCAAAGAAAGGTGAGATGTAGGGAATCACAGAAAGTCGAGGGGAAAAGAGGTCAATATATACATTGCTATATGGTGAACTAAACCTTAGGCCAGCAACAATGGAGAGGACCTGACCCTTAGAAACTTACAAGTAAGCTGGAATCTTCAAAAGTTCAAATCTTTATAAGTAAAATATTTATTAAAATGAATAACCAAGTGTTTTAATTGACATCAGAAGATCAAAACAATAAACCCTGAGAATATAGAAAAAAGATAAATAAAGATATGAGCAGAACTTAATACACCAGAAAACGTATAAAATTGAGGTGATTTAGTAAGTCCAAAGAATCTTCTTTGAAAAGATTGAAAAGACACACTTTGATTAAGGAAAACAAAAACATAAGTAAAGAATATACAGAAAGAATCAGGACAATGTTATAGCAGAGAATATATGAAATGCCAGTAAATTTGAACATTTCTGTAAAGTGGACCATTTCCTAGCTCCTAAAGTTTACCAAACCTGACACAAGAGGAAATCATTTAAGGTCATCATGTCTGCCCTTGGCATTCTCGGAACGCCCTGGCCTCAGGATGCAGCCTCTGTAGTCCATGGTAACCTGCGGAGAGGGGGCGGGGCTGAGGGTGGTTGGAACTCTGGCCTCACTGAAGGAGTGGGTGTGGCCATCTCTGCTGTGACTGAACAAAGGGCAGGGGAGCAGGGGGCCCAGGGCAGGGCCCTCAGAGCACGGCAGGACCAGTGGGGTGTCACAAGCATTTAGGCCCAGTCCAAAGGGCGCCTTCTTTGTCTGCACAGCTGCCCAAACTCTCACCTTTCCACTCAGGCCGACCTCTTACTTGAAGTGTGTGTGGAACCTGTCCTCACAGTACACCTCGCTGCACAGCTAACCATAGGTCTGGGCATCGTAGCTTCCTGCCAGGTGACCGAAGTTCGCAGGCAGATGTGTCCCAGGGACACATGCAAAGAGGCTCCTGCCCGGGCCACAGGCTGCCCACTGCCCCTGCCCCAGATCGGGGGCCGCCAATCTGCCCTGTCGGAGTCCCCTTCCTCTAGAGGGAGTATTGGACCATCACTTGTAGAAAACGGTGTCCTCGTGGGCAACTCATTGGAGGGACACAAATAAATCTTTGCCGTCTTTCTGCGGAAGCTTACGAGCGTTCACACCTAAGCGTCTTACAAGGTCAGCTGTTTAGCTAAACATGAGCTCATGATCTAAATTTACACAACAATGAAGAAATCAGCTACGAGGGGAGACAATCAGTAAAGACTATCAATACCAGAATTAGATTCCCAAGGCCATCCATCAATTGTTGGAATAATCAGGTGCAAGGCAGAATATATACATAAAACTGGACCTGAAACAAGGAACAAGGATGTTTTCAAAGACTGGTAGGATCTCTACATATCATTGGTAAAGCTAAATACTCAAAGGTTGTGTAATACAACAGATTAAGCATTGAGAAGAGTGAAATTATGCTGTTTTGAAAACTATGGCAGGTGAGAATTTGTGCCTAATTATAGAAGAAGATTTCCCTAAAAGATACACATTATTTCAATGACTTATTGGCTGTGAAATAAGTTAAGGGTATTTCAAATGGCTTGTCTGCAAAGAAAGGTGAGATGTAGGGAATCACAGAAAGTCGAGGGGAAAAGAGGTCAATATATACATTGCTATATGGTGAACTAAACCTTAGGCCAGCAACAATGGAGAGGACCTGACCCTTAGAAACTTACAAGTAAGCTGGAATCTTCAAAAGTTCAAATCTTTATAAGTAAAATATTTATTAAAATGAATAACCAAGTGTTTTAATTGACATCAGAAGATCAAAACAATAAACCCTGAGAACATAGAAAAAAGATAAATAAAGATATGAGCAGAACTTAATACAACAGAAAACGGATAAAATTGAGGTGATTTAGTAAGTCCAAAGAATCTTCTTTGAAAAGATTGAAAAGACACACTTTGATTAAGGAAAACAAAAACATAAGTAAAGAATATACAGAAAGAATCAGGACAATGTTATAGCAGAGAATATATGAAATGCCAGTAAATTTGAACATTTCTGTAAAGTGGACCATTTCCTAGCTCCTAAAGTTTACCAAACCTGACACAAGAGGAAATCATTTAAGGTCATCATGTCTGCCCTTGGCATTCTCGGAACGCCCTGGCCTCAGGATGCAGCCTCTGTAGTCCATGGTAACCTGCGGAGAGGGGGCGGGGCTGAGGGTGGTTGGAACTCTGCCCTCACTGAAGGAGTGGGTGTGGCCATCTCTGCTGTGACTGAACAAAGGGCAGGGGAGCAGGGGTCCAGGGCAGGGCCCTCAGAGCACGGCAGGTCCAGTGGGGTGTCACAAGCATTTAGGCCCAGGCCAAAGGGCGCCTTCTTTGTCTGCACAGCTGCCCAAACTCTCACCTTTCCACTCAGGCCGACCTCTTACTTGAAGTGTGTGTGGAACCTGTCCTCACAGTACACCTCGCTGCACAGCTAACCATAGGTCTGGGCATCGTAGCTTCCTGCCAGGTGACCGAAGTTCGCAGGCAGATGTGTCCCAGGGACACATGCAAAGAGGCTCCTGCCCGGGCCACAGGCTGCCCACAGCCCCTGCCCCAGATCGGGGGCCGCCAATCAGCCCTGTCGGATTCCCATTCCTCTAGAGGGAGTATTGGACCAACACTTGTAGAAAACGGTGTCCTCGTGGGCAACTCATTGGAGGGACACAAATAATCTTTGCCATCTTTCTGCGGAAGCTTACGAGCGTTCACACCTAAGCGTCTTACAAGGTCAGCTGTTTAGCTAAACATGAGCTCATGATCTAAATTTACACAATAATGAAGAAATCAGCTACGAGGGGAGACAATCAGTAAAGACTATCAATACCAGAATTAGATTCCCAAGGCCATCCATCAATTGTTGGAATAATCAGGTGCAAGGCAGAATATATACATAAAACTGGAACTGAAACAAGGAACAAGGATGTTTTCAAAGACTGGTAGGATCTCGAAAACATTTTTAAAGTACATGTCATTGATAAAGCTAAATACTCAAAGGTTGTGTAATACAACAGATTAAGCATTGAGAAGAGTGAAATTATGCTGTTTTGAAAACTATGGCAGGTGAGATTTTCTGCCTAATTATATAAGAAGATTTCTCTAAAAATACACATTATTTCAATGACTTATTGGCTGTGAAATAAGTTAAGGGTATTTCAAATGGCTTGTCTGCAAAGAAAGGTGAGATGTAGGGAATCACAGAAAGTCGAGGGGAAAATAGGTCAATATATACATTGCTATATGGTGAACTAAACCTTAGGCCAGCAACAATGGAGAGGACCTGACCCTTAGAAACTTACAAGTAAGCTGGAATCTTCAAAAGTTCAAATCTTTATAAGTAAAATATTTATTAAAATGAATAACCAAGTGTTTTAATTGACATCAGAAGATCAAAACAATAAACCCTGAGAACATAGAAAAAAGATAAATAAAGATATGAGCAGAACTTAATACACCAGAAAACGTATAAAATTGAGGTGATTTAGTAAGTCCAAAGAATCTTCTTTGAAAAGATTGAAAAGACACACTTTGATTAAGGAAAACAAAAACATAAGTAAAGAATATACAGAAAGAATCAGGACAATGTTATAGCAGAGAATATATGAAATGCCAGTAAATTTGAACATTTCTGTAAAGTGGACCATTTCCTAGCTCCTAAAGTTTACCAAACCTGACACAAGAGGAAATCATTTAAGGTCATCATGTCTGCCCTTGGCATTCTCGGAACGCCCTGGCCTCAGGATGCAGCCTCTGTAGTCCATGGTAACCTGCGGAGAGGGGGCGGGGCTGAGGGTGGTTGGAACTCTGGCCTCACTGAAGGAGTGGGTGTGGCCATCTCTGCTGTGACTGAACAAAGGGCAGGGGAGCAGGGGGCCCAGGGCAGGGCCCTCAGAGCACGGCAGGACCAGTGGGGTGTCACAAGCATTTAGGCCCAGTCCAAAGGGCGCCTTCTTTGTCTGCACAGCTGCCCAAACTCTCACCTTTCCACTCAGGCCGACCTCTTACTTGAAGTGTGTGTGGAACCTGTCCTCACAGTACACCTCGCTGCACAGCTAACCATAGGTCTGGGCATCGTAGCTTCCTGCCAGGTGACCGAAGTTCGCAGGCAGATGTGTCCCAGGGACACATGCAAAGAGGCTCCTGCCCGGGCCACAGGCTGCCCACTGCCCCTGCCCCAGATCGGGGGCCGCCAATCTGCCCTGTCGGAGTCCCCTTCCTCTAGAGGGAGTATTGGACCATCACTTGTAGAAAACGGTGTCCTCGTGGGCAACTCATTGGAGGGACACAAATAAATCTTTGCCGTCTTTCTGCGGAAGCTTACGAGCGTTCACACCTAAGCGTCTTACAAGGTCAGCTGTTTAGCTAAACATGAGCTCATGATCTAAATTTACACAACAATGAAGAAATCAGCTACGAGGGGAGACAATCAGTAAAGACTATCAATACCAGAATTAGATTCCCAAGGCCATCCATCAATTGTTGGAATAATCAGGTGCAAGGCAGAATATATACATAAAACTGGACCTGAAACAAGGAACAAGGATGTTTTCAAAGACTGGTAGGATCTCTACATATCATTGGTAAAGCTAAATACTCAAAGGTTGTGTAATACAACAGATTAAGCATTGAGAAGAGTGAAATTATGCTGTTTTGAAAACTATGGCAGGTGAGAATTTGTGCCTAATTATAGAAGAAGATTTCCCTAAAAGATACACATTATTTCAATGACTTATTGGCTGTGAAATAAGTTAAGGGTATTTCAAATGGCTTGTCTGCAAAGAAAGGTGAGATGTAGGGAATCACAGAAAGTCGAGGGGAAAAGAGGTCAATATATACATTGCTATATGGTGAACTAAACCTTAGGCCAGCAACAATGGAGAGGACCTGACCCTTAGAAACTTACAAGTAAGCTGGAATCTTCAAAAGTTCAAATCTTTATAAGTAAAATATTTATTAAAATGAATAACCAAGTGTTTTAATTGACATCAGAAGATCAAAACAATAAACCCTGAGAACATAGAAAAAAGATAAATAAAGATATGAGCAGAACTTAATACAACAGAAAACGGATAAAATTGAGGTGATTTAGTAAGTCCAAAGAATCTTCTTTGAAAAGATTGAAAAGACACACTTTGATTAAGGAAAACAAAAACATAAGTAAAGAATATACAGAAAGAATCAGGACAATGTTATAGCAGAGAATATATGAAATGCCAGTAAATTTGAACATTTCTGTAAAGTGGACCATTTCCTAGCTCCTAAAGTTTACCAAACCTGACACAAGAGGAAATCATTTAAGGTCATCATGTCTGCCCTTGGCATTCTCGGAACGCCCTGGCCTCAGGATGCAGCCTCTGTAGTCCATGGTAACCTGCGGAGAGGGGGCGGGGCTGAGGGTGGTTGGAACTCTGCCCTCACTGAAGGAGTGGGTGTGGCCATCTCTGCTGTGACTGAACAAAGGGCAGGGGAGCAGGGGTCCAGGGCAGGGCCCTCAGAGCACGGCAGGTCCAGTGGGGTGTCACAAGCATTTAGGCCCAGGCCAAAGGGCGCCTTCTTTGTCTGCACAGCTGCCCAAACTCTCACCTTTCCACTCAGGCCGACCTCTTACTTGAAGTGTGTGTGGAACCTGTCCTCACAGTACACCTCGCTGCACAGCTAACCATAGGTCTGGGCATCGTAGCTTCCTGCCAGGTGACCGAAGTTCGCAGGCAGATGTGTCCCAGGGACACATGCAAAGAGGCTCCTGCCCGGGCCACAGGCTGCCCACAGCCCCTGCCCCAGATCGGGGGCCGCCAATCAGCCCTGTCGGATTCCCATTCCTCTAGAGGGAGTATTGGACCAACACTTGTAGAAAACGGTGTCCTCGTGGGCAACTCATTGGAGGGACACAAATAATCTTTGCCATCTTTCTGCGGAAGCTTACGAGCGTTCACACCTAAGCGTCTTACAAGGTCAGCTGTTTAGCTAAACATGAGCTCATGATCTAAATTTACACAATAATGAAGAAATCAGCTACGAGGGGAGACAATCAGTAAAGACTATCAATACCAGAATTAGATTCCCAAGGCCATCCATCAATTGTTGGAATAATCAGGTGCAAGGCAGAATATATACATAAAACTGGAACTGAAACAAGGAACAAGGATGTTTTCAAAGACTGGTAGGATCTCGAAAACATTTTTAAAGTACATGTCATTGATAAAGCTAAATACTCAAAGGTTGTGTAATACAACAGATTAAGCATTGAGAAGAGTGAAATTATGCTGTTTTGAAAACTATGGCAGGTGAGATTTTCTGCCTAATTATATAAGAAGATTTCTCTAAAAATACACATTATTTCAATGACTTATTGGCTGTGAAATAAGTTAAGGGTATTTCAAATGGCTTGTCTGCAAAGAAAGGTGAGATGTAGGGAATCACAGAAAGTCGAGGGGAAAATAGGTCAATATATACATTGCTATATGGTGAACTAAACCTTAGGCCAGCAACAATGGAGAGGACCTGACCCTTAGAAACTTACAAGTAAGCTGGAATCTTCAAAAGTTCAAATCTTTATAAGTAAAATATTTATTAAAATGAATAACCAAGTGTTTTAATTGACATCAGAAGATCAAAACAATAAACCCTGAGAACATAGAAAAAAGATAAATAAAGATATGAGCAGAACTTAATACACCAGAAAACGTATAAAATTGAGGTGATTTAGTAAGTCCAAAGAATCTTCTTTGAAAAGATTGAAAAGACACACTTTGATTAAGGAAAACAAAAACATAAGTAAAGAATATACAGAAAGAATCAGGACAATGTTATAGCAGAGAATATATGAAATGCCAGTAAATTTGAACATTTCTGTAAAGTGGACCATTTCCTAGCTCCTAAAGTTTACCAAACCTGACACAAGAGGAAATCATTTAAGGTCATCATGTCTGCCCTTGGCATTCTCGGAACGCCCTGGCCTCAGGATGCAGCCTCTGTAGTCCATGGTAACCTGCGGAGAGGGGGCGGGGCTGAGGGTGGTTGGAACTCTGGCCTCACTGAAGGAGTGGGTGTGGCCATCTCTGCTGTGACTGAACAAAGGGCAGGGGAGCAGGGGGCCCAGGGCAGGGCCCTCAGAGCACGGCAGGACCAGTGGGGTGTCACAAGCATTTAGGCCCAGTCCAAAGGGCGCCTTCTTTGTCTGCACAGCTGCCCAAACTCTCACCTTTCCACTCAGGCCGACCTCTTACTTGAAGTGTGTGTGGAACCTGTCCTCACAGTACACCTCGCTGCACAGCTAACCATAGGTCTGGGCATCGTAGCTTCCTGCCAGTTGACCGAAGTTCGCAGGCAGATGTGTCCCAGGGACACATGCAAAGAGGCTCCTGCCCGGGCCACAGGCTGCCCACTGCCCCTGCCCCAGATCGGGGGCCGCCAATCTGCCCTGTCGGAGTCCCCTTCCTCTAGAGGGAGTATTGGACCATCACTTGTAGAAAACGGTGTCCTCGTGGGCAACTCATTGGAGGGACACAAATAAATCTTTGCCGTCTTTCTGCGGAAGCTTACGAGCGTTCACACCTAAGCGTCTTACAAGGTCAGCTGTTTAGCTAAACATGAGCTCATGATCTAAATTTACACAACAATGAAGAAATCAGCTACGAGGGGAGACAATCAGTAAAGACTATCAATACCAGAATTAGATTCCCAAGGCCATCCATCAATTGTTGGAATAATCAGGTGCAAGGCAGAATATATACATAAAACTGGACCTGAAACAAGGAACAAGGATGTTTTCAAAGACTGGTAGGATCTCTACATATCATTGGTAAAGCTAAATACTCAAAGGTTGTGTAATACAACAGATTAAGCATTGAGAAGAGTGAAATTATGCTGTTTAGAAAACTATGGCAGGTGAGAATTTGTGCCTAATTATAGAAGAAGATTTCCCTAAAAGATACACATTATTTCAATGACTTATTGGCTGTGAAATAAGTTAAGGGTATTTCAAATGGCTTGTCTGCAAAGAAAGGTGAGATGTAGGGAATCACAGAAAGTCGAGGGGAAAAGAGGTCAATATATACATTGCTATATGGTGAACTAAACCTTAGGCCAGCAACAATGGAGAGGACCTGACCCTTAGAAACTTACAAGTAAGCTGGAATCTTCAAAAGTTCAAATCTTTATAAGTAAAATATTTATTAAAATGAATAACCAAGTGTTTTAATTGACATCAGAAGATCAAAACAATAAACCCTGAGAACATAGAAAAAAGATAAATAAAGATATGAGCAGAACTTAATACAACAGAAAACGGATAAAATTGAGGTGATTTAGTAAGTCCAAAGAATCTTCTTTGAAAAGATTGAAAAGACACACTTTGATTAAGGAAAACAAAAACATAAGTAAAGAATATACAGAAAGAATCAGGACAATGTTATAGCAGAGAATATATGAAATGCCAGTAAATTTGAACATTTCTGTAAAGTGGACCATTTCCTAGCTCCTAAAGTTTACCAAACCTGACACAAGAGGAAATCATTTAAGGTCATCATGTCTGCCCTTGGCATTCTCGGAACGCCCTGGCCTCAGGATGCAGCCTCTGTAGTCCATGGTAACCTGCGGAGAGGGGGCGGGGCTGAGGGTGGTTGGAACTCTGCCCTCACTGAAGGAGTGGGTGTGGCCATCTCTGCTGTGACTGAACAAAGGGCAGGGGAGCAGGGGTCCAGGGCAGGGCCCTCAGAGCACGGCAGGTCCAGTGGGGTGTCACAAGCATTTAGGCCCAGGCCAAAGGGCGCCTTCTTTGTCTGCACAGCTACCCAAACTCTCACCTTTCCACTCAGGCCGACCTCTTACTTGAAGTGTGTGTGGAACCTGTCCTCACAGTACACCTCGCTGCACAGCTAACCATAGGTCTGGGCATCGTAGCTTCCTGCCAGGTGACCGAAGTTCGCAGGCAGATGTGTCCCAGGGACACATGCAAAGAGGCTCCTGCCCGGGCCACAGGCTGCCCACAGCCCCTGCCCCAGATCGGGGGCCGCCAATCAGCCCTGTCGGATTCCCATTCCTCTAGAGGGAGTATTGGACCAACACTTGTAGAAAACGGTGTCCTCGTGGGCAACTCATTGGAGGGACACAAATAATCTTTGCCATCTTTCTGCGGAAGCTTACGAGCGTTCACACCTAAGCGTCTTACAAGGTCAGCTGTTTAGCTAAACATGAGCTCATGATCTAAATTTACACAATAATGAAGAAATCAGCTACGAGGGGAGACAATCAGTAAAGACTATCAATACCAGAATTAGATTCCCAAGGCCATCCATCAATTGTTGGAATAATCAGGTGCAAGGCAGAATATATACATAAAACTGGAACTGAAACAAGGAACAAGGATGTTTTCAAAGACTGGTAGGATCTCGAAAACATTTTTAAAGTACATGTCATTGATAAAGCTAAATACTCAAAGGTTGTGTAATACAACAGATTAAGCATTGAGAAGAGTGAAATTATGCTGTTTTGAAAACTATGGCAGGTGAGATTTTCTGCCTAATTATATAAGAAGATTTCTCTAAAAATACACATTATTTCAATGACTTATTGGCTGTGAAATAAGTTAAGGGTATTTCAAATGGCTTGTCTGCAAAGAAAGGTGAGATGTAGGGAATCACAGAAAGTCGAGGGGAAAATAGGTCAATATATACATTGCTATATGGTGAACTAAACCTTAGGCCAGCAACAATGGAGAGGACCTGACCCTTAGAAACTTACAAGTAAGCTGGAATCTTCAAAAGTTCAAATCTTTATAAGTAAAATATTTATTAAAATGAATAACCAAGTGTTTTAATTGACATCAGAAGATCAAAACAATAAACCCTGAGAACATAGAAAAAAGATAAATAAAGATATGAGCAGAACTTAATACACCAGAAAACGTATAAAATTGAGGTGATTTAGTAAGTCCAAAGAATCTTCTTTGAAAAGATTGAAAAGACACACTTTGATTAAGGAAAACAAAAACATAAGTAAAGAATATACAGAAAGAATCAGGACAATGTTATAGCAGAGAATATATGAAATGCCAGTAAATTTGAACATTTCTGTAAAGTGGACCATTTCCTAGCTCCTAAAGTTTACCAAACCTGACAGAAGAGGAAATCATTTAAGGTCATCATGTCTGCCCTTGGCATTCTCGGAACGCCCTGGCCTCAGGATGCAGCCTCTGTAGTCCATGGTAACCTGCGGAGAGGGGGCGGGGCTGAGGGTGGTTGGAACTCTGGCCTCACTGAAGGAGTGGGTGTGGCCATCTCTGCTGTGACTGAACAAAGGGCAGGGGAGCAGGGGGCCCAGGGCAGGGCCCTCAGAGCACGGCAGGACCAGTGGGGTGTCACAAGCATTTAGGCCCAGTCCAAAGGGCGCCTTCGTTGTCTGCACAGCTGCCCAAACTCTCACCTTTCCACTCAGGCCGACCTCTTACTTGAAGTGTGTGTGGAACCTGTCCTCACAGTACACCTCGCTGCACAGCTAACCATAGGTCTGGGCATCGTAGCTTCCTGCCAGGTGACCGAAGTTCGCAGGCAGATGTGTCCCAGGGACACATGCAAAGAGGCTCCTGCCCGGGCCACAGGCTGCCCACTGCCCCTGCCCCAGATCGGGGGCCGCCAATCTGCCCTGTCGGAGTCCCCTTCCTCTAGAGGGAGTATTGGACCATCACTTGTAGAAAACGGTGTCCTCGTGGGCAACTCATTGGAGGGACACAAATAAATCTTTGCCGTCTTTCTGCGGAAGCTTACGAGCGTTCACACCTAAGCGTCTTACAAGGTCAGCTGTTTAGCTAAACATGAGCTCATGATCTAAATTTACACAACAATGAAGAAATCAGCTACGAGGGGAGACAATCAGTAAAGACTATCAATACCAGAATTAGATTCCCAAGGCCATCCATCAATTGTTGGAATAATCAGGTGCAAGGCAGAATATATACATAAAACTGGACCTGAAACAAGGAACAAGGATGTTTTCAAAGACTGGTAGGATCTCTACATATCATTGGTAAAGCTAAATACTCAAAGGTTGTGTAATACAACAGATTAAGCATTGAGAAGAGTGAAATTATGCTGTTTTGAAAACTATGGCAGGTGAGAATTTGTGCCTAATTATAGAAGAAGATTTCCCTAAAAGATACACATTATTTCAATGACTTATTGGCTGTGAAATAAGTTAAGGGTATTTCAAATGGCTTGTCTGCAAAGAAAGGTGAGATGTAGGGAATCACAGAAAGTCGAGGGGAAAAGAGGTCAATATATACATTGCTATATGGTGAACTAAACCTTAGGCCAGCAACAATGGAGAGGACCTGACCCTTAGAAACTTACAAGTAAGCTGGAATCTTCAAAAGTTCAAATCTTTATAAGTAAAATATTTATTAAAATGAATAACCAAGTGTTTTAATTGACATCAGAAGATCAAAACAATAAACCCTGAGAACATAGAAAAAAGATAAATAAAGATATGAGCAGAACTTAATACAACAGAAAACGTATAAAATTGAGGTGATTTAGTAAGTCCAAAGAATCTTCTTTGAAAAGATTGAAAAGACACACTTTGATTAAGGAAAACAAAAACATAAGTAAAGAATATACAGAAAGAATCAGGACAATGTTATAGCAGAGAATATATGAAATGCCAGTAAATTTGAACATTTCTGTAAAGTGGACCATTTCCTAGCTCCTAAAGTTTACCAAACCTGACACAAGAGGAAATCATTTAAGGTCATCATGTCTGCCCTTGGCATTCTCGGAACGCCCTGGCCTCAGGATGCAGCCTCTGTAGTCCATGGTAACCTGCGGAGAGGGGGCGGGGCTGAGGGTGGTTGGAACTCTGCCCTCACTGAAGGAGTGGGTGTGGCCATCTCTGCTGTGACTGAACAAAGGGCAGGGGAGCAGGGGTCCAGGGCAGGGCCCTCAGAGCACGGCAGGTCCAGTGGGGTGTCACAAGCATTTAGGCCCAGGCCAAAGGGCGCCTTCTTTGTCTGCACAGCTGCCCAAACTCTCACCTTTCCACTCAGGCCGACCTCTTACTTGAAGTGTGTGTGGAACCTGTCCTCACAGTACACCTCGCTGCACAGCTAACCATAGGTCTGGGCATCGTAGCTTCCTGCCAGGTGACCGAAGTTCGCAGGCAGATGTGTCCCAGGGACACATGCAAAGAGGCTCCTGCCCGGGCCACAGGCTGCCCACAGCCCCTGCCCCAGATCGGGGGCCGCCAATCAGCCCTGTCGGATTCCCATTCCTCTAGAGGGAGTATTGGACCAACACTTGTAGAAAACGGTGTCCTCGTGGGCAACTCATTGGAGGGACACAAATAATCTTTGCCATCTTTCTGCTGCAGCTTACGAGTGTTCACACCTAAGCGTCTTACAAGGTCAGCTGTTTAGCTAAACATGAGCTCATGATCTAAATTTACACAATAATGAAGAAATCAGCTACGAGGGGAGACAATCAGTAAAGACTATTAATACCAGAATTAGATTCCCAAGGCCATCCATCAATTGTTGGAATAATCAGGTGCAAGGCAGAATATATACATAAAACTGGAACTGAAACAAGGAACAAGGATGTTTTCAAAGACTGGTAGGATCTCGAAAACATTTTTAAAGTACATGTCATTGATAAAGCTAAATACTCAAAGGTTGTGTAATACAGCAGATTAAGCATTGAGAAGAGTGAAATTATGCTGTTTTGAAAACTATGGCAGGTGAGATTTTCTGCCTAATTATATAAGAAGATTTCTCTAAAAAATACACATTATTTCAATGACTTATTGGCTGTGAAATAAGTTAAGGGTATTTCAAATGGCTTGTCTGCAAAGAAAGGTGAGATGTAGGGAATCACAGAAAGTCGAGGGGAAAAGAGGTCAATATATACATTGCTATATGGTGAACTAAACCTTAGGCCAGCAACAATGGAGAGGACCTGACCCTTAGAAACTTACAAGTAAGCTGGAATCTTCAAAAGTTCAAATCTTTATAAGTAAAATATTTATTAAAATGAATAACCAAGTGTTTTAATTGACATCAGAAGATCAAAACAATAAACCCTGAGAACATAGAAAAAAGATAAATAAAGATATGAGCAGAACTTAATACAACAGAAAACGTATAAAATTGAGGTGATTTAGTAAGTCCAAAGAATCTTCTTTGAAAAGATTGAAAAGACACACTTTGATTAAGGAAAACAAAAACATAAGTAAAGAATATACAGAAAGAATCAGGACAATGTTATAGCAGAGAATATATGAAATGCCAGTAAATTTGAACATTTCTGTAAAGTGGACCATTTCCTAGCTCCTAAAGTTTACCAAACCTGACACAAGAGGAAATCATTTAAGGTCATCATGTCTGCCCTTGGCATTCTCGGAACGCCCTGGCCTCAGGATGCAGCCTCTGTAGTCCATGGTAACCTGCGGAGAGGGGGCGGGGCTGAGGGTGGTTGGAACTCTGCCCTCACTGAAGGAGTGGGTGTGGCCATCTCTGCTGTGACTGAACAAAGGGCAGGGGAGCAGGGGTCCAGGGCAGGGCCCTCAGAGCACGGCAGGTCCAGTGGGGTGTCACAAGCATTTAGGCCCAGGCCAAAGGGCGCCTTCTTTGTCTGCACAGCTGCCCAAACTCTCACCTTTCCACTCAGGCCGACCTCTTACTTGAAGTGTGTGTGGAACCTGTCCTCACAGTACACCTCGCTGCACAGCTAACCATAGGTCTGGGCATCGTAGCTTCCTGCCAGGTGACCAAAGTTCGCAGGCAGATGTGTCCCAGGGACACATGCAAAGAGGCTCCTGCCCTGGCCACAGGCTGCCCACTGCCCCTGCCCCAGATCGGGGGCCGCCAATCAGCCCTGTCGGAGTCCCCTTCCTCTAGAGGGAGTATTGGACCAACACTTGTAGAAAACGGTGTCCTCGTGGGCAACTCATTGGAGGGACACAAATAAATCTTTGCCGTCTTTCTGCGGAAGCTTACGATTGTTCACACGTAAGCGTCTTACAAGGTCAGCTGTTTAGCTAAACATGAGCTCATGATCTAAATTTACACAATAATGAAGAAATCAGCTACGAGGAGAGACAATCAGTAAAGACTATCAATACCAGAATTAGATTCCCAAGGCCATCCATCAATTGTTGGAATAATCAGGTGCAAGGCAGAATATATACATAAAACTGGAACTGAAACAAGGAACAAGGATGTTTTCAAAGACTGGTAGGATCTCGAAAACATTTTTAAAGTACATGTCATTGATAAAGCTAAATACTCAAAGGTTGTGTAATACAACAGATTAAGCATTGAGAAGAGTGAAATTATGCTGTTTTGAAAACTATGGCAGGTGAGATTTTCTGCCTAATTATATAAGAAGATTTCTCTAAAATTACACATTATTTCAATGACTTATTGGCAGTGAAATAAGTTAAGGGTATTTCAAATGGCTTGTCTGCAAAGAAAGGTGAGATGTAGGGAATCACAGAAAGTCGAGGGGAAAATAGGTCAATATGTACATTGCTATATGGTGAACTAAACCTTAGGCCAGCAACAATGGAGAGGACCTGACCCTTAGAAACTTACAAGTAAGCTGGAATCTTCAAAAGTTCAAATCTTTATAAGTAAAATATTTATTAAAATGAATAACCAAGTGCTTTAATTGACATCAGAAGATCAAAACAATAAACCCTGAGAACATAGAAAAAAGATAAATAAAGATATGAGCAGAACTTAATATAACAGAAAACGAATAAAATTGAGGTGATTTAGTAAGTCCAAAGAATCTTCTTTGAAAAGATTGAAAAGACACACTTTGATTAAGGAAAACAAAAACATAAGTAAAGAATATACAGAAAGAATCAGGACAATGTTATAGCAGAGAATATATGAAATGCCAGTAAATTTGAACATTTCTGTAAAGTGGACCATTTCCTAGCTCCTAAAGTTTACCAAACCTGACACAAGAGGAAATCATTTAAGGTCATCATGTCTGCCCTTGGCATTCTCGGAACACCCTGGCCTCAGGATGCAGCCTCTGTAGTCCATGGTAACCTGCGGAGAGGGGGCGGGGCTGAGGGTGGTTGGAACTCTGCCCTCACTGAAGGAGTGGGTGTGGCCATCTCTGCTGTGACTGAACAAAAGGCAGGGGAGCAGGGGTCCAGGGCAGGGCCCTCAGAGCACGGCAGGTCCAGTGGGGTGTCACAAGCATTTAGGCCCAGGCCAAAGGGCGCCTTCTTTGTCTGCACAGCTGCCCAAACTCTCACCTTTCCACTCAGGCCGACCTCTTACTTGAAGTGTGTGTGGAACCTGTCCTCACAGTACACCTCGCTGCACAGCTAACCATAGGTCTGGGCATCGTAGCTTCCTGCCAGGTGACCGAAGTTCGCAGGCAGATGTGTCCCAGGGACACATGCAAAGAGGCTCCTGCCCGGGCCACAGGCTGCCCACTGCCCCTGCCCCAGATCGGGGGCCGCCAATCAGCCCTGTCGGAGTCCCCTTCCTCTAGAGGGAGTATTGGACCAACACTTGTAGAAAACGGTGTCCTCGTGGGCAACTCATTGGAGGGACACAAATAATCTTTGCCGTCTTTCTGCGGAAGCTTACGAGCGTTCACACCTAAGCGTCTTACAAGGTCAGCTGTTTAGCTAAACATGAGCTCATGATCTAAATTTACACAATAATGAAGAAATCAGCTACGAGGGGAGACAATCAGTAAAGACTATCAATACCAGAATTAGATTCCCAAGGCCATCCATCAATTGTTGGAATAATCAGGTGCAAGGCAGAATATATTCATAAAACTGGAACTGAAACAAGGAACAAGGATGTTTTCAAAGACTGGTAGGATCTCGAAAACATTTTTAAAGTACATGTCATTGATAAAGCTAAATACTCAAAGGTTGTGTAATACAACAGATTAAGCATTGAGAAGAGTGAAATTATGCTGTTTTGAAAACTATGGCAGGTGAGATTTTCTGCCTAATTATATAAGAAGATTTCTCTAAAAATACACATTATTTCAATGACTTATTGGCTGTGAAATAAGTTAAGGGTATTTCAAATGGCTTGTCTGCAAAGAAAGGTGAGATGTAGGGAATCACAGAAAGTCGAGGGGAAAATAGGTCAATATATACATTGCTATATGGTGAACTAAACCTTAGGCCAGCAACAATGGAGAGGACCTGACCCTTAGAAACTTACAAGTAAGCTGGAATCTTCAAAAGTTCAAATCTTTATAAGTAAAATATTTATTAAAATGAATAACCAAGTGTTTTAATTGACATCAGAAGATCAAAACAATAAACCCTGAGAACATAGAAAAAAGATAAATAAAGATATGAGCAGAACTTAATACACCAGAAAACGTATAAAATTGAGGTGATTTAGTAAGTCCAAAGAATCTTCTTTGAAAAGATTGAAAAGACACACTTTGATTAAGGAAAACAAAAACATAAGTAAAGAATATACAGAAAGAATCAGGACAATGTTATAGCAGAGAATATATGAAATGCCAGTAAATTTGAACATTTCTGTAAAGTGGACCATTTCCTAGCTCCAAAAGTTTACCAAACCTGACACAAGAGGAAATCATTTAAGGTCATCATGTCTGCCCTTGGCATTCTCGGAACGCCCTGGCCTCAGGATGCAGCCTCTGTAGTCCATGGTAACCTGCGGAGAGGGGGCGGGGCTGAGGGTGGTTGGAACTCTGGCCTCACTGAAGGAGTGGGTGTGGCCATCTCTACTGTGACTGAACAAAGGGCAGGGGAGCAGGGGGCCCAGGGCAGGGCCCTCAGAGCACGGCAGGACCAGTGGGGTGTCACAAGCATTTAGGCCCAGTCCAAAGGGCGCCTTCGTTGTCTGCACAGCTGCCCAAACTCTCACCTTTCCACTCAGGCCGACCTCTTACTTGAAGTGTGTGTGGAACCTGTCCTCACAGTACACCTCGCTGCACAGCTAACCATAGGTCTGGGCATCGTAGCTTCCTGCCAGGTGACCGAAGTTCGCAGGCAGATGTGTCCCAGGGACACATGCAAAGAGGCTCCTGCCCGGGCCACAGGCTGCCCACTGCCCCTGCCCCAGATCGGGGGCCGCCAATCAGCCCTGTCGGAGTCCCCTTCCTCTAGAGGGAGTATTGGACCAACACTTGTAGAAAACGGTGTCCTCGTGGGCAACTCATTGGAGGGACACAAATAAATCTTTGCCGTCTTTCTGCGGAAGCTTACGAGCGTTCACACCTAAGCGTCTTACAAGGTCAGCTGTTTAGCTAAACATGAGCTCATGATCTAAATTTACACAACAATGAAGAAATCAGCTACGAGGGGAGACAATCAGTAAAGACTATCAATACCAGAATTAGATTCCCAAGGCCATCCATCAATTGTTGGAATAATCAGGTGCAAGGCAGAATATATACATAAAACTGGACCTGAAACAAGGAACAAGGATGTTTTCAAAGACTGGTAGGATCTCTACATGTCATTGGTAAAGCTAAATACTCAAAGGTTGTGTAATACAACAGATTAAGCATTGAGAAGAGTGAAATTATGCTGCTTTGAAAACTATGGCAGGTGAGATTTTGTGCCTAATTGTAGAAGAAGATTTCCCTAAAAGATACACATTATTTCAATGACTTATTGGCTGTGAAATAAGTTAAGGGTATTTCAAATGGCTTGTCTGCAAAGAAAGGTGAGATGTAGGGAATCACAGAAAGTCGAGGGGAAAATAGGTCAATATATACATTGCTATATGGTGAACTAAACCTTAGGCCAGCAACAATGGAGAGGACCTGACCCTTAGAAACTTACAAGTAAGCTGGAATCTTCAAAAGTTCAAATCTTTATAAGTAAAATATTTATTAAAATGAATAACCAAGTGTTTTAATTGACATCAGAAGATCTAAACAATAAACCCTGAGAACATAGAAAAAAGATAAATAAAGATATGAGCAGAACTTAATACAACAGAAAACGTATAAAATTGAGGTGATTTAGTAAGTCCAAAGAATCTTCTTTGAAAAGATTGAAAAGACACACTTTGATTAAGGAAAACAAAAACATAAGTAAAGAATATACAGAAAGAATCAGGACAATGTTATAGCAGAGAATATATGAAATGCCAGTAAATTTCAACATTTCTGTAAAGTGGACCATTTCCTAGCTCCTAAAGTTTACCAAACCTGACACAAGAGGAAATCATTTAAGGTCATCATGTCTGCCCTTGGCATTCTCGGAACGCCCTGGCCTCAGGATGCAGCCTCTGTAGTCCATGGTAACCTGCGGAGAGGGGGCGGGGCTGAGGGTGGTTGGAACTCTGCCCTCACTGAAGGAGTGGGTGTGGCCATCTCTGCTGTGACTGAACAAAGGGCAGGGGAGCAGGGGTCCAGGGCAGGGCCCTCAGAGCACGGCAGGTCCAGTGGGGTGTCACAAGCATTTAGGCCCAGGCCAAAGGGCGCCTTCTTTGTCTGCACAGCTGCCCAAACTCTCACCTTTCCACTCAGGCCGACCTCTTACTTGAAGTGTGTGTGGAACCTGTCCTCACAGTACACCTCGCTGCACAGCTAACCATAGGTCTGGGCATCGTAGCTTCCTGCCAGGTGACCGAAGTTCGCAGGCAGATGTGTCCCAGGGACACATGCAAAGAGGCTCCTGCCCGGGCCACAGGCTGCCCACAGCCCCTGCCCCAGATCGGGGGCCGCCAATCAGCCCTGTCGGATTCCCATTCCTCTAGAGGGAGTATTGGACCAACACTTGTAGAAAACGGTGTCCTCGTGGGCAACTCATTGGAGGGACACAAATAATCTTTGCCATCTTTCTGCTGCAGCTTACGAGTGTTCACACCTAAGCGTCTTACAAGGTCAGCTGTTTAGCTAAACATGAGCTCATGATCTAAATTTACACAATAATGAAGAAATCAGCTACGAGGGGAGACAATCAGTAAAGACTATTAATACCAGAATTAGATTCCCAAGGCCATCCATCAATTGTTGGAATAATCAGGTGCAAGGCAGAATATATACATAAAACTGGAACTGAAACAAGGAACAAGGATGTTTTCAAAGACTGGTAGGATCTCGAAAACATTTTTAAAGTACATGTCATTGATAAAGCTAAATACTCAAAGGTTGTGTAATACAGCAGATTAAGCATTGAGAAGAGTGAAATTATGCTGTTTTGAAAACTATGGCAGGTGAGATTTTCTGCCTAATTATATAAGAAGATTTCTCTAAAAAATACACATTATTTCAATGACTTATTGGCTGTGAAATAAGTTAAGGGTATTTCAAATGGCTTGTCTGCAAAGAAAGGTGAGATGTAGGGAATCACAGAAAGTCGAGGGGAAAAGAGGTCAATATATACATTGCTATATGGTGAACTAAACCTTAGGCCAGCAACAATGGAGAGGACCTGACCCTTAGAAACTTACAAGTAAGCTGGAATCTTCAAAAGTTCAAATCTTTATAAGTAAAATATTTATTAAAATGAATAACCAAGTGTTTTAATTGACATCAGAAGATCAAAACAATAAACCCTGAGAACATAGAAAAAAGATAAATAAAGATATGAGCAGAACTTAATACAACAGAAAACGGATAAAATTGAGGTGATTTAGTAAGTCCAAAGAATCTTCTTTGAAAAGATTGAAAAGACACACTTTGATTAAGGAAAACAAAAACATAAGTAAAGAATATACAGAAAGAATCAGGACAATGTTATAGCAGAGAATATATGAAATGCCAGTAAATTTGAACATTTCTGTAAAGTGGACCATTTCCTAGCTCCTAAAGTTTACCAAACCTGACACAAGAGGAAATCATTTAAGGTCATCATGTCTGCCCTTGGCATTCTCGGAACGCCCTGGCCTCAGGATGCAGCCTCTGTAGTCCATGGTAACCTGCGGAGAGGGGGCGGGGCTGAGGGTGGTTGGAACTCTGCCCTCACTGAAGGAGTGGGTGTGGCCATCTCTGCTGTGACTGAACAAAGGGCAGGGGAGCAGGGGTCCAGGGCAGGGCCCTCAGAGCACGGCAGGTCCAGTGGGGTGTCACAAGCATTTAGGCCCAGGCCAAAGGGCGCCTTCTTTGTCTGCACAGCTGCCCAAACTCTCACCTTTCCACTCAGGCCGACCTCTTACTTGAAGTGTGTGTGGAACCTGTCCTCACAGTACACCTCGCTGCACAGCTAACCATAGGTCTGGGCATCGTAGCTTCCTGCCAGGTGACCAAAGTTCGCAGGCAGATGTGTCCCAGGGACACATGCAAAGAGGCTCCTGCCCTGGCCACAGGCTGCCCACTGCCCCTGCCCCAGATCGGGGGCCGCCAATCAGCCCTGTCGGAGTCCCCTTCCTCTAGAGGGAGTATTGGACCAACACTTGTAGAAAACGGTGTCCTCGTGGGCAACTCATTGGAGGGACACAAATAAATCTTTGCCGTCTTTCTGCGGAAGCTTACGATTGTTCACACGTAAGCGTCTTACAAGGTCAGCTGTTTAGCTAAACATGAGCTCATGATCTAAATTTACACAATAATGAAGAAATCAGCTACGAGGAGAGACAATCAGTAAAGACTATCAATACCAGAATTAGATTCCCAAGGCCATCCATCAATTGTTGGAATAATCAGGTGCAAGGCAGAATATATACATAAAACTGGAACTGAAACAAGGAACAAGGATGTTTTCAAAGACTGGTAGGATCTCGAAAACATTTTTAAAGTACATGTCATTGATAAAGCTAAATACTCAAAGGTTGTGTAATACAACAGATTAAGCATTGAGAAGAGTGAAATTATGCTGTTTTGAAAACTATGGCAGGTGAGATTTTCTGCCTAATTATATAAGAAGATTTCTCTAAAATTACACATTATTTCAATGACTTATTGGCAGTGAAATAAGTTAAGGGTATTTCAAATGGCTTGTCTGCAAAGAAAGGTGAGATGTAGGGAATCACAGAAAGTCGAGGGGAAAATAGGTCAATATGTACATTGCTATATGGTGAACTAAACCTTAGGCCAGCAACAATGGAGAGGACCTGACCCTTAGAAACTTACAAGTAAGCTGGAATCTTCAAAAGTTCAAATCTTTATAAGTAAAATATTTATTAAAATGAATAACCAAGTGCTTTAATTGACATCAGAAGATCAAAACAATAAACCCTGAGAACATAGAAAAAAGATAAATAAAGATATGAGCAGAACTTAATATAACAGAAAACGAATAAAATTGAGGTGATTTAGTAAGTCCAAAGAATCTTCTTTGAAAAGATTGAAAAGACACACTTTGATTAAGGAAAACAAAAACATAAGTAAAGAATATACAGAAAGAATCAGGACAATGTTATAGCAGAGAATATATGAAATGCCAGTAAATTTGAACATTTCTGTAAAGTGGACCATTTCCTAGCTCCTAAAGTTTACCAAACCTGACACAAGAGGAAATCATTTAAGGTCATCATGTCTGCCCTTGGCATTCTCGGAACACCCTGGCCTCAGGATGCAGCCTCTGTAGTCCATGGTAACCTGCGGAGAGGGGGCGGGGCTGAGGGTGGTTGGAACTCTGCCCTCACTGAAGGAGTGGGTGTGGCCATCTCTGCTGTGACTGAACAAAAGGCAGGGGAGCAGGGGTCCAGGGCAGGGCCCTCAGAGCACGGCAGGTCCAGTGGGGTGTCACAAGCATTTAGGCCCAGGCCAAAGGGCGCCTTCTTTGTCTGCACAGCTGCCCAAACTCTCACCTTTCCACTCAGGCCGACCTCTTACTTGAAGTGTGTGTGGAACCTGTCCTCACAGTACACCTCGCTGCACAGCTAACCATAGGTCTGGGCATCGTAGCTTCCTGCCAGGTGACCGAAGTTCGCAGGCAGATGTGTCCCAGGGACACATGCAAAGAGGCTCCTGCCCGGGCCACAGGCTGCCCACTGCCCCTGCCCCAGATCGGGGGCCGCCAATCAGCCCTGTCGGAGTCCCCTTCCTCTAGAGGGAGTATTGGACCAACACTTGTAGAAAACGGTGTCCTCGTGGGCAACTCATTGGAGGGACACAAATAATCTTTGCCGTCTTTCTGCGGAAGCTTACGAGCGTTCACACCTAAGCGTCTTACAAGGTCAGCTGTTTAGCTAAACATGAGCTCATGATCTAAATTTACACAATAATGAAGAAATCAGCTACGAGGGGAGACAATCAGTAAAGACTATCAATACCAGAATTAGATTCCCAAGGCCATCCATCAATTGTTGGAATAATCAGGTGCAAGGCAGAATATATTCATAAAACTGGAACTGAAACAAGGAACAAGGATGTTTTCAAAGACTGGTAGGATCTCGAAAACATTTTTAAAGTACATGTCATTGATAAAGCTAAATACTCAAAGGTTGTGTAATACAACAGATTAAGCATTGAGAAGAGTGAAATTATGCTGTTTTGAAAACTATGGCAGGTGAGATTTTCTGCCTAATTATATAAGAAGATTTCTCTAAAAATACACATTATTTCAATGACTTATTGGCTGTGAAATAAGTTAAGGGTATTTCAAATGGCTTGTCTGCAAAGAAAGGTGAGATGTAGGGAATCACAGAAAGTCGAGGGGAAAATAGGTCAATATATACATTGCTATATGGTGAACTAAACCTTAGGCCAGCAACAATGGAGAGGACCTGACCCTTAGAAACTTACAAGTAAGCTGGAATCTTCAAAAGTTCAAATCTTTATAAGTAAAATATTTATTAAAATGAATAACCAAGTGTTTTAATTGACATCAGAAGATCAAAACAATAAACCCTGAGAACATAGAAAAAAGATAAATAAAGATATGAGCAGAACTTAATACACCAGAAAACGTATAAAATTGAGGTGATTTAGTAAGTCCAAAGAATCTTCTTTGAAAAGATTGAAAAGACACACTTTGATTAAGGAAAACAAAAACATAAGTAAAGAATATACAGAAAGAATCAGGACAATGTTATAGCAGAGAATATATGAAATGCCAGTAAATTTGAACATTTCTGTAAAGTGGACCATTTCCTAGCTCCTAAAGTTTACCAAACCTGACACAAGAGGAAATCATTTAAGGTCATCATGTCTGCCCTTGGCATTCTCGGAACGCCCTGGCCTCAGGATGCAGCCTCTGTAGTCCATGGTAACCTGCGGAGAGGGGGCGGGGCTGAGGGTGGTTGGAACTCTGGCCTCACTGAAGGAGTGGGTGTGGCCATCTCTACTGTGACTGAACAAAGGGCAGGGGAGCAGGGGGCCCAGGGCAGGGCCCTCAGAGCACGGCAGGACCAGTGGGGTGTCACAAGCATTTAGGCCCAGTCCAAAGGGCGCCTTCGTTGTCTGCACAGCTGCCCAAACTCTCACCTTTCCACTCAGGCCGACCTCTTACTTGAAGTGTGTGTGGAACCTGTCCTCACAGTACACCTCGCTGCACAGCTAACCATAGGTCTGGGCATCGTAGCTTCCTGCCAGGTGACCGAAGTTCGCAGGCAGATGTGTCCCAGGGACACATGCAAAGAGGCTCCTGCCCGGGCCACAGGCTGCCCACTGCCCCTGCCCCAGATCGGGGGCCGCCAATCAGCCCTGTCGGAGTCCCCTTCCTCTAGAGGGAGTATTGGACCAACACTTGTAGAAAACGGTGTCCTCGTGGGCAACTCATTGGAGGGACACAAATAAATCTTTGCCGTCTTTCTGCGGAAGCTTACGAGCGTTCACACCTAAGCGTCTTACAAGGTCAGCTGTTTAGCTAAACATGAGCTCATGATCTAAATTTACACAACAATGAAGAAATCAGCTACGAGGGGAGACAATCAGTAAAGACTATCAATACCAGAATTAGATTCCCAAGGCCATCCATCAATTGTTGGAATAATCAGGTGCAAGGCAGAATATATACATAAAACTGGACCTGAAACAAGGAACAAGGATGTTTTCAAAGACTGGTAGGATCTCTACATGTCATTGGTAAAGCTAAATACTCAAAGGTTGTGTAATACAACAGATTAAGCATTGAGAAGAGTGAAATTATGCTGCTTTGAAAACTATGGCAGGTGAGATTTTGTGCCTAATTGTAGAAGAAGATTTCCCTAAAAGATACACATTATTTCAATGACTTATTGGCTGTGAAATAAGTTAAGGGTATTTCAAATGGCTTGTCTGCAAAGAAAGGTGAGATGTAGGGAATCACAGAAAGTCGAGGGGAAAATAGGTCAATATATACATTGCTATATGGTGAACTAAACCTTAGGCCAGCAACAATGGAGAGGACCTGACCCTTAGAAACTTACAAGTAAGCTGGAATCTTCAAAAGTTCAAATCTTTATAAGTAAAATATTTATTAAAATGAATAACCAAGTGTTTTAATTGACATCAGAAGATCTAAACAATAAACCCTGAGAACATAGAAAAAAGATAAATAAAGATATGAGCAGAACTTAATACAACAGAAAACGTATAAAATTGAGGTGATTTAGTAAGTCCAAAGAATCTTCTTTGAAAAGATTGAAAAGACACACTTTGATTAAGGAAAACAAAAACATAAGTAAAGAATATACAGAAAGAATCAGGACAATGTTATAGCAGAGAATATATGAAATGCCAGTAAATTTCAACATTTCTGTAAAGTGGACCATTTCCTAGCTCCTAAAGTTTACCAAACCTGACACAAGAGGAAATCATTTAAGGTCATCATGTCTGCCCTTGGCATTCTCGGAACGCCCTGGCCTCAGGATGCAGCCTCTGTAGTCCATGGTAACCTGCGGAGAGGGGGCGGGGCTGAGGGTGGTTGGAACTCTGCCCTCACTGAAGGAGTGGGTGTGGCCATCTCTGCTGTGACTGAACAAAGGGCAGGGGAGCAGGGGTCCAGGGCAGGGCCCTCAGAGCACGGCAGGTCCAGTGGGGTGTCACAAGCATTTAGGCCCAGGCCAAAGGGCGCCTTCTTTGTCTGCACAGCTGCCCAAACTCTCACCTTTCCACTCAGGCCGACCTCTTACTTGAAGTGTGTGTGGAACCTGTCCTCACAGTACACCTCGCTGCACAGCTAACCATAGGTCTGGGCATCGTAGCTTCCTGCCAGGTGACCGAAGTTCGCAGGCAGATGTGTCCCAGGGACACATGCAAAGAGGCTCCTGCCCGGGCCACAGGCTGCCCACAGCCCCTGCCCCAGATCGGGGGCCGCCAATCAGCCCTGTCGGATTCCCATTCCTCTAGAGGGAGTATTGGACCAACACTTGTAGAAAACGGTGTCCTCGTGGGCAACTCATTGGAGGGACACAAATAATCTTTGCCATCTTTCTGCTGCAGCTTACGAGTGTTCACACCTAAGCGTCTTACAAGGTCAGCTGTTTAGCTAAACATGAGCTCATGATCTAAATTTACACAATAATGAAGAAATCAGCTACGAGGGGAGACAATCAGTAAAGACTATTAATACCAGAATTAGATTCCCAAGGCCATCCATCAATTGTTGGAATAATCAGGTGCAAGGCAGAATATATACATAAAACTGGAACTGAAACAAGGAACAAGGATGTTTTCAAAGACTGGTAGGATCTCGAAAACATTTTTAAAGTACATGTCATTGATAAAGCTAAATACTCAAAGGTTGTGTAATACAGCAGATTAAGCATTGAGAAGAGTGAAATTATGCTGTTTTGAAAACTATGGCAGGTGAGATTTTCTGCCTAATTATATAAGAAGATTTCTCTAAAAAATACACATTATTTCAATGACTTATTGGCTGTGAAATAAGTTAAGGGTATTTCAAATGGCTTGTCTGCAAAGAAAGGTGAGATGTAGGGAATCACAGAAAGTCGAGGGGAAAAGAGGTCAATATATACATTGCTATATGGTGAACTAAACCTTAGGCCAGCAACAATGGAGAGGACCTGACCCTTAGAAACTTACAAGTAAGCTGGAATCTTCAAAAGTTCAAATCTTTATAAGTAAAATATTTATTAAAATGAATAACCAAGTGTTTTAATTGACATCAGAAGATCAAAACAATAAACCCTGAGAACATAGAAAAAAGATAAATAAAGATATGAGCAGAACTTAATACAACAGAAAACGTATAAAATTGAGGTGATTTAGTAAGTCCAAAGAATCTTCTTTGAAAAGATTGAAAAGACACACTTTGATTAAGGAAAACAAAAACATAAGTAAAGAATATACAGAAAGAATCAGGACAATGTTATAGCAGAGAATATATGAAATGCCAGTAAATTTGAACATTTCTGTAAAGTGGACCATTTCCTAGCTCCTAAAGTTTACCAAACCTGACACAAGAGGAAATCATTTAAGGTCATCATGTCTGCCCTTGGCATTCTCGGAACGCCCTGGCCTCAGGATGCAGCCTCTGTAGTCCATGGTAACCTGCGGAGAGGGGGCGGGGCTGAGGGTGGTTGGAACTCTGCCCTCACTGAAGGAGTGGGTGTGGCCATCTCTGCTGTGACTGAACAAAGGGCAGGGGAGCAGGGGTCCAGGGCAGGGCCCTCAGAGCACGGCAGGTCCAGTGGGGTGTCACAAGCATTTAGGCCCAGGCCAAAGGGCGCCTTCTTTGTCTGCACAGCTGCCCAAACTCTCACCTTTCCACTCAGGCCGACCTCTTACTTGAAGTGTGTGTGGAACCTGTCCTCACAGTACACCTCGCTGCACAGCTAACCATAGGTCTGGGCATCGTAGCTTCCTGCCAGGTGACCAAAGTTCGCAGGCAGATGTGTCCCAGGGACACATGCAAAGAGGCTCCTGCCCTGGCCACAGGCTGCCCACTGCCCCTGCCCCAGATCGGGGGCCGCCAATCAGCCCTGTCGGAGTCCCCTTCCTCTAGAGGGAGTATTGGACCAACACTTGTAGAAAACGGTGTCCTCGTGGGCAACTCATTGGAGGGACACAAATAAATCTTTGCCGTCTTTCTGCGGAAGCTTACGATTGTTCACACGTAAGCGTCTTACAAGGTCAGCTGTTTAGCTAAACATGAGCTCATGATCTAAATTTACACAATAATGAAGAAATCAGCTACGAGGAGAGACAATCAGTAAAGACTATCAATACCAGAATTAGATTCCCAAGGCCATCCATCAATTGTTGGAATAATCAGGTGCAAGGCAGAATATATACATAAAACTGGAACTGAAACAAGGAACAAGGATGTTTTCAAAGACTGGTAGGATCTCGAAAACATTTTTAAAGTACATGTCATTGATAAAGCTAAATACTCAAAGGTTGTGTAATACAACAGATTAAGCATTGAGAAGAGTGAAATTATGCTGTTTTGAAAACTATGGCAGGTGAGATTTTCTGCCTAATTATATAAGAAGATTTCTCTAAAATTACACATTATTTCAATGACTTATTGGCAGTGAAATAAGTTAAGGGTATTTCAAATGGCTTGTCTGCAAAGAAAGGTGAGATGTAGGGAATCACAGAAAGTCGAGGGGAAAATAGGTCAATATGTACATTGCTATATGGTGAACTAAACCTTAGGCCAGCAACAATGGAGAGGACCTGACCCTTAGAAACTTACAAGTAAGCTGGAATCTTCAAAAGTTCAAATCTTTATAAGTAAAATATTTATTAAAATGAATAACCAAGTGCTTTAATTGACATCAGAAGATCAAAACAATAAACCCTGAGAACATAGAAAAAAGATAAATAAAGATATGAGCAGAACTTAATATAACAGAAAACGAATAAAATTGAGGTGATTTAGTAAGTCCAAAGAATCTTCTTTGAAAAGATTGAAAAGACACACTTTGATTAAGGAAAACAAAAACATAAGTAAAGAATATACAGAAAGAATCAGGACAATGTTATAGCAGAGAATATATGAAATGCCAGTAAATTTGAACATTTCTGTAAAGTGGACCATTTCCTAGCTCCTAAAGTTTACCAAACCTGACACAAGAGGAAATCATTTAAGGTCATCATGTCTGCCCTTGGCATTCTCGGAACACCCTGGCCTCAGGATGCAGCCTCTGTAGTCCATGGTAACCTGCGGAGAGGGGGCGGGGCTGAGGGTGGTTGGAACTCTGCCCTCACTGAAGGAGTGGGTGTGGCCATCTCTGCTGTGACTGAACAAAAGGCAGGGGAGCAGGGGTCCAGGGCAGGGCCCTCAGAGCACGGCAGGTCCAGTGGGGTGTCACAAGCATTTAGGCCCAGGCCAAAGGGCGCCTTCTTTGTCTGCACAGCTGCCCAAACTCTCACCTTTCCACTCAGGCCGACCTCTTACTTGAAGTGTGTGTGGAACCTGTCCTCACAGTACACCTCGCTGCACAGCTAACCATAGGTCTGGGCATCGTAGCTTCCTGCCAGGTGACCGAAGTTCGCAGGCAGATGTGTCCCAGGGACACATGCAAAGAGGCTCCTGCCCGGGCCACAGGCTGCCCACTGCCCCTGCCCCAGATCGGGGGCCGCCAATCAGCCCTGTCGGAGTCCCCTTCCTCTAGAGGGAGTATTGGACCAACACTTGTAGAAAACGGTGTCCTCGTGGGCAACTCATTGGAGGGACACAAATAATCTTTGCCGTCTTTCTGCGGAAGCTTACGAGCGTTCACACCTAAGCGTCTTACAAGGTCAGCTGTTTAGCTAAACATGAGCTCATGATCTAAATTTACACAATAATGAAGAAATCAGCTACGAGGGGAGACAATCAGTAAAGACTATCAATACCAGAATTAGATTCCCAAGGCCATCCATCAATTGTTGGAATAATCAGGTGCAAGGCAGAATATATTCATAAAACTGGAACTGAAACAAGGAACAAGGATGTTTTCAAAGACTGGTAGGATCTCGAAAACATTTTTAAAGTACATGTCATTGATAAAGCTAAATACTCAAAGGTTGTGTAATACAACAGATTAAGCATTGAGAAGAGTGAAATTATGCTGTTTTGAAAACTATGGCAGGTGAGATTTTCTGCCTAATTATATAAGAAGATTTCTCTAAAAATACACATTATTTCAATGACTTATTGGCTGTGAAATAAGTTAAGGGTATTTCAAATGGCTTGTCTGCAAAGAAAGGTGAGATGTAGGGAATCACAGAAAGTCGAGGGGAAAATAGGTCAATATATACATTGCTATATGGTGAACTAAACCTTAGGCCAGCAACAATGGAGAGGACCTGACCCTTAGAAACTTACAAGTAAGCTGGAATCTTCAAAAGTTCAAATCTTTATAAGTAAAATATTTATTAAAATGAATAACCAAGTGTTTTAATTGACATCAGAAGATCAAAACAATAAACCCTGAGAACATAGAAAAAAGATAAATAAAGATATGAGCAGAACTTAATACACCAGAAAACGTATAAAATTGAGGTGATTTAGTAAGTCCAAAGAATCTTCTTTGAAAAGATTGAAAAGACACACTTTGATTAAGGAAAACAAAAACATAAGTAAAGAATATACAGAAAGAATCAGGACAATGTTATAGCAGAGAATATATGAAATGCCAGTAAATTTGAACATTTCTGTAAAGTGGACCATTTCCTAGCTCCTAAAGTTTACCAAACCTGACACAAGAGGAAATCATTTAAGGTCATCATGTCTGCCCTTGGCATTCTCGGAACGCCCTGGCCTCAGGATGCAGCCTCTGTAGTCCATGGTAACCTGCGGAGAGGGGGCGGGGCTGAGGGTGGTTGGAACTCTGGCCTCACTGAAGGAGTGGGTGTGGCCATCTCTACTGTGACTGAACAAAGGGCAGGGGAGCAGGGGGCCCAGGGCAGGGCCCTCAGAGCACGGCAGGACCAGTGGGGTGTCACAAGCATTTAGGCCCAGTCCAAAGGGCGCCTTCGTTGTCTGCACAGCTGCCCAAACTCTCACCTTTCCACTCAGGCCGACCTCTTACTTGAAGTGTGTGTGGAACCTGTCCTCACAGTACACCTCGCTGCACAGCTAACCATAGGTCTGGGCATCGTAGCTTCCTGCCAGGTGACCGAAGTTCGCAGGCAGATGTGTCCCAGGGACACATGCAAAGAGGCTCCTGCCCGGGCCACAGGCTGCCCACTGCCCCTGCCCCAGATCGGGGGCCGCCAATCAGCCCTGTCGGAGTCCCCTTCCTCTAGAGGGAGTATTGGACCAACACTTGTAGAAAACGGTGTCCTCGTGGGCAACTCATTGGAGGGACACAAATAAATCTTTGCCGTCTTTCTGCGGAAGCTTACGAGCGTTCACACCTAAGCGTCTTACAAGGTCAGCTGTTTAGCTAAACATGAGCTCATGATCTAAATTTACACAATAATGAAGAAATCAGCTACGAGGGGAGACAATCAGTAAAGACTATCAATACCAGAATTAGATTCCCAAGGCCATCCATCAATTGTTGGAATAATCAGGTGCAAGGCAGAATATATACATAAAACTGGACCTGAAACAAGGAACAAGGATGTTTTCAAAGACTGGTAGGATCTCTACATGTCATTGGTAAAGCTAAATACTCAAAGGTTGTGTAATACAACAGATTAAGCATTGAGAAGAGTGAAATTATGCTGCTTTGAAAACTATGGCAGGTGAGATTTTGTGCCTAATTGTAGAAGAAGATTTCCCTAAAAGATACACATTATTTCAATGACTTATTGGCTGTGAAATAAGTTAAGGGTATTTCAAATGGCTTGTCTGCAAAGAAAGGTGAGATGTAGGGAATCACAGAAAGTCGAGGGGAAAATAGGTCAATATATACATTGCTATATGGTGAACTAAACCTTAGGCCAGCAACAATGGAGAGGACCTGACCCTTAGAAACTTACAAGTAAGCTGGAATCTTCAAAAGTTCAAATCTTTATAAGTAAAATATTTATTAAAATGAATAACCAAGTGTTTTAATTGACATCAGAAGATCTAAACAATAAACCCTGAGAACATAGAAAAAAGATAAATAAAGATATGAGCAGAACTTAATACAACAGAAAACGTATAAAATTGAGGTGATTTAGTAAGTCCAAAGAATCTTCTTTGAAAAGATTGAAAAGACACACTTTGATTAAGGAAAACAAAAACATAAGTAAAGAATATACAGAAAGAATCAGGACAATGTTATAGCAGAGAATATATGAAATGCCAGTAAATTTGAACATTTCTGTAAAGTGGACCATTTCCTAGCTCCTAAAGTTTACCAAACCTGACACAAGAGGAAATCATTTAAGGTCATCATGTCTGCCCTTGGCATTCTCGGAACGCCCTGGCCTCAGGATGCAGCCTCTGTAGTCCATGGTAACCTGCGGAGAGGGGGCGGGGCTGAGGGTGGTTGGAACTCTGCCCTCACTGAAGGAGTGGGTGTGGCCATCTCTGCTGTGACTGAACAAAGGGCAGGGGAGCAGGGGTCCAGGGCAGGGCCCTCAGAGCACGGCAGGTCCAGTGGGGTGTCACAAGCATTTAGGCCCAGGCCAAAGGGCGCCTTCTTTGTCTGCACAGCTGCCCAAACTCTCACCTTTCCACTCAGGCCGACCTCTTACTTGAAGTGTGTGTGGAACCTGTCCTCACAGTACACCTCGCTGCACAGCTAACCATAGGTCTGGGCATCGTAGCTTCCTGCCAGGTGACCGAAGTTCGCAGGCAGATGTGTCCCAGGGACACATGCAAAGAGGCTCCTGCCCGGGCCACAGGCTGCCCACAGCCCCTGCCCCAGATCGGGGGCGGCCAATCAGCCCTGTCGGAGTCCCCTTCCTCTAGAGGGAGTATTGGACCAACACTTGTAGAAAACGGTGTCCTCGTGGGCAACTCATTGGAGGGACACAAATAATCTTTGCCGTCTTTCTGCGGAAGCTTACGAGCGTTCACACCTAAGCGTCTTACAAGGTCAGCTGTTTAGCTAAACATGAGCTCATGATCTAAATTTACACAATAATGAAGAAATCAGCTACGAGGGGAGACAATCAGTAAAGACTATCAATACCAGAATTAGATTCCCAAGGCCATCCATCAATTGTTGGAATAATCAGGTGCAAGGCAGAATATATACATAAAACTGGAACTGAAACAAGGAACAAGGATGTTTTCAAAGACTGGTAGGATCTCTAAAACATTTTTAAAGTACATGTCATTGATAAAGCTAAATACTCAAAGGTTGTGTAATACAACAGATTAAGCATTGAGAAGAGTGAAATTATGCTGTTTTGAAAACTATGGCAGGTGAGATTTTCTGCCTAATTATATAAGAAGATTTCTCTAAAAATACACATTATTTCAATGACTTATTGGCTGTGAAATAAGTTAAGGGTATTTCAAATGGCTTGTCTGCAAAGAAAGGTGAGATGTAGGGAATCACAGAAAGTCGAGGGGAAAATAGGTCAATATATACATTGCTATATGGTGAACTAAACCTTAGGCCAGCAACAATGGAGAGGACCTGACCCTTAGAAACTTACAAGTAAGCTGGAATCTTCAAAAGTTCAAATCTTTATAAGTAAAATATTTATTAAAATGAATAACCAAGTGTTTTAATTGACATCAGAAGATCAAAACAATAAACCCTGAGAACATAGAAAAAAGATAAATAAAGATATGAGCAGAACTTAATACACCAGAAAACGTATAAAATTGAGGTGATTTAGTAAGTCCAAAGAATCTTCTTTGAAAAGATTGAAAAGACACACTTTGATTAAGGAAAACAAAAACATAAGTAAAGAATATACAGAAAGAATCAGGACAATGTTATAGCAGAGAATATATGAAATGCCAGTAAATTTGAACATTTCTGTAAAGTGGACCATTTCCTAGCTCCTAAAGTTTACCAAACCTGACACAAGAGGAAATCATTTAAGGTCATCATGTCTGCCCTTGGCATTCTCGGAACGCCCTGGCCTCAGGATGCAGCCTCTGTAGTCCATGGTAACCTGCGGAGAGGGGGCGGGGCTGAGGGTGGTTGGAACTCTGCCCTCACTGAAGGAGTGGGTGTGCCCATCTCTGATGTGACTGAACAAAAGGCAGGGGAGCAGGGGTCCAGGGCAGGGCCCTCAGAGCACGGCAGGTCCAGTGGGGTGTCACAAGCATTTAGGCCCAGGCCAAAGGGCGCCTTCTTTGTCTGCACAGCTGCCCAAACTCTCACCTTTCCACTCAGGCCGACCTCTTACTTGAAGTGTGTGTGGAACCTGTCCTCACAGTACACCTCGCTGCACAGCTAACCATAGGTCTGGGCATCGTAGCTTCCTGCCAGGTGACCAAAGTTCGCAGGCAGATGTGTCCCAGGGACACATGCAAAGAGGCTCCTGCCCTGGCCACAGGCTGCCCACTGCCCCTGCCCCAGATCGGGGGCCGCCAATCAGCCCTGTCGGAGTCCCCTTCCTCTAGAGGGAGTATTGGACCAACACTTGTAGAAAACGGTGTCCTCGTGGGCAACTCATTGGAGGGACACAAATAAATCTTTGCCGTCTTTCTGCGGAAGCTTACGATTGTTCACACGTAAGCGTCTTACAAGGTCAGCTGTTTAGCTAAACATGAGCTCATGATCTAAATTTACACAATAATGAAGAAATCAGCTACGAGGAGAGACAATCAGTAAAGACTATCAATACCAGAATTAGATTCCCAAGGCCATCCATCAATTGTTGGAATAATCAGGTGCAAGGCAGAATATATACATAAAACTGGAACTGAAACAAGGAACAAGGATGTTTTCAAAGACTGGTAGGATCTCTAAAACATTTTTAAAGTACATGTCATTGATAAAGCTAAATACTCAAAGGTTGTGTAATACAACAGATTAAGCATTGAGAAGAGTGAAATTATGCTGTTTTGAAAACTATGGCAGGTGAGATTTTCTGCCTAATTATATAAGAAGATTTCTCTAAAATTACACATTATTTCAATGACTTATTGGCAGTGAAATAAGTTAAGGGTATTTCAAATGGCTTGTCTGCAAAGAAAGGTGAGATGTAGGGAATCACAGAAAGTCGAGGGGAAAATAGGTCAATATATACATTGCTATATGGTGAACTAAACCTTAGGCCAGCAACAATGGAGAGGACCTGACCCTTAGAAACTTACAAGTAAGCTCGAATCTTCAAAAGTTCAAATCTTTATAAGTAAAATATTTATTAAAATGAATAACCAAGTGTTTTAATTGACATCAGAAGATCAAAAAAATAAACCCTGAGAACATAGAAAAAAGATAAATAAAGATATGAGCAGAACTTAATATAACAGAAAACGAATAAAATTGAGGTGATTTAGTAAGTCCAAAGAATCTTCTTTGAAAAGATTAAAAAGACACACTTTGATTAAGGAAAACAAAAACATAAGTATAGAATATACAGAAAGAATCAGGACAATGTTTTAGAAAAGAATATATGAAATGCCAGTAAATTTGAACATTTCTGTAAAGTGGACCAGTTCCTAGCTCCTAAAGTTTACCAAACCTGACACAAGAGGAAATCATTTAAGGTCATCATGTCTGCCCTTGGCATTCTCGGAACACCCTGGCCTCAGGATGCAGCCTCTCTAGTCCATGGTAACCTGCGGAGAGGGGGCGGGGCTGAGGGTGGTTGGAACTCTGGCCTCACTGAAGGAGTGGGTGTGGCCATCTCTGCTGTGACTGAACAAAAGGCAGGGGAGCAGGGGTCCAGGGCAGGGCCCTCAGAGCACGGCAGGTCCAGTGGGGAGTCACAAGCATTTAGGCCCAGGCCAAAGGGCGCCTTCTTTGTCTGCACAGCTGCCCAAACTCTCACCTTTCCACTCAGGCCGACCTCTTACTTGAAGTGTGTGTGGACCTGTCCTCACAGTACACCTCGCTGCACAGCTAACCATAGGTCTGGGCATCGTAGCTTCCTGCCAGGTGACCGAAGTTCGCAGGCAGATGTGTCCCAGGGACACATGCAAAGAGGCTCCTGCCCGGGCCACAGGCTGCCCACTGCCCCTGCCCCAGATCGGGGGCCGCCAATCAGCCCTGTCGGAGTCCCCTTCCTCTAGAGGGAGTATTGGACCAACACTTGTAGAAAACGGTGTCCTCGTGGGCAACTCATTGGAGGGACACAAATAATCTTTGCCGTCTTTCTGCGGAAGCTTACGAGCGTTCACACGTAAGCGTCTTACAAGGTCAGCTGTTTAGCTAAACATGAGCTCATCATCTAAATTTACACAATAATGAAGAAATCAGCTACGAGGGGAGACAATCAGTAAAGACTATCAATACCAGAATTAGATTCCCAAGGCCATCCATCAATTGTTGGAATAATCAGGTGCAAGGCAGAATATATACATAAAACTGGAACTGAAACAAGGAACAAGGATGTTTTCAAAGACTGGTAGGATCTCTAAAACATTTTTAAAGTACATGTCATTGATAAAGCTAAATACTCAAAGGTTGTGTAATACAACAGATTAAACATTGAGAAGAGTGAAATTATGCTGTTTTGAAAACTATGGCAGGTGAGATTTTCTGCCTAATTATATAAGAAGATTTCTCTAAAAATACACATTATTTCAATGACTTATTGGCTGTGAACTAAGTTAAGGGTATTTCAAATGGCTTGTCTGCAAAGAAAGGTGAGATGTAGGGAATCACAGAAAGTCGAGGGGAAAATAGGTCAATATATACATTGCTATATGGTGAACTAAACCTTAGGCCAGCAACAATGGAGAGGACCTGACCCTTAGAAACTTACAAGTAAGCTGTAATCTTCAAAAGTTCAATTTTTATAAGTAAAATATTTATTAAAATGAATAACCAAGTGTTTTAATTGACATCAGAAGATCAAAACAATAAACCCTGAGAACATAGAAAAAAGATAAATAAAGATATGAGCAGAACTTAATACACCAGAAAACGTATAAAATTGAGGTGATTTAGTAAGTCCAAAGAATCTTCTTTGAAAAGATTGAAAAGACACACTTTGATTAAGGAAAACAAAAACATAAGTAAAGAATATACAGAAAGAATCAGGACAATGTTATAGCAGAGAATATATGAAATGCCAGTAAATTTGAACATTTCTGTAAAGTGGACCATTTCCTAGCTCCTAAAGTTTACCAAACCTGACACAAGAGGAAATCATTTAAGGTCATCATGTCTGCCCTTGGCATTCTCGGAACACCCTGGCCTCAGGATGCAGCCTCTGTAGTCCATGGTAACCTGTGGAGAGGGGGCGGGGCTGAGGTTGGTTGGAACACTGCCCTCACTGAAGGAGTGGGTGTGGCCATCTCTGCTGTGACTGAACAAAGGGCAGGGGAGCAGGGGGCCCAGGGCAGGGCCCTCAGAGCACGGCAGGTCCAGTGGGGTGTCACAAGCATTTAGGCCCAGGCCAAAGGGCGCCTTCTTTGTCTGCACAGCTGCCCAAACTCTCACCTTTCCACTCAGGCCGACCTCTTACTTGAAGTGTGTGTGGAACCTGTCCTCACAGTACACCTCGCTGCACAGCTAACCATAGGTCTGGGCATCGTAGCTTCCTGCCAGGTGACCGAAGTTCGCAGGCAGATGTGTCCCAGGGACACATGCAAAGAGGCTCCTGCGCGGGCCACTGGCTGCCCACTGCCCCTGCCCCAGATCGGGGGCCGCCAATCAGCCCTGTCAGAGTCCCCTTCCTGTAGAGGGAGTATTGGACCAACACTTGTTGAAAACGGTGTCCTCGTGGGCAACTCATTGGAGGGACACAAATAAATTTTGCCGACTTTCTCCTGAAGCTTACGAGCGTTCAAACCTAAGCATCTTACAAGGTCAGCTGTTTAGCTAAACATGAGCTCATGATCTAAATTTACACAATAATGAAAAAATCAGCTACGAGGGGAGACAATCAGTAAAGACTATCAATACCAGAATTAGATTCCCAAGGCCATCCATCAATTGTTGGAATAATCAGGTGCAAGGCAGAGTATATACATAAAACTGGAACTGAAACAAGGAACAAGGATGTTTTCAAAGACTGGTAGGATCTCTAAAACTTTTTTAAAGTACATGTCATTGATAAAGCTAAATACTCAAAGGTTGTGTAATACAACAGATTAAGCAATGAGAAGAGTGAAATTATGCTGTTTTGAAAACTATGGCAGGTGAGATTTTCTGCCTAATTATATAAGAAAATTTCTCTAAAAAATGCACATTATTTCAATGACTTATTGGCTGTGAAATAAGTTAAGGGTATTTCAAATGGCTTGTCTGCAAAGAAAGGTGAGATGTAGGGAATCACAGAAAGTCGAGGGGAAAATAGGTCAATATATACATTGCTATATGGTGAACTAAGTCTTAGGCCAGCAACAATGGAGAGGACTTGACCCTTAGAAACTTACAAGTAAGCTGGAATCTTCAAAAGTTCAAATCTTTATAAGTAAAATATTTATTAAAATGAATAACCAAGTGTTTTAATTGACATCAGAAGATCTAAACAATAAACCCTGAGAACATAGAAAAAAGATAAATAAAGATATGAGCAGAACTTAATACAACAGAAAACGTATAAAATTGAGGTGATTTAGTAAGTCCAAAGAATCTTCTTTGAAAAGATTGAAAAGACACACTTTGATTAAGGAAAACAAAAACATAAGTAAAGAATATACAGAAAGAATCAGGACAATGTTATAGCAGAGAATATATGAAATGCCAGTAAATTTCAACATTTCTGTAAAGTGGACCATTTCCTAGCTCCTAAAGTTTACCAATCCTGACACAAGAGGAAATCATTTAAGGTCATCATGTCTGCCCTTGGCATTCTCGGAACGCCCTGGCCTCAGGATGCAGCCTCTGTAGTCCATGGTAACCTGTGGAGAGGGGGCGGGGCTGAGGGTGGTTGGAACTCTGCCCTCACTGAAGGAGTGGGTGTGGCCATCTCTGCTGTGACTGAACAAAGGGCAGGGGAGCAGGGGGCCCAGGGCAGGGCCCTCAGAGCACGGCAGGTCCAGTGGGGTGTCACAAGCATTTAGGCCCAGGCCAAAGGGCGCCTTCTTTGTCTGCACAGCTGCCCAAACTCTCACCTTTCCACTCAGGCCGACCTCTTACTTGAAGTGTGTGTGGAACCTGTCCTCACAGTACACCTCGCTGCACAGATAACCATAGGTCTGGGCATCGTAGCTTCCTGCCAGGTGACCGAAGTTCGCAGGCAGATGTGTCCCAGGGACACATGCAAAGAGGCTCCTGCCCGGGCCACTGGCTGCCCACTGCCCCTGCCCCAGATCGGGGGCCGCCAATCAGCCCTGTCAGAGTCCCCATCCTGTAGAGGGAGTATTGGACCAACACTTGTAGAAAACGGTGTCCTCGTGGGCAACTCATTGGAGGGACACAAATAAATTTTGCCGACTTTCTCCTGAAGCTTACGAGCGTTCACACCTAAGCATCTTACAAGGTCAGCTGTTTAGCTAAACATGAGCTCATGATCTAAATTTACACAATAATGAAAAAATCAGCTACGAGGGGAGACAATCAGTAAAGACTATCAATACCAGAATTAGATTCCCAAGGCCATCCATCAATTGTTGGAATAATCAGGTGCAAGGCAGAATATATACATAAACTGGAACTGAAACAAGGAACAAGGATGTTTTCAAAGACTGGTAGGATCTCTAAAACATTTTTAAAGTACATGTCATTGATAAAGCTAAATACTCAAAGGTTGTGTAATACAACAGATTAAGCATTGAGAAGAGTGAATTTATGCTGTTTTGAAAACTATGGCAGGTGAGATTTTCTGCCTAATTATATAAGAAGATTTCTCTAAAAATACACATTATTTCAATGACTTATTGGCTGTGAAATAAGTTAAGGGTATATCAAATGGCTTGTTTGCAAAGAAAGGTGAGATGTAGGGAATCACAGAAAGTCGAGGGGAAAATAGGTCAATATATACATTGCTATATGGTTAACTAAACGTTAGGCCAGCAACAATGGAGAGGACCTGACCCTTAGAAACTTACAAGTAAGCTGGAATCTTCAAAAGTTCAAATCTTTATAAGTAAAATATTTATTAAAATGAATAACCAAGTGTTTTAATTGACATCAGAAGATCAAAACAATAAACCCTGAGAACATAGGAAAAAGATAAATAAAGTTATGAGCAGAACTTAATACAACAGAAAACGTATAAAATTCAGGTGATTTAGTAAGTCCAAAGAATCTTCTTTGAAAAGATTGAAGAGACACACTTTGATTAAGGAAAACAAAAACATAAGTAAAGAATATACAGAAAGAATCAGGACAATGTTATAGCAGAGAATATATGAAATGCCAGTAAATTTGAACATTTCTGTAAAGTGGACCATTTCCTAGCTCCTAAAGTTTACAAACCTGACACAAGAGGAAATCATTTAAGGTCATCATGTCTGCCCTTGGCATTCTCGGAACGCCCTGGCCTCAGGATGCAGCCTCTGTAGTCCATGGTAACCTGCGGAGAGGGGGCGGGGCTGAGGGTGGTTGGAACTCTGGCCTCACTGAAGGAGTGGGTGTGGCCATCTCTGCTGTGACTGAACAAAGGGCAGGGGAGCAGGGGGCCCAGGGCAGGGCCCTCAGAGCACGGCAGGTCCAGTGGTGTGTCACAAGCATTTAGGCCCAGGCCAAAGGGCGCCTTCTTTGTCTGCACAGCTGCCCAAACTCTCACCTTTCCACTCAGGCCGACCTCTTACTTGAAGTGTGTGTGGAACCTGTCCTCACAGTACACCATGCTGCACAGCTAACCATAGGACTGGGCATCGTAGCTTCCTGCCAGGTGACCGAAGTTCGCAGGCAGATGTGTCCCAGGGACACATGCAAAGAGGCTCCTGCCCGGGCCACAGGCTGCCCACAGCCCCTGCCCCAGATTGGGGGCCACCAAACATCCGTGTCAGAGTCCCCTGCCTCTAGAGGGAGTATTGGACCAACACTTGTAGAAAACGGTGTCCTCGTGGGCAACTCATTGGAGGGACACAAATAAATTTTGCCGACTTTCTCCTGAAGCTTGCGAGCGTACACACCTAAGCGTCTTACAAGGTCAGCTGTTTAGCTAAACATGAGCTCATGATCTAAATTTACACAATAATGAAGAAATCAGCTACGAGGGGAGACAATCAGTAAAGACTATCAATACCAGAATTAGATTCCCAAGGCCATCCATCAATTGTTGGAATAATCAGGTGCAAGGCAGAATATATACATAAAACTGGAACTGAAACAAGGAACAAGGATGTTTTCAAAGACTGGTAGGATCTCGAAAACATTTTTAAAGTACATGACATTGATAAAGCTAAATACTCAAAGGTTGTGTAATACAACAGATTAAGCATTGAGAAGAGTGAAATTATGCTGTTTTGAAAACTATGGCAGGTGAGATTTTCTGCCTAATTATATAAGAAGATTTCTCTAAAAATACACATTATTTCAATGACTTATTGGCTGTGAACTAAGTTAAGGGTATTTCAAATGGCTTGTCTGCAAAGAAAGGTGAGATGTAGGGAATCACAGAAAGTCGAGGGGAAAATAGGTCAATATATACATTGCTATATGGTGAACTAAACCTTAGGCCAGCAACAATGGAGAGGACCTGACCCTTAGAAACTTACAAGTAAGCTCGAATCTTCAAAAGTTCAAATCTTTATAAGTAAAATATTTATTAAAATGAATAACCAAGTGTTTTAATTGACATCAGAAGATCAAAAAAATAAACCCTGAGAACATAGAAAAAAGATAAATAAAGATATGAGCAGAACTTAATATAACAGAAAACGAATAAAATTGAGGTGATTTAGTAAGTCCAAAGAATCTTCTTTGAAAAGATTAAAAAGACACACTTTGATTAAGGAAAACAAAAACATAAGTATAGAATATACAGAAAGAATCAGGACAATGTTTTAGAAAAGAATATATGAAATGCCAGTAAATTTGAACATTTCTGTAAAGTGGACCAGTTCCTAGCTCCTAAAGTTTACCAAACCTGACACAAGAGGAAATCATTTAAGGTCATCATGTCTGCCCTTGGCATTCTCGGAACACCCTGGCCTCAGGATGCAGCCTCTCTAGTCCATGGTAACCTGCGGAGAGGGGGCGGGGCTGAGGGTGGTTGGAACTCTGGCCTCACTGAAGGAGTGGGTGTGGCCATCTCTGCTGTGACTGAACAAAAGGCAGGGGAGCAGGGGTCCAGGGCAGGGCCCTCAGAGCACGGCAGGTCCAGTGGGGAGTCACAAGCATTTAGGCCCAGGCCAAAGGGCGCCTTCTTTGTCTGCACAGCTGCCCAAACTCTCACCTTTCCACTCAGGCCGACCTCTTACTTGAAGTGTGTGTGGAACCTGTCCTCACAGTACACCTCGCTGCACAGCTAACCATAGGTCTGGGCATCGTAGCTTCCTGCCAGGTGACCGAAGTTCGCAGGCAGATGTGTCCCAGGGACACATGCAAAGAGGCTCCTGCCCGGGCCACAGGCTGCCCACAGCCCCTGCCCCAGATCGGGGGCGGCCAATCAGCCCTGTCGGAGTCCCCTTCCTCTAGAGGGAGTATTGGACCAACACTTGTAGAAAACGGTGTCCTCGTGGGCAACTCATTGGAGGGACACAAATAATCTTTGCCGTCTTTCTGCGGAAGCTTACGAGCGTTCACACGTAAGCGTCTTACAAGGTCAGCTGTTTAGCTAAACATGAGCTCATCATCTAAATTTACACAATAATGAAGAAATCAGCTACGAGGGGAGACAATCAGTAAAGACTATCAATACCAGAATTAGATTCCCAAGGCCATCCATCAATTGTTGGAATAATCAGGTGCAAGGCAGAATATATACATAAAACTGGAACTGAAACAAGGAACAAGGATGTTTTCAAAGACTGGTAGGATCTCTAAAACATTTTTAAAGTACATGTCATTGATAAAGCTAAATACTCAAAGGTTGTGTAATACAACAGATTAAACATTGAGAAGAGTGAAATTATGCTGTTTTGAAAACTATGGCAGGTGAGATTTTCTGCCTAATTATATAAGAAGATTTCTCTAAAAATACACATTATTTCAATGACTTATTGGCTGTGAAATAAGTTAAGGGTATTTCAAATGGCTTGTCTGCAAAGAAAGGTGAGATGTAGGGAATCACAGAAAGTCGAGGGGAAAATAGGTCAATATATACATTGCTATATGGTGAACTAAACCTTAGGCCAGCAACAATGGAGAGGACCTGACCCTTAGAAACTTACAAGTAAGCTGTAATCTTCAAAAGTTCAATTTTTATAAGTAAAATATTTATTAAAATGAATAACCAAGTGTTTTAATTGACATCAGAAGATCAAAACAATAAACCCTGAGAACATAGAAAAAAGATAAATAAAGATATGAGCAGAACTTAATACACCAGAAAACGTATAAAATTGAGGTGATTTAGTAAGTCCAAAGAATCTTCTTTGAAAAGATTGAAAAGACACACTTTGATTAAGGAAAACAAAAACATAAGTAAAGAATATACAGAAAGAATCAGGACAATGTTATAGCAGAGAATATATGAAATGCCAGTAAATTTGAACATTTCTGTAAAGTGGACCATTTCCTAGCTCCTAAAGTTTACCAAACCTGACACAAGAGGAAATCATTTAAGGTCATCATGTCTGCCCTTGGCATTCTCGGAACACCCTGGCCTCAGGATGCAGCCTCTGTAGTCCATGGTAACCTGTGGAGAGGGGGCGGGGCTGAGGTTGGTTGGAACACTGCCCTCACTGAAGGAGTGGGTGTGGCCATCTCTGCTGTGACTGAACAAAGGGCAGGGGAGCAGGGGGCCCAGGGCAGGGCCCTCAGAGCACGGCAGGTCCAGTGGGGTGTCACAAGCATTTAGGCCCAGGCCAAAGGGCGCCTTCTTTGTCTGCACAGCTGCCCAAACTCTCACCTTTCCACTCAGGCCGACCTCTTACTTGAAGTGTGTGTGGAACCTGTCCTCACAGTACACCTCGCTGCACAGCTAACCATAGGTCTGGGCATCGTAGCTTCCTGCCAGGTGACCGAAGTTCGCAGGCAGATGTGTCCCAGGGACACATGCAAAGAGGCTCCTGCGTGGGCCACTGGCTGCCCACTGCCCCTGCCCCAGATCGGGGGCCGCCAATCAGCCCTGTCAGAGTCCCCTTCCTGTAGAGGGAGTATTGGACCAACACTTGTTGAAAACGGTGTCCTCGTGGGCAACTCATTGGAGGGACACAAATAAATTTTGCCGACTTTCTCCTGAAGCTTACGAGCGTTCAAACCTAAGCATCTTACAAGGTCAGCTGTTTAGCTAAACATGAGCTCATGATCTAAATTTACACAATAATGAAAAAATCAGCTACGAGGGGAGACAATCAGTAAAGACTATCAATACCAGAATTAGATTCCCAAGGCCATCCATCAATTGTTGGAATAATCAGGTGCAAGGCAGAGTATATACATAAAACTGGAACTGAAACAAGGAACAAGGATGTTTTCAAAGACTGGTAGGATCTCTAAAACTTTTTTAAAGTACATGTCATTGATAAAGCTAAATACTCAAAGGTTGTGTAATACAACAGATTAAGCAATGAGAAGAGTGAAATTATGCTGTTTTGAAAACTATGGCAGGTGAGATTTTCTGCCTAATTATATAAGAAAATTTCTCTAAAAAATGCACATTATTTCAATGACTTATTGGCTGTGAAATAAGTTAAGGGTATTTCAAATGGCTTGTCTGCAAAGAAAGGTGAGATGTAGGGAATCACAGAAAGTCGAGGGGAAAATAGGTCAATATATACATTGCTATATGGTGAACTAAGTCTTAGGCCAGCAACAATGGAGAGGACTTGACCCTTAGAAACTTACAAGTAAGCTGGAATCTTCAAAAGTTCAAATCTTTATAAGTAAAATATTTATTAAAATGAATAACCAAGTGTTTTAATTGACATCAGAAGATCTAAACAATAAACCCTGAGAACATAGAAAAAAGATAAATAAAGATATGAGCAGAACTTAATACAACAGAAAACGTATAAAATTGAGGTGATTTAGTAAGTCCAAAGAATCTTCTTTGAAAAGATTGAAAAGACACACTTTGATTAAGGAAAACAAAAACATAAGTAAAGAATATACAGAAAGAATCAGGACAATGTTATAGCAGAGAATATATGAAATGCCAGTAAATTTCAACATTTCTGTAAAGTGGACCATTTCCTAGCTCCTAAAGTTTACCAATCCTGACACAAGAGGAAATCATTTAAGGTCATCATGTCTGCCCTTGGCATTCTCGGAACGCCCTGGCCTCAGGATGCAGCCTCTGTAGTCCATGGTAACCTGTGGAGAGGGGGCGGGGCTGAGGGTGGTTGGAACTCTGCCCTCACTGAAGGAGTGGGTGTGGCCATCTCTGCTGTGACTGAACAAAGGGCAGGGGAGCAGGGGGCCCAGGGCAGGGCCCTCAGAGCACGGCAGGTCCAGTGGGGTGTCACAAGCATTTAGGCCCAGGCCAAAGGGCGCCTTCTTTGTCTGCACAGCTGCCCAAACTCTCACCTTTCCACTCAGGCCGACCTCTTACTTGAAGTGTGTGTGGAACCTGTCCTCACAGTACACCTCGCTGCACAGATAACCATAGGTCTGGGCATCGTAGCTTCCTGCCAGGTGACCGAAGTTCGCAGGCAGATGTGTCCCAGGGACACATGCAAAGAGGCTCCTGCCCGGGCCACTGGCTGCCCACTGCCCCTGCCCCAGATCGGGGGCCGCCAATCAGCCCTGTCAGAGTCCCCATCCTGTAGAGGGAGTATTGGACCAACACTTGTAGAAAACGGTGTCCTCGTGGGCAACTCATTGGAGGGACACAAATAAATTTTGCCGACTTTCTCCTGAAGCTTACGAGCGTTCACACCTAAGCATCTTACAAGGTCAGCTGTTTAGCTAAACATGAGCTCATGATCTAAATTTACACAATAATGAAAAAATCAGCTACGAGGGGAGACAATCAGTAAGACTATCAATACCAGAATTAGATTCCCAAGGCCATCCATCAATTGTTGGAATAATCAGGTGCAAGGCAGAATATATACATAAACTGGAACTGAAACAAGGAACAAGGATGTTTTCAAAGACTGGTAGGATCTCTAAAACATTTTTAAAGTACATGTCATTGATAAAGCTAAATACTCAAAGGTTGTGTAATACAACAGATTAAGCATTGAGAAGAGTGAATTTATGCTGTTTTGAAAACTATGGCAGGTGAGATTTTCTGCCTAATTATATAAGAAGATTTCTCTAAAAATACACATTATTTCAATGACTTATTGGCTGTGAAATAAGTTAAGGGTATATCAAATGGCTTGTCTGCAAAGAAAGGTGAGATGTAGGGAATCACAGAAAGTCGAGGGGAAAATAGGTCAATATATACATTGCTATATGGTGAACTAAACGTTAGGCCAGCAACAATGGAGAGGACCTGACCCTTAGAAACTTACAAGTAAGCTGGAATCTTCAAAAGTTCAAATCTTTATAAGTAAAATATTTATTAAAATGAATAACCAAGTGTTTTAATTGACATCAGAAGATCAAAACAATAAACCCTGAGAACATAGGAAAAAGATAAATAAAGTTATGAGCAGAACTTAATACAACAGAAAACGTATAAAATTCAGGTGATTTAGTAAGTCCAAAGAATCTTCTTTGAAAAGATTGAAGAGACACACTTTGATTAAGGAAAACAAAAACATAAGTAAAGAATATACAGAAAGAATCAGGACAATGTTATAGCAGAGAATATATGAAATGCCAGTAAATTTGAACATTTCTGTAAAGTGGACCATTTCCTAGCTCCTAAAGTTTACAAACCTGACACAAGAGGAAATCATTTAAGGTCATCATGTCTGCCCTTGGCATTCTCGGAACGCCCTGGCCTCAGGATGCAGCCTCTGTAGTCCATGGTAACCTGCGGAGAGGGGGCGGGGCTGAGGGTGGTTGGAACTCTGGCCTCACTGAAGGAGTGGGTGTGGCCATCTCTGCTGTGACTGAACAAAGGGCAGGGGAGCAGGGGGCCCAGGGCAGGGCCCTCAGAGCACGGCAGGTCCAGTGGTGTGTCACAAGCATTTAGGCCCAGGCCAAAGGGCGCCTTCTTTGTCTGCACAGCTGCCCAAACTCTCACCTTTCCACTCAGGCCGACCTCTTACTTGAAGTGTGTGTGGAACCTGTCCTCACAGTACACCATGCTGCACAGCTAACCATAGGACTGGGCATCGTAGCTTCCTGCCAGGTGACCGAAGTTCGCAGGCAGATGTGTCCCAGGGACACATGCAAAGAGGCTCCTGCCCGGGCCACAGGCTGCCCACAGCCCCTGCCCCAGATTGGGGGCCACCAAACATCCGTGTCAGAGTCCCCTGCCTCTAGAGGGAGTATTGGACCAACACTTGTAGAAAACGGTGTCCTCGTGGGCAACTCATTGGAGGGACACAAATAAATTTTGCCGACTTTCTCCTGAAGCTTGCGAGCGTACACACCTAAGCGTCTTACAAGGTCAGCTGTTTAGCTAAACATGAGCTCATGATCTAAATTTACACAATAATGAAGAAATCAGCTACGAGGGGAGACAATCAGTAAAGACTATCAATACCAGAATTAGATTCCCAAGGCCATCCATCAATTGTTGGAATAATCAGGTGCAAGGCAGAATATATACATAAAACTGGAACTGAAACAAGGAACAAGGATGTTTTCAAAGACTGGTAGGATCTCGAAAACATTTTTAAAGTACATGTCATTGATAAAGCTAAATACTCAAAGGTTGTGTAATACAACAGATTAAGCATTGAGAAGAGTGAAATTATGCTGTTTTGAAAACTATGGCAGGTGAGATTTTCTGCCTAATTATATAAGAAGATTTCTCTAAAAATACACATTATTTCAATGACTTATTGGCTGTGAAATAAGTTAAGGGTATTTCAAATGGCTTGTCTGCAAAGAAAGATGAGATGTAGGGAATCACAGAAAGTCGAGGGGAAAATAGGTCAATATATACATTGCTATATGGTGAACTAAACGTTAGGCCAGCAACAATGGAGAGGACCTGACCCTTAGAAACTTACAAGTAAGCTGGAATCTTCAAAAGTTCAAATCTTTATAAGTAAAATATTTATTAAAATGAATAACCAAATGTTTTAATTGACATCAGAAGATCAAAACAATAAACCCTGAGAACATAGAAAAAAAATAAATAAAGATATGAGCAGAACTTAATACACCAGAAAACGTATAAAATTGAGGTGATTTAGTAAGTCCAAAGAATCTTCTTTGAAAAGATTGAAAAGACACACTTTGATTAAGGAAAACAAAAACATAAGTATAAAATATACAGAAAGAATCAGGACAAAGTTATAACAGAGAATATATGAAATGCCAGTAAATTTGAACATTTCTGTAAAGTGGACCATTTCCTAGCTCCTAAAGTTTACCAAACCTGACACAAGAGGAAATCATTTAAGGTCATCATGTCTGCCCTTGGCATTCTCGGAACGCCCAGGCCTCAGGATGCAGCCTCTGTAGTCCATGGTAACCTGCGGAGAGGGGGCGGGGCTGAGGGTGGTTGGAACTCTGGCCTCACTGAAGGAGTGGGTGTGGCCATCTCTGCTGTGACTGAACAAAGGGCAGGGGAGCAGGGGGCCCAGGGCAGGGCCCTCAGAGCACGGCAGGTCCAGTGGGCTGTCACAAGCATTTAGGCCCAGGCCAAAGGGCGCCTTCTTTGTCTGCACAGCTGCCCAAACTCTCACCTTTCCACTCAGGCCGACCTCTTACTTGAAGTGTGTGTGGAACCTGTCCTCACAGTACACCTCGCTGCACAGCTAACCATAGGTCTGGGCATCGTAGCTTCCTGCCAGGTGACCGAAGTTCGCAGGCAGATGTGTCCCAGGGACACATGCAAAGAGGCTCCTGCCCGGGCCACAGGCTGCCCACTGCCCCTGCCCCAGATCGGGGGCCGCCAATAAGCCCTGTCGGAGTCCCCTTCCTCTAGAGGGAGTATTGGACCAACACTTGTAGAAAACGGTGTCCTCGTGGGCAACTCATTGGAGGGACACAAATAAATCTTTGCCGTCTTTCTGCGGAAGCTTACGAGCGTTCACACCTAAGCGTCTTACAAGGTCAGCTGTTTAGCTAAACATGAGCTCATGATCTAAATTTACACAATAATGAAGAAATCAGCTACGAGGGGAGACAATCAGTAAAGACTATCAATACCAGAATTAGATTCCCAAGGCCATCCATCAATTGTTGGAATAATCAGGTGCAAGGCAGAATATATACATAAAACTGGAACTGAAACAAGGAACAAGGATGTTTTCAAAGACTGGTAGGATCTCTAAAACATTTTTAAAGGACATGTCATTGATAAAGCTAAATACTCAAAGGTTGTGTAATACAACAGATTAAGCATTGAGAAGAGTGAAATTATGCTGTTTTGAAAACTATGGCAGGTGAGATTTTCTGCCTAATTATATAAGAAGATTTCTCTAAAAATACACATTATTTCAATGACTTATTGGCTGTGAAATAAGTTAAGGGTATTTCAAATGGCTTGTCTGCAAAGAAAGGTGAGATGTAGGGAATCACAGAAAGTCGAGGGGAAAATAGGTCAATATATACATTGCTATATGGTGAACTAAACCTTAGGCCAGCAACAATGGAGAGGACCTGACCCTTAGAAACTTACAAGTAAGCTGGAATCTTCAAAAGTTCAAATCTTTATAAGTAAAATATTTATTAAAATGAATAACCAAGTGTTTTAATTGACATCAGAAGATCAAAACAATAAACCCTGAGAACATAGAAAAAAGATAAATAAAGATATGAGCAGAACTTAATACAACAGAAAACGGATAAAATTGAGGTGATTTAGTAAGTCCAAAGAATCTTCTTTGAAAAGATTGAAAAGACACACTTTGATTAAGGAAAACAAAAACATAAGTAAAGAATATACAGAAAGAATCAGGACAATGTTATAGCAGAGAATATATGAAATGCCAGTAAATTTGAACATTTCTGTAAAGTGGACCATTTCCTAGCTCCTAAAGTTTACCAAACCTGACACAAGAGGAAATCATTTAAGGTCATCATGTCTGCCCTTGGCATTCTCGGAACGCCCTGGCCTCAGAATGCAGCCTCTGTAGTCCATGGTAACCTGCGGAGAGGGGGCGGGGCTGAGGGTGGTTGGAACTCTGCCCTCACTGAAGGAGTGGGTGTGGCCATCGCTGCTGTGACTGAACAAAGGGCAGGGGAGCAGGTGGCCCAGGGCAGGGCCCTCAGAGCACGGCAGGTCCAGTGGGGTGTCACAAGCATTTAGGCCCAGGCCAAAGGGCGCCTTCTTTGTCTGCACAACTGCCCAAACTCTCACCTTCCCACTCAGGCCGACCTGTTACTTGAAGTGTGTGTGGAACCTGTCCTCACAGTACACCTCGCTGCACAGCTAACCATAGGTCTGTGCATCGTAGCTTCCTGCCAGGTGACCGAAGTTCGCAGGCAGATGTGTCCCAGGGACACATGCAAAGAGGCTCCTGCCCGGGCCACAGGCTGCCCACAGCCCCTGCCCTAGATCGGGGGCCACCAATCAGCCCTGTCGGAGTCCCCTTCCTCTAGAGGGAGTATTGGACCAACACTTGTAGAAAACGGTGTCCTCGTGGGCAACTCATTGGAGGGAAACAAATAAATATTTGCCGTCTTTCTGCGGAAGCTTACGAGCGTTCACACCTAAGCGTCTTACAAGGTCAGCTGTTTAGCTAAACATGAGCTCATGATCTAAATTTACACAATAATGAAGAAATCAGCTACGAGGAGAGACAATCAGTAAAGACTATCAATACCAGAATTAGATTCCCAAGGCCATCCATCAATTGTTGGAATAATCAGGTGCAAGGCAGAATATATACATAAAACTGGAACTGAAACAAGGAACAAGGATGTTTTCAAAGACTAGTAGGATCTCTAAAACATTTTTAAAGTACATGTCATTGATAAAGCTAAATACTCAAAGGTTGTGTAATACAACAGATTAAGCATTGAGAAGAGTGAAATTATGCTGTTTTGAAAACTATGGCAGGTGAGATTTTCTGCCTAATTATATAAGAAGATTTCTCTAAAATTACACATTATTTCAATGACTTATTGGCAGTGAAATAAGTTAAGGGTATTTCAAATGGCTTGTCTGCAAAGAAAGGTGAGATGTAGGGAATCACAGAAAGTCGAGGGGAAAATAGGTCAATATATACATTGCTATATGGTGAACTAAACCTTAGGCCAGCAACAATGGAGAGGACCTGACCCTTAGAAACTTACAAGTAAGCTGGAATCTTCAAAAGTTCAAATCTTTATAAGTAAAATATTTATTAAAATGAATAACCAAGTGTTTTAATTGACATCAGAAGATCAAAACAATAAACCCTGAGAACATAGAAAAAAGATAAATAAAGATATGAGCAGAACTTAATATAACAGAAAACGAATAAAATTGAGGTGATTTAGTAAGTCCAAAGAATCTTCTTTGAAAAGATTGAAAAGACACACTTTGATTAAGGAAAACAAAAACATAAGTATAGAATATACAGAAAGAATCAGGACAATGTTATAGAAAAGAATATATGAAATGCCAGTAAATTTGAACATTTCTGTAAAGTGGACCAGTTCCTAGCTCCTAAAGTTTACCAAACCTGACACAAGAGGAAATCATTTAAGGTCATCATGTCTGCCCTTGGCATTCTCGGAACACCCTGGCCTCAGGATGCAGCCTCTGTAGTCCATGGTAACCTGCGGAGAGGGGGCGGGGCTGAGGGTGGTTGGAACTCTGCCCTCACTGAAGGAGTGGGTGTGGCCATCTCTGTTGTGACTGAACAAAAGGCAGGGGAGCAGGGGTCCAGGGCAGGGCCCTCAGAGCACGGCAGGTCCAGTGGGGTGTCACAAGCATTTAGGCCCAGGCCAAAGGGCGCCTTCTTTGTCTGCACAGCTGCCCAAACTCTCACCTTTCCACTCAGGCCGACCTCTTACTTGAAGTGTGTGTGGAACCTGTCCTCACAGTACACCTCGCTGCACAGCTAACCATAGGTCTGGGCATCGTAGCTTCCTGCCAGGTGACCGAAGTTCGCAGGCAGATGTGTCCCAGGGACACATGCAAAGAGGCTCCTGCCCGGGCCACAGGCTGCCCACTGCCCCTGCCCCAGATCGGGGGCCGCCAATCAGCCCTGTCGGAGTCCCCTTCCTGTAGAGGTAGTATTGGACCAACACTTGTAGAAAACGGTGTCCTCGTGGGCAACTCATTGGAGGGACACAAATAATCTTTGCCGTCTTTCTGCGGAAGCTTACGAGCGTTCACACCTAAGCGTCTTACAAGGTCAGCTGTTTAGCTAAACATGAGCTCATGATCTAAATTTACACAATAATGAAGAAATCAGCTACGAGGGGAGACAATCAGTAAAGACTATCAATACCAGAATTAGATTCCCAAGGCCATCCATCAATTGTTGGAATAATCAGGTGCAAGGCAGAATATATACATAAAACTGGAACTGAAACAAGGAACAAGGATGTTTTCAAAGACTGGTAGGATCTCGAAAACATTTTTAAAGTACATGTCATTGATAAAGCTAAATACTCAAAGGTTGTGTAATACAACAGATTAAGCATTGAGAAGAGTGAAATTATGCTGTTTTGAAAACTATGGCAGGTGAGATTTTCTGCCTAATTATATAAGAAGATTTCTCTAAAAATACACATTATTTCAATGACTTATTGGCTGTGAAATAAGTTAAGGGTATTTCAAATGGCTTGTCTGCAAAGAAAGATGAGATGTAGGGAATCACAGAAAGTCGAGGGGAAAATAGGTCAATATATACATTGCTATATGGTGAACTAAACCTTAGGCCAGCAACAATGGAGAGGACCTGACCCTTAGAAACTTACAAGTAAGCTGGAATCTTCAAAAGTTCAAATCTTTATAAGTAAAATATTTATTAAAATGAATAACCAAGTGTTTTAATTGACATCAGAAGATCAAAACAATAAACCCTGAGAACATAGAAAAAAGATAAATAAAGATATGAGCAGAACTTAATACACCAGAAAACGTATAAAATTGAGGTGATTTAGTAAGTCCAAAGAATCTTCTTTGAAAAGATTGAAAAGACACACTTTGATTAAGGAAAACAAAAACATAAGTAAAGAATATACAGAAAGAATCAGGACAATGTTATAGCAGAGAATATATGAAATGCCAGTAAATTTGAACATTTCTGTAAAGTGGACCATTTCCTAGCTCCTAAAGTTTACCAAACCTGACACAAGAGGAAATCATTTAAGGTCATCATGTCTGCCCTTGGCATTCTCGGAACGCCCTGGCCTCAGGATGCAGCCTCTGTAGTCCATGGTAACCTGCGGAGAGGGGGCGGGGCTGAGGGTGGTTGGAACTCTGGCCTCACTGAAGGAGTGGGTGTGGCCATCTCTGCTGTGACTGAACAAAGGGCAGGGGAGCAGGTGGCCCAGGGCAGGGCCCTCAGAGCACGGCAGGACCAGTGGGGTGTCACAAGCATTTAGGCCCAGGCCAAAGGGCGCCTTCTTTGTCTGCACAGCTGCCCAAACTCTCACCTTTCCACTCAGGCCGACCTCTTACTTGAAGTGTGTGTGGAACCTGTCCTCACAGTACACCTCGCTGCACAGCTAACCATAGGTCTGGGCATCGTAGCTTCCTGCCAGGTGACCGAAGTTCGCAGGCAGATGTGTCCCAGGGACACATGCAAAGAGGCTCCTGCCCGGGCCACATGCTGCCCACTGCCCCTGCCCCAGATCGGGGGCCGCCAATCAGCCCTGTCGGAGTCCCCTTCCTCTAGAGGGAGTATTGGACCAACACTTGTAGAAAACGGTGTCCTCGTGGGCAACTCATTGGAGGGACACAAATAAATCTTTGCCGTCTTTCTGCGGAAGCTTACGAGCGTTCACACCTAAGCGTCTTACAAGGTCAGCTGTTTAGCTAAACATGAGCTCATGATCTAAATTTACACAACAATGAAGAAATCAGCTACGAGGGGAGACAATCAGTAAAGACTATCAATACCAGAATTAGATTCCCAAGGCCATCCATCAATTGTTGGAATAATCAGGTGCAAGGCAGAATATATACATAAAACTGGACCTGAAACAAGGAACAAGGATGTTTTCAAAGACTGGTAGGATCTCTACATGTCATTGATAAAGCTAAATACTCAAAGGTTGTGTAATACAACAGATTAAGCATTGAGAAGAGTGAAATTATGCTGTTTTGAAAACTATGGCAGGTGAGAATTCGTGCCTAATTATAGAAGAAGATTTCCCTAAAAGATACACATTATTTCAATGACTTATTGGCTGTGAAATAAGTTAAGGGTATTTCACATGGCTTGTCTGCAAAGAAAGGTGAGATGTAGGGAATCACAGAAAGTCGAGGGGAAAATAGGTCAATATATACATTGCTATATGGTGAACTAAACCTTAGGCCAGCAACAATGGAGAGGACCTGACCCTTAGAAACTTACAAGTAAGCTGGAATCTTCAAAAGTTCAATTCTTTATAAGTAAAATATTTATTAAAATGAATAACCAAGTGTTTTAATTGACATCAGAAGATCAAAACAATAAACCCTGAGAACATAGAAAAAAGATAAATAAAGATATGAGCAGAACTTAATACAACAGAAAACGTATAAAATTGAGGTGATTTAGTAAGTCCAAAGAATCTTCTTTGAAAAGATTGAAAAGACACACTTTGATTAAGGAAAACAAAAACATAAGTAAAGAATATACAGAAAGAATCAGGACAATGTTATAGCAGAGAATATATGAAATGCCAGTAAATTTGAACATTTCTGTAAAGTAGACCATTTCCTAGCTCCTAAAGTTTACCAAACCTGACACAAGAGGAAATCATTTAAGGTCATCATGTCTGCCCTTGGCATTCTCGGAACGCCCTGGCCTCAGGATGCAGCCTCTGTAGTCCATGGTAACCTGCGGAGAGGGGGCGGGGCTGAGGGTGGTTGGAACTCTGCCCTCACTGAAGGAGTGGGTGTGGCCATCTCTGATGTGACTGAACAAAAGGCAGGGGAGCAGGGGTCCAGGGCAGGGCCCTCAGAGCACGGCAGGTCCAGTGGGGTGTCACAAGCATTTAGGCCCAGGCCAAAGGGCGCCTTCTTTGTCTGCACAGCTGCCCAAACTCTCACCTTTCCACTCAGGCCGACCTGTTACTTGAAGTGTGTGTGGAACCTGTCCTCACAGTACACCTCGCTGCACAGCTAACCATAGGTCTGGGCATCGTAGCTTCCTGCCAGGTGACCAAAGTTCGCAGGCAGATGTGTCCCAGGGACACATGCAAAGAGGCTCCTGCCCTGGCCACAGGCTGCCCACTGCCCCTGCCCCAGATCGGGGGCCGCCAATCAGCCCTGTCGGAGTCCCCTTCCTCTAGAGGGAGTATTGGACCAACACTTGTAGAAAACGGTGTCCTCGTGGGCAACTCATTGGAGGGACACAAATAAATCTTTGCCGTCTTTCTGCGGAAGCTTACGATTGTTCACACGTAAGCGTCTTACAAGGTCAGCTGTTTAGCTAAACATGAGCTCATGATCTAAATTTACACAATAATGAAGAAATCAGCTACGAGGAGAGACAATCAGTAAAGACTATCAATACCAGAATTAGATTCCCAAGGCCATCCATCAATTGTTGGAATAATCAGGTGCAAGGCAGAATATATACATAAAACTGGAACTGAAACAAGGAACAAGGATGTTTTCAAAGACTGGTAGGATCTCTAAAACATTTTTAAAGTACATGTCATTGATAAAGCTAAATACTCAAAGGTTGTGTAATACAACAGATTAAGCATTGAGAAGAGTGAAATTATGCTGTTTTGAAAACTATGGCAGGTGAGATTTTCTGCCTAATTATATAAGAAGATTTCTCTAAAATTACACATTATTTCAATGACTTATTGGCAGTGAAATAAGTTAAGGGTATTTCAAATGGCTTGTCTGCAAAGAAAGGTGAGATGTAGGGAATCACAGAAAGTCGAGGGGAAAATAGGTCAATATATACATTGCTATATGGTGAACTAAACCTTAGGCCAGCAACAATGGAGAGGACCTGACCCTTAGAAACTTACAAGTAAGCTGGAATCTTCAAAAGTTCAAATCTTTATAAGTAAAATATTTATTAAAATGAATAACCAAGTGTTTTAATTGACATCAGAAGATCAAAACAATAAACCCTGAGAACATAGAAAAAAGATAAATAAAGATATGAGCAGAACTTAATATAACAGAAAACGAATAAAATTGAGGTGATTTAGTAAGTCCAAAGAATCTTCTTTGAAAAGATTGAAAAGACACACTTTGATTAAGGAAAACAAAAACATAAGTATAGAATATACAGAAAGAATCAGGACAATGTTATAGAAAAGAATATATGAAATGCCAGTAAATTTGAACATTTCTGTAAAGTGGACCAGTTCCTAGCTCCTAAAGTTTACCAAACCTGACACAAGAGGAAATCATTTAAGGTCATCATGTCTGCCCTTGGCATTCTCGGAACACCCTGGCCTCAGGATGCAGCCTCTGTAGTCCATGGTAACCTGCGGAGAGGGGGCGGGGCTGAGGGTGGTTGGAACTCTGCCCTCACTGAAGGAGTGGGTGTGGCCATCTCTGTTGTGACTGAACAAAAGGCAGGGGAGCAGGGGTCCAGGGCAGGGCCCTCAGAGCACGGCAGGTCCAGTGGGGTGTCACAAGCATTTAGGCCCAGGCCAAAGGGCGCCTTCTTTGTCTGCACAGCTGCCCAAACTCTCACCTTTCCACTCAGGCCGACCTCTTACTTGAAGTGTGTGTGGAACCTGTCCTCACAGTACACCTCGCTGCACAGCTAACCATAGGTCTGGGCATCGTAGCTTCCTGCCAGGTGACCGAAGTTCGCAGGCAGATGTGTCCCAGGGACACATGCAAAGAGGCTCCTGCCCGGGCCACAGGCTGCCCACTGCCCCTGCCCCAGATCGGGGGCCGCCAATCAGCCCTGTCGGAGTCCCCTTCCTGTAGAGGTAGTATTGGACCAACACTTGTAGAAAACGGTGTCCTCGTGGGCAACTCATTGGAGGGACACAAATAATCTTTGCCGTCTTTCTGCGGAAGCTTACGAGCGTTCACACCTAAGCGTCTTACAAGGTCAGCTGTTTAGCTAAACATGAGCTCATGATCTAAATTTACACAATAATGAAGAAATCAGCTACGAGGGGAGACAATCAGTAAAGACTATCAATACCAGAATTAGATTCCCAAGGCCATCCATCAATTGTTGGAATAATCAGGTGCAAGGCAGAATATATACATAAAACTGGAACTGAAACAAGGAACAAGGATGTTTTCAAAGACTGGTAGGATCTCGAAAACATTTTTAAAGTACATGTCATTGATAAAGCTAAATACTCAAAGGTTGTGTAATACAACAGATTAAGCATTGAGAAGAGTGAAATTATGCTGTTTTGAAAACTATGGCAGGTGAGATTTTCTGCCTAATTATATAAGAAGATTTCTCTAAAAATACACATTATTTCAATGACTTATTGGCTGTGAAATAAGTTAAGGGTATTTCAAATGGCTTGTCTGCAAAGAAAGATGAGATGTAGGGAATCACAGAAAGTCGAGGGGAAAATAGGTCAATATATACATTGCTATATGGTGAACTAAACCTTAGGCCAGCAACAATGGAGAGGACCTGACCCTTAGAAACTTACAAGTAAGCTGGAATCTTCAAAAGTTCAAATCTTTATAAGTAAAATATTTATTAAAATGAATAACCAAGTGTTTTAATTGACATCAGAAGATCAAAACAATAAACCCTGAGAACATAGAAAAAAGATAAATAAAGATATGAGCAGAACTTAATACACCAGAAAACGTATAAAATTGAGGTGATTTAGTAAGTCCAAAGAATCTTCTTTGAAAAGATTGAAAAGACACACTTTGATTAAGGAAAACAAAAACATAAGTAAAGAATATACAGAAAGAATCAGGACAATGTTATAGCAGAGAATATATGAAATGCCAGTAAATTTGAACATTTCTGTAAAGTGGACCATTTCCTAGCTCCTAAAGTTTACCAAACCTGACACAAGAGGAAATCATTTAAGGTCATCATGTCTGCCCTTGGCATTCTCGGAACGCCCTGGCCTCAGGATGCAGCCTCTGTAGTCCATGGTAACCTGCGGAGAGGGGGCGGGGCTGAGGGTGGTTGGAACTCTGGCCTCACTGAAGGAGTGGGTGTGGCCATCTCTGCTGTGACTGAACAAAGGGCAGGGGAGCAGGTGGCCCAGGGCAGGGCCCTCAGAGCACGGCAGGACCAGTGGGGTGTCACAAGCATTTAGGCCCAGGCCAAAGGGCGCCTTCTTTGTCTGCACAGCTGCCCAAACTCTCACCTTTCCACTCAGGCCGACCTCTTACTTGAAGTGTGTGTGGAACCTGTCCTCACAGTACACCTCGCTGCACAGCTAACCATAGGTCTGGGCATCGTAGCTTCCTGCCAGGTGACCGAAGTTCGCAGGCAGATGTGTCCCAGGGACACATGCAAAGAGGCTCCTGCCCGGGCCACATGCTGCCCACTGCCCCTGCCCCAGATCGGGGGCCGCCAATCAGCCCTGTCGGAGTCCCCTTCCTCTAGAGGGAGTATTGGACCAACACTTGTAGAAAACGGTGTCCTCGTGGGCAACTCATTGGAGGGACACAAATAAATCTTTGCCGTCTTTCTGCGGAAGCTTACGAGCGTTCACACCTAAGCGTCTTACAAGGTCAGCTGTTTAGCTAAACATGAGCTCATGATCTAAATTTACACAACAATGAAGAAATCAGCTACGAGGGGAGACAATCAGTAAAGACTATCAATACCAGAATTAGATTCCCAAGGCCATCCATCAATTGTTGGAATAATCAGGTGCAAGGCAGAATATATACATAAAACTGGACCTGAAACAAGGAACAAGGATGTTTTCAAAGACTGGTAGGATCTCTACATGTCATTGATAAAGCTAAATACTCAAAGGTTGTGTAATACAACAGATTAAGCATTGAGAAGAGTGAAATTATGCTGTTTTGAAAACTATGGCAGGTGAGAATTCGTGCCTAATTATAGAAGAAGATTTCCCTAAAAGATACACATTATTTCAATGACTTATTGGCTGTGAAATAAGTTAAGGGTATTTCACATGGCTTGTCTGCAAAGAAAGGTGAGATGTAGGGAATCACAGAAAGTCGAGGGGAAAATAGGTCAATATATACATTGCTATATGGTGAACTAAACCTTAGGCCAGCAACAATGGAGAGGACCTGACCCTTAGAAACTTACAAGTAAGCTGGAATCTTCAAAAGTTCAATTCTTTATAAGTAAAATATTTATTAAAATGAATAACCAAGTGTTTTAATTGACATCAGAAGATCAAAACAATAAACCCTGAGAACATAGAAAAAAGATAAATAAAGATATGAGCAGAACTTAATACAACAGAAAACGTATAAAATTGAGGTGATTTAGTAAGTCCAAAGAATCTTCTTTGAAAAGATTGAAAAGACACACTTTGATTAAGGAAAACAAAAACATAAGTAAAGAATATACAGAAAGAATCAGGACAATGTTATAGCAGAGAATATATGAAATGCCAGTAAATTTGAACATTTCTGTAAAGTAGACCATTTCCTAGCTCCTAAAGTTTACCAAACCTGACACAAGAGGAAATCATTTAAGGTCATCATGTCTGCCCTTGGCATTCTCGGAACGCCCTGGCCTCAGGATGCAGCCTCTGTAGTCCATGGTAACCTGCGGAGAGGGGGCGGGGCTGAGGGTGGTTGGAACTCTGCCCTCACTGAAGGAGTGGGTGTGGCCATCTCTGATGTGACTGAACAAAAGGCAGGGGAGCAGGGGTCCAGGGCAGGGCCCTCAGAGCACGGCAGGTCCAGTGGGGTGTCACAAGCATTTAGGCCCAGGCCAAAGGGCGCCTTCTTTGTCTGCACAGCTGCCCAAACTCTCACCTTTCCACTCAGGCCGACCTGTTACTTGAAGTGTGTGTGGAACCTGTCCTCACAGTACACCTCGCTGCACAGCTAACCATAGGTCTGGGCATCGTAGCTTCCTGCCAGGTGACCAAAGTTCGCAGGCAGATGTGTCCCAGGGACACATGCAAAGAGGCTCCTGCCCTGGCCACAGGCTGCCCACTGCCCCTGCCCCAGATCGGGGGCCGCCAATCAGCCCTGTCGGAGTCCCCTTCCTCTAGAGGGAGTATTGGACCAACACTTGTAGAAAACGGTGTCCTCGTGGGCAACTCATTGGAGGGACACAAATAAATCTTTGCCGTCTTTCTGCGGAAGCTTACGATTGTTCACACGTAAGCGTCTTACAAGGTCAGCTGTTTAGCTAAACATGAGCTCATGATCTAAATTTACACAATAATGAAGAAATCAGCTACGAGGAGAGACAATCAGTAAAGACTATCAATACCAGAATTAGATTCCCAAGGCCATCCATCAATTGTTGGAATAATCAGGTGCAAGGCAGAATATATACATAAAACTGGAACTGAAACAAGGAACAAGGATGTTTTCAAAGACTGGTAGGATCTCGAAAACATTTTTAAAGTACATGTCATTGATAAAGCTAAATACTCAAAGGTTGTGTAATACAACAGATTAAGCATTGAGAAGAGTGAAATTATGCTGTTTTGAAAACTATGGCAGGTGAGATTTTCTGCCTAATTATATAAGAAGATTTCTCTAAAAATACACATTATTTCAATGACTTATTGGCTGTGAAATAAGTTAAGGGTATTTCAAATGGCTTGTCTGCAAAGAAAGATGAGATGTAGGGAATCACAGAAAGTCGAGGGGAAAATAGGTCAATATATACATTGCTATATGGTGAACTAAACCTTAGGCCAGCAACAATGGAGAGGACCTGACCCTTAGAAACTTACAAGTAAGCTGGAATCTTCAAAAGTTCAAATCTTTATAAGTAAAATATTTATTAAAATGAATAACCAAGTGTTTTAATTGACATCAGAAGATCAAAACAATAAACCCTGAGAACATAGAAAAAAGATAAATAAAGGTATGAGCAGAACTTAATACACCAGAAAACGTATAAAATTGAGGTGATTTAGTAAGTCCAAAGAATCTTCTTTGAAAAGATTGAAAAGACACACTTTGATTAAGGAAAACAAAAACATAAGTAAAGAATATACAGAAAGAATCAGGACAATGTTATAGCAGAGAATATATGAAATGCCAGTAAATTTGAACATTTCTGTAAAGTGGACCATTTCCTAGCTCCTAAAGTTTACCAAACCTGACACAAGAGGAAATCATTTAAGGTCATCATGTCTGCCCTTGGCATTCTCGGAACGCCCTGGCCTCAGGATGCAGCCTCTGTAGTCCATGGTAACCTGCGGAGAGGGGGCGGGGCTGAGGGTGGTTGGAACTCTGGCCTCACTGAAGGAGTGGGTGTGGCCATCTCTGCTGTGACTGAACAAAGGGCAGGGGAGCAGGTGGCCCAGGGCAGGGCCCTCAGAGCACGGCAGGACCAGTGGGGTGTCACAAGCATTTAGGCCCAGTCCAAAGGGCGCCTTCTTTGTCTGCACAGCTGCCCAAACTCTCACCTTTCCACTCAGGCCGACCTCTTACTTGAAGTGTGTGTGGAACCTGTCCTCACAGTACACCTCGCTGCACAGCTAACCATAGGTCTGGGCATCGTAGCTTCCTGCCAGGTGACCGAAGTTCGCAGGCAGATGTGTCCCAGGGACACATGCAAAGAGGCTCCTGCCCGGGCCACATGCTGCCCACTGCCCCTGCCCCAGATCGGGGGCCGCCAATCAGCCCTGTCGGAGTCCCCTTCCTCTAGAGGGAGTATTGGACCAACACTTGTAGAAAACGGTGTCCTCGTGGGCAACTCATTGGAGGGACACAAATAAATCTTTGCCGTCTTTCTGCGGAAGCTTACGAGCGTTCACACCTAAGCGTCTTACAAGGTCAGCTGTTTAGCTAAACATGAGCTCATGATCTAAATTTACACAACAATGAAGAAATCAGCTACGAGGGGAGACAATCAGTAAAGACTATCAATACCAGAATTAGATTCCCAAGGCCATCCATCAATTGTTGGAATAATCAGGTGCAAGGCAGAATATATACATAAAACTGGACCTGAAACAAGGAACAAGGATGTTTTCAAAGACTGGTAGGATCTCTACATGTCATTGATAAAGCTAAATACTCAAAGGTTGTGTAATACAACAGATTAAGCATTGAGAAGAGTGAAATTATGCTGTTTTGAAAACTATGGCAGGTGAGAATTTGTGCCTAATTATAGAAGAAGATTTCCCTAAAAGATACACATTATTTCAATGACTTATTGGCTGTGAAATAAGTTAAGGGTATTTCACATGGCTTGTCTGCAAAGAAAGGTGAGATGTAGGGAATCACAGAAAGTCGAGGGGAAAATAGGTCAATATATACATTGCTATATGGTGAACTAAACCTTAGGCCAGCAACAATGGAGAGGACCTGACCCTTAGAAACTTACAAGTAAGCTGGAATCTTCAAAAGTTCAATTCTTTATAAGTAAAATATTTATTAAAATGAATAACCAAGTGTTTTAATTGACATCAGAAGATCAAAACAATAAACCCTGAGAACATAGAAAAAAGATAAATAAAGATATGAGCAGAACTTAATACAACAGAAAACGTATAAAATTGAGGTGATTTAGTAAGTCCAAAGAATCTTCTTTGAAAAGATTGAAAAGACACACTTTGATTAAGGAAAACAAAAACATAAGTAAAGAATATACAGAAAGAATCAGGACAATGTTATAGCAGAGAATATATGAAATGCCAGTAAATTTGAACATTTCTGTAAAGTAGACCATTTCCTAGCTCCTAAAGTTTACCAAACCTGACACAAGAGGAAATCATTTAAGGTCATCATGTCTGCCCTTGGCATTCTCGGAACGCCCTGGCCTCAGGATGCAGCCTCTGTAGTCCATGGTAACCTGCGGAGAGGGGGCGGGGCTGAGGGTGGTTGGAACTCTGCCCTCACTGAAGGAGTGGGTGTGGCCATCTCTGCTGTGACTGAACAAAAGGCAGGGGAGCAGGGGTCCAGGGCAGGGCCCTCAGAGCACGGCAGGTCCAGTGGGGTGTCACAAGCATTTAGGCCCAGGCCAAAGGGCGCCTTCTTTGTCTGCACAGCTGCCCAAACTCTCACCTTTCCACTCAGGCCGACCTGTTACTTGAAGTGTGTGTGGAACCTGTCCTCACAGTACACCTCGCTGCACAGCTAACCATAGGTCTGGGCATCGTAGCTTCCTGCCAGGTGACCAAAGTTCGCAGGCAGATGTGTCCCAGGGACACATGCAAAGAGGCTCCTGCCCTGGCCACAGGCTGCCCACTGCCCCTGCCCCAGATCGGGGGCCGCCAATCAGCCCTGTCGGAGTCCCCTTCCTCTAGAGGGAGTATTGGACCAACACTTGTAGAAAACGGTGTCCTCGTGGGCAACTCATTGGAGGGACACAAATAAATCTTTGCCGTCTTTCTGCGGAAGCTTACGATTGTTCACACGTAAGCGTCTTACAAGGTCAGCTGTTTAGCTAAACATGAGCTCATGATCTAAATTTACACAATAATGAAGAAATCAGCTACGAGGAGAGACAATCAGTAAAGACTATCAATACCAGAATTAGATTCCCAAGGCCATCCATCAATTGTTGGAATAATCAGGTGCAAGGCAGAATATATACATAAAACTGGAACTGAAACAAGGAACAAGGATGTTTTCAAAGACTGGTAGGATCTCTAAAACATTTTTAAAGTACATGTCATTGATAAATCTAAATACTCAAAGGTTGTGTAATACAACAGATTAAGCATTGAGAAGAGTGAAATTATGCTGTTTTGAAAACTATGGCAGGTGAGATTTTCTGCCTAATTATATAAGAAGATTTCTCTAAAAATACACATTATTTCAATGACTTATTGGCTGTGAAATAAGTTAAGGGTATTTCAAATGGCTTGTCTGCAAAGAAAGGTGAGATGTAGGGAATCACAGAAAGTCGAGGGGAAAATAGGTCAATATATACATTGCTATATGGTGAACTAAACCTTAGGCCAGCAACAATGGAGAGGACCTGACCCTTAGAAACTTACAAGTAAGCTGGAATCTTCAAAAGTTCAAATCTTTATAAGTAAAATATTTATTAAAATGAATAACCAAGTGTTTTAATTGACATCAGAAGATCAAAACAATAAACCCTGAGAACATAGAAAAAAGATAAATAAAGATATGAGCAGAACTTAATACAACAGAAAACGTATAAAATTGAGGTGATTTAGTAAGTCCAAAGAATCTTCTTTGAAAAGATTGAAAAGACACATTTTGATTAAGGAAAACAAAAACATAAGTAAAGAATATACAGAAAGAATCAGGACAATGTTATAGCAGAGAATATATGAAATGCCAGTAAATTTGAACATTTCTGTAAAGTGGACCATTTCCTAGCTCCTAAAGTTTACCAAACCTGACACAAGAGGAAATCATTTAAGGTCATCATGTCTGCCCTTGGCATTCTCGGAACGCCCTGGCCTCAGGATGCAGCCTCTGTAGTCCATGGTAACCTGCGGAGAGGGGGCGGGGCTGAGGGTGGTTGGAACTCTGCCCTCACTGAAGGAGTGGGTGTGGCCATCTCTGCTGTGACTGAACAAAAGGCAGGGGAGCAGGGGTCCAGGGCAGGGCCCTCAGAGCACGGCAGGTCCAGTGGGGTGTCACAAGCATTTAGGCCCAGGCCAAAGGGCGCCTTCTTTGTCTGCACAGCTGCCCAAACTCTCACCTTTCCTCTCAGGCCGACCTCTTACTTGAAGTGTGTGTGGAACCTGTCCTCACAGTACACCTCGCTGCACAGCTAACCATAGGTCTGGGCATCGTAGCTTCCTGCCAGGTGACCAAAGTTCGCAGGCAGATGTGTCCCAGGGACACATGCAAAGAGGCTCCTGCCCTGGCCACAGGCTGCCCACTGCCCCTGCCCCAGATCGGGGGCCGCCAATCAGCCCTGTCGGAGTCCCCTTCCTCTAGAGGGAGTATTGGACCAACACTTGTAGAAAACGGTGTCCTCGTGGGCAACTCATTGGAGGGACACAAATAAATCTTTGCCGTCTTTCTGCGGAAGCTTACGATTGTTCACACGTAAGCGTCTTACAAGGTCAGCTGTTTAGCTAAACATGAGCTCATGATCTAAATTTACACAATAATGAAGAAATCAGCTACGAGGGGAGACAATCAGTAAAGACTATCAATACCAGAATTAGATTCCCAAGGCCATCCATCAATTGTTGGAATAATCAGGTGCAAGGCAGAATATATACATAAAACTGGAACTGAAACAAGGAACAAGGATGTTTTCAAAGACTGGTAGGATCTCGAAAACATTTTTAAAGTACATGTCATTGATAAAGCTAAATACTCAAAGGTTGTGTAATACAACAGATTAAGCATTGAGAAGAGTGAAATTATGCTGTTTTGAAAACTATGGCAGGTGAGATTTTCTGCCTAATTATATAAGAAGATTTCTCTAAAAATACACATTATTTCAATGACTTATTGGCTGTGAAATAAGTTAAGGGTATTTCAAATGGCTTGTCTGCAAAGAAAGGTGAGATGTAGGGAATCACAGAAAGTCGAGGGGAAAATAGGTCAACATATACATTGCTATATGGTGAACTAAACCTTAGGCCAGCAACAATGGAGAGGACCTGACCCTTAGAAACTTACAAGTAAGCTGGAATCTTCAAAAGTTCAAATCTTTATAAGTAAAATATTTATTAAAATGAATAACCAAGTGTTTTAATTGACATCAGAAGATCAAAACAATAAACCCTGAGAACATAGAAAAAAGATAAATAAAGATATGAGCAGAACTTAATACAACAGAAAACGTATAAAATTGAGGTGATTTAGTAAGTCCAAAGAATCTTCTTTGAAAAGATTGAAAAGACACACTTTGATTAAGGAAAACAAAAACATAAGTAAAGAATATACAGAAAGAATCAGGACAATGTTATAGCAGAGAATATATGAAATGCCAGTAAATTTGAACATTTCTGTAAAGTGGACCATTTCCTAGCTCCTAAAGTTTACCAAACCTGACACAAGAGGAAATCATTTAAGGTCATCATGTCTGCCCTTGGCATTCTCGGAACGCCCTGGCCTCAGGATGCAGCCTCTGTAGTCCATGGTAACCTGCGGAGAGGGGGCGGGGCTGAGGGTGGTTGGAACTCTGCCCTCACTGAAGGAGTGGGTGTGGCCATCTCTGCTGTGACTGAACAAAAGGCAGGGGAGCAGGGGTCCAGGGCAGGGCCCTCAGAGCACGGCAGGTCCAGTGGGCGGTCACAAGCATTTAGGCCCAGGCCAAAGGGCGCCTTCTTTGTCTGCACAGCTGCCCAAACTCTCACCTTTCCACTCAGGCCGACCTCTTACTTGAAGTGTGTGTGGAACCTGTCCTCACAGTACACCTCGCTGCACAGCTAACCATAGGTCTGGGCATCGTAGCTTCCTGCCAGGTGACCAAAGTTCGCAGGCAGATGTGTCCCAGGGACACATGCAAAGAGGCTCCTGCCCTGGCCACAGGCTGCCCACTGCCCCTGCCCCAGATCGGGGGCCGCCAATCAGCCCTGTCGGAGTCCCCTTCCTCTAGAGGGAGTATTGGACCAACACTTGTAGAAAACGGTGTCCTCGTGGGCAACTCATTGGAGGGACACAAATAAATCTTTGCCGTCTTTCTGCGGAAGCTTACGATTGTTCACACGTAAGCGTCTTACAAGGTCAGCTGTTTAGCTAAACATGAGCTCATGATCTAAATTTACACAATAATGAAGAAATCAGCTACGAGGAGAGACAATCAGTAAAGACTGTCAATACCAGAATTAGATTCCCAAGGCCATCCATCAATTGTTGGAATAATCAGGTGCAAGGCAGAATATATACATAAAACTGGAACTGAAACAAGGAACAAGGATGTTTTCAAAGACTGGTAGGATCTCTAAAACATTTTTAAAGTACATGTCATTGATAAAGCTAAATACTCAAAGGTTGTGTAATACAACAGATTAAGCATTGAGAAGAGTGAAATTATGCTGTTTTGAAAACTATGGCAGGTGAGATTTTCTGCCTAATTATATAAGAAGATTTCTCTAAAATTACACATTATTTCAATGACTTATTGGCAGTGAAATAAGTTAAGGGTATTTCAAATGGCTTGTCTGCAAAGAAAGGTGAGATGTAGGGAATCACAGAAAGTCGAGGGGAAAATAGGTCAATATATACATTGCTATATGGTGAACTAAACATTAGGCCAGCAACAATGGAGAGGACCTGACCCTTAGAATCTTACAAGTAAGCTCGAATCTTCAAAAGTTCAAATCTTTATAAGTAAAATATTTATTAAAATGAATAACCAAGTGTTTTAATTGACATCAGAAGATCAAAACAATAAACCCTGAGAACATAGAAAAAAGATAAATAAAGATATGAGCAGAACTTAATATAACAGAAAACGAATAAAATTGAGGTGATTTAGTAAGTCCAAAGAATCTTCTTTGAAAAGATTAAAAAGACACACTTTGATTAAGGAAAACAAAAACATAAGTATAGAATATACAGAAAGAATCAGGACAATGTTATAGAAAAGAATATATGAAATGCCAGTAAATTTGAACATTTCTGTAAAGTGGACCAGTTCCTAGCTCCTAAAGTTTACCAAACCTGACACAAGAGGAAATCATTTAAGGTCATCATGTCTGCCCTTGGCATTCTCGGAACGCCCTGGCCTCAGGATGCAGCCTCTGTAGTCCATGGTAACCTGCGGAGAGGGGGCGGGGCTGAGGGTGGTTGGAACTCTGCCCTCACTGAAGGAGTGGGTGTGGCCATCTCTGCTGTGACTGAACAAAAGGCAGGGGAGCAGGGGTCCAGGGCAGGGCCCTCAGAGCACGGCAGGTCCAGTGGGGTGTCACAAGCATTTAGGCCCAGGCCAAAGGGCGCCTTCTTTGTCTGCACAGCTGCCCAAACTCTCACCTTTCCACTCAGGCCGACCTCTTACTTGAAGTGTGTGTGGAACCTGTCCTCACAGTACACCTCGCTGCACAGCTAACCATAGGTCTGGGCATCGTAGCTTCCTGCCAGGTGACCGAAGTTCGCAGGCAGATGTGTCCCAGGGACACATGCAAAGAGGCTCCTGCCCGGGCCACAGGCTGCCCACTGCCCCTGCCCCAGATCGGGGGCCGCCAATCAGCCCTGTCGGAGTCCCCTTCCTCTAGAGGGAGTATTGGACCAACACTTGTAGAAAACGGTGTCCTCGTGGGCAACTCATTGGAGGGACACAAATAATCTTTGCCGTCTTTCTGCGGAAGCTTACGAGCGTTCACACCTAAGCGTCTTACAAGGTCAGCTGTTTAGCTAAACATGAGCTCATGATCTAAATTTACACAATAATGAAGAAATCAGCTACGAGGGGAGACAATCAGTAAAGACTATCAATACCAGAATTAGATTCCCAAGGCCATCCATCAATTGTTGGAATAATCAGGTGCAAGGCAGAATATATACATAAAACTGGAACTGAAACAAGGAACAAGGATGTTTTCAAAGACTGGTAGGATCTCGAAAACATTTTTAAAGTACATGTCATTGATAAAGCTAAATACTCAAAGGTTGTGTAATACAACAGATTAAGCATTGAGAAGAGTGAAATTATGCTGTTTTGAAAACTATGGCAGGTGAGATTTTCTGCCTAATTATATAAGAAGATTTCTCTAAAAATACACATTATTTCAATGACTTATTGGCTGTGAAATAAGTTAAGGGTATTTCAAATGGCTTGTCTGCAAAGAAAGGTGAGATGTAGGGAATCACAGAAAGTCGAGGGGAAAATAGGTCAATATATACATTGCTATATGGTGAACTAAACCTTAGGCCAGCAACAATGGAGAGGACCTGACCCTTAGAAACTTACAAGTAAGCTGGAATCTTCAAAAGTTCAATTCTTTATAAGTAAAATATTTATTAAAATGAATAACCAAGTGTTTTAATTGACATCAGAAGATCAAAACAATAAACCCTGAGAACATAGAAAAAAGATAAATAAAGATATGAGCAGAACTTAATACACCAGAAAACGTATAAAATTGAGGTGATTTAGTAAGTCCAAAGAATCTTCTTTGAAAAGATTGAAAAGACACACTTTGATTAAGGAAAACAAAAACATAAGTAAAGAATATACTGAAAGAATCAGGACAATGTTATAGCAGAGAATATATGAAATGCCAGTAAATTTGAACATTTCTGTAAAGTGGACCATTTCCTAGCTCCTAAAGTTTACCAAACCTGACACAAGAGGAAATCATTTAAGGTCATCATGTCTGCCCTTGGCATTCTCGGAACGCCCTGGCCTCAGGATGCAGCCTCTGTAGTCCATGGTAACCTGCGGAGAGGGGGCGGGGCTGAGGGTGGTTGGAACTCTGGCCTCACTGAAGGAGTGGGTGTGGCCATCTCTGCTGTGACTGAACAAAGGGCAGCGGAGCAGGGGGCCCAGGGCAGGGCCCTCAGAGCAAGGCAGGTCCAGTGGGGTGTCACAAGCATTTAGGCCCAGTCCAAAGGGCGCCTTCTTTGTCTGCACAGCTGCCAAAACTCTCACCTTTCCACTCAGGCCGACCTCTTACTTGAAGTGTGTGTGGAACCTGTCCTCACAGTACACCTCGCTGCACAGCTAACCATAGGTCTGGGCATCGTAGCTTCCTGCCAGGTGACCGAAGTTCGCAGGCAGATATGTCCCAGGGACACATGCAAAGAGGCTCCTGCCCGGGCCACAGGCTGCCCACTGCCCCTGCCCCAGATCGGGGGCCGCCAATCAGCCCTGTCGGAGTCCCCTGCCTCTAGAGGGAGTATTGGACCAACACTTGTAGAAAACGGTGTCCTCGTGGGCAACTCATTGGAGGGACACAAATAAATCTTTGCTGTCTTTCTGCGGAAGTTTACGAGCGTTCACACCTAAGCGTCTTACAAGGTCAGCTGTTTAGCTAAACATGAGCTCATGATCTAAATTTACACAACAATGAAGAAATCAGCTACGAGGGGAGACAATCAGTAAAGACTAGCAATACCAGAATTAGATTCCCAAGGCCATCCATCAATTGTTGGAATAACCAGGTGCAAGGCAGAATATATACATAAAACTGGAACTGAAACAAGGAACAAGGATGTTTTCAAAGACTGGTAGGATCTCTAAAACATTTTTAAAGTACATGTCATTGATAAAGCTAAATACTCAAAGTTTGTGAAATACAACAGATTAAGCATTGAGAAGAGTGAAATTATGCTGTTTTGAAAACTATGGCAGGTGAGATTTTCTGCCTAATTATATAAGAAGATTTCTCTAAAAATACACATTATTTCAATGACTTATTGGCTGTGAAATAATTTAAGGGTATTTCAAATGGCTTGGATGCAATGAACGGTGAGATGTAGGGAATCACAGAAAGTCGAGGGGAAAATAGGTCAATATATACATTGCTATATGTTGAACTAAACCTAAGGCCAGCAACAATGGAGAGGACCTGACCCTTAGAAACTTACAAGTAAGCTGGAATCTTCAAAAGTTCAAATCTTTATAAGTAAAATATTTATTAAAATGAATAACCAAGTGTTTTAATTGACATCAGAAGATCAAAACAATAAAACGTGAGAACATAGAAAAAAGATAAATAAAGATATGAGCAGAACTTAATACACCAGAAAACGTATAAAATTGAGGTGATTTAGTAAGTCCAAAGAATCTTCTTTGAAAAGATTGAAAAGACAAACTTTGATTAAGGAAAACAAAAACATAAGTAAAGAATATACAGAAAGAATCAGGACAATGTTATAACAGAGAATATATGAAATGCCAGTAAATTTGAACATTTCTGTAAAGTGGACCATTTCCTAGCTCCTAAAGTTTACCAAACCTGACACAAGAGGAAATCATTTAAGGTCATCATGTCTGCCCTTGGCATTCTCGGAACGCCCTGGCCTCAGGATGCAGCCTCTGTAGTCCATGGTAAACTGTGGAGAGGGGGCGGGGCTGAGGGTGGTTGGAACTCTGCCCTCACTGAAGGAGTGGGTGTGGCCATCTCTGCTGTGACTGAACAAAGGGCAGGGGAGCAGGGGGCCCAGGGCAGCGCCCTCAGAGCACGGCATGTCCAGTGGGGTGTCACAAGCATTTAGGCCCAGGTCAAAGGGCGCCTTCTTTGTCTGCACAACTGCCCAAACTCTCACCTTTCCACTCAGGCCGACCTCTTACTTGAAGTGTGTGTGGAACCTGTCCTCACAGTACACCTCGCTGCACAGCTAACCATAGGTCTGGGCATCGTAGCTTCCTGCCAGGTGACCGAAGTTCGCAGGCAGATGTGTCCCAGGGACACATGCAAAGAGGCTCCTGCCCGGGCCACAGGCTGCCCACTGCCCCTGCCCCAGATCGGGGGCCACCAATCAGCCCAGTCGGAGTCCCCTTCCTCTAGAGGGAGTATTGGACCAACACTTGTAGAAAACGGTGTCCTCGTGGGCAACTCATTGGAGGGACACAAATAAATCTTTGCCGTCTTTCTGCGGAAGCTTACGAGCGTTCACACCTAAGCGTCTTACAAGGTCAGCTGTTTAGCTAAACATGAGCTCATGATCTAAATTTACACAATAATGAAGAAATCAGCTACGAGGAGAGACAATCAGTAAAGACTATCAATACCAGAATTAGATTCCCAAGGCCATCCATCAATTGTTGGAATAATCAGGTGCAAGGCAGAATATATACATAAAACTGGAACTGAAACAAGGAACAAGGATGTTTTCAATGACTGGTAGGATCTCTAAAACATTTTTAAAGTACATGTCATTGATAAAGCTAAATACTCAAAGGTTGTGTAATACAACAGATTAAGCATTGAGAAGAGTGAAATTATGCTGTTTTGAAAACTATGGCAGGTGAGATTTTCTGCCTAATTATATAAGAAGATTTCTCTAAAATTACACATTATTTCAATGACTTATTGGCAGTGAAATAAGTTAAGGGTATTTCAAATGGCTTGTCTGCAAAGAAAGGTGAGATGTAGGGAATCACAGAAAGTCGAGGGGAAAATAGGTCAATATATACATTGCTATATGGTGAACTAAACCTTAGGCCAGCAACAATGGAGAGGACCTGACCCTTAGAAACGTACAAGTAAGCTGGAATCTTCAAAAGTTCAAATCTTTATAAGTAAAATATTTATTAAAATGAATAACCAAGTGTTTTAATTGACATCAGAAGATCAAAACAATAAACCCTGAGAACATAGAAAAAAGATAAATAAAGATATGAGCAGAACTTAATATAACAGAAAACGAATAAAATTGAGGTGATTTAGTAAGTCCAAAGAATCTTCTTTGAAAAGATTGAAAAGACACACTTTGATTAAGGAAAACAAAAACATAAGTATAGAATATACAGAAAGAATCAGGACAATATTATAGAAAAGAATATATGAAATGCCAGTAAATTTGAACATTTCTGTAAAGTGGACCAGTTCCTAGCTCCTAAAGTTTACCAAACCTGACACAAGAGGAAATCATTTAAGGTCATCATGTCTGCCCTTGGCATTCTCGGAACACCCTGGCCTCAGGATGCAGCCTCTCTAGTCCATGGTAACCTGCGGAGAGGGGGCGGGGCTGAGGGTGGTTGGAACTCTGGCCTCACTGAAGGAGTGGGTGTGGCCATCTCTGCTGTGACTGAACAAAAGGCAGGGGAGCAGGGGTCCAGGGCAGGGCCCTCAGAGCACGGCAGGTCCAGTGGGGTGTCACAAGCATTTAGGCCCAGGCCAAAGGGCGCCTTCTTTGTCTGCACAGCTGCCCAAACTCTCACCTTTCCACTCAGGCCGACCTCTTACTTGAAGTGTGTGTGGAACCTGTCCTCACAGTACACCTCGCTGCACAGCTAACCATAGGTCTGGGCATCGTAGCTTCCTGCCAGGTGACCGAAGTTCGCAGGCAGATGTGTCCCAGGGACACATGCAAAGAGGCTCCTGCCCGGGCCACAGGCTGCCCACTGCCCCTGCCCCAGATCGGGGGCCGCCAATCAGCCCTGTCGGAGTCCCCTTCCTCTAGAGGGAGTATTGGACCAACACTTGTAGAAAACGGTGTCCTCGTGGGCAACTCATTGGAGGGACACAAATAATCTTTGCCGTCTTTCTGCGGAAGCTTACGAGCGTTCACACCTAAGCGTCTTACAAGGTCAGCTGTTTAGCTAAACATGAGCTCATGATCTAAATTTACACAATAATGAAGAAATCAGCTACGAGGGGAGACAATCAGTAAAGACTATCAATACCAGAATTAGATTCCCAAGGCCATCCATCAATTGTTGGAATAATCAGGTGCAAGGCAGAATATATACATAAAACTGGAACTGAAACAAGGAACAAGGATGTTTTCAAAGACTGGTAGGATCTCGAAAACATTTTTAAAGTACATGTCATTGATAAAGCTAAATACTCAAAGGTTGTGTAATACAACAGATTAAGCATTGAGAAGAGTGAAATTATGCTGTTTTGAAAACTATGGCAGGTGAGATTTTCTGCCTAATTATATAAGAAGATTTCTCTAAAAATACACATTATTTCAATGACTTATTGGCTGTGAAATAAGTTAAGGGTATTTCAAATGGCTTGTCTGCAAAGAAAGGTGAGATGTAGGGAATCACAGAAAGTCGAGGGGAAAATAGGTCAATATATACATTGCTATATGGTGAACTAAACCTTAGGCCAGCAACAATGGAGAGGACCTGACCCTTAGAAACTTACAAGTAAGCTGGAATCTTCAAAAGTTCAATTCTTTATAAGTAAAATATTTATTAAAATGAATAACCAAGTGTTTTAATTGACATCAGAAGATCAAAACAATAAACCCTGAGAACATAGAAAAAAGATAAATAAAGATATGAGCAGAACTTAATACACCAGAAAACGTATAAAATTGAGGTGATTTAGTAAGTCCAAAGAATCTTCTTTGAAAAGATTGAAAAGACACACTTTGATTAAGGAAAACAAAAACATAAGTAAAGAATATACTGAAAGAATCAGGACAATGTTATAGCAGAGAATATATGAAATGCCAGTAAATTTGAACATTTCTGTAAAGTGGACCATTTCCTAGCTCCTAAAGTTTACCAAACCTGACACAAGAGGAAATCATTTAAGGTCATCATGTCTGCCCTTGGCATTCTCGGAACGCCCTGGCCTCAGGATGCAGCCTCTGTAGTCCATGGTAACCTGCGGAGAGGGGGCGGGGCTGAGGGTGGTTGGAACTCTGGCCTCACTGAAGGAGTGGGTGTGGCCATCTCTGCTGTGACTGAACAAAGGGCAGCGGAGCAGGGGGCCCAGGGCAGGGCCCTCAGAGCACGGCAGGTCCAGTGGGGTGTCACAAGCATTTAGGCCCAGTCCAAAGGGCGCCTTCTTTGTCTGCACAGCTGCCAAAACTCTCACCTTTCCACTCAGGCCGACCTCTTACTTGAAGTGTGTGTGGAACCTGTCCTCACAGTACACCTCGCTGCACAGCTAACCATAGGTCTGGGCATCGTAGCTTCCTGCCAGGTGACCGAAGTTCGCAGGCAGATATGTCCCAGGGACACATGCAAAGAGGCTCCTGCCCGGGCCACAGGCTGCCCACTGCCCCTGCCCCAGATCGGGGGCCGCCAATCAGCCCTGTCGGAGTCCCCTGCCTCTAGAGGGAGTATTGGACCAACACTTGTAGAAAACGGTGTCCTCGTGGGCAACTCATTGGAGGGACACAAATAAATCTTTGCTGTCTTTCTGCGGAAGCTTACGAGCGTTCACACCTAAGCGTCTTACAAGGTCAGCTGTTTAGCTAAACATGAGCTCATGATCTAAATTTACACAACAATGAAGAAATCAGCTACGAGGGGAGACAATCAGTAAAGACTAGCAATACCAGAATTAGATTCCCAAGGCCATCCATCAGTTGTTGGAATAACCAGGTGCAAGGCAGAATATATACATAAAACTGGAACTGAAACAAGGAACAAGGATGTTTTCAAAGACTGGTAGGATCTCTAAAACATTTTTAAAGTACATGTCATTGATAAAGCTAAATACTCAAAGTTTGTGAAATACAACAGATTAAGCATTGAGAAGAGTGAAATTATGCTGTTTTGAAAACTATGGCAGGTGAGATTTTCTGCCTAATTATATAAGAAGATTTCTCTAAAAATACACATTATTTCAATGACTTATTGGCTGTGAAATAATTTAAGGGTATTTCAAATGGCTTGGATGCAATGAACGGTGAGATGTAGGGAATCACAGAAAGTCGAGGGGAAAATAGGTCAATATATACATTGCTATATGTTGAACTAAACCTAAGGCCAGCAACAATGGAGAGGACCTGACCCTTAGAAACTTACAAGTAAGCTGGAATCTTCAAAAGTTCAAATCTTTATAAGTAAAATATTTATTAAAATGAATAACCAAGTGTTTTAATTGACATCAGAAGATCAAAACAATAAAACGTGAGAACATAGAAAAAAGATAAATAAAGATATGAGCAGAACTTAATACACCAGAAAACGTATAAAATTGAGGTGATTTAGTAAGTCCAAAGAATCTTCTTTGAAAAGATTGAAAAGACAAACTTTGATTAAGGAAAACAAAAACATAAGTAAAGAATATACAGAAAGAATCAGGACAATGTTATAACAGAGAATATATGAAATGCCAGTAAATTTGAACATTTCTGTAAAGTGGACCATTTCCTAGCTCCTAAAGTTTACCAAACCTGACACAAGAGGAAATCATTTAAGGTCATCATGTCTGCCCTTGGCATTCTCGGAACGCCCTGGCCTCAGGATGCAGCCTCTGTAGTCCATGGTAAACTGTGGAGAGGGGGCGGGGCTGAGGGTGGTTGGAACTCTGCCCTCACTGAAGGAGTGGGTGTGGCCATCTCTGCTGTGACTGAACAAAGGGCAGGGGAGCAGGGGGCCCAGGGCAGCGCCCTCAGAGCACGGCATGTCCAGTGGGGTGTCACAAGCATTTAGGCCCAGGTCAAAGGGCGCCTTCTTTGTCTGCACAACTGCCCAAACTCTCACCTTTCCACTCTGGCCGACCTCTTACTTGAAGTGTGTGTGGAACCTGTCCTCACAGTACACCTCGCTGCACAGCTAACCATAGGTCTGGGCATCGTAGCTTCCTGCCAGGTGACCGAAGTTCGCAGGCAGATGTGTCCCAGGGACACATGCAAAGAGGCTCCTGCCCGGGCCACAGGCTGCCCACTGCCCCTGCCCCAGATCGGGGGCCACCAATCAGCCCAGTCGGAGTCCCCTTCCTCTAGAGGGAGTATTGGACCAACACTTGTAGAAAACGGTGTCCTCGTGGGCAACTCATTGGAGGGACACAAATAAATCTTTGCCGTCTTTCTGCGGAAGCTTACGAGCGTTCACACCTAAGCGTCTTACAAGGTCAGCTGTTTAGCTAAACATGAGCTCATGATCTAAATTTACACAATAATGAAGAAATCAGCTACGAGGAGAGACAATCAGTAAAGACTATCAATACCAGAATTAGATTCCCAAGGCCATCCATCAATTGTTGGAATAATCAGGTGCAAGGCAGAATATATACATAAAACTGGAACTGAAACAAGGAACAAGGATGTTTTCAAAGACTGGTAGGATCTCTAAAACATTTTTAAAGTACATGTCATTGATAAAGCTAAATACTCAAAGGTTGTGTAATACAACAGATTAAGCATTGAGAAGAGTGAAATTATGCTGTTTTGAAAACTATGGCAGGTGAGATTTTCTGCCTAATTATATAAGAAGATTTCTCTAAAATTACACATTATTTCAATGACTTATTGGCAGTGAAATAAGTTAAGGGTATTTCAAATGGCTTGTCTGCAAAGAAAGGTGAGATGTAGGGAATCACAGAAAGTCGAGGGGAAAATAGGTCAATATATACATTGCTATATGGTGAACTAAACCTTAGGCCAGCAACAATGGAGAGGACCTGACCCTTAGAAACGTACAAGTAAGCTGGAATCTTCAAAAGTTCAAATCTTTATAGGTAAAATATTTATTAAAATGAATAACCAAGTGTTTTAATTGACATCAGAAGATCAAAACAATAAACCCTGAGAACATAGAAAAAAGATAAATAAAGATATGAGCAGAACTTAATATAACAGAAAACGAATAAAATTGAGGTGATTTAGTAAGTCCAAAGAATCTTCTTTGAAAAGATTGAAAAGACACACTTTGATTAAGGAAAACAAAAACATAAGTATAGAATATACAGAAAGAATCAGGACAATATTATAGAAAAGAATATATGAAATGCCAGTAAATTTGAACATTTCTGTAAAGTGGACCAGTTCCTAGCTCCTAAAGTTTACCAAACCTGACACAAGAGGAAATCATTTAAGGTCATCATGTCTGCCCTTGGGATTCTCGGAACACCCTGGCCTCAGGATGCAGCCTCTCTAGTCCATGGTAACCTGCGGAGAGGTGGCGGGGCTGAGGGTGGTTGGAACTCTGGCCTCACTGAAGGAGTGGGTGTGGCCATCTCTGCTGTGACTGAACAAAAGGCAGGGGAGCAGGGGTCCAGGGCAGGGCCCTCAGAGCACGGCAGGTCCAGTGGGGTGTCACAAGCATTTAGGCCCAGGCCAAAGGGCGCCTTCTTTGTCTGCACAGCTGCCCAAACTCTCACCTTTCCACTCAGGCCGACCTCTTACTTGAAGTGTGTGTGGAACCTGTCCTCACAGTACACCTCGCTGCACAGCTAACCATAGGTCTGGGCATCGTAGCTTCCTGCCAGGTGACCGAAGTTCGCAGGCAGATGTGTCCCAGGGACACATGCAAAGAGGCTCCTGCCCGGGCCACAGGCTGCCCACTGCCCTGCCCCAGATTGGGGGCCGCCAATCAGCCCTGTCGGAGTCCCCTTCCTGTAGAGGGAGTATTGGACCAACACTTGTAGAAAACGGTGTCCTCGTGGGCAACTCATTGGAGGGACACAAATAATCTTTGCCGTCTTTCTGCGGAAGCTTACGAGCGTTCACACCTAAGCGTCTTACAAGGTCAGCTGTATAGCTAAACATGAGCTCATGATCTAAATTTACACAATAATGAAGAAATCAGCTACGAGGGGAGACAATCAGTAAAGACTATCAATACCAGAATTAGATTCCCAAGGCCATCCATCAATTGTTGGAATAATCAGGTGCAAGGCAGAATATATACATAAAACTGGACCTGAAACAAGGAACAAGGATGTTTTCAAAGACTGGTAGGATCTCTACATGTCATTGGTAAAGCTAAATACTCAAAGGTTGTGTAATACAACAGATTAAGCATTGAGAAGAGTGAAATTATGCTGTTTTGAAAACTATGGCAGGTGAGATTTTGTGCCTAATTATAGAAGAAGATTTCCCTAAAAGATACACATTATTTCAATGACTTATTGGCTGTGAAATAAGTTAAGGGTATTTCAAATGGCTTGTCTGCAAAGAAAGGTGAGATGTAGGGAATCACAGAAAGTCGAGGGGAAAATAGGTCAATATATACATTGCTATATGGTGAACTAAACCTTAGGCCAGCAACAATGGAGAGGACCTGACCCTTAGAAACTTACAAGTAAGCTGGAATCTTCAAAAGTTCAAATCTTTATAAGTAAAATATTTATTAAAATGAATAACCAAGTGTTTTAATTGACATCAGAAGATCAAAACAATAAACCCTGAGAACATAGAAAAAAGATAAATAAAGATATGAGCAGAACTTAATACAACAGAAAACGTATAAAATTGAGGTGATTTAGTAAGTCCAAAGAATCTTCTTTGAAAAGATTGAAAAGACACACTTTGATTAAGGAAAACAAAAACATAAGTAAAGAATATACAGAAAGAATCAGGACAATGTTATAGCAGAGAATATATGAAATGCCAGTAAATTTGAACATTTCTGTAAAGTGGACCATTTCCTAGCTCCTAAAGTTTACCAACCCTGACACAAGAGGAAATCATTTAAGGTCATGATGTCTGCCCTTGGCATTCTCGGAACGCCCTGGCCTCAGGATGCAGCCTCTGTAGTCCATGGTAACCTGCGGAGAGGGGGCGGGGCTGAGGGTGGTTGGAACTCTGCCCTCACTGAAGGAGTGGGTGTGGCCATCTCTGCTGTGACTGAACAAAAGGCAGGGGAGCAGGGGTCCAGGGCAGGGCCCTCAGAGCACGGCAGGTCCAGTGGGGTGTCACAAGCATTTAGGCCCAGGCCAAAGGGCGCCTTCTTTGTCTGCACAGCTGCCCAAACTCTCACCTTTCCACTCAGGCCGACCTCTTACTTGAAGTGTGTGTGGAACCTGTCCTCACAGTACACCTCGCTGCACAGCTAACCATAGGTCTGGGCATCGTAGCTTCCTGCCAGGTGACCGAAGTTCGCAGGCAGATGTGTCCCAGGGACACATGCAAAGAGGCTCCTTCCCGGGCCACAGGCTGCCCACAGCCCCTGCCCCAGATCGGGGGCCGCCAATCAGCCCTGTCGGAGTCCCCTTCCTCTAGAGGGAGTATTGGACCAACACTTGTAGAAAACGGTGTCCTCGTGGGCAACTCATTGGAGGGACACAAATAATCTTTGCCGTCTTTCTGCGGAAGCTTACGAGCGTTCACACCTAAGCGTCTTACAAGGTCAGCTGTTTAGCTAAACATGAGCTCATGATCTAAATTTACACAATAATGAAGAAATCAGCTACGAGGGGAGACAATCAGTAAAGACTATCAATACCAGAATTAGATTCCCAAGGCCATCCATCAATTGTTGGAATAATCAGGTGCAAGGCAGAATATATACATAAAACTGGAACTGAAACAAGGAACAAGGATGTTTTCAAAGACTGGTAGGATCTCTAAAACATTTTTAAAGTACATGTCATTGATAAAGCTAAATACTCAAAGGTTGTGTAATACAACAGATTAAGCATTGAGAAGAGTGAAATTATGCTGTTTTGAAAACTATGGCAGGTGAGATTTTCTGCCTAATTATATAAGAAGATTTCTCTAAAAATACACATTATTTCAATGACTTATTGGCAGTGAAATAAGTTAAGGGTATTTCAAATGGCTTGTCTGCAAAGAAAGGTGAGATGTAGGGAATCACAGAAAGTCGAGGGGAAAATAGGTCAATATATACATTGCTATATGGTGAACTAAACCTTAGGCCAGCAACAATGGAGAGGACCTGACCCTTAGAAACTTACAAGTAAGCTGGAATCTTCAAAAGTTCAATTCTTTATAAGTAAAATATTTATTAAAATGAATAACCAAGTGTTTTAATTGACATCAGAAGATCAAAACAATAAACCCTGAGAACATAGAAAAAAGATAAATAAAGATATGAGCAGAACTTAATACACCAGAAAACGTATAAAATTGAGGTGATTTAGTAAGTCCAAAGAATCTTCTTTGAAAAGATTGAAAAGACACACTTTGATTAAGGAAAACAAAAACATAAGTAAAGAATATACAGAAAGAATCAGGACAATGTTATACAGGGGATATAAAAAATGCCAGTAAATTTGAACATTTCTGTAAAGTGGACCATTTCCTAGCTCCTAAAGTTTACCAAACCTGACACAAGAGGAAATCATTTAAGGTCATCATGTCTGCCCTTGGCATTCTCGGAACGCCCTGGCCTCAGGATGCAGCCTCTGTAGTCCATGGTAACCTGCGGAGAGGGGGCGGGGCTGAGGGTGGTTGGAACTCTGGCCTCACTGAAGGAGTGGGTGTGGCCATCTCTGCTGTGACTGAACAAAGGGCAGCGGAGCAGGGGGCCCAGGGCAGGGCCCTCAGAGCACGGCAGGTCCAGTGGGGTGTCACAAGCATTTAGGCCCAGTTCAAAGGGCGCCTTCTTTGTCTGCACAGCTGCCCAAACTCTCACCTTTCCACTCAGGCCGACCTCTTACTTGAAGTGTGTGTGGAACCTGTCCTCACAGTACACCTCGCTGCACAGCTAACCATAGGTCTGGGCATCGTAGCTTCCTGCCAGGTGACCGAAGTTCGCAGGCAGATGTGTCCCAGGGACACATGCAAAGAGGCTCCTGCCCGGGCCACAGGCTGCCCACTGCCCCTGCCCCAGATCGGGGGCCGCCAATCAGCCCTGTCGGAGTCCCCTGCCTCTAGAGGGACTATTGGACCAACACTTGTAAAAAACGGTGTCCTCGTGGGCAACTCATTGGAGGGACACAAATAAATCTTTGCCGTCTTTCTGCGGAAGCTTACGAGCGTTCACACCTAAGCGTCTTACAAGGTCAGCTGTTTAGCTAAACATGAGCTCATGATCTAAATTTACACAACAATGAAGAAATCAGCTATGAGGGGAGACAATCAGTAAAGACTAGCAATACCAGAATTAGATTCCCAAGGCCATCCATCAATTGTTGGAATAATCAGGTGCAAGGCAGAATATATACATAAAACTGGACCTGAAACAAGGAACAAGGATGTTTTCAAAGACTGGTAGGATCTCTACATGTCATTGGTAAAGCTAAATACTCAAAGGTTGTGTAATACAACAGATTAAGCATTGAGAAGAGTGAAATTATGCTGTTTTGAAAACTATGGCAGGTGAGATTTTGTGCCTAATTATAGAAGAAGATTTCCCTAAAAGATACACATTATTTCAATGACTTATTGGCTGTGAAATAAGTTAAGGGTATTTCAAATGGCTTGTCTGCAAAGAAAGGTGAGATGTAGGGAATCACAGAAAGTCGAGGGGAAAATAGGTCAATATATACATTGCTATATGGTGAACTAAACCTTAGGCCAGCAACAATGGAGAGGACCTGACCCTTAGAAACTTACAAGTAAGCTGGAATCTTCAAAAGTTCAAATCTTTATAAGTAAAATATTTATTAAAATGAATAACCAAGTGTTTTAATTGACATCAGAAGATCAAAACAATAAACCCTGAGAACATAGAAAAAAGATAAATAAAGATATGAGCAGAACTTAATACACCAGAAAACGTATAAAATTGAGGTGATTTAGTAAGTCCAAAGAATCTTCTTTGAAAAGATTGAAAAGACACACTTTGATTAAGGAAAACAAAAACATAAGTAAAGAATATACAGAAAGAATCAGGACAATGTTATAGCAGAGAATATATGAAATGCCAGTAAATTTGAACATTTCTGTAAAGTGGACCATTTCCTAGCTCCTAAAGTTTACCAACCCTGACACAAGAGGAAATCATTTAAGGTCATGATGTCTGCCCTTGGCATTCTCGGAACGCCCTGGCCTCAGGATGCAGCCTCTGTAGTCCATGGTAACCTACGGAGAGGGGGCGGGGCTGACGGTGGTTGGAACTCTGCCCTCACTGAAGGAGTGGGTGTGGCCATCTCTGCTGTGACTGAACAAAAGGCAGGGGAGCAGGGGTCCAGGGCAGGGCCCTCAGAGCACGGCAGGTCCAGTGGGGTGTCACAAGCATTTAGGCCCAGGCCAAAGGGCGCCTTCTTTGTCTGCACAGCTGCCCAAACTCTCACCTTTCCACTCAGGCCGACCTCTTACTTGAAGTGTGTGTGGAACCTGTCCTCACAGTACACCTCGCTGCACAGCTAACCATAGGTCTGGGCATCGTAGCTTCCTGCCAGGTGACCGAAGTTCGCAGGCAGATGTGTCCCAGGGACACATGCAAAGAGGCTCCTGCCCGGGCCACAGGCTGCCCACAGCCCCTGCCCCAGATCGGGGGCCGCCAATCAGCCCTGTCGGAGTCCCCTTCCTCTAGAGGGAGTATTGGACCAACACTTGTAGAAAACGGTGTCCTCGTGGGCAACTCATTGGAGGGACACAAATAATCTTTGCCGTCTTTCTGCGGAAGCTTACGAGCGTTCACACCTAAGCGTCTTACAAGGTCAGCTGTTTAGCTAAACATGAGCTCATGATCTAAATTTACACAATAATGAAGAAATCAGCTACGAGGGGAGACAATCAGTAAAGACTATCAATACCAGAATTAGATTCCCAAGGCCATCCATCAATTGTTGGAATAATCAGGTGCAAGGCAGAATATATACATAAAACTGGAACTGAAACAAGGAACAAGGATGTTTTCAAAGACTGGTAGGATCTCTAAAACATTTTTAAAGTACATGTCATTGATAAAGCTAAATACTCAAAGGTTGTGTAATACAACAGATTAAGCATTGAGAAGAGTGAAATTATGCTGTTTTGAAAACTATGGCAGGTGAGATTTTCTGCCTAATTATATAAGAAGATTTCTCTAAAAATACACATTATTTCAATGACTTATTGGCAGTTAAATAAGTTAAGGGTATTTCAAATGGCTTGTCTGCAAAGAAAGGTGAGATGTAGGGAATCACAGAAAGTCGAGGGGAAAATAGGTCAATATATACATTGCTATATGGTGAACTAATCCTTAGGCCAGCAACAATGGAGAGGACCTGACCCTTAGAAACTTACAAGTAAGCTGGAAACTTCAAAAGCTCAAATCTTTATAAGTAAAATATTTATTAAAATGAATAACCAAGTGTTTTAATTGACATCAGAAGATCAAAACAATAAACCCTGAGAACATAGAAAAAAGATAAATAAAGATATGAGCAGAACTTAATACAACAGAAAACGTATAAAATTGAGGTGATTTAGTAAGTCCAAAGAATCTTCTTTGAAAAGATTGAAAAGACACACTTTGATTAAGGAAAACAAAAACATAAGTAAAGAATATACAGAAAGAATCAGGACAATGTTATAGAAGAGAATATATGAAATGCCAGTAAATTTGAACATTTCTGTAAAGTGGACCATTTCCTAGCTCCTAAAGTTTACCAAACCTGACACAAGAGGAAATCATTTAAGGTCATCATGTCTGCCCTTGGCATTCTCGGAACGCCCTGGCCTCAGGATGCAGCCTCTGTAGTCCATGGTAACCTGCGGAGAGGGGGCGGGGCTGAGGGTGGTTGGAACTCTGCCCTCACTGAAGGAGTGGGTTTGGCCATCTCTGATGTGACTGAACAAAAGACAGGGGAGCAGGGGTCCAGGGCAGGGCCCTCAGAGCCCGGCAGGTCCAGTGGGGTGTCACAAGCATTTAGGCCTAGGCCAAAGGGCGCCTTCTTTGTCTGCACAGCTGCCCAAACTCTCACCTTTCCACTCAGGCCGACCTCTTACTTGAAGTGTGTGTGGAACCTGTCCTCACAGTACACCTCGCTGCACAGCTAACCATAGGTCTGGGCATCGTAGCTTCATGCCAGGTGACCGAAGTTCGCAGGCAGATGTGTCCCAGGGACACATGCAAAGAGGCTCCTGCCCGGGCCACAGGCTGCCCACTGCCCCTGCCCCAGATCGGGGGCCGCCAATCAGCCCTGTCGGAGTCCCCTGCCTCTAGAGGGAGTATTGGACCAACACTTGTAGAAAACGGTGTCCTCGTGGGCAACTCATTGGAGGGACACAAATAAATCTTTGCCGACTTTCTGCTGAAGCTTACGAGCGTTCACACCTAAGCGTCTTACAAGGTCAGCTGTTTAGCTAAACATGAGCTCATGATCTAAATTTACACAATAATGAAGAAATCAGCTACGAGGGGAGACAATCAGTAAAGACTATCAATACCAAAATTAGATTCCCAAGGCCATCCATCAATTGTTGGAATAATCAGGTGCAAGGCAGAATATATACATAAAACTGGACCTGAAACAAGGAACAAGGATGTTTTCAAAGACTGGTAGGATCTCTACATGTCATTGATAAAGCTAAATACTCAAAGGTTGTGTAATACGACAGATTAAGCATTGAGAAGAGTGAAATTATGCTGTTTTGAAAACTATGGCAGGTGAGATTTTCTGCCTAATTATACAAGAAGATTTCTCTAAAAATACACATTATTTCAATGACTTATTGGCTGTGAAATAAGTTAAGGGTATTTCAAATGGCTTGTCTGCAAAGAAAGGTGAGATGTAGGGAATCACAGAAAGTCGAGGGGAAAATAGGTCAATATATACATTGCTATATGGTGAACTAAACCTTAGGCCAGCAACAATGGAGAGGACCTGACCCTTAGAAACTTACAAGTAAGCTGGAAACTTCAAAAGTTCAAATCTTTATAAGTAAAATATTTATTAAAATGAATAACCAAGTGTTTTAATTGACATCAGAAGATCAAAACAATAAACCCTGAGAACATAGAAAAAAGATAAATAAAGATATGAGCAGAACTTAATACAACAGAAAACGTATAAAATTCAGGTGATTTAGTAAGTCCAAAGAATCTTCTTTGAAAAGATTGAAAAGACACACTTTGATTAAGGAAAACAAAAACATAAGTAAAGAATATACAGAAAGAATCAGGACAATGTTATAGCAGAGAATATATGAAATGCCAGTAAATTTGAACATTTCTGTAAAGTGGACCATTTCCTAGCTCCTAAAGTTTACCAAACCTGACACAAGAGGAAATCATTTAAGGTCATCATGTCTGCCCTTGGCATTCTCGGAACGCCCTGGCCTCAGGATGCAGCCTCTGTAGTCCATGGTAACCTGCGGAGAGGGGGCGGGGCTGAGGGTGGTTGGAACTCTGCCCTCACTGAACGAGTGGTTGTGGCCATCTCTGCTGTGACTGAACAAAGGGCAGGGGAGCAGGGGTCCCAGGGCAGGGCCCTCAGAGCACAGCAGGTACAGTGGGGTGTCACAAGCATTTAGGCCCAGGCCAAAGGGCGCCTTCTTTGTCTGCACAGCTGCCCAAACTCTCACCTTTCCACTCAGGCCGACCTCTTACTTGAAGTGTGTGTGGAACCTGTCCTCACAGTACACCTCGCTGCACAGCTAACCATAGGTCTGGGCATCGTAGCTTCCTGCCAGGTGACCGAAGTTCGCAGGCAGATGTGTCCCAGGGACACATGCAAAGAGGCTCCAGACCGGGCCACAGGCTGCCCACTGCCCCTGCCCCAGATCGGGGGCCGCCAATCAGCCCTTTTGGAGTCCCCTTCCTCTAGAGGGAGTATTGGACCAACACTTGTAGAAAACGGTGTCCTCGTGGGCAACTCATTGTAGGGACACAAATAAATCTTTGCCGACTTTCTTCTGAAGCTTACAAGCGTTCACACCTAAGCGTCTTACAAGGTCAGCTGTTTAGCTAAACATGAGCTCATGATCTAAATTTACACAATAATGAAGAAATCATCTACGAGGGGAGACAATCAGTAAAGACTATCAATACCAGAATTAGATTCCCAAGGCCATCCATCAATTGTTGGAATAATCAGGTGCAGGGCAGAAAATATACATAAAACTGGAACTGAAACAAGGAACAAGGATGTTTTCAAAGACTGGTAGGATCTCTAAAACATTTTTAAAGTACATGTCATTGATAAAGCTAAATACTCAAAGTTTTTGTAATAAAACACATTAAGCATTGAGAAGAGTGAAATTATGCTGTTTTGAAAACTATGGCAGGTGAGATTTTCTGCCTAATTATATAAGAAGATTTCTCTAAAAAATACACATTATTTCAATGACTTATTGGCTGTGAAATAAGTTAAGGGTATTTCAAATGGCTTGTCTGCAAAGAAAGGTGAGATGTAGGGAATCACAGAAAGTCGAGGGGAAAAGAGGTCAATATATACATTGCTATATGGTGAACTAAACCTTAGGCCAGCAACAATAGAGAGGACCTGACCCTTAGAAACTTACAAGTAAGCTGGAATCTTCAAAAGTTCAAATCTTTATAAGTAAAATATTTATTAAAATGAATAACCAAGTGTTTTAATTGACATCAGAAGATCAAAACAATAAACCCTGAGAACATAGAAAAAAGATAAATAAAGATATGAGCAGAACTTAATACACCAGAAAACGTATAAAATTGAGGTGATTTAGTTAGTCCAAAGAATCTTCTTTGAAAAGATTGAAAAGACACACTTTGATTAAGGAAAACAAAAACATAAGTATAGAATATACAGAAAGAATCAGGACAAAGTTATAGCAGAGAATAAAAGAAATGCCAGTAAATTTGAACATTTCTGTAAAGTGGACCATTTCCTAGCTCCTAAAGTTTACCAAACCTGACACAAGAGGAAATCATTTAAGGTCATCATGTCTGCCCTTGGCATTCTCCGAACACCCTGGCCTCAGGATGCAGCCTCTGTAGTCCATGGTAACCTGCGGAGAGGGGGCGGGGCTGAGGGTGGTTGGAACTCTGGCCTCACTGGAGGAGTGGGTGTGGCCATCTCTGCTGTGACTGAACAAAGGGCAGGGGAGCAGGGGGCCCAGGGCAGGGCCCTCAGAGCACGGCAGGTCCAGTGGGGTGTCACAAGCATTTAGGCCCAGGCCAAAGGGCGCCTTCTTTGTCTGCACAGCTGCCCAAACTCTCACCTTTCCACTCAGGCCGACCTCTTACTTGAAGTGTGTGTGGAACCTGCCCTCACAGTACACCTCGCTGCACAGCTAACCATAGGTCTGGGCATCGTAGCTTCCTGCCAGGTGACCGAAGTTCGCAGGCAGTTGTGTCCCAGGGACACATGCAAAGAGGCTCCTGCCCGGGCCACAGGCTGCCCACTGCCCCTGCCCCAGATCGGGGGCCGCCAATCAGCCCTGTCGGAGTCCCCTGCCTCTAGAGGGAGTATTGGACCAACACTTGTAGAAAACGGTGTCCTCGTGGGCAACTCATTGGAGGGACACAAATAATCTTTGCCGTCTTTCTGCGGAAGCTTACGAGCGTTCACACCTAAGCGTCTTACAAGGTCAGCTGTTTAGCTAAACATGAGCTCATGATCTAAATTTACACAATAATGAAGAAATCAGCTACGAGGGGAGACAATCAGTAAAGAGTATCAATACCAGAATTAGATTCCCAAGGCCATCCATCAATTGTTGGAATAATCAGGTGCAAGGCAGAATATATACATAAAACTGGAACTGAAACAAGGAACAAGGATGTTTTCAAAGACTGGTAGGATCTCTAAAACATTTTTAAAGTACATGTCATTGATAAAGCTAAATACTCAAAGGTTGTGTAATACAACAGATTAAGCATTGAGAAGAGTGAAATTATGCTGTTTTGAAAACTATGGCAGGTGAGATTTTCGGCCTTATTATATAAGAAGATTTCTCTAAAAATACACATTATTTCAATGACTTATTGGCAGTGAAATAAGTTAAGGGTATTTCAAATGGCTTGTCTGCAAAGAAAGGTGAGATGTAGGGAATCACAGAAAGTCGAGGGGAAAATAGGTCAATATATACATTGCTATATGGTGAACTAAACCTTAGGCCAGCAACAATGGAGAGGACCTGACCCTTAGAAACTTACAAGTAAGCTGGAATCTTCAAAAGTTCAAATCTTTATAAGTAAAATATTTATTAAAATGAATAACCAAGTGTTTTAATTGACATCAGAAGATCAAAACAATAAACCCTGAGAACATAGAAAAAAGATAAATAAAGATATGAGCAGAACTTAATACAACAGAAAACGTATAAAATTGAGGTGATTTAGTAAGTCCAAAGAATCTTCTTTGAAAAGATTGAAAAGACAAACTTTGATTAAGGAAAACAAAAACATAAGTAAAGAATATACAGAAAGAATCAGGACAATGTTATAGCAGAGAATATATGAAATGCCAGTAAATTTGAACATTTCTGTAAAGTGGACCATTTCCTAGCTCCTAAAGTTTACCAAACCTGACACAAGAGGAAATCATTTAAGGTCATCATGTCTGCCCTTGGCATTCTCGGAACGCCCTGGCCTCAGGATGCAGCCTCTGTAGTCCATGGTAACCTGCGGAGAGGGGGCGGGGCTGAGGGTGGTTGGAACTCTGGCCTCACTGGAGGAGTGGGTGTGGCCATCTCTGCTGTGACTGAACAAAGGGCAGGGGAGCAGGGGGCCCAGGGCAGGGCCCTCAGAGCACGGCAGGTCCAGTGGGCTGTCACAAGCATTTAGGCCCAGGCCAAAGGGCGCATTCTTTGTCTGCACAGCTGCCCAAACTCTCACCTTTCCACTCAGGCCGACCTCTTACTTGAAGTGTGTGTGGAACCTGTCCTCACAGTACACCTCGCTGCACAGCTAACCATAGGTCTGGGCATCGTAGCTTCCTGCCAGGTGACCGAAGTTCGCAGGCAGATGTGTCCCAGGGACACATGCAAAGAGGCTCCAGACCGGGCCACAGGCTGCCCACTGCCCCTGCCCCAGATCGTGGGCCTCCAATAAGCCCTGTCTGAGTCCCCTGCCTCTAGAGGGAGTATTGGACCAACACTTGTAGAAAACGGTGTCCTCGTGGGCAACTCATTGGAGGGACACAAATAAATCTTTGCCGACTTTCTGCTGAAGCTTACGAGCGTTCACACCTAAGTGTCTTACAAGGTCAGCTGTTTAGCTAAACATGAGCTCATGATCTAAATTTACACAATAATGAAAAAATCAGCTACGAGGGGAGACAATCAGTAAAGACTATCAATACCAGAATTAGATTCCCAAGGCCATCCATCAATTGTTGGAATAATCAGGTGCAAGGCAGAATATATACATAAAACTGGAACTGAAACAAGGAACAAGGATGTTTTCAAAGACTGGTAGGATCTCTAAAACATTTTTAAAGTACATGTCATTGATAAAGCTAAATACTCAAAGGTTGTGTAATACAACAGATTAAGCATTGAGAAGAGTGAAATTATGCTGTTTTGAAAACTATGGCAGGTGAGATTTCCTGCCTAATTATATAAGAAGATTTCTCTAAAAATACACATTATTACAATGACTTATTGGCTGTGAACTAAGTTAAGGGTATTTCAAATGGCTTGTCTGCAAAGAAAGGTGAGATGTAGGGAATCACAGAAAGTCGAGGGGAAAATAGGTCAATATATACATTGCTATATGGTGAACTAAACCTTAGGCCAGCAACAATGGAGAGGACCTGACCCTTAGAAACTTACAAGTAAGCTGGAATCTTCAAAAGTTCAAATCTTTATAAGTAAAATATTTATTAAAATGAATAACCAAGTGTTTTAATTGACATCAGAAGATCAAAACAATAAACCCTGAGAACATAGAAAAAAGATAAATAAAGATATGAGCAGAACTTAATACAACAGAAAACGTATAAAATTGAGGTGATTTAGTAAGTCCAAAGAATCTTCTTTGAAAAGATTGAAAAGACACACTTTGATTAAGGAAAACAAAAACATAAGTAAAGAATATACAGAAAGAATCAGGACAATGTTATAGCAGAGAATATATGAAATGCCAGTAAATTTGAACATTTCTGTAAAGTGGACCATTTCCTAGCTCCTAAAGTTTACCAAACCTGACACAAGAGGAAATCATTTAAGGTCATCATGTCTGCCCTTGGCATTCTCGGAACGCCCTGGCCTCAGGATGCAGCCTCTGTAGTCCATGGTAACCTGCGGAGAGGGGGCGGGGCTGAGGGTGGTTGGAACTCTGGCCTCACTGAAGGAGTGGGTGTGGCCATCTCTGCTGTGACTGAACAAAAGGCAGGGGAGCAGGGGTCCAGGGCATGGCCTTCAGAGCCCGGCAGGTCCAGTGGGGTGTCACAAGCATTTAGGCCCAGGCCAAAGGGCGCCTTCTTTGTCTGCACAGCTGCCCAAACTCTCACCTTTCCACTCAGGCCGACCTCTTACTTGAAGTGTGTGTGGAACCTGTCCTCACAGTACACCTCGCTGCACAGCTAACCATAGGTCTGGGCATCGTAGCTTCCTGCCAGGTGACCGAAGTTCGCAGGCAGATGTGTCCCAGGGACACATGCAAAGAGGCTCCTGCCCGGGCCACAGGCTGCCCACTGCCCCTGCCCCAGATCGGGGGCCACCAATCAGCCCTGTCGGAGTCCCCTTCCTCTAGAGGGAGTATTGGACCAACACTTGTAGAAAACGGTGTCCTCGTGGGCAAATCATTGGAGGGACACAAATAAATCTTTGCCGTCTTTCTGCGGAAGCTTACGAGCGTTCACACCTAAGCGTCTTACAAGGTCAGCTGTTTAGCTAAACATGAGCTCATGATCTAAATTTACACAATAATGAAGAAATCAGCTACGAGGGGAGACAATCAGTAAAGACTATCAATACCAGAATTAGATTCCCAAGGCCATCCATCAATTGTTGGAATAATCAGGTGCAAGGCAGAATATATACATAAAACTGGAACTGAAACAAGGAACAAGGATGTTTTCAAAGACTGGTAGGATCTCTAAAACATTTTTAAAGGACATGTCATTGATAAAGCTAAATATTCAAAGGTTGTGTAATACAACAGATTAAGCATTGAGAAGAGTGAAATTATGCTGTTTTGAAAACTATGGCAGGTGAGATTTTCTGCCTAATTATATAAGAAGATTTCTCTAAAAAATACACATTATTTCAATGACTTATTGGCTGTGAAATAAGTTAAGGGTATTTCAAATGGCTTGTCTGCAAAGAAAGGTGAGATGTAGTGAATCACAGAAAGTCGAGGGGAAAATAGGTCAATATATACATTGCTATATGGTGAACTAAACCTTAGGCCAGCAACAATGGAGAGGACCTGACCCTTAGAAACTTACAAGTAAGCTGGAATCTTCAAAAGTTCAAATCTTTATAAGTAAAAAATTTATTAAAATGAATAACCAAGTGTTTTAATTGACATGAGAAGATCAAAACAATAAACCATGAGAACAGAGAAAAAAGATAAATAAAGATATGAGCAGAACTTAATACAACAGAAAACGTATAAAATTGAGGTGATTTAGTAAGTCCAAAGAATCTTCTTTGAAAAGATTGAAAAGACACACTTTGATTAAGGAAAACAAAAACATAAGTATAGAATATACAGAAAGAATCAGGACAATGTTATAGCAGAGAATATATGAAATGCCAGTAAATTTGAACATTTCTGTAAAGTGGACCATTTCCTAGCTCCTAAAGTTTACCAAACCTGACACAAGAGGACATCATTTAAGGTCATCATGTCTGCCCTTGCCATTCTTGGAACGCCCTGGCCTCAGGATGCAGCCTCTGTAGTCCATGGTAACCTGCGGAGAGGGGGCGGGGCTGAGGGTGGTTGGAACTCTGGCCTCACTGGAGGAGTGGGTGTGGCCATCTCTGCTGTGACTGAACAAAGGGCAGGGGAGCAGGGGGCCCAGGGCAGGGCCCTCAGAGCACGGCAGGTCCAGTGGGCTGTCACAAGCATTTAGGCCCAGGCCAAAGGGCGCCTTCTTTGTCTGCACAGCTGCCCAAACTCTCACCTTTCCACTCAGGCCGACCTCTTACTTGAAGTGTGTGTGGAACCTGTCCTCACAGTACACCTCGCTGCACAGCTAACCATAGGTCTGGGCATCGTAGCTTCCTGCCAGGTGACCGAAGTTCGCAGGCAGATGTGTCCCAGGGACACATGCAAAGAGGCTCCAGACCGGGCCACAGGCTGCCCACTGCCCCTGCCCCAGATCGGGGGCCGCCAATAAGCCCTGTCTGAGTCCCCTGCCTCTAGAGGGAGTATTGGACCAACACTTGTAGAAAACGGTGTCCTCGTGGGCAACTCATTGGAGGGACACAAATAAATCTTTGCCGACTTTCTGCTGAAGCTTACGAGCGTTCACACCTAAGCGTCTTACAAGGTCAGCTGTTTAGCTAAACATGAGCTCATGATCTAAATTTACACAATAATGAAGAAATCAGCTACGAGGGGAGACAATCAGTAAAGACTATCAATACCAGAATTAGATTCCCAAGGCCATCCATCAATTGTTGGAATAATCAGGTGCAGGGCAGAAAATATACATAAAACTGGAACTGAAACAAGGAACAAGGATGTTTTCAAAGACTGGTAGGATCTCTAAAACATTTTTAAAGTACATGTCATTGATAAAGCTAAATACTCAGAGGTTGTGTAATACAACAGATTAAGCATTGAGAAGAGTGAAATTATGCTGTTTTGAAAACTATGGCAGGTGAGATTTTCTGCCTAATTATATAAGAAGATTTCTCTAAAAATACACATTATTTCAATGACTTATTGGCTGTGAAATAATTTAAGGGTATTTCAAATGGCTTGTCTGCAAAGAAAGGTGAGATGTAGGGAATCACAGAAAGTCGAGGGGAAAATAGGTCAATATATACATTGCTATATGGTGAACTAAACCTTAGGCCAGCAACAATGGAGAGGACCTGACCCTTAGAAACTTACAAGTAAGCTGGAATCTTCAAAAGTTCAAATCTTTATAAGTAAAATATTTATTAAAATGAATAACCAAGTGTTTTAATTGACATCAGAAGATCAAAACAATAAACCCTGAGAACATAGAAAAAAGATAAATAAAGATATGAGCAGAACTTAATACAACAGAAAACGTATAAAATTGAGGTGATTTAGTAAGTCCAAAGAATCTTCTTTGAAAAGATTGAAAAGACACACTTTGATTAAGGAAAACAAAAACATAAGTATAGAATATACAGAAAGAATCAGGACAATGTTATAGCAGAGAATATATGAAATGCCAGTAAATTTGAACATTTCTGTAAAGTGGACCATTTCCTAGCTCCTAAAGTTTACCAAACCTGACACAAGAGGAAATCATTTAAGGTCATCATGTCTGCCCTTGGCATTCTCGGAACGCCCTGGCCTCAGGATGCAGCCTCTGTAGTCCATGGTAACCTGCGGAGAGGGGGCGGGGCTGAGGGTGGTTGGAACTCTGGCCTCACTGGAGGAGTGGGTGTGGCCATCTCTGCTGTGACTGAACAAAGGGCAGGGGAGCAGGGGTCCCAGGGCAGGGCCCTCAGAGCACGGCAGGTCCAGTGGGCTGTCACAAGCATTTAGGCCCAGGCCAAAGGGCGCCTTCTTTGTCTGCACAGCTGCCCAAACTCTCACCTTTCCACTCAGGCCGACCTCTTACTTGAAGTGTGTGTGGAACCTGTCCTCACAGTACACCTCGCTGCACAGCTAACCATAGGTCTGGGCATCGTAGCTTCCTGCCAGGTGACCGAAGTTCGCAGGCAGATGTGTCCCAGGGACACATGCAAAGAGGCTCCAGACCGGGCCACAGGCTGCCCACTGCCCCTGCCCCAGATCGGGGGCCTCCAATAAGCCCTGTCTGAGTCCCCTGCCTCTAGAGGGAGTATTGGACCAACACTTGTAGAAAACGGTGTCCTCGTGGGCAACTCATTGGAGGGACACAAATAAATCTTTGCCGACTTTCTGCTGAAGCTTACGAGCGTTCACACCTAAGTGTCTTACAAGGTCAGCTGTTTAGCTAAACATGAGCTCATGATCTAAATTTACACAATAATGAAAAAATCAGCTACGAGGGGAGACAATCAGTAAAGACTATCAATACCAGAATTAGATTCCCAAGGCCATCCATCAATTGTTGGAATAATCAGGTGCAAGGCAGAATATATACATAAAACTGGAACTGAAACAAGGAACAAGGATGTTTTCAAAGACTGGTAGGATCTCTAAAACATTTTTAAAGTACATGTCATTGATAAAGCTAAATACTCAAAGGTTGTGTAATACAACAGATTAAGCATTGAGAAGAGTGAAATTATGCTGTTTTGAAAACTATGGCAGGTGAGATTTTCGGCCTTATTATATAAGAAGATTTCTCTAAAAATACACATTATTTCAATGACTTATTGGCTGTGAAATAAGTTAAGGGTATTTCAAATGGCTTGTCTGCAAAGAAAGGTGAGATGTAGGGAATCACAGAAAGTTGAGGGGAAAATAGGTCAATATATACATTGCTATATGGTGAACTAAACTTTAGGCCAGCAACAATGGAGAGGACCTGACCCTTAGAAACTTACAAGTAAGCTGGAATCTTCAAAAGTTCAAATCTTTATAAGTAAAATATTTATTAAAATGAATAACCAAGTGTTTTAATTGACATCAGAAGATCAAAACAATAAACCCTGAGAACATAGAAAAAAGATAAATAAAGATATGAGCAGAACTTAATACAACAGAAAACGTATAAAATTGAGGTGATTTAGTAAGTCCAAAGAATCTTCTTTGAAAAGATTGAAAAGACACACTTTGATTAAGGAAAACAAAAACATAAGTAAAGAATATACAGAAAGAATCAGGACAATGTTATAGCAGAGAATATATGAAATGCCAGTAAATTTGAACATTTCTGTAAAGTGGACCATTTCCTAGCTCCTAAAGTTTACCAAACCTGACACAAGAGGAAATCATTTAAGGTCATCATGTCTGCCCTTGGCATTCTCGGAACGCCCTGGCCTCAGGATGCAGCCTCTGTAGTCCATGGTAACCTGCGGAGAGGGGGCGGGGCTGAGGGTGGTTGGAACTCTGCCCTCACTGAAGGAGTGGGTGTGGCCATCTCTGCTGTGACTGAACAAAAGGCAGGGGAGCAGGGGTCCAGGGCAGGGCCTTCAGAGCCCGGCAGGTCCAGTGGGGTGTCACAAGCATTTAGGCCCAGGCCAAAGGGCGCCTTCTTTGTCTGCACAGCTGCCCAAACTCTCACCTTTCCACTCAGGCCGACCTCTTACTTGAAGTGTGTGTGGAACCTGTCCTCACAGTACACCTCGCTGCACAGCTAACCATAGGTCTGGGCATCGTAGCTTCCTGCCAGGTGACCGAAGTTCGCAGGCAGATGTGTCCCAGGGACACATGCAAAGAGGCTCCTGCCCGGGCCACAGGCTGCCCACTGCCCCTGCCCCAGATCGGGGGCCGCCAATCAGCCCTGTCGGAGTCCCCTGCCTCTAGAGGGAGTATTGGACCAACACTTGTAGAAAACGGTGTCCTCGTGGGCAACTCATTGGAGGGACACAAATAAATCTTTGCCGTCTTTCTGCGGAAGCTTACGATTGTTCACACCTAAGCGTCTTACAAGGTCAGCTGTTTAGCTAAACATGAGCTCATGATCTAAATTTACACAATAATGTAAAAATCAGCTGCGAGGGGAGACAATCAGTAAAGACTATCAATACCAGAATTAGATTCCCAAGGCCATCCATCAATTGTTGGAATAATCAGGTGCAAGGCAGAATATATACATAAAACTGGAACTGAAACAAGGAACAAGGATGTTTTCAAAGACTGGTAGGATCTCTAAAACATTTTTAAAGTACATGTCATTGATAAAGCTAAATACTCAAAGTTTGTGTAATACAACAGATTAAGCATTGAGAAGAGTGAATTTATGCTGTTTTGAAAACTATGGCAGGTGAGATTTTCTGCCTAATTATATAAGAAGATTTCTCTAAAAATACACATTATTTCAATGACTTATTGGCTGTGAAATAAGTTAAGGGTATTTCAAATGGCTTGTCTACAAAGAAAGGTGAGATGTAGGGAATCCCAGAAAGTCGAGGGGAAAATAGGTCAATATATACATTGCTATATGGTGAACTAAACCTTAGGCCAGCAACAATGGAGAGGACCTGACCCTTAGAAACTTACAAGTAAGCTGGAAACTTCAAAAGTTCAAATCTTTATAAGTAAAATATTTATTAAAATGAATAACCAAGTGTTTTAATTGACATCAGAAGATCAAAACAATAAACCCTGAGAACATAGAAAAAAGATAAATAAAGATATGAGCAGAACTTAATACAACAGAAAACGTATAAAATTGAGGTGATTTAGTAAGTCCAAAGAATCTTCTTTGAAAAGATTGAAAAGACACACTTTGATTAAGGAAAACAAAAACATAAGTATAGAATATACAGAAAGAATCAGGACAATGTTATAGCAGAGAATATATGAAATGCCAGTAAATTTGAACATTTCTGTAAAGTGGACCATTTCCTAGCTCCTAAAGTTTACCAAACCTGACACAAGAGGAAATCATTTAAGGTCATCATGTCTGCCCTTGGCATTCTCGGAACGCCCTGGCCTCAGGATGCAGCCTCTGTAGTCCATGGTAACCTGCGGAGAGGGGGCGGGGCTGAGGGTGGTTGGAACTCTGGCCTCACTGGAGGAGTGGGTGTGGCCATCTCTGCTGTGACTGAACAAAGGGCAGGGGAGCAGGGGGCCCAGGGCAGGGCCCTCAGAGCACGGCAGGTCCAGTGGGCTGTCACAAGCATTTAGGCCCAGGCCAAAGGGCGCATTCTTTGTCTGCACAGCTGCCCAAACTCTCACCTTTCCACTCAGGCCGACCTCTTACTTGAAGTGTGTGTGGAACCTGTCCTCACAGTACACCTCGCTGCACAGCTAACCATAGGTCTGGGCATCGTAGCTTCCTGCCAGGTGACCGAAGTTCGCAGGCAGATGTGTCCCAGGGACACATGCAAAGAGGCTCCAGACCGGGCCACAGGCTGCCCACTGCCCCTGCCCCAGATCGTGGGCCTCCAATAAGCCCTGTCTGAGTCCCCTGCCTCTAGAGGGAGTATTGGACCAACACTTGTAGAAAACGGTGTCCTCGTGGGCAACTCATTGGAGGGACACAAATAAATCTTTGCCGACTTTCTGCTGAAGCTTACGAGCGTTCACACCTAAGTGTCTTACAAGGTCAGCTGTTTAGCTAAACATGAGCTCATGATCTAAATTTACACAATAATGAAAAAATCAGCTACGAGGGGAGACAATCAGTAAAGACTATCAATACCAGAATTAGATTCCCAAGGCCATCCATCAATTGTTGGAATAATCAGGTGCAAGGCAGAATATATACATAAAACTGGAACTGAAACAAGGAACAAGGATGTTTTCAAAGACTGGTAGGATCTCTAAAACATTTTTAAAGTACATGTCATTGATAAAGCTAAATACTCAAAGGTTGTGTAATACAACAGATTAAGCATTGAGAAGAGTGAAATTATGCTGTTTTGAAAACTATGGCAGGTGAGATTTCCTGCCTAATTATATAAGAAGATTTCTCTAAAAATACACATTATTACAATGACTTATTGGCTGTGAACTAAGTTAAGGGTATTTCAAATGGCTTGTCTGCAAAGAAAGGTGAGATGTAGGGAATCACAGAAAGTCGAGGGGAAAATAGGTCAATATATACATTGCTATATGGTGAACTAAACCTTAGGCCAGCAACAATGGAGAGGACCTGACCCTTAGAAACTTACAAGTAAGCTGGAATCTTCAAAAGTTCAAATCTTTATAAGTAAAATATTTATTAAAATGAATAACCAAGTGTTTTAATTGACATCAGAAGATCAAAACAATAAACCCTGAGAACATAGAAAAAAGATAAATAAAGATATGAGCAGAACTTAATACAACAGAAAACGTATAAAATTGAGGTGATTTAGTAAGTCCAAAGAATCTTCTTTGAAAAGATTGAAAAGACACACTTTGATTAAGGAAAACAAAAACATAAGTAAAGAATATACAGAAAGAATCAGGACAATGTTATAGCAGAGAATATATGAAATGCCAGTAAATTTGAACATTTCTGTAAAGTGGACCATTTCCTAGCTCCTAAAGTTTACCAAACCTGACACAAGAGGAAATCATTTAAGGTCATCATGTCTGCCCTTGGCATTCTCGGAACGCCCTGGCCTCAGGATGCAGCCTCTGTAGTCCATGGTAACCTGCGGAGAGGGGGCGGGGCTGAGGGTGGTTGGAACTCTGGCCTCACTGAAGGAGTGGGTGTGGCCATCTCTGCTGTGACTGAACAAAAGGCAGGGGAGCAGGGGTCCAGGGCAGGGCCTTCAGAGCCCGGCAGGTCCAGTGGGGTGTCACAAGCATTTAGGCCCAGGCCAAAGGGCGCCTTCTTTGTCTGCACAGCTGCCCAAACTCTCACCTTTCCACTCAGGCCGACCTCTTACTTGAAGTGTGTGTGGAACCTGTCCTCACAGTACACCTCGCTGCACAGCTAACCATAGGTCTGGGCATCGTAGCTTCCTGCCAGGTGACCGAAGTTCGCAGGCAGATGTGTCCCAGGGACACATGCAAAGAGGCTCCTGCCCGGGCCACAGGCTGCCCACTGCCCCTGCCCCAGATCGGGGGCCGCCAATCAGCCCTGTCGGAGTCCCCTGCCTCTAGAGGGAGTATTGGACCAACACTTGTAGAAAACGGTGTCCTCGTGGGCAACTCATTGGAGGGACACAAATAAATCTTTGCCGTCTTTCTGCGGAAGCTTACGATTGTTCACACCTAAGCGTCTTACAAGGTCAGCTGTTTAGCTAAACATGAGCTCATGATCTAAATTTACACAATAATGTAAAAATCAGCTGCGAGGGGAGACAATCAGTAAAGACTATCAATACCAGAATTAGATTCCCAAGGCCATCCATCAATTGTTGGAATAATCAGGTGCAAGGCAGAATATATACATAAAACTGGAACTGAAACAAGGAACAAGGATGTTTTCAAAGACTGGTAGGATCTCTAAAACATTTTTAAAGTACATGTCATTGATAAAGCTAAATACTCAAAGTTTGTGTAATACAACAGATTAAGCATTGAGAAGAGTGAATTTATGCTTTTTTGAAAACTATGGCAGGTGAGATTTTCTGCCTAATTATATAAGAAGATTTCTCTAAAAATACACATTATTTCAATGACTTATTGGCTGTGAAATAAGTTAAGGGTATTTCAAATGGCTTGTCTACAAACAAAGGTGAGATGTAGGGAATCCCAGAAAGTCGAGGGGAAAATAGGTCAATATATACATTGCTATATGGTGAACTAAACCTTAGGCCAGCAACAATGGAGAGGACCTGACCCTTAGAAACTTACAAGTAAGCTGGAATCTTCAAAAGTTCAAATCTTTATAAGTAAAATATTTATTAAAATGAATAACCAAGTGTTTTAATTGACATCAGAAGATCAAAACAATAAACCCTGAGAACATAGAAAAAAGATAAATAAAGATATGAGCAGAACTTAATACAACAGAAAACGTATAAAATTGAGGTGATTTAGTAAGTCCAAAGAATCTTCTTTGAAAAGATTGAAAAGACACACTTTGATTAAGGAAAACAAAAACATAAGTAAAGAATATACAGAAAGAATCAGGACAATGTTATAGCAGAGAATATAAGAAATGCCAGTAAATTTGAACATTTCTGTAAAGTGGACCATTTCCTAGCTCCTAAAGTTTACCAAACCTGACACAAGAGGAAATCATTTATGGTCATCATGTCTGCCCTTGGCATTCTCGGAACGCCCTGGCCTCAGGATGCAGCCTCTGTAGTCCATGGTAACCTGCGGAGAGCGGGCGGGGCTGAGGGTGGTTGGAACTCTGCCCTCACTGAAGGAGTGGGTGTGGCCATCTCTGCTGTGACTGAACAAAGGGCAGTGGAGCAGGGGGCCCAGGGCAGGGCCCTCAGAGCACGGCAGGTCCAGTGGGGTGTCACAAGCATTTAGGCCCAGGCCAAAGGGCGCCTTCTTTGTCTGCACTGCTGCCCAAACTCTCACCTTTCCACTCAGGCTGACCTCTTACTTGAAGTGTGTGTGGAACCTGTCCTCACAGTACACCTCGCTGCACAGCTAACCATAGGTCTGGGCATCGTAGCTTCCTGCCAGGTGACCGAAGTTCGCAGGCAGATGTGTCCCAGGGACACATGCAAAGAGGCTCCAGACCGGGCCACAGGCTGCCCACTGCCCCTGCCCCAGATCGGGGGCCACCAATCAGCCCTGTCGGAGTCCCCTTCCTCTAGAGGGAGTATTGGACCAACACTTGTAGAAAACGGTGTCCTCGTGGGCAAATCATTGGAGGGACACAAATAAATCTTTGCCGTCTTTCTGCGGAAGCTTACGAGCGTTCACACCTAAGCGTCTTACAAGGTCAGCTGTTTAGCTAAACATGAGCTCATGATCTAAATTTACACAATAATGAAGAAATCAGCTACGAGGGGAGACAATCAGTAAAGACTATCAATACCAGAATTAGATTCCCAAGGCCATCCATCAATTGTTGGAATAATCAGGTGCAAGGCAGAATATATACATAAAACTGGAACTGAAACAAGGAACAAGGATGTTTTCAAAGACTGGTAGGATCTCTAAAACATTTTTAAAGTACATGTCATTGATAAAGCTAAATACTCAAAGGTTGTGTAATACAACAGATTAAGCATTGAGAAGAGTGAAATTATGCTGTTTTGAAAACTATGGCAGGTGAGATTTCCTGCCTAATTATATAAGAAGATTTCTCTAAAAATACACATTATTACAATGACTTATTGGCTGTGAACTAAGTTAAGGGTATTTCAAATGGCTTGTCTGCAAAGAAAGGTGAGATGTAGGGAATCACAGAAAGTCGAGGGGAAAATAGGTCAATATATACATTGCTATATGGTGAACTAAACCTTAGGCCAGCAACAATGGAGAGGACCTGACCCTTAGAAACTTACAAGTAAGCTGGAATCTTCAAAAGTTCAAATCTTTATAAGTAAAATATTTATTAAAATGAATAACCAAGTGTTTTAATTGACATCAGAAGATCAAAACAATAAACCCTGAGAACATAGAAAAAAGATAAATAAAGATATGAGCAGAACTTAATACAACAGAAAACGTATAAAATTGAGGTGATTTAGTAAGTCCAAAGAATCTTCTTTGAAAAGATTGAAAAGACACACTTTGATTAAGGAAAACAAAAACATAAGTAAAGAATATACAGAAAGAATCAGGACAATGTTATAGCAGAGAATATATGAAATGCCAGTAAATTTGAACATTTCTGTAAAGTGGACCATTTCCTAGCTCCTAAAGTTTACCAAACCTGACACAAGAGGAAATCATTTAAGGTCATCATGTCTGCCCTTGGCATTCTCGGAACGCCCTGGCCTCAGGATGCAGCCTCTGTAGTCCATGGTAACCTGCGGAGAGGGGGCGGGGCTGAGGGTGGTTGGAACTCTGGCCTCACTGAAGGAGTGGGTGTGGCCATCTCTGCTGTGACTGAACAAAAGGCAGGGGAGCAGGGGTCCAGGGCAGGGCCTTCAGAGCCCGGCAGGTCCAGTGGGGTGTCACAAGCATTTAGGCCCAGGCCAAAGGGCGCCTTCTTTGTCTGCACAGCTGCCCAAACTCTCACCTTTCCACTCAGGCCGACCTCTTACTTGAAGTGTGTGTGGAACCTGTCCTCACAGTACACCTCGCTGCACAGCTAACCATAGGTCTGGGCATCGTAGCTTCCTGCCAGGTGACCGAAGTTCGCAGGCAGATGTGTCCCAGGGACACATGCAAAGAGGCTCCTGCCCGGGCCACAGGCTGCCCACTGCCCCTGCCCCAGATCGGGGGCCGCCAATCAGCCCTGTCGGAGTCCCCTGCCTCTAGAGGGAGTATTGGACCAACACTTGTAGAAAACGGTGTCCTCGTGGGCAACTCATTGGAGGGACACAAATAAATCTTTGCCGTCTTTCTGCGGAAGCTTACGATTGTTCACACCTAAGCGTCTTACAAGGTCAGCTGTTTAGCTAAACATGAGCTCATGATCTAAATTTACACAATAATGTAAAAATCAGCTGCGAGGGGAGACAATCAGTAAAGACTATCAATACCAGAATTAGATTCCCAAGGCCATCCATCAATTGTTGGAATAATCAGGTGCAAGGCAGAATATATACATAAAACTGGAACTGAAACAAGGAACAAGGATGTTTTCAAAGACTGGTAGGATCTCTAAAACATTTTTAAAGTACATGTCATTGATAAAGCTACATACTCAAAGTTTGTGTAATACAACAGATTAAGCATTGAGAAGAGTGAATTTATGCTGTTTTGAAAACTATGGCAGGTGAGATTTTCTGCCTAATTATATAAGAAGATTTCTCTAAAAATACACATTATTTCAATGACTTATTGGCTGTGAAATAAGTTAAGGGTATTTCAAATGGCTTGTCTACAAAGAAAGGTGAGATGTAGGGAATCCCAGAAAGTCGAGGGGAAAATAGGTCAATATATACATTGCTATATGGTGAACTAAACCTTAGGCCAGCAACAATGGAGAGGACCTGACCCTTAGAAACTTACAAGTAAGCTGGAATCTTCAAAAGTTCAAATCTTTATAAGTAAAATATTTATTAAAATGAATAACCAAGTGTTTTAATTGACATCAGAAGATCAAAACAATAAACCCTGAGAACATAGAAAAAAGATAAATAAAGATATGAGCAGAACTTAATACAACAGAAAACGTATAAAATTGAGGTGATTTAGTAAGTCCAAAGAATCTTCTTTGAAAAGATTGAAAAGACACACTTTGATTAAGGAAAACAAAAACATAAGTAAAGAATATACAGAAAGAATCAGGACAATGTTATAGCAGAGAATATAAGAAATGCCAGTAAATTTGAACATTTCTGTAAAGTGGACCATTTCCTAGCTCCTAAAGTTTACCAAACCTGACACAAGAGGAAATCATTTATGGTCATCATGTCTGCCCTTGGCATTCTCGGAACGCCCTGGCCTCAGGATGCAGCCTCTGTAGTCCATGGTAACCTGCGGAGAGCGGGCGGGGCTGAGGGTGGTTGGAACTCTGCCCTCACTGAAGGAGTGGGTGTGGCCATCTCTGCTGTGACTGAACAAAGGGCAGTGGAGCAGGGGGCCCAGGGCAGGGCCCTCAGAGCACGGCAGGTCCAGTGGGGTGTCACAAGCATTTAGGCCCAGGCCAAAGGGCGCCTTCTTTGTCTGCACTGCTGCCCAAACTCTCACCTTTCCACTCAGGCTGACCTCTTACTTGAAGTGTGTGTGGAACCTGTCCTCACAGTACACCTCGCTGCACAGCTAACCATAGGTCTGGGCATCGTAGCTTCCTGCCAGGTGACCGAAGTTCGCAGGCAGATGTGTCCCAGGGACACATGCCAAGAGGCTCCTGCCCGGGCCACAGGCTGCCCACTGCCCCTGCCCCAGATCGTGGGCCGCCAATAAGCCCTGTCTGAGTCCCCTGCCTCTAGAGGGAGTATTGGACCAACACTTGTAGAAAACGGTGTCCTCGTGGGCAACTCATTGGAGGGAAACAAATAAATCTTTGCCGTCTTTCTGCTGAAGCTTACGAGCGTTCACACCTAAGCGTCTTACAAGGTCAGCTGTTTAGCTAAACATGAGCTCATGATCTAAATTTACACAATAATGAAGAAATCAGCTACGAGGGGAGACAATCAGTAAAGACTATCAATACCAGAATTAGATTCCCAAGGCCATCCATCAACTGTTGGAATAATCAGGTGCAAGGCAGAATATATACATAAAACTGGAACTGAAACAAGGAACAAGGATGTTTTCAAAGACTGGTAGGATCTCTAAAACATTTTTAAAGTACATGTCATTGATAAAGCTAAATACTCAAAGGTTGTGTAATACAACAGATTAAGCATTGAGAAGAGTGAAATTATGCTGTTTTGAAAACTATGGCAGGTGAGATTTTCGGCCTTATTATATAAGAAGATTTCTCTAAAAATACACATTATTTCAATGACTTATTGGCTGTGAAATAAGTTAAGGGTATTTCAAATGGCTTGTCTGCAAAGAAAGGTGAGATGTAGGGAATCCCAGAAAGTCGAGGGGAAAATAGGTCAATATATACATTGCTATATGGTGAACTAAACCTTAGGCCAGCAACAATGGAGAGGACCTGACCCTTAGAAACTTACAAGTAAGCTGGAATCTTCAAAAGTTCAAATCTTTATAAGTAAAATATTTATTAAAATGAATAACCAAGTGTTTTAATTGACATCAGAAGATCAAAACAATAAACCCTGAGAACATAGAAAAAAGATAAATAAAGATATGAGCAGAACTTAATACAACAGAAAACGTATAAAATTGAGGTGATTTAGTAAGTCCAAAGAATCTTCTTTGAAAAGATTGAAAAGACACACTTTGATTAAGGAAAACAAAAACATAAGTATAGAATATACAGAAAGAATCAGGACAATGTTATAGCAGAGAATATATGAAATGCCAGTAAATTTGAACATTTCTGTAAAGTGGACCATTTCCTAGCTCCTAAAGTTTACCAAACCTGACACAAGAGGAAATCATTTATGGTCATCATGTCTGCCCTTGGCATTCTCGGAACGCCCTGGCCTCAGGATGCAGCCTCTGTAGTCCATGGTAACCTGCGGAGAGCGGGCGGGGCTGAGGGTGGTTGGAACTCTGCCCTCACTGAAGGAGTGGGTGTGGCCATCTCTGCTGTGACTGAACAAAGGGCAGGGGAGCAGGGGGCCCAGGGCAGGGCCCTCAGAGCACGGCAGGTCCAGTGGGGTGTCACAAGCATTTAGGCCCAGGCCAAAGTGCGCCTTCTTTGTCTGCACTGCTGCCCAAACTCTCACCTTTCCACTCAGGCCGACCTCTTACTTGAAGTGTGTGTGGAACCTGTCCTCACAGTACACCTCGCTGCACAGCTAACCATAGGTCTGGGCATCGTAGCTTCCTGCCAGGTGACCGAAGTTCGCAGGCAGATGTGTCCCAGGGACACATGCCAAGAGGCTCCTGCCCGGGCCACAGGCTGCCCACTGCCCCTGCCCCAGATCGGGGGCCGCCAATAAGCCCTGTCTGAGTCCCCTGCCTCTAGAGGGAGTATTGGACCAACACTTGTAGAAAACGGTGTCCTCGTGGGCAACTCATTGGAGGGACACAAATAAATCTTTGCCGTCTTTCTGCTGAAGCTTACGAGCGTTCACACCTAAGTGTCTTACAAGGTCAGCTGTTTAGCTAAACATGAGCTCATGATCTAAATTTACACAATAATGAAGAAATCAGCTACGAGGGGAGACAATCAGTAAAGACTATCAATACCAGAATTAGATTCCCAAGGCCATCCATCAATTGTTGGAATAATCAGGTGCAAGGCAGAATATATACATAAAACTGGAACTGAAACAAGGAACAAGGATGTTTTCAAAGACTGGTAGGATCTCTAAAACATTTTTAAAGTACATGTCATTGATAAAGCTAAATACTCAAAGGTTGTGTAATACAACAGATTAAGCATTGAGAAGAGTGAAATTATGCTGTTTTGAAAACTATGGCAGGTGAGATTTTCGGCCTTATTATATAAGAAGATTTCTCTAAAAATACACATTATTTCAATGACTTATTGGCTGTGAAATAAGTTAAGGGTATTTCAAATGGCTTGTCTGCAAAGAAAGGTGAGATGTAGGGAATCACAGAAAGTCGAGGGGAAAATAGGTCAATATATACATTGCTATATGGTGAACTAAACCTTAGGCCAGCAACAATGGAGAGGACCTGACCCTTAGAAACTTACAAGTAAGCTGGAATCTTCAAAAGTTCAAATCTTTATAAGTAAAATATTTATTAAAATGAATAACCAAGTGTTTTAATTGACATCAGAAGATCAAAACAATAAACCCTGAGAACATAGAAAAAAGATAAATAAAGATATGAGCAGAACTTAATACATCAGAAAACGTATAAAATTGAGGTGATTTAGTAAGTCCAAAGAATCTTCTTTGAAAAGATTGAAAAGACACACTTTGATTAAGGAAAACAAAAACATAAGTAAAGAATATACAGAAAGAATCAGGACAATGTTATAGCAGAGAATATATGAAATGCCAGTAAATTTGAACATTTCTGTAAAGTGGACCATTTCCTAGCTCCTAAAGTTTACCAAACCTGACACAAGAGGAAATCATTTAAGGTCATCATGTCTGCCCTTGGCATTCTCGGAACGCCCTGGCCTCAGGATGCAGCCTCTGTAGTCCATGGTAACCTGCGGAGAGGGGGCGGGGCTGAGGGTGGTTGGAACTCTGGCCTCACTGAAGGAGTGGGTGTGGCCATCTCTGCTGTGACTGAACAAAAGGCAGGGGAGCAGGGGTCCAGGGCAGGGCCTTCAGAGCCCGGCAGGTCCAGTGGGGTGTCACAAGCATTTAGGCCCAGGCCAAAGGGCGCCTTCTTTGTCTGCACAGCTGCCCAAACTCTCACCTTTCCACTCAGGCCGACCTCTTACTTGAAGTGTGTGTGGAACCTGTCCTCACAGTACACCTCGCTGCACAGCTAACCATAGGTCTGGGCATCGTAGCTTCCTGCCAGGTGACCGAAGTTCGCAGGCAGATGTGTCCCAGGGACACATGCAAAGAGGCTCCTGCCCGGGCCACAGGCGGCCCACTGCCCCTGCCCCAGATCGGGGGCCGCCAATCAGCCCTGTCGGAGTCCCCTGCCTCTAGAGGGAGTATTGGACCAACACTTGTAGAAAACGGTGTCCTCGTGGGCAACTCATTGGAGGGACACAAATAAATCTTTGCCGTCTTTCTGCGGAAGCTTACGATTGTTCACACCTAAGCGTCTTACAAGGTCAGCTGTTTAGCTAAACATGAGCTCATGATCTAAATTTACACAATAATGTAAAAATCAGCTACGAGGGGAGACAATCAGTAAAGACTATCAATACCAGAATTAGATTCCCAAGGCCATCCATCAATTGTTGGAATAATCAGGTGCAAGGCAGAATATATACATAAAACTGGAACTGAAACAAGGAACAAGGATGTTTTCAAAGACTGGTAGGATCTCTAAAACATTTTTAAAGTACATGTCATTGATAAAGCTAAATACTCAAAGTTTGTGTAATACAACAGATTAAGCATTGAGAAGAGTGAATTTATGCTGTTTTGAAAACTATGGCAGGTGAGATTTTCTGCCTAATTATATAAGAAGATTTCTCTAAAAATACACATTATTTCAATGACTTATTGGCTGTGAAATAAGTTAAGGGTATTTCAAATGGCTTGTCTACAAAGAAAGGTGAGATGTAGGGAATCCCAGAAAGTCGAGGGGAAAATAGGTCAATATATACATTGTTATATGGTGAACTAAACCTTAGGCCAGCAACAATGGAGAGGACCTGACCCTTAGAAACTTACAAGTAAGCTGGAATCTTCAAAAGTTCAAATCTTTATAAGTAAAATATTTATTAAAATGAATAACCAAGTGTTTTAATTGACATCAGAAGATCAAAACAATAAACCCTGAGAACATAGAAAAAAGATAAATAAAGATATGAGCAGAACTTAATACAACAGAAAACGTATAAAATTGAGGTGATTTAGTAAGTCCAAAGAATCTTCTTTGAAAAGATTGAAAAGACACACTTTGATTAAGGAAAACAAAAACATAAGTATAGAATATACAGAAAGAATCAGGACAATGTTATAGCAGAGAATATATGAAATGCCAGTAAATTTGAACATTTCTGTAAAGTGGACCATTTCCTAGCTCCTAAAGTTTACCAAACCTGACACAAGAGGAAATCATTTATGGTCATCATGTCTGCCCTTGGCATTCTCGGAACGCCCTGGCCTCAGGATGCAGCCTCTGTAGTCCATGGTAACCTGCGGAGAGGGGGCGGGGCTGAGGGTGGTTGGAACTCTGCCCTCACTGAAGGAGTGGGTGTGGCCATCTCTGCTGTGACTGAACAAAGGGCAGGGGAGCAGGGGGCCCAGGGCAGGGCCCTCAGAGCCCGGCAGGTCCAGTGGGGTGTCACAAGCATTTAGGCCCAGGCCAAAGTGCGCCTTCTTTGTCTGCACTGCTGCCCAAACTCTCACCTTTCCACTCAGGCTGACCTCTTACTTGAAGTGTGTGTGGAACCTGTCCTCACAGTACACCTCGCTGCACAGCTAACCATAGGTCTGGGCATCGTAGCTTCCTGCCAGGTGACCGAAGTTCGCAGGCAGATGTGTCCCAGGGACACATGCCAAGAGGCTCCTGCCCGGGCCACAGGCTGCCCACTGCCCCTGCCCCAGATCGGGGGCCACCAATCAGCCCTGTCGGAGTCCCCTTCCTGTAGAGGGAGTATTGGACCAACACTTGTAGAAAACGGTGTCCTCGTGGGCAACTCATTGGAGGGACACAAATAAATCTTTGCCGACTTTCTCCTGAAGCTTACGAGCGTTCACACCTATGCGTCTTACAAGGTCAGCTGTTTAGCTAAACATGAGCTCATGATCTAAATTTACACAATAATGAAGAAATCAGCTACGAGGGGAGACAATCAGTAAAGACTATCAATACCAGAATTAGATTCCCAAGGCCATCCATCAATTGTTGGAATAATCAGGTGCAAGGCAGAATATATACATAAAACTGGAACTGAAACAAGGAACAAGGATGTTTTCAAAGACTGGTAGGATCTCTAAAACATTTTTAAAGTACATGTCATTGATAAAGCTAAATACTCAAAGGTTGTGTAATACAACAGATTAAGCATTGAGAAGAGTGAAATTATGCTGTTTTGAAAACTATGGCAGGTGAGATTTTCGGCCTTATTATATAAGAAGATTTCTCTAAAAATACACATTATTTCAATGACTTATTGGCTGTGAACTAAGTTAAGGGTATTTCAAATGGCTTGTCTGCAAAGAAAGGTGAGATGTAGGGAATCACAGAAAGTCGAGGGGAAAATAGGTCAATATATACATTGCTATATGGTGAACTAAACCTTAGGCCAGCAACAATGGAGAGGACCTGACCCTTAGAAACTTACAAGTAAGCTGGAATCTTCAAAAGTTCAAATCTTTATAAGTAAAATATTTATTAAAATGAATAACCAAGTGTTTTAATTGACATCAGAAGATCAAAACAATAAACCCTGAGAACATAGAAAAAAGATAAATAAAGATATGAGCAGAACTTAATACATCAGAAAACGTATAAAATTGAGGTGATTTAGTAAGTCCAAAGAATCTTCTTTGAAAAGATTGAAAAGACACACTTTGATTAAGGAAAACAAAAACATAAGTAAAGAATATACAGAAAGAATCAGGACAATGTTATAGCAGAGAATATATGAAATGCCAGTAAATTTGAACATTTCTGTAAAGTGGACCATTTCCTAGCTCCTAAAGTTTACCAAACCTGACACAAGAGGAAATCATTTAAGGTCATCATGTCTGCCCTTGGCATTCTCGGAACGCCCTGGCCTCAGGATGCAGCCTCTGTAGTCCATGGTAACCTGCGGAGAGGGGGCGGGGCTGAGGGTGGTTGGAACTCTGGCCTCACTGAAGGAGTGGGTGTGGCCATCTCTGCTGTGACTGAACAAAAGGCAGGGGAGCAGGGGTCCAGGGCAGGGCCTTCAGAGCCCGGCAGGTCCAGTGGGGTGTCACAAGCATTTAGGCCCAGGCCAAAGGGCGCCTTCTTTGTCTGCACAGCTGCCCAAACTCTCACCTTTCCACTCAGGCCGACCTCTTACTTGAAGTGTGTGTGGAACCTGTCCTCACAGTACACCTCGCTGCACAGCTAACCATAGGTCTGGGCATCATAGCTTCCTGCCAGGTGACCGAAGTTCGCAGGCAGATGTGTCCCAGGGACACATGCAAAGAGGCTCCTGCCCGGGCCACAGGCTGCCCACTGCCCCTGCCCCAGATCGGGGGCCGCCAATCAGCCCTGTCGGAGTCCCCTGCCTCTAGAGGGAGTATTGGACCAACACTTGTAGAAAACGGTGTCCTCGTGGGCAACTCATTGGAGGGACACAAATAAATCTTTGCCGTCTTTCTGCGGAAGCTTACGATTGTTCACACCTAAGCGTCTTACAAGGTCAGCTGTTTAGCTAAACATGAGCTCATGATATAAATTTACACAATAATGTAAAAATCAGCTACGAGGGGAGACAATCAGTAAAGACTATCAATACCAGAATTAGATTCCCAAGGCCATCCATCAATTGTTGGAATAATCAGGTGCAAGGCAGAATATACACATAAAACTGGAACTGAAACAAGGAACAAGGATGTTTTCAAAGACTGGTAGGATCTCTAAAACATTTTTAAAGTACATGTCATTGATAAAGCTAAATACTCAAAGGTTGTGTAATACAACAGATTAAGCATTGAGAAGAGTGAAATTATGCTGTTTTGAAAACTATGGCAGGTGAGATTTCCTGCCTAATTATATAAGAAGATTTCTCTAAAAATACACATTATTTCAATGACTTATTGGCTGTGAACTAAGTTAAGGGTATTTCAAATGGCTTGTCTGCAAAGAAAGGTGAGATGTAGGGAATCACAGAAAGTCGAGGGGAAAATAGGTCAATATATACATTGCTATATGGTGAACTAAACCTTAGGCCAGCAACAATGGAGAGGACCTGACCCTTAGAAACTTACAAGTAAGCTGGAATCTTCAAAAGTTCAAATCTTTATAAGTAAAATATTTATTAAAATGAATAACCAAGTGTTTTAATTGACATCAGAAGATCAAAACAATAAACCCTGAGAACATAGAAAAAAGATAAATAAAGATATGAGCAGAACTTAATACAACAGAAAACGTATAAAATTGAGGTGATTTAGTAAGTCCAAAGAATCTTCTTTGAAAAGATTGAAAAGACACACTTTGATTAAGGAAAACAAAAACATAAGTAAAGAATATACAGAAAGAATCAGGACAATGTTATAGCAGAGAATATATGAAATGCCAGTAAATTTGAACATTTCTGTAAAGTGGACCATTTCCTAGCTCCTAAAGTTTACCAAACCTGACACAAGAGGAAATCATTTAAGGTCATCATGTCTGCCCTTGGCATTCTCGGAACGCCCTGGCCTCAGGATGCAGCCTCTGTAGTCCATGGTAACCTGCGGAGAGGGGGCGGGGCTGAGGGTGGTTGGAACTCTGGCCTCACTGAAGGAGTGGGTGTGGCCATCTCTGCTGTGACTGAACAAAAGGCAGGGGAGCAGGGGTCCAGGGCAGGGCCTTCAGAGCCCGGCAGGTCCAGTGGGGTGTCACAAGCATTTAGGCCCAGGCCAAAGGGCGCCTTCTTTGTCTGCACAGCTGCCCAAACTCTCACCTTTCCACTCAGGCCGACCTCTTACTTGAAGTGTGTGTGGAACCTGTCCTCACAGTACACCTCGCTGCACAGCTAACCATAGGTCTGGGCATCGTAGCTTCCTGCCAGGTGACCGAAGTTCGCAGGCAGATGTGTCCCAGGGACACATGCAAAGAGGCTCCTGCCCGGGCCACAGGCTGCCCACTGCCCCTGCCCCAGATCGGGGGCCGCCAATCAGCCCTGTCGGAGTCCCCTGCCTCTAGAGGGAGTATTGGACCAACACTTGTAGAAAACGGTGTCCTCGTGGGCAACTCATTGGAGGGACACAAATAAATCTTTGCCGTCTTTCTGCGGAAGCTTACGATTGTTCACACCTAAGCGTCTTACAAGGTCAGCTGTTTAGCTAAACATGAGCTCATGATCTAAATTTACACAATAATGTAAAAATCAGCTGCGAGGGGAGACAATCAGTAAAGACTATCAATACCAGAATTAGATTCCCAAGGCCATCCATCAATTGTTGGAATAATCAGGTGCAAGGCAGAATATATACATAAAACTGGAACTGAAACAAGGAACAAGGATGTTTTCAAAGACTGGTAGGATCTCTAAAACATTTTTAAAGTACATGTCATTGATAAAGCTAAATACTCAAAGTTTGTGTAATACAACAGATTAAGCATTGAGAAGAGTGAATTTATGCTGTTTTGAAAACTATGGCAGGTGAGATTTTCTGCCTAATTATATAAGAAGATTTCTCTAAAAATACACATTATTTCAATGACTTATTGGCTGTGAAATAAGTTAAGGGTATTTCAAATGGCTTGTCTACAAAGAAAGGTGAGATGTAGGGAATCCCAGAAAGTCGAGGGGAAAATAGGTCAATATATACATTGCTATATGGTGAACTAAACCTTAGGCCAGCAACAATGGAGAGGACCTGACCCTTAGAAACTTACAAGTAAGCTGGAATCTTCAAAAGTTCAAATCTTTATAAGTAAAATATTTATTAAAATGAATAACCAAGTGTTTTAATTGACATCAGAAGATCAAAACAATAAACCCTGAGAACATAGAAAAAAGATAAATAAAGATATGAGCAGAACTTAATACAACAGAAAACGTATAAAATTGAGGTGATTTAGTAAGTCCAAAGAATCTTCTTTGAAAAGATTGAAAAGACACACTTTGATTAAGGAAAACAAAAACATAAGTATAGAATATACAGAAAGAATCAGGACAATGTTATAGCAGAGAATATATGAAATGCCAGTAAATTTGAACATTTCTGTAAAGTGGACCATTTCCTATCTCCTAAAGTTTACCAAACCTGACACAAGAGGAAATCATTTATGGTCATCATGTCTGCCCTTGGCATTCTCGGAACGCCCTGGCCTCAGGATGCAGCCTCTGTAGTCCATGGTAACCTGCGGAGAGCGGGCGGGGCTGAGGGTGGTTGGAACTCTGCCCTCACTGAAGGAGTGGGTGTGGCCATCTCTGCTGTGACTGAACAAAGGGCAGGGGAGCAGGGGGCCCAGGGCAGGGCCCTCAGAGCACGGCAGGTCCAGTGGGGTGTCACAAGCATTTAGGCCCAGGCCAAAGTGCGCCTTCTTTGTCTGCACTGCTGCCCAAACTCTCACCTTTCCACTCAGGCCGACCTCTTACTTGAAGTGTGTGTGGAACCTGTCCTCACAGTACACCTCGCTGCACAGCTAACCATAGGTCTGGGCATCGTAGCTTCCTGCCAGGTGACCGAAGTTCGCAGGCAGATGTGTCCCAGGGACACATGCCAAGAGGCTCCTGCCCGGGCCACAGGCTGCCCACTGCCCCTGCCCCAGATCGGGGGCCGCCAATAAGCCCTGTCTGAGTCCCCTGCCTCTAGAGGGAGTATTGGACCAACACTTGTAGAAAACGGTGTCCTCGTGGGCAACTCATTGGAGGGACACAAATAAATCTTTGCCGTCTTTCTGCTGAAGCTTACGAGCGTTCACACCTAAGTGTCTTACAAGGTCAGCTGTTTAGCTAAACATGAGCTCATGATCTAAATTTACACAATAATGAAGAAATCAGCTACGAGGGGAGACAATCAGTAAAGACTATCAATACCAGAATTAGATTCCCAAGGCCATCCATCAATTGTTGGAATAATCAGGTGCAAGGCAGAATATATACATAAAACTGGAACTGAAACAAGGAACAAGGATGTTTTCAAAGACTGGTAGGATATCTAAAACATTTTTAAAGTACATGTCATTGATAAAGCTAAATACTCAAAGGTTGTGTAATACAACAGATTAAGCATTGAGAAGAGTGAAATTATGCTGTTTTGAAAACTATGGCAGGTGAGATTTTCGGCCTTATTATATAAGAAGATTTCTCTAAAAATACACATTATTTCAATGACTTATTGGCTGTGAAATAAGTTAAGGGTATTTCAAATGGCTTGTCTGCAAAGAAAGGTGAGATGTAGGGAATCACAGAAAGTCGAGGGGAAAATAGGTCAATATATACATTGCTATATGGTGAACTAAACCTTAGGCCAGCAACAATGGAGAGGACCTGACCCTTAGAAACTTACAAGTAAGCTGGAATCTTCAAAAGTTCAAATCTTTATAAGTAAAATATTTATTAAAATGAATAACCAAGTGTTTTAATTGACATCAGAAGATCAAAACAATAAACCCTGAGAACATAGAAAAAAGATAAATAAAGATATGAGCAGAACTTAATACAACAGAAAACGTATAAAATTGAGGTGATTTAGTAAGTCCAAAAATCTTCTTTGAAAAGATTGAAAAGACACACTTTGATTAAGGAAAACAAAAACATAAGTAAAGAATATACAGAAAGAATCAGGACAATGTTATAGCAGAGAATATATGAAATGCCAGTAAATTTGAACATTTCTGTAAAGTGGACCATTTCCTAGCTCCTAAAGTTTACCAAACCTGACACAAGAGGAAATCATTTAAGGTCATCATGTCTGCCCTTGGCATTCTCGGAACGCCCTGGCCTCAGGATGCAGCCTCTGTAGTCCATGGTAACCTGCGGAGAGGGGGCGGGGCTGAGGGTGGTTGGAACTCTGCCCTCACTGAAGGAGTGGGTGTGGCCATCTCTGCTGTGACTGAACAAAAGGCAGGGGAGCAGGGGTCCAGGGCAGGGCCTTCAGAGCCCGGCAGGTCCAGTGGGGTGTCACAAGCATTTAGGCCCAGGCCAAAGGGCGCCTTCTTTGTCTGCACAGCTGCCCAAACTCTCACCTTTCCACTCAGGCCGACCTCTTACTTGAAGTGTGTGTGGAACCTGTCCTCACAGTACACCTCGCTGCACAGCTAACCATAGGTCTGGGCATCGTAGCTTCCTGCTAGGTGACCGAAGTTCGCAGGCAGATGTGTCCCAGGGACACATGCAAAGAGGCTCCTGCCCGGGCCACAGGCGGCCCACTGCCCCTGCCCCAGATCGGGGGCCGCCAATCAGCCCTGTCGGAGTCCCCTGCCTCTAGAGGGAGTATTGGACCAACACTTGTAGAAAACGGTGTCCTCGTGGGCAACTCATTGGAGGGACACAAATAAATCTTTGCCGTCTTTCTGCGGAAGCTTACGATTGTTCACACCTAAGCGTCTTACAAGGTCAGCTGTTTAGCTAAACATGAGCTCATGATCTAAATTTACACAATAATGTAAAAATCAGCTACGAGGGGAGACAATCAGTAAAGACTATCAATACCAGAATTAGATTCCCAAGGCCATCCATCAATTGTTGGAATAATCAGGTGCAAGGCAGAATATATACATAAAACTGGAACTGAAACAAGGAACAAGGATGTTTTCAAAGACTGGTAGGATCTCTAAAACATTTTTAAAGTACATGTCATTGATAAAGCTAAATACTCAAAGTTTGTGTAATACAACAGATTAAGCATTGAGAAGAGTGAATTTATGCTGTTTTGAAAACTATGGCAGGTGAGATTTTCTGCCTAATTATATAAGAAGATTTCTCTAAAAATACACATTATTTCAATGACTTATTGGCTGTGAAATAAGTTAAGGGTATTTCAAATGGCTTGTCTACAAAGAAAGGTGAGATGTAGGGAATCCCAGAAAGTCGAGGGGAAAATAGGTCAATATATACATTGTTATATGGTGAACTAAACCTTAGGCCAGCAACAATGGAGAGGACCTGACCCTTAGAAACTTACAAGTAAGCTGGAATCTTCAAAAGTTCAAATCTTTATAAGTAAAATATTTATTAAAATGAATAACCAAGTGTTTTAATTGACATCAGAAGATCAAAACAATAAACCCTGAGAACATAGAAAAAAGATAAATAAAGATATGAGCAGAACTTAATACAACAGAAAACGTATAAAATTGAGGTGATTTAGTAAGTCCAAAGAATCTTCTTTGAAAAGATTGAAAAGACACACTTTGATTAAGGAAAACAAAAACATAAGTATAGAATATACAGAAAGAATCAGGACAATGTTATAGCAGAGAATATATGAAATGCCAGTAAATTTGAACATTTCTGTAAAGTGGACCATTTCCTAGCTCCTAAAGTTTACCAAACCTGACACAAGAGGAAATCATTTATGGTCATCATGTCTGCCCTTGGCATTCTCGGAACGCCCTGGCCTCAGGATGCAGCCTCTGTAGTCCATGGTAACCTGCGGAGAGGGGGCGGGGCTGAGGGTGGTTGGAACTCTGCCCTCACTGAAGGAGTGGGTGTGGCCATCTCTGCTGTGACTGAACAAAGGGCAGGGGAGCAGGGGGCCCAGGGCAGGGCCCTCAGAGCCCGGCAGGTCCAGTGGGGTGTCACAAGCATTTAGGCCCAGGCCAAAGTGCGCCTTCTTTGTCTGCACTGCTGCCCAAACTCTCACCTTTCCACTCAGGCTGACCTCTTACTTGAAGTGTGTGTGGAACCTGTCCTCACAGTACACCTCGCTGCACAGCTAACCATAGGTCTGGGCATCGTAGCTTCCTGCCAGGTGACCGAAGTTCGCAGGCAGATGTGTCCCAGGGACACATGCCAAGAGGCTCCTGCCCGGGCCACAGGCTGCCCACTGCCCCTGCCCCAGATCGGGGGCCACCAATCAGCCCTGTCGGAGTCCCCTTCCTGTAGAGGGAGTATTGGACCAACACTTGTAGAAAACGGTGTCCTCGTGGGCAACTCATTGGAGGGACACAAATAAATCTTTGCCGACTTTCTCCTGAAGCTTACGAGCGTTCACACCTAAGCGTCTTACAAGGTCAGCTGTTTAGCTAAACATGAGCTCATGATCTAAATTTACACAATAATGAAGAAATCAGCTACGAGGGGAGACAATCAGTAAAGACTATCAATACCAGAATTAGATTCCCAAGGCCATCCATCAATTGTTGGAATAATCAGGTGCAAGGCAGAATATATACATAAAACTGGAACTGAAACAAGGAACAAGGATGTTTTCAAAGACTGGTAGGATCTCTAAAACATTTTTAAAGGACATGTCATTGATAAAGCTAAATACTCAAAGGTTGTGTAATACAACAGATTAAGCATTGAGAAGAGTGAAATTATGCTGTTTTGAAAACTATGGCAGGTGAGATTTTCGGCCTTATTATATAAGAAGATTTCTCTAAAAATACACATTATTTCAATGACTTATTGGCTGTGAACTAAGTTAAGGGTATTTCAAATGGCTTGTCTGCAAAGAAAGGTGAGATGTAGGGAATCACAGAAAGTCGAGGGGAAAATAGGTCAATATATACATTGCTATATGGTGAACTAAACCTTAGGCCAGCAACAATGGAGAGGACCTGACCCTTAGAAACTTACAAGTAAGCTGGAATCTTCAAAAGTTCAAATCTTTATAAGTAAAATATTTATTAAAATGAATAACCAAGTGTTTTAATTGACATCAGAAGATCAAAACAATAAACCCTGAGAACATAGAAAAAAGATAAATAAAGATATGAGCAGAACTTAATACATCAGAAAACGTATAAAATTGAGGTGATTTAGTAAGTCCAAAGAATCTTCTTTGAAAAGATTGAAAAGACACACTTTGATTAAGGAAAACAAAAACATAAGTAAAGAATATACAGAAAGAATCAGGACAATGTTATAGCAGAGAATATATGAAATGCCAGTAAATTTGAACATTTCTGTAAAGTGGACCATTTCCTAGCTCCTAAAGTTTACCAAACCTGACACAAGAGGAAATCATTTAAGGTCATCATGTCTGCCCTTGGCATTCTCGGAACGCCCTGGCCTCAGGATGCAGCCTCTGTAGTCCATGGTAACCTGCGGAGAGGGGGCGGGGCTGAGGGTGGTTGGAACTCTGGCCTCACTGAAGGAGTGGGTGTGGCCATCTCTGCTGTGACTGAACAAAAGGCAGGGGAGCAGTGGTCCAGGGCAGGGCCTTCAGAGCCCGGCAGGTCCAGTGGGGTGTCACAAGCATTTAGGCCCAGGCCAAAGGGCGCCTTCTTTGTCTGCACAGCTGCCCAAACTCTCACCTTTCCACTCAGGCCGACCTCTTACTTGAAGTGTGTGTGGAACCTGTCCTCACAGTACACCTCGCTGCACAGCTAACCATAGGTCTGGGCATCATAGCTTCCTGCCAGGTGACCGAAGTTCGCAGGCAGATGTGTCCCAGGGACACATGCAAAGAGGCTCCTGCCCGGGCCACAGGCTGCCCACTGCCCCTGCCCCAGATCGGGGGCCGCCAATCAGCCCTGTCGGAGTCCCCTGCCTCTAGAGGGAGTATTGGACCAACACTTGTAGAAAACGGTGTCCTCGTGGGCAACTCATTGGAGGGACACAAATAAATCTTTGCCGTCTTTCTGCGGAAGCTTACGATTGTTCACACCTAAGCGTCTTACAAGGTCAGCTGTTTAGCTAAACATGAGCTCATGATATAAATTTACACAATAATGTAAAAATCAGCTACGAGGGGAGACAATCAGTAAAGACTATCAATACCAGAATTAGATTCCCAAGGCCATCCATCAATTGTTGGAATAATCAGGTGCAAGGCAGAATATACACATAAAACTGGAACTGAAACAAGGAACAAGGATGTTTTCAAAGACTGGTAGGATCTCTAAAACATTTTTAAAGTACATGTCATTGATAAAGCTAAATACTCAAAGGTTGTGTAATACAACAGATTAAGCATTGAGAAGAGTGAAATTATGCTGTTTTGAAAACTATGGCAGGTGAGATTTCCTGCCTAATTATATAAGAAGATTTCTCTAAAAATACACATTATTTCAATGACTTATTGGCTGTGAACTAAGTTAAGGGTATTTCAAATGGCTTGTCTGCAAAGAAAGGTGAGATGTAGGGAATCACAGAAAGTCGAGGGGAAAATAGGTCAATATATACATTGCTATATGGTGAACTAAACCTTAGGCCAGCAACAATGGAGAGGACCTGACCCTTAGAAACTTACAAGTAAGCTGGAATCTTCAAAAGTTCAAATCTTTATAAGTAAAATATTTATTAAAATGAATAACCAAGTGTTTTAATTGACATCAGAAGATCAAAACAATAAACCCTGAGAACATAGAAAAAAGATAAATAAAGATATGAGCAGAACTTAATACAACAGAAAACGTATAAAATTGAGGTGATTTAGTAAGTCCAAAGAATCTTCTTTGAAAAGATTGAAAAGACACACTTTGATTAAGGAAAACAAAAACATAAGTAAAGAATATACAGAAAGAATCAGGACAATGTTATAGCAGAGAATATATGAAATGCCAGTAAATTTGAACATTTCTGTAAAGTGGACCATTTCCTAGCTCCTAAAGTTTACCAAACCTGACACAAGAGGAAATCATTTAAGGTCATCATGTCTGCCCTTGGCATTCTCGGAACGCCCTGGCCTCAGGATGCAGCCTCTGTAGTCCATGGTAACCTGCGGAGAGGGGGCGGGGCTGAGGGTGGTTGGAACTCTGGCCTCACTGAAGGAGTGGGTGTGGCCATCTCTGCTGTGACTGAACAAAAGGCAGGGGAGCAGGGGTCCAGGGCAGGGCCTTCAGAGCCCGGCAGGTCCAGTGGGGTGTCACAAGCATTTAGGCCCAGGCCAAAGGGCGCCTTCTTTGTCTGCACAGCTGCCCAAACTCTCACCTTTCCACTCAGGCCGACCTCTTACTTGAAGTGTGTGTGGAACCTGTCCTCACAGTACACCTCGCTGCACAGCTAACCATAGGTCTGGGCATCGTAGCTTCCTGCCAGGTGACCGAAGTTCGCAGGCAGATGTGTCCCAGGGACACATGCAAAGAGGCTCCTGCCCGGGCCACAGGCTGCCCACTGCCCCTGCCCCAGATCGGGGGCCGCCAATCAGCCCTGTCGGAGTCCCCTGCCTCTAGAGGGAGTATTGGACCAACACTTGTAGAAAACGGTGTCCTCGTGGGCAACTCATTGGAGGGACACAAATAAATCTTTGCCGTCTTTCTGCGGAAGCTTACGATTGTTCACACCTAAGCGTCTTACAAGGTCAGCTGTTTAGCTAAACATGAGCTCATGATCTAAATTTACACAATAATGTAAAAATCAGCTGCGAGGGGAGACAATCAGTAAAGACTATCAATACCAGAATTAGATTCCCAAGGCCATCCATCAATTGTTGGAATAATCAGGTGCAAGGCAGAATATATACATAAAACTGGAACTGAAACAAGGAACAAGGATGTTTTCAAAGACTGGTAGGATCTCTAAAACATTTTTAAAGTACATGTCATTGATAAAGCTAAATACTCAAAGTTTGTGTAATACAACAGATTAAGCATTGAGAAGAGTGAATTTATGCTGTTTTGAAAACTATGGCAGGTGAGATTTTCTGCCTAATTATATAAGAAGATTTCTCTAAAAATACACATTATTTCAATGACTTATTGGCTGTGAAATAAGTTAAGGGTATTTCAAATGGCTTGTCTACAAAGAAAGGTGAGATGTAGGGAATCCCAGAAAGTCGAGGGGAAAATAGGTCAATATATACATTGCTATATGGTGAACTAAACCTTAGGCCAGCAACAATGGAGAGGACCTGACCCTTAGAAACTTACAAGTAAGCTGGAATCTTCAAAAGTTCAAATCTTTATAAGTAAAATATTTATTAAAATGAATAACCAAGTGTTTTAATTGACATCAGAAGATCAAAACAATAAACCCTGAGAACATAGAAAAAAGATAAATAAAGATATGAGCAGAACTTAATACAACAGAAAACGTATAAAATTGAGGTGATTTAGTAAGTCCAAAGAATCTTCTTTGAAAAGATTGAAAAGACACACTTTGATTAAGGAAAACAAAAACATAAGTATAGAATATACAGAAAGAATCAGGACAATGTTATAGCAGAGAATATATGAAATGCCAGTAAATTTGAACATTTCTGTAAAGTGGACCATTTCCTATCTCCTAAAGTTTACCAAACCTGACACAAGAGGAAATCATTTATGGTCATCATGTCTGCCCTTGGCATTCTCGGAACGCCCTGGCCTCAGGATGCAGCCTCTGTAGTCCATGGTAACCTGCGGAGAGCGGGCGGGGCTGAGGGTGGTTGGAACTCTGCCCTCACTGAAGGAGTGGGTGTGGCCATCTCTGCTGTGACTGAACAAAGGGCAGGGGAGCAGGGGGCCCAGGGCAGGGCCCTCAGAGCACGGCAGGTCCAGTGGGGTGTCACAAGCATTTAGGCCCAGGCCAAAGTGCGCCTTCTTTGTCTGCACTGCTGCCCAAACTCTCACCTTTCCACTCAGGCCGACCTCTTACTTGAAGTGTGTGTGGAACCTGTCCTCACAGTACACCTCGCTGCACAGCTAACCATAGGTCTGGGCATCGTAGCTTCCTGCCAGGTGACCGAAGTTCGCAGGCAGATGTGTCCCAGGGACACATGCCAAGAGGCTCCTGCCCGGGCCACAGGCTGCCCACTGCCCCTGCCCCAAATCGGGGGCCGCCAATAAGCCCTGTCTGAGTCCCCTGCCTCTAGAGGGAGTATTGGACCAACACTTGTAGAAAACGGTGTCCTCGTGGGCAACTCATTGGAGGGACACAAATAAATCTTTGCCGTCTTTCTGCTGAAGCTTACGAGCGTTCACACCTAAGTGTCTTACAAGGTCAGCTGTTTAGCTAAACATGAGCTCATGATCTAAATTTACACAATAATGAAGAAATCAGCTACGAGGGGAGACAATCAGTAAAGACTATCAATACCAGAATTAGATTCCCAAGGCCATCCATCAATTGTTGGAATAATCAGGTGCAAGGCAGAATATATACATAAAACTGGAACTGAAACAAGGAACAAGGATGTTTTCAAAGACTGGTAGGATCTCTAAAACATTTTTAAAGTACATGTCATTGATAAAGCTAAATACTCAAAGGTTGTGTAATACAACAGATTAAGCATTGAGAAGAGTGAAATTATGCTGTTTTGAAAACTATGGCAGGTGAGATTTTCGGCCTTATTATATAAGAAGATTTCTCTAAAAATACACATTATTTCAATGACTTATTGGCTGTGAAATAAGTTAAGGGTATTTCAAATGGCTTGTCTGCAAAGAAAGGTGAGATGTAGGGAATCACAGAAAGTCGAGGGGAAAATAGGTCAATATATACATTGCTATATGGTGAACTAAACCTTAGGCCAGCAACAATGGAGAGGACCTGACCCTTAGAAACTTACAAGTAAGCTGGAATCTTCAAAAGTTCAAATCTTTATAAGTAAAATATTTATTAAAATGAATAACCAAGTGTTTTAATTGACATCAGAAGATCAAAACAATAAACCCTGAGAACATAGAAAAAAGATAAATAAAGATATGAGCAGAACTTAATACAACAGAAAACGTATAAAATTGAGGTGATTTAGTAAGTCCAAAGAATCTTCTTTGAAAAGATTGAAAAGACACACTTTGATTAAGGAAAACAAAAACATAAGTAAAGAATATACAGAAAGAATCAGGACAATGTTATAGCAGAGAATATATGAAATGCCAGTAAATTTGAACATTTCTGTAAAGTGGACCATTTCCTAGCTCCTAAAGTTTACCAAACCTGACACAAGAGGAAATCATTTAAGGTCATCATGTCTGCCCTTGGCATTCTCGGAACGCCCTGGCCTCAGGATGCAGCCTCTGTAGTCCATGGTAACCTGCGGAGAGGGGGCGGGGCTGAGGGTGGTTGGAACTCTGCCCTCACTGAAGGAGTGGGTGTGGCCATCTCTGCTGTGACTGAACAAAAGGCAGGGGAGCAGGGGTCCAGGGCAGGGCCTTCAGAGCCCGGCAGGTCCAGTGGGGTGTCACAAGCATTTAGGCCCAGGCCAAAGGGCGCCTTCTTTGTCTGCACAGCTGCCCAAACTCTCACCTTTCCACTCAGGCCGACCTCTTACTTGAAGTGTGTGTGGAACCTGTCCTCACAGTACACCTCGCTGCACAGCTAACCATAGGTCTGGGCATCGTAGCTTCCTGCTAGGTGACCGAAGTTCGCAGGCAGATGTGTCCCAGGGACACATGCAAAGAGGCTCCTGCCCGGGCCACAGGCGGCCCACTGCCCCTGCCCCAGATCGGGGGCCGCCAATCAGCCCTGTCGGAGTCCCCTGCCTCTAGAGGGAGTATTGGACCAACACTTGTAGAAAACGGTGTCCTCGTGGGCAACTCATTGGAGGGACACAAATAAATCTTTGCCGTCTTTCTGCGGAAGCTTACGATTGTTCACACCTAAGCGTCTTACAAGGTCAGCTGTTTAGCTAAACATGAGCTCATGATCTAAATTTACACAATAATGTAAAAATCAGCTACGAGGGGAGACAATCAGTAAAGACTATCAATACCAGAATTAGATTCCCAAGGCCATCCATCAATTGTTGGAATAATCAGGTGCAAGGCAGAATATATACATAAAACTGGAACTGAAACAAGGAACAAGGATGTTTTCAAAGACTGGTAGGATCTCTAAAACATTTTTAAAGTACATGTCATTGATAAAGCTAAATACTCAAAGTTTGTGTAATACAACAGATTAAGCATTGAGAAGAGTGAATTTATGCTGTTTTGAAAACTATGGCAGGTGAGATTTTCTGCCTAATTATATAAGAAGATTTCTCTAAAAATACACATTATTTCAATGACTTATTGGCTGTGAAATAAGTTAAGGGTATTTCAAATGGCTTGTCTACAAAGAAAGGTGAGATGTAGGGAATCCCAGAAAGTCGAGGGGAAAATAGGTCAATATATACATTGTTATATGGTGAACTAAACCTTAGGCCAGCAACAATGGAGAGGACCTGACCCTTAGAAACTTACAAGTAAGCTGGAATCTTCAAAAGTTCAAATCTTTATAAGTAAAATATTTATTAAAATGAATAACCAAGTGTTTTAATTGACATCAGAAGATCAAAACAATAAACCCTGAGAACATAGAAAAAAGATAAATAAAGATATGAGCAGAACTTAATACAACAGAAAACGTATAAAATTGAGGTGATTTAGTAAGTCCAAAGAATCTTCTTTGAAAAGATTGAAAAGACACACTTTGATTAAGGAAAACAAAAACATAAGTATAGAATATACAGAAAGAATCAGGACAATGTTATAGCAGAGAATATATGAAATGCCAGTAAATTTGAACATTTCTGTAAAGTGGACCATTTCCTAGCTCCTAAAGTTTACCAAACCTGACACAAGAGGAAATCATTTATGGTCATCATGTCTGCCCTTGGCATTCTCGGAACGCCCTGGCCTCAGGATGCAGCCTCTGTAGTCCATGGTAACCTGCGGAGAGGGGGCGGGGCTGAGGGTGGTTGGAACTCTGGCCTCACTGGAGGAGTGGGTGTGGCCATCTCTGCTGTGACTGAACAAAGGGCAGGGGAGCAGGGGGCCCAGGGCAGGGCCCTCAGAGCACGGCAGGTCCAGTGGGCTGTCACAAGCATTTAGGCCCAGGCCAAAGGGCGCCTTCTTTGTCTGCACAGCTGCCCAAACTCTCACCTTTCCACTCAGGCCGACCTCTTACTTGAAGTGTGTGTGGAACCTGTCCTCACAGTACACCTCGCTGCACAGCTAACCATAGGTCTGGGCATCGTAGCTTCCTGCCAGGTGACCGAAGTTCGCAGGCAGATGAGTCCCAGGGACACATGCCAAGAGGCTCCAGACCGGGCCACAGGCTGCCCACTGCCCCTGCCCCAGATCGGGGGCCGCCAATAAGCCCTGTCTGAGTCCCCTGCCTCTAGAGGGAGTATTGGACCAACACTTGTAGAAAACGGTGTCCTCGTGGGCAACTCATTGGAGGGACACAAATAAATCTTTGCCGACTTTCTGCTGAAGCTTACGAGCGTTCACACCTAAGCGTCTTACAAGGTCAGCTGTTTAGCTAAACATGAGCTCATGATCTAAATTTACACAATAATGAAGAAATCAGCTACGAGGGGAGACAATCAGTAAAGACTATCAATACCAGAATTAGATTCCCAAGGCCATCCATCAATTGTTGGAATAATCAGGTGCAGGGCAGAAAATATACATAAAACTGGAACTGAAACAAGGAACAAGGATGTTTTCAAAGACTGGTAGGATCTCTAAAACATTTTTAAAGTACATGTCATTGATAAAGCTAAATACTCAAAGGTTGTGTAATACAACAGATTAAGCATTGAGAAGAGTGAAATTATGCTGTTTTGAAAACTATGGCAGGTGAGATTTTCTGCCTAATTATATAAGAAGATTTCTCTAAAAATACACATTATTTCAATGACTTATTGGCTGTGAAATAATTTAAGGGTATTTCAAATGGCTTGTCTGCAAAGAAAGGTGAGATGTAGGGAATCACAGAAAGTCGAGGGGAAAATAGGTCAATATATACATTGCTATATGGTGAACTAAACCTTAGGCCAGCAACAATGGAGAGGACCTGACCCTTAGAAACTTACAAGTAAGCTGGAATCTTCAAAAGTTCAAATCTTTATAAGTAAAATATTTATTAAAATGAATAACCAAGTGTTTTAATTGACATCAGAAGATCAAAACAATAAACCCTGAGAACATAGAAAAAAGATAAATAAAGATATGAGCAGAACTTAATACAACAGAAAACGTATAAAATTGAGGTGATTTAGTAAGTCCAAAGAATCTTCTTTGAAAAGATTGAAAAGACACACTTTGATTAAGGAAAACAAAAACATAAGTATAGAATATACAGAAAGAATCAGGACAATGTTATAGCAGAGAATATATGAAATGCCAGTAAATTTGAACATTTCTGTAAAGTGGACCATTTCCTAGCTCCTAAAGTTTACCAAACCTGACACAAGAGGAAATCATTTAAGGTCATCATGTCTGCCCTTGGCATTCTCGGAACGCCCTGGCCTCAGGATGCAGCCTCTGTAGTCCATGGTAACCTGCGGAGAGGGGGCGGGGCTGAGGGTGGTTGGAACTCTGGCCTCACTGGAAGAGTGGGTGTGGCCATCTCTGCTGTGACTGAACAAAGGGCAGGGGAGCAGGGGGCCCAGGGCAGGGCCCTCAGAGCACGGCAGGTCCAGTGGGCGGTCACAAGCATTTAGGCCCAGGCCAAAGGGCGCCTTCTTTGTCTGCACAGCTGCCCAAACTCTCACCTTTCCACTCAGGCCGACCTCTTACTTGAAGTGTGTGTGGAACCTGTCCTCACAGTACACCTCGCTGCACAGCTAACCATAGGTCTGGGCTTCGTAGCTTCCTGCCAGGTGACCGAAGTTCGCAGGCAGATGTGTCCCAGGGACACATGCCAATAGGCTCCTGCCCGGGCCACAGGCTGCCCACTGCACCTGGCCCAGATCGTGGGCCACCAATCAGCCCTGTCGGAGTCCCCTTCCTCTAGAGGGAGTATTGGACCAACCCTTGTAGAAAACGGTGTCCTCGTGGGCAACTCATTGGAGGGACACACATAAATCTTTGCCGTCTTTCTGCGGAAGCTTACGAGCGTTCACACCTAAGCGTCTTACAAGGTCAGCTGTTTAGCTAAACATGAGCTCATGATCTAAATTTACACAATAATGAAGAAATCAGCTACGAGGGGAGACAATCAGTAAAGACTATCAATACCAGAATTAGATTCCCAAGGCCATCCATCAATTGTTGGAATAATCAGGTGCAAGGCAGAATATATACATAAAACTGGAACTGAAACAAGGAACAAGGATGTTTTCAAAGACTGGTAGGATCTCTAAAACATTTTTAAAGTACATGTCATTGATAAAGCTAAATATTCAAAGGTTGTGTAATACAACAGATTAAGCATTGAGAAGAGTGAAATTATGCTGTTTTGAAAACTATGGCAGGTGAGATTTTCTGCCTAATTATATAAGAAGATTTCTCTAAAAAATACACATTATTTCAATGACTTATTGGCTGTGAAATAAGTTAAGGGTATTTCAAATGGCTTGTCTGCAAAGAAAGGTGAGATGTAGGGAATCACAGAAAGTCGAGGGGAAAATAGGTCAATATATACATTGCTATATGGTGAACTAAACCTTAGGCCAGCAACAATGGAGAGGACCTGACCCTTAGAAACTTACAAGTAAGCTGGAATCTTCAAAAGTTCAAATCTTTATAAGTAAAATATTTATTAAAATGAATAACCAAGTGTTTTAATTGACATCAGAAGATCAAAACAATAAACCCTGAGAACATAGAAAAAAGATAAATAAAGATAAGAGCAGAACTTAATACAACAGAAAACGTATAAAATTGAGGTGATTTAGTAAGTCCAAAGAATCTTCTTTGAAAAGATTGAAAAGACACACTTTGATTAAGGAAAACAAAAACATAAGTATAGAATATACAGAAAGAATCAGGACAATGTTATAGCAGAGAATATATGAAATGCCAGTAAATTTGAACATTTCTGTAAAGTGGACCATTTCCTAGCTCCTAAAGTTTACCAAACCTGACACAAGAGGAAATCATTTAAGGTCATCATGTCTGCCCTTGCCATTCTCGGAACGCCCTGGCCTCAGGATGCAGCCTCTGTAGTCCATGGTAACCTGCGGAGAGGGGGCGGGGCTGAGGGTGGTTGGAACTCTGGCCTCACTGGAGGAGTGGGTGTGGCCATCTCTGCTGTGACTGAACAAAGGGCAGGGGAGCAGGGGGCCCAGGGCAGGGCCCTCAGAGCACGGCAGGTCCAGTGGGCTGTCACAAGCATTTAGGCCCAGGCCAAAGGGCGCCTTCTTTGTCTGCACAGCTGCCCAAACTCTCACCTTTCCACTCAGGCCGACCTCTTACTTGAAGTGTGTGTGGAACCTGTCCTCACAGTACACCTCGCTGCACAGCTAACCATAGGTCTGGGCATCGTAGCTTCCTGCCAGGTGACCGAAGTTCGCAGGCAGATGAGTCCCAGGGACACATGCAAAGAGGCTCCAGACCGGGCCACAGGCTGCCCACTGCCCCTGCCCCAGATCGGGGGCCGCCAATAAGCCCTGTCTGAGTCCCCTGCCTCTAGAGGGAGTATTGGACCAACACTTGTAGAAAACGGTGTCCTCGTGGGCAACTCATTGGAGGGACACAAATAAATCTTTGCCGACTTTCTGCTGAAGCTTACGAGCGTTCACACCTAAGCGTCTTACAAGGTCAGCTGTTTAGCTAAACATGAGCTCATGATCTAAATTTACACAATAATGAAGAAATCAGCTACGAGGGGAGACAATCAGTAAAGACTATCAATACCAGAATTAGATTCCCAAGGCCATCCATCAATTGTTGGAATAATCAGGTGCAGGGCAGAAAATATACATAAAACTGGAACTGAAACAAGGAACAAGGATGTTTTCAAAGACTGGTAGGATCTCTAAAACATTTTTAAAGTACATGTCATTGATAAAGCTAAATACTCAAAGGTTGTGTAATACAACAGATTAAGCATTGAGAAGAGTGAAATTATGCTGTTTTGAAAACTATGGCAGGTGAGATTTTCTGCCTAATTATATAAGAAGATTTCTCTAAAAATACACATTATTTCAATGACTTATTGGCTGTGAAATAATTTAAGGGTATTTCAAATGGCTTGTCTGCAAAGAAAGGTGAGATGTAGGGAATCACAGAAAGTCGAGGGGAAAATAGGTCAATATATACATTGCTATATGGTGAACTAAACCTTAGGCCAGCAACAATGGAGAGGACCTGACCCTTAGAAACTTACAAGTAAGCTGGAATCTTCAAAGGTTCAAATCTTTATAAGTAAAATATTTATTAAAATGAATAACCAAGTGTTTTAATTGACATCAGAAGATCAAAACAATAAACCCTGAGAACATAGAAAAAAGATAAATAAAGATATGAGCAGAACTTAATACAACAGAAAACGTATAAAATTGAGGTGATTTAGTAAGTCCAAAGAATCTTCTTTGAAAAGATTGAAAAGACACACTTTGATTAAGGAAAACAAAAACATAAGTATAGAATATACAGAAAGAATCAGGACAATGTTATAGCAGAGAATATATGAAATGCCAGTAAATTTGAACATTTCTGTAAAGTGGACCATTTCCTAGCTCCTAAAGTTTACCAAACCTGACACAAGAGGAAATCATTTAAGGTCATCATGTCTGCCCTTGGCATTCTCGGAACGCCCTGGCCTCAGGATGCAGCCTCTGTAGTCCATGGTAACCTGCGGAGAGGGGGCGGGGCTGAGGGTGGTTGGAACTCTGGCCTCACTGGAAGAGTGGGTGTGGCCATCTCTGCTGTGACTGAACAAAGGGCAGGGGAGCAGGGGGCCCAGGGCAGGGCCCTCAGAGCACGGCAGGTCCAGTGGGCGGTCACAAGCATTTAGGCCCAGGCCAAAGGGCGCCTTCTTTGTCTGCACAGCTGCCCAAACTCTCACCTTTCCACTCAGGCCGACCTCTTACTTGAAGTGTGTGTGGAACCTGTCCTCACAGTACACCTCGCTGCAAAGCTAACCATAGGTCTGGGCTTCGTAGCTTCCTGCCAGGTGACCGAAGTTCGCAGGCAGATGTGTCCCAGGGACACATGCCAATAGGCTCCTGCCCGGGCCACAGGCTGCCCACTGCACCTGGCCCAGATCGTGGGCCACCAATCAGCCCTGTCGGAGTCCCCTTCCTCTAGAGGGAGTATTGGAACAACCCTTGTAGAAAACGGTGTCCTCGTGGGCAACTCATTGGAGGGACACACATAAATCTTTGCCGTCTTTCTGCGGAAGCTTACGAGCGTTCACACCTAAGCGTCTTACAAGGTCAGCTGTTTAGCTAAACATGAGCTCATGATCTAAATTTACACAATAATGAAGAAATCAGCTACGAGGGGAGACAATCAGTAAAGACTATCAATACCAGAATTAGATTCCCAAGGCCATCCATCAATTGTTGGAATAATCAGGTGCAAGGCAGAATATATACATAAAACTGGAACTGAAACAAGGAACAAGGATGTTTTCAAAGACTGGTAGGATCTCTAAAACATTTTTAAAATACATGTCATTGATAAAGCTAAATATTCAAAGGTTGTGTAATACAACAGATTAAGCATTGAGAAGAGTGAAATTATGCTGTTTTGAAAACTATGGCAGGTGAGATTTTCTGCCTAATTATATAAGAAGATTTCTCTAAAAAATACACATTATTTCAATGACTTATTGGCTGTGAAATAAGTTAAGGGTATTTCAAATGGCTTGTCTGCAAAGAAAGGTGAGATGTAGGGAATCACAGAAAGTCGAGGGGAAAATAGGTCAATATATACATTGCTATATGGTGAACTAAACCTTAGGCCAGCAACAATGGAGAGGACCTGACCCTTAGAAACTTACAAGTAAGCTGGAATCTTCAAAAGTTCAAATCTTTATAAGTAAAATATTTATTAAAATGAATAACCAAGTGTTTTAATTGACATCAGAAGATCAAAACAATAAACCCTGAGAACATAGAAAAAAGATAAATAAAGATAAGAGCAGAACTTAATACAACAGAAAACGTATAAAATTGAGGTGATTTAGTAAGTCCAAAGAATCTTCTTTGAAAAGATTGAAAAGACACACTTTGATTAAGGAAAACAAAAACATAAGTATAGAATATACAGAAAGAATCAGGACAATGTTATAGCAGAGAATATATGAAATGCCAGTAAATTTGAACATTTCTGTAAAGTGGACCATTTCCTAGCTCCTAAAGTTTACCAAACCTGACACAAGAGGAAATCATTTAAGGTCATCATGTCTGCCCTTGCCATTCTCGGAACGCCCTGGCCTCAGGATGCAGCCTCTGTAGTCCATGGTAACCTGCGGAGAGGGGGCGGGGCTGAGGGTGGTTGGAACTCTGGCCTCACTGGAGGAGTGGGTGTGGCCATCTCTGCTGTGACTGAACAAAGGGCAGGGGAGCAGGGGGCCCAGGGCAGGGCCCTCAGAGCACGGCAGGTCCAGTGGGCTGTCACAAGCATTTAGGCCCAGGCCAAAGGGCGCCTTCTTTGTCTGCACAGCTGCCCAAACTCTCACCTTTCCACTCAGGCCGACCTCTTACTTGAAGTGTGTGTGGAACCTGTCCTCACAGTACACCTCGCTGCACAGCTAACCATAGGTCTGGGCATCGTAGCTTCCTGCCAAGTGACCGAAGTTCGCAGGCAGATGTGTCCCAGGGACACATGCAAAGAGGCTCCAGACCGGGCCACAGGCTGCCCACTGCCCCTGCCCCAGATCGGGGGCCGCCAATAAGCCCTGTCTGAGTCCCCTGCCTCTAGAGGGAGTATTGGACCAACACTTGTAGAAAACGGTGTCCTCGTGGGCAACTCATTGGAGGGACACAAATAAATCTTTGCCGACTTTCTGCTGAAGCTTACGAGCGTTCACACCTAAGCGTCTTACAAGGTCAGCTGTTTAGCTAAACATGAGCTCATGATCTAAATTTACACAATAATGAAGAAATCAGCTACGAGGGGAGACAATCAGTAAAGACTATCAATACCAGAATTAGATTCCCAAGGCCATCCATCAATTGTTGGAATAATCAGGTGCAGGGCAGAAAATATACATAAAACTGGAACTGAAACAAGGAACAAGGATGTTTTCAAAGACTGGTAGGATCTCTAAAACATTTTTAAAGTACATGTCATTGATAAAGCTAAATACTCAAAGGTTGTGTAATACAACAGATTAAGCATTGAGAAGAGTGAAATTATGCTGTTTTGAAAACTATGGCAGGTGAGATTTTCTGCCTAATTATATAAGAAGATTTCTCTAAAAATACACATTATTTCAATGACTTATTGGCTGTGAAATAATTTAAGGGTATTTCAAATGGCTTGTCTGCAAAGAAAGGTGAGATGTAGGGAATCACAGAAAGTCGAGGGGAAAATAGGTCAATATATACATTGCTATATGGTGAACTAAACCTTAGGCCAGCAACAATGGAGAGGACCTGACCCTTAGAAACTTACAAGTAAGCTGGAATCTTCAAAAGTTCAAATCTTTATAAGTAAAATATTTATTAAAATGAATAACCAAGTGTTTTAATTGACATCAGAAGATCAAAACAATAAACCCTGAGAACATAGAAAAAAGATAAATAAAGATATGAGCAGAACTTAATACAACAGAAAACGTATAAAATTGAGGTGATTTAGTAAGTCCAAAGAATCTTCTTTGAAAAGATTGAAAAGACACACTTTGATTAAGGAAAACAAAAACATAAGTATAGAATATACAGAAAGAATCAGGACAATGTTATAGCAGAGAATATATGAAATGCCAGTAAATTTGAACATTTCTGTAAAGTGGACCATTTCCTAGCTCCTAAAGTTTACCAAACCTGACACAAGAGGAAATCATTTAAGGTCATCATGTCTGCCCTTGGCATTCTCGGAACGCCCTGGCCTCAGGATGCAGCCTCTGTAGTCCATGGTAACCTGCGGAGAGGGGGCGGGGCTGAGGGTGGTTGGAACTCTGGCCTCACTGGAAGAGTGGGTGTGGCCATCTCTGCTGTGACTGAACAAAGGGCAGGGGAGCAGGGGGCCCAGGGCAGGGCCCTCAGAGCACGGCAGGTCCAGTGGGCGGTCACAAGCATTTAGGCCCAGGCCAAAGGGCGCCTTCTTTGTCTGCACAGCTGCCCAAACTCTCACCTTTCCACTCAGGCCGACCTCTTACTTGAAGTGTGTGTGGAACCTGTCCTCACAGTACACCTCGCTGCACAGCTAACCATAGGTCTGGGCTTCGTAGCTTCCTGCCAGGTGACCGAAGTTCGCAGGCAGATGTGTCCCAGGGACACATGCCAATAGGCTCCTGCCCGGGCCACAGGCTGCCCACTGCACCTGGCCCAGATCGTGGGCCACCAATCAGCCCTGTCGGAGTCCCCTTCCTCTAGAGGGAGTATTGGACCAACCCTTGTAGAAAACGGTGTCCTCGTGGGCAACTCATTGGAGGGACACACATAAATCTTTGCCGTCTTTCTGCGGAAGCTTACGAGCGTTCACACCTAAGCGTCTTACAAGGTCAGCTGTTTAGCTAAACATGAGCTCATGATCTAAATTTACACAATAATGAAGAAATCAGCTACGAGGGGAGACAATCAGTAAAGACTATCAATACCAGAATTAGATTCCCAAGGCCATCCATCAATTGTTGGAATAATCAGGTGCAAGGCAGAATATATACATAAAACTGGAACTGAAACAAGGAACAAGGATGTTTTCAAAGACTGGTAGGATCTCTAAAACATTTTTAAAGTACATGTCATTGATAAAGCTAAATATTCAAAGGTTGTGTAATACAACAGATTAAGCATTGAGAAGAGTGAAATTATGCTGTTTTGAAAACTATGGCAGGTGAGATTTTCTGCCTAATTATATAAGAAGATTTCTCTAAAAAATACACATTATTTCAATGACTTATTGGCTGTGAAATAAGTTAAGGGTATTTCAAATGGCTTGTCTGCAAAGAAAGGTGAGATGTAGGGAATCACAGAAAGTCGAGGGGAAAATAGGTCAATATATACATTGCTATATGGTGAACTAAACCTTAGGCCAGCAACAATGGAGAGGACCTGACCCTTAGAAACTTACAAGTAAGCTGGAATCTTCAAAAGTTCAAATCTTTATAAGTAAAATATTTATTAAAATGAATAACCAAGTGTTTTAATTGACATCAGAAGATCAAAACAATAAACCCTGAGAACATAGAAAAAAGATAAATAAAGATAAGAGCAGAACTTAATACAACAGAAAACGTATAAAATTGAGGTGATTTAGTAAGTCCAAAGAATCTTCTTTGAAAAGATTGAAAAGACACACTTTGATTAAGGAAAACAAAAACATAAGTATAGAATATACAGAAAGAATCAGGACAATGTTATAGCAGAGAATATATGAAATGCCAGTAAATTTGAACATTTCTGTAAAGTGGACCATTTCCTAGCTCCTAAAGTTTACCAAACCTGACACAAGAGGAAATCATTTAAGGTCATCATGTCTGCCCTTGCCATTCTCGGAACGCCCTGGCCTCAGGATGCAGCCTCTGTAGTCCATGGTAACCTGCGGAGAGGGGGCGGGGCTGAGGGTGGTTGGAACTCTGGCCTCACTGGAGGAGTGGGTGTGGCCATCTCTGCTGTGACTGAACAAAGGGCAGGGGAGCAGGGGGCCCAGGGCAGGGCCCTCAGAGCACGGCAGGTCCAGTGGGCTGTCACAAGCATTTAGGCCCAGGCCAAAGGGCGCCTTCTTTGTCTGCACAGCTGCCCAAACTCTCACCTTTCCACTCAGGCCGACCTCTTACTTGAAGTGTGTGTGGAACCTGTCCTCACAGTACACCTCGCTGCACAGCTAACCATAGGTCTGGGCATCGTAGCTTCCTGCCAGGTGACCGAAGTTCGCAGGCAGATGAGTCCCAGGGACACATGCAAAGAGGCTCCAGACCGGGCCACAGGCTGCCCACTGCCCCTGCCCCAGATCGGGGGCCGCCAATAAGCCCTGTCTGAGTCCCCTGCCTCTAGAGGGAGTATTGGACCAACACTTGTAGAAAACGGTGTCCTCGTGGGCAACTCATTGGAGGGACACAAATAAATCTTTGCCGACTTTCTGCTGAAGCTTACGAGCGTTCACACCTAAGCGTCTTACAAGGTCAGCTGTTTAGCTAAACATGAGCTCATGATCTAAATTTACACAATAATGAAGAAATCAGCTACGAGGGGAGACAATCAGTAAAGACTATCAATACCAGAATTAGATTCCCAAGGCCATCCATCAATTGTTGGAATAATCAGGTGCAGGGCAGAAAATATACATAAAACTGGAACTGAAACAAGGAACAAGGATGTTTTCAAAGACTGGTAGGATCTCTAAAACATTTTTAAAGTACATGTCATTGATAAAGCTAAATACTCAAAGGTTGTGTAATACAACAGATTAAGCATTGAGAAGAGTGAAATTATGCTGTTTTGAAAACTATGGCAGGTGAGATTTTCTGCCTAATTATATAAGAAGATTTCTCTAAAAATACACATTATTTCAATGACTTATTGGCTGTGAAATAATTTAAGGGTATTTCAAATGGCTTGTCTGCAAAGAAAGGTGAGATGTAGGGAATCACAGAAAGTCGAGGGGAAAATAGGTCAATATATACATTGCTATATGGTGAACTAAACCTTAGGCCAGCAACAATGGAGAGGACCTGACCCTTAGAAACTTACAAGTAAGCTGGAATCTTCAAAAGTTCAAATCTTTATAAGTAAAATATTTATTAAAATGAATAACCAAGTGTTTTAATTGACATCAGAAGATCAAAACAATAAACCCTGAGAACATAGAAAAAAGATAAATAAAGATATGAGCAGAACTTAATACAACAGAAAACGTATAAAATTGAGGTGATTTAGTAAGTCCAAAGAATCTTCTTTGAAAAGATTGAAAAGACACACTTTGATTAAGGAAAACAAAAACATAAGTATAGAATATACAGAAAGAATCAGGACAATGTTATAGCAGAGAATATATGAAATGCCAGTAAATTTGAACATTTCTGTAAAGTGGACCATTTCCTAGCTCCTAAAGTTTACCAAACCTGACACAAGAGGAAATCATTTAAGGTCATCATGTCTGCCCTTGGCATTCTCGGAACGCCCTGGCCTCAGGATGCAGCCTCTGTAGTCCATGGTACCCTGCGGAGAGGGGGCGGGGATGAGGGTGGTTGGAACTCTGGCCTCACTGGAAGAGTGTGTGTGGCCATCTCTGCTGTGACTGAACAAAGGGCAGGGGAGCAGGGGGCCCAGGGCAGGGCCCTCAGAGCACGGCAGGTCCAGTGGGCGGTCACAAGCATTTAGGCCCAGGCCAAAGGGCGCCTTCTTTGTCTGCACAGCTGCCCAAACTCTCACCTTTCCACTCAGGCCGACCTCTTACTTGAAGTGTGTGTGGAACCTGTCCTCACAGTACACCTCGCTGCACAGCTAACCATAGGTCTGGGCATCGTAGCTTCCTGCCAGGTGACCGAAGTTCGCAGGCAGATGTGTCCCAGGGACACATGCAAAGAGGCTCCAGACCGGGCCACAGGCTGCCCACTGCCCCTGCCCCAGATCGGGGGCCGCCAATAAGCCCTGTCTGAGTCCCCTGCCTCTAGAGGGAGTATTGGACCAACACTTGTAGAAAACGGTGTCCTCGTGGGCAACTCATTGGAGGGACACAAATAAATCTTTGCCGACTTTCTGCTGAAGCTTACGAGCGTTCACACCTAAGCGTCTTACAAGGTCAGCTGTTTAGCTAAACATGAGCTCATGATCTAAATTTACACAATAATGAAGAAATCAGCTACGAGGAGAGACAATCAGTAAAGACTATCAATACCAGAATTAGATTCCCAAGGCCATCCATCAATTGTTGGAATAATCAGGTGCAAGGCAGAATATATACATAAAACTGGAACTGAAACAAGGAACAAGGATGTTTTCAAAGACTGGTAGGATCTCTAAAACATTTTTAAAGTACATGTCATTGATAAAGCTAAATACTCAAAGGTTGTGTAATACAACAGATTAAGCATTGAGAAGAGTGAAATTATGCTGTTTTGAAAACTATGGCAGGTGAGATTTTCTGCCTAATTATATAAGAAGATTTCTCTAAAAATACACATTATTTCAATGACTTATTGGCTGTGAAATAAGTTAAGGGTATTTCAAATGGCTTGTCTGCAAAGAAAGGTGAGATGTAGGGAATCACAGAAAGTCGAGGGGAAAATAGGTCAATATATACATTGCTATATGGTGAACTAAACTTTAGGCCAGCAACAATGGAGAGGACCTGACCCTTAGAAACTTAAAGTAAGCTGGAATCTTCGAAAGTTCAAATCTTTATAAGTAAAATATTTATTAAAATGAATAACCAAGTGTTTTAATTGACATCAGAAGATCAAAACAATAAACCCTGAGAACATAGAAAAAAGATAAATAAAGATATGAGCAGAACTTAATACAACAGAAAACGTATAAAATTGAGGTGATTTAGTAAGTCCAAAGAATCTTCTTTGAAAAGATTGAAAAGACACACTTTGATTAAGGAAAACAAAAACATAAGTAAAGAATATACAGAAAGAATCAGGACAATGTTATAGCAGAGAATATATGAAATGCCAGTAAATTTGAACATTTCTGTAAGGTGGACCATTTCCTAGCTCCTAAAGTTTACCAAACCTGACACAAGAGGAAATCATTTAAGGTCATCATGTCTGCCCTTGGCATTCTCGGAACGCCCTGGCCTCAGGATGCAGCCTCTGTAGTCCATGGTAACCTGCGGAGAGGGGGCGGGGCTGAGGGTGGTTGGAACTGTGCCCTCACTGAAGGAGTGGGTGTGGCCATCTCTGCTGTGACTGAACAAAAGGCAGGGGAGCAGGGGTCCAGGGCAGGGCCCTCAGAGCACGGCAGGTCCAGTGGGGTGTCACAAGCATTTAGGCCCAGGCCAAAGGGCGCCTTCTTTGTCTGCACAGCTGCCCAAACTCTGACCTTTCCACTCAGGCCGACCTCTTACTTGAAGTGTGTGTGGAACCTGTCCTCACAGTACACCTCGCTGCACAGCTAACCATAGGTCTGGGCATCGTAGCTTCCTGCCAGGTGACCGAATTTCGCAGGCAGATGGGTCCCAGGGACACATGCAAAGAGGCTCCTGCCCGGGCCACAGGCTGCCCACTGCCCCTGCCCCAGATCGGGGGCCGCCAATCAGCCCTGTCGGAGTCCCCTGCCTGTAGAGGGAGTATTGTACCAACACTTGTAGAAAACGGTGTCCTCGTGGGCAACTCATTGGAGGGACACAATTAAATCTTTGCCGTCTTTCTGCGGAAGCTTACGATTGTTCACACCTAAGCGTCTTACAAGGTCAGCTGTTTAGCTAAACATGAGCTCATGATCTAAATTTACACAATAATGAAGAAATCAGCTACGAGGGGAGACAATCAGTAAAGACTATCAATACCAGAATTAGATTCCCAAGGCCATCCATCAATTGTTGGAATAATCAGGTGCAGGGCAGAAAATATACATAAAACTGGAACTGAAACAAGGAACAAGGATGTTTTCAAAGACTGGTAGGATCTCTAAAACATTTTTAAAGTACATGTCATTGATAAAGCTAAATACTCAAAGGTTGTGTAATACAACAGATTAAGCATTGAGAAGAGTGAAATTATGCTGTTTTGAAAACTATGGCAGGTGAGATTTTCTGCCTAATTATATAAGAAGATTTCTCTAAAAATACACATTATTTCAATGACTTATTGGCTGTGAAATAATTTAAGGGTATTTCAAATGGCTTGTCTGCAAAGAAAGGTGAGATGTAGGGAATCACAGAAAGTCGAGGGGAAAAAAGGTCAATATATACATTGCTATATGGTGAACTAAACCTTAGGCCAGCAACAATGGAGAGGACCTGACCCTTAGAAACTTACAAGTAAGCTGGAATCTTCAAAAGTTCAAATCTTTATAAGTAAAATATTTATTAAAATGAATAACCAAGTGTTTTAATTGACATCAGAAGATCAAAACAATAAACCCTGAGAACATAGAAAAAAGATAAATAAAGATATGAGCAGAACTTAATACAACAGAAAACGTATAAAATTGAGGTGATTTAGTAAGTCCAAAGAATCTTCTTTGAAAAGATTGAAAAGACACACTTTGATTAAGGAAAACAAAAACATAAGTATAGAATATACAGAAAGAATCAGGACAATGTTATAGCAGAGAATATATGAAATGCCAGTAAATTTGAACATTTCTGTAAAGTGGACCATTTCCTAGCTCCTAAAGTTTACCAAACCTGACACAAGAGGAAATCATTTAAGGTCATCATGTCTGCCCTTGGCATTCTCGGAACGCCCTGGCCTCAGGATGCAGCCTCTGTAGTCCATGGTAACCTGCGGAGAGGGGGCGGGGCTGAGGGTGGTTGGAACTCTGGCCTCACTGGAAGAGTGGGTGTGGCCATCTCTGCTGTGACTGAACAAAGGGCAGGGGAGCAGGGGGCCCAGGGCAGGGCCCTCAGAGCACGGCAGGTCCAGTGGGCGGTCACAAGCATTTAGGCCCAGGCCAAAGGGCGCCTTCTTTGTCTGCACAGCTGCCCAAACTCTCACCTTTCCACTCAGGCCGACCTCTTACTTGAAGTGTGTGTGGAACCTGTCCTCACAGTACACCTCGCTGCACAGCTAACCATAGGTCTGGGCTTCGTAGCTTCCTGCCAGGTGACCGAAGTTCGCAGGCAGATGTGTCCCAGGGACACATGCCAATAGGCTCCTGCCCGGGCCACAGGCTGCCCACTGCACCTGGCCCAGATCGTGGGCCACCAATCAGCCCTGTCGGAGTCCCCTTCCTCTAGAGGGAGTATTGGACCAACCCTTGTAGAAAACGGTGTCCTCGTGGGCAACTCATTGGAGGGACACACATAAATCTTTGCCGTCTTTCTGCGGAAGCTTACGAGCGTTCACACCTAAGCGTCTTACAAGGTCAGCTGTTTAGCTAAACATGAGCTCATGATCTAAATTTACACAATAATGAAGAAATCAGCTACGAGGGGAGACAATCAGTAAAGACTATCAATACCAGAATTAGATTCCCAAGGCCATCCATCAATTGTTGGAATAATCAGGTGCAAGGCAGAATATATACATAAAACTGGAACTGAAACAAGGAACAAGGATGTTTTCAAAGACTGGTAGGATCTCTAAAACATTTTTAAAATACATGTCATTGATAAAGCTAAATATTCAAAGGTTGTGTAATACAACAGATTAAGCATTGAGAAGAGTGAAATTATGCTGTTTTGAAAACTATGGCAGGTGAGATTTTCTGCCTAATTATATAAGAAGATTTCTCTAAAAAATACACATTATTTCAATGACTTATTGGCTGTGAAATAAGTTAAGGGTATTTCAAATGGCTTGTCTGCAAAGAAAGGTGAGATGTAGGGAATCACAGAAAGTCGAGGGGAAAATAGGTCAATATATACATTGCTATATGGTGAACTAAACCTTAGGCCAGCAACAATGGAGAGGACCTGACCCTTAGAAACTTACAAGTAAGCTGGAATCTTCAAAAGTTCAAATCTTTATAAGTAAAATATTTATTAAAATGAATAACCAAGTGTTTTAATTGACATCAGAAGATCAAAACAATAAACCCTGAGAACATAGAAAAAAGATAAATAAAGATAAGAGCAGAACTTAATACAACAGAAAACGTATAAAATTGAGGTGATTTAGTAAGTCCAAAGAATCTTCTTTGAAAAGATTGAAAAGACACACTTTGATTAAGGAAAACAAAAACATAAGTATAGAATATACAGAAAGAATCAGGACAATGTTATAGCAGAGAATATATGAAATGCCAGTAAATTTGAACATTTCTGTAAAGTGGACCATTTCCTAGCTCCTAAAGTTTACCAAACCTGACACAAGAGGAAATCATTTAAGGTCATCATGTCTGCCCTTGCCATTCTCGGAACGCCCTGGCCTCAGGATGCAGCCTCTGTAGTCCATGGTAACCTGCGGAGAGGGGGCGGGGCTGAGGGTGGTTGGAACTCTGGCCTCACTGGAAGAGTGGGTGTGGCCATCTCTGCTGTGACTGAACAAAGGGCAGGGGAGCAGGGGGCCCAGGGCAGGGCCCTCAGAGCACGGCAGGTCCAGTGGGCGGTCACAAGCATTTAGGCCCAGGCCAAAGGGCGCCTTCTTTGTCTGCACAGCTGCCCAAACTCTCACCTTTCCACTCAGGCCGACCTCTTACTTGAAGTGTGTGTGGAACCTGTCCTCACAGTACACCTCGCTGCACAGCTAACCATAGGTCTGGGCTTCGTAGCTTCCTGCCAGGTGACCGAAGTTCGCAGGCAGATGTGTCCCAGGGACACATGCCAATAGGCTCCTGCCCGGGCCACAGGCTGCCCACTGCACCTGGCCCAGATCGTGGGCCACCAATCAGCCCTGTCGGAGTCCCCTTCCTCTAGAGGGAGTATTGGACCAACCCTTGTAGAAAACGGTGTCCTCGTGGGCAACTCATTGGAGGGACACACATAAATCTTTGCCGTCTTTCTGCGGAAGCTTACGAGCGTTCACACCTAAGCGTCTTACAAGGTCAGCTGTTTAGCTAAACATGAGCTCATGATCTAAATTTACACAATAATGAAGAAATCAGCTACGAGGGGAGACAATCAGTAAAGACTATCAATACCAGAATTAGATTCCCAAGGCCATCCATCAATTGTTGGAATAATCAGGTGCAAGGCAGAATATATACATAAAACTGGAACTGAAACAAGGAACAAGGATGTTTTCAAAGACTGGTAGGATCTCTAAAACATTTTTAAAGTACATGTCATTGATAAAGCTAAATATTCAAAGGTTGTGTAATACAACAGATTAAGCATTGAGAAGAGTGAAATTATGCTGTTTTGAAAACTATGGCAGGTGAGATTTTCTGCCTAATTATATAAGAAGATTTCTCTAAAAAATACACATTATTTCAATGACTTATTGGCTGTGAAATAAGTTAAGGGTATTTCAAATGGCTTGTCTGCAAAGAAAGGTGAGATGTAGGGAATCACAGAAAGTCGAGGGGAAAATAGGTCAATATATACATTGCTATATGGTGAACTAAACCTTAGGCCAGCAACAATGGAGAGGACCTGACCCTTAGAAACTTACAAGTAAGCTGGAATCTTCAAAAGTTCAAATCTTTATAAGTAAAATATTTATTAAAATGAATAACCAAGTGTTTTAATTGACATCAGAAGATCAAAACAATAAACCCTGAGAACATAGAAAAAAGATAAATAAAGATAAGAGCAGAACTTAATACAACAGAAAACGTATAAAATTGAGGTGATTTAGTAAGTCCAAAGAATCTTCTTTGAAAAGATTGAAAAGACACACTTTGATTAAGGAAAACAAAAACATAAGTATAGAATATACAGAAAGAATCAGGACAATGTTATAGCAGAGAATATATGAAATGCCAGTAAATTTGAACATTTCTGTAAAGTGGACCATTTCCTAGCTCCTAAAGTTTACCAAACCTGACACAAGAGGAAATCATTTAAGGTCATCATGTCTGCCCTTGCCATTCTCGGAACGCCCTGGCCTCAGGATGCAGCCTCTGTAGTCCATGGTAACCTGCGGAGAGGGGGCGGGGCTGAGGGTGGTTGGAACTCTGGCCTCACTGGAGGAGTGGGTGTGGCCATCTCTGCTGTGACTGAACAAAGGGCAGGGGAGCAGGGGGCCCAGGGCAGGGCCCTCAGAGCACGGCAGGTCCAGTGGGCTGTCACAAGCATTTAGGCCCAGGCCAAAGGGCGCCTTCTTTGTCTGCACAGCTGCCCAAACTCTCACCTTTCCACTCAGGCCGACCTCTTACTTGAAGTGTGTGTGGAACCTGTCCTCACAGTACACCTCGCTGCACAGCTAACCATAGGTCTGGGCATCGTAGCTTCCTGCCAGGTGACCGAAGTTCGCAGGCAGATGAGTCCCAGGGACACATGCAAAGAGGCTCCAGACCGGGCCACAGGCTGCCCACTGCCCCTGCCCCAGATCGGGGGCCGCCAATAAGCCCTGTCTGAGTCCCCTGCCTCTAGAGGGAGTATTGGACCAACACTTGTAGAAAACGGTGTCCTCGTGGGCAACTCATTGGAGGGACACAAATAAATCTTTGCCGACTTTCTGCTGAAGCTTACGAGCGTTCACACCTAAGCGTCTTACAAGGTCAGCTGTTTAGCTAAACATGAGCTCATGATCTAAATTTACACAATAATGAAGAAATCAGCTAAGAGGGGAGACAATCAGTAAAGACTATCAATACCAGAATTAGATTCCCAAGGCCATCCATCAATTGTTGGAATAATCAGGTGCAGGGCAGAAAATATACATAAAACTGGAACTGAAACAAGGAACAAGGATGTTTTCAAAGACTGGTAGGATCTCTAAAACATTTTTAAAGTACATGTCATTGATAAAGCTAAATACTCAAAGGTTGTGTAATACAACAGATTAAGCATTGAGAAGAGTGAAATTATGCTGTTTTGAAAACTATGGCAGGTGAGATTTTCTGCCTAATTATATAAGAAGATTTCTCTAAAAATACACATTATTTCAATGACTTATTGGCTGTGAAATAATTTAAGGGTATTTCAAATGGCTTGTCTGCAAAGAAAGGTGAGATGTAGGGAATCACAGAAAGTCGAGGGGAAAATAGGTCAATATATACATTGCTATATGGTGAACTAAACCTTAGGCCAGCAACAATGGAGAGGACCTGACCCTTAGAAACTTACAAGTAAGCTGGAATCTTCAAAAGTTCAAATCTTTATAAGTAAAATATTTATTAAAATGAATAACCAAGTGTTTTAATTGACATCAGAAGATCAAAACAATAAACCCTGAGAACATAGAAAAAAGATAAATAAAGATATGAGCAGAACTTAATACAACAGAAAACGTATAAAATTGAGGTGATTTAGTAAGTCCAAAGAATCTTCTTTGAAAAGATTGAAAAGACACACTTTGATTAAGGAAAACAAAAACATAAGTATAGAATATACAGAAAGAATCAGGACAATGTTATAGCAGAGAATATATGAAATGCCAGTAAATTTGAACATTTCTGTAAAGTGGACCATTTCCTAGCTCCTAAAGTTTACCAAACCTGACACAAGAGGAAATCATTTAAGGTCATCATGTCTGCCCTTGGCATTCTCGGAACGCCCTGGCCTCAGGATGCAGCCTCTGTAGTCCATGGTACCCTGCGGAGAGGGGGCGGGGATGAGGGTGGTTGGAACTCTGGCCTCACTGGAAGAGTGTGTGTGGCCATCTCTGCTGTGACTGAACAAAGGGCAGGGGAGCAGGGGGCCCAGGGCAGGGCCCTCAGAGCACGGCAGGTCCAGTGGGCGGTCACAAGCATTTAGGCCCAGGCCAAAGGGCGCCTTCTTTGTCTGCACAGCTGCCCAAACTCTCACCTTTCCACTCAGGCCGACCTCTTACTTGAAGTGTGTGTGGAACCTGTCCTCACAGTACACCTCGCTGCACAGCTAACCATAGGTCTGGGCATCGTAGCTTCCTGCCAGGTGACCGAAGTTCGCAGGCAGATGTGTCCCAGGGACACATGCAAAGAGGCTCCAGACCGGGCCACAGGCTGCCCACTGCCCCTGCCCCAGATCGGGGGCCGCCAATAAGCCCTGTCTGAGTCCCCTGCCTCTAGAGGGAGTATTGGACCAACACTTGTAGAAAACGGTGTCCTCGTGGGCAACTCATTGGAGGGACACAAATAAATCTTTGCCGACTTTCTGCTGAAGCTTACGAGCGTTCACACCTAAGCGTCTTACAAGGTCAGCTGTTTAGCTAAACATGAGCTCATGATCTAAATTTACACAATAATGAAGAAATCAGCTACGAGGAGAGACAATCAGTAAAGACTATCAATACCAGAATTAGATTCCCAAGGCCATCCATCAATTGTTGGAATAATCAGGTGCAAGGCAGAATATATACATAAAACTGGAACTGAAACAAGGAACAAGGATGTTTTCAAAGACTGGTAGGATCTCTAAAACATTTTTAAAGTACATGTCATTGATAAAGCTAAATACTCAAAGGTTGTGTAATACAACAGATTAAGCATTGAGAAGAGTGAAATTATGCTGTTTTGAAAACTATGGCAGGTGAGATTTTCTGCCTAATTATATAAGAAGATTTCTCTAAAAATACACATTATTTCAATGACTTATTGGCTGTGAAATAAGTTAAGGGTATTTCAAATGGCTTGTCTGCAAAGAAAGGTGAGATGTAGGGAATCACAGAAAGTCGAGGGGAAAATAGGTCAATATATACATTGCTATATGGTGAACTAAACTTTAGGCCAGCAACAATGGAGAGGACCTGACCCTTAGAAACTTAAAGTAAGCTGGAATCTTCGAAAGTTTAAATCTTTATAAGTAAAATATTTATTAAAATGAATAACCAAGTGTTTTAATTGACATCAGAAGATCAAAACAATAAACCCTGAGAACATAGAAAAAAGATAAATAAAGATATGAGCAGAACTTAATACAACAGAAAACGTATAAAATTGAGGTGATTTAGTAAGTCCAAAGAATCTTCTTTGAAAAGATTGAAAAGACACACTTTGATTAAGGAAAACAAAAACATAAGTAAAGAATATACAGAAAGAATCAGGACAATGTTATAGCAGAGAATATATGAAATGCCAGTAAATTTGAACATTTCTGTAAGGTGGACCATTTCCTAGCTCCTAAAGTTTACCAAACCTGACACAAGAGGAAATCATTTAAGGTCATCATGTCTGCCCTTGGCATTCTCGGAACGCCCTGGCCTCAGGATGCAGCCTCTGTAGTCCATGGTAACCTGCGGAGAGGGGGCGGGGCTGAGGGTGGTTGGAACTGTGCCCTCACTGAAGGAGTGGGTGTGGCCATCTCTGCTGTGACTGAACAAAAGGCAGGGGAGCAGGGGTCCAGGGCAGGGCCCTCAGAGCACGGCAGGTCCAGTGGGGTGTCACACGCATTTAGGCCCAGGCCAAAGGGCGCCTTCTTTGTCTGCACAGCTGCCCAAACTCTGACCTTTCCACTCAGGCCGACCTCTTACTTGAAGTGTGTGTGGAACCTGTCCTCACAGTACACCTCGCTGCACAGCTAACCATAGGTCTGGGCATCGTAGCTTCCTGCCAGGTGACCGAATTTCGCAGGAAGATGGGTCCCAGGGACACATGCAAAGAGGCTCCTGCCCGGGCCACAGGCTGCCCACTGCCCCTGCCCCAGATCGGGGGCCGCCAATCAGCCCTGTCGGAGTCCCCTGCCTGTAGAGGGAGTATTGTACCAACACTTGTAGAAAACGGTGTCCTCGTGGGCAACTCATTGGAGGGACACAATTAAATCTTTGCCGTCTTTCTGCGGAAGCTTACGATTGTTCACACCTAAGCGTCTTACAAGGTCAGCTGTTTAGCTAAACATGAGCTCATGATCTAAATTTACACAATAATGAAGAAATCAGCTACGAGGGGAGACAATCAGTAAAGACTATCAATACCAGAATTAGATTCCCAAGGCCATCCATCAATTGTTGGAATAATCAGGTGCAGGGCAGAAAATATACATAAAACTGGAACTGAAACAAGGAACAAGGATGTTTTCAAAGACTGGTAGGATCTCTAAAACATTTTTAAAGTACATGTCATTGATAAAGCTAAATACTCAAAGGTTGTGTAATACAACAGATTAAGCATTGAGAAGAGTGAAATTATGCTGTTTTGAAAACTATGGCAGGTGAGATTTTCTGCCTAATTATATAAGAAGATTTCTCTAAAAATACACATTATTTCAATGACTTATTGGCTGTGAAATAATTTAAGGGTATTTCAAATGGCTTGTCTGCAAAGAAAGGTGAGATGTAGGGAATCACAGAAAGTCGAGGGGAAAAAAGGTCAATATATACATTGCTATATGGTGAACTAAACTTTAGGCCAGCAACAATGGAGAGGACCTGACCCTTAGAAACTTACAAGTAAGCTGGAATCTTCAAAAGTTCAAATCTTTATAAGTAAAATATTTATTAAAATGAATAACCAAGTGTTTTAATTGACATCAGAAGATCAAAACAATAAACCCTGAGAACATAGAAAAAAGATAAATAAAGATATGAGCAGAACTTAATACAACAGAAAACGTATAAAACTGAGGTGATTTAGTAAGTCCAAAGAATCTTCTTTGAAAAGATTGAAAAGACACACTTTGATTAAGGAAAACAAAAACATAAGTATAGAATATACAGAAAGAATCAGGACAATGTTATAGCAGAGAATATATGAAATGCCAGTAAATTTGAACATTTCTGTAAAGTGGACCATTTCCTAGCTCCTAAAGTTTACCAAACCTGACAAAAGAGGAAATCATTTAAGGTCATCATGTCTGCCCTTGGCATTCTCGGAACGCCCTGGCCTCAGGATGCAGCCTCTGTAGTCCATGGTAACCTGCGGAGAGGGGGCGGGGCTGAGGGTGGTAGGAACTCTGGCCTCACTGGAAGAGTGTGTGTGGCCATCTCTGCTGTGACTGAACAAAGGGCAGGGGAGCAGGGGGCCCTGGGCAGGGCCCTCAGAGCACGGCAGGTCCAGTGGGCGGTCACAAGCATTTAGGCCCAGGCCAAAGGGCGCCTTCTTTGTCTGCACAGCTGCCCAAACTCTCACCTTTCCACTCAGGCCGACCTCTTACTTGAAGTGTGTGTGGAACCTGTCCTCACAGTACACCTCGCTGCACAGCTAACCATAGGTCTGGGCATCGTAGCTTCCTGCCAGGTGACCGAAGTTCGCAGGCAGATGTGTCCCAGGGACACATGCAAAGAGGCTCCAGACCGGGCCACAGGCTGCCCACTGCCCCTGCCCCAGATCGGGGGCCGCCAATAAGCCCTGTCTGAGTCCCCTGCCTCTAGAGGGAGTATTGGACCAACACTTGTAGAAAACGGTGTCCTCGTGGGCAACTCATTGGAGGGACACAAATAAATCTTTGCCGACTTTCTGCTGAAGCTTACGAGCGTTCACACCTAAGCGTCTTACAAGGTCAGCTGTTTAGCTAAACATGAGCTCATGATCTAAATTTACACAATAATGATGAAATCAGCTACGAGAGGAGACAATCAGTAAAGACTATCAATACCAGAATTAGATTCCCAAGGCCATCCATCAATTGTTGGAATAATCAGGTGCAAGGCAGAATATATACATAAAACTGGAACTGAAACAAGGAACAAGGATGTTTTCAAAGACTGGTAGGATCTCTAAAACATTTTTAAAGTACATGTCATTGATAAAGCTAAATACTCAAAGGTTGTGTAATACAACAGATTAAGCATTGAGAAGAGTGAAATTATGCTGTTTTGAAAACTATGGCAGGTGAGATTTTCTGCCTAATTATATAAGAAGATTTCTCTAAAAATACACATTATTTCAATGACTTATTGGCTGTGAAATAAGTTAAGGGTATTTCAAATGGCTTGTCTGCAAAGAAAGGTGAGATGTAGGGAATCACAGAAAGTCGAGGGGAAAATAGGTCAATATATACATTGCTATATGGTGAACTAAACTTTAGGCCAGCAACAATGGAGAGGACCTGACCCTTAGAAACTTAAAGTAAGCTGGAATCTTCAAAAGTTCAAATCTTTATAAGTAAAATATTTATTAAAATGAATAACCAAGTGTTTTAATTGACATCAGAAGATCAAAACAATAAACCCTGAGAACATACAAAAAAGATAAATAAAGATATGAGCAGAACTTAATACAACAGAAAACGTATAAAATTGAGGTGATTTAGTAAGTCCAAAGAATCTTCTTTGAAAAGATTGAAAAGACACACTTTGATTAAGGAAAACAAAAACATAAGTAAAGAATATACAGAAAGAATCAGGACAATGTTATAGCAGAGAATATATGAAATGCCAGTAAATTTGAACATTTCTGTAAGGTGGACCATTTCCTAGCTCCTAAAGTTTACCAAACCTGACACAAGAGGAAATCATTTAAGGTCATCATGTCTGCCCTTGGCATTCTCGGAACGCCCTGGCCTCAGGATGCAGCCTCTGTAGTCCATGGTAACCTGCGGAGAGGGGGCGGGGCTGAGGGTGGTTGGAACTGTGCCCTCACTGAAGGAGTGGGTGTGGCCATTTCTGCTGTGACTGAACAAAAGGCAGGGGAGCAGGGGTCCAGGGCAGGGCCCTCAGAGCACGGCAGGTCCAGTGGGGTGTCACAAGCATTTAGGCCCAGGCCAAAGGGCGCCTTCTTTGTCTGCACAGCTGCCCAAACTCTGACCTTTCCACTCAGGCCGACCTCTTACTTGAAGTGTGTGTGGAACCTGTCCTCACAGTACACCTCGCTGCACAGCTAACCATAGGTCTGGGCATCGTAGCTTCCTGCCAGGTGACCGAAGTTCGCAGGCAGATGTGTCCCAGGGACACATGCAAAGAGGCTCCTGCCCTGGCCACAGGCTGCCCACTGCCCCTGCCCAGATCGGGGGCCGCCAATCAGCCCTGTCGGAGTCCCCTGCCTGTAGAGGGCGTATTGTACCAACACTTGTAGAAAACGGTGTCCTCGTGGGCAACTCATTGGAGGGACACAATTAAATCTTTGCCGTCTTTCTGCGGAAGCTTACGATTGTTCACACCTAAGCGTCTTACAAGGTCAGCTGTTTAGCTAAACATGAGCTCATGATCTAAATTTACACAATAATGAAGAAATCAGCTACGAGGGGAGACAATCAGTAAAGACTATCAATACCAGAATTAGATTCCCAAGGCCATCCATCAATTGTTGGAATAATCAGGTGCAGGGCAGGAAATATACATAAAACTGGAACTGAAACAAGGAACAAGGATGTTTTCAAAGACTGGTAGGATCTCTAAAACATTTTTAAAGTACATGTCATTGATAAAGCTAAATACTCAAAGGTTGTGTAATACAACAGATTAAGCATTGAGAAGAGTGAAATTATGCTGTTTTGAAAACTATGGCAGGTGAGATTTTCTGCCTAATTATATAAGAAGATTTCTCTAAAAATACACATTATTTCAATGACTTATTGGCTGTGAAATAATTTAAGGGTATTTCAAATGGCTTGTCTGCAAAGAAAGGTGAGATGTAGGGAATCACAGAAAGTCGAGGGGAAAAAAGGTCAATATATACATTGCTATATGGTGAACTAAACCTTAGGCCAGCAACAATGGAGAGGACCTGACCCTTAGAAACTTACAAGTAAGCTGGAATCTTCAAAAGTTCAAATCTTTATAAGTAAAATATTTATTAAAATGAATAACCAAGTGTTTTAATTGACATCAGAAGATCAAAACAATAAACCCTGAGAACATAGAAAAAAGATAAATAAAGATATGAGCAGAACTTAATACAACAGAAAACGTATAAAACTGAGGTGATTTAGTAAGTCCAAAGAATCTTCTTTGAAAAGATTGAAAAGACACACTTTGATTAAGGAAAACAAAAACATAAGTATAGAATATACAGAAAGAATCAGGACAATGTTATAGCAGAGAATATATGAAATGCCAGTAAATTTGAACATTTCTGTAAAGTGGACCATTTCCTAGCTCCTAAAGTTTACCAAACCTGACAAAAGAGGAAATCATTTAAGGTCATCATGTCTGCCCTTGGCATTCTCGGAACGCCCTGGCCTCAGGATGCAGCCTCTGTAGTCCATGGTAACCTGCGGAGAGGGGGCGGGGCTGAGGGTGGTTGGAACTCTGCCCTCACTGAAGGAGTGGGTTTGGCCATCTCTGCTGTGACTGAACAAAGGGCAGGGGAGCAGGGGGCCCAGGGCAGGGCCCTCAGAGCACGGCAGTTCCAGTGGGGTGTCACAAGCATTTAGTCCCAGGCCAAAGGACGCCTTCTTTGTCTGCACAGCTGCCCAAACTCTCACCTTTCCACTCAGGCCGACCTCTTACTTGAAGTGTGTGTGGAACCTGTCCACGCAGCACACCTCGCTGCACAGCTAACCATAGGTCTGGGCATCGTAGCTTCCTGCCAGGTGACCGAAGTTCGCAGGCAGATGTGTCCCAGGGACACATGCAAAGAGGCTCCTGCCCGGGCCACAGGCTGCCCACTGCCCCTGCCCCAGATCGGGGGCCGCCAATCAGCCCTGTCGGAGTCCCCTTCCTCTAGAGGGAGTATTGGACCAACACTTGTAGAAAACGGTGTCCTCGTGGAAAACTCATTGGAGGGACACAAATAAATTTTGCCGACTTTCTCCTGAAGCTTACGAGCGTTCACACGTAAGCGTCTTACAAGGTCAGCTGTTTAGCTAAACATGAGCTCATGATCTAAATTTACACAATAATGAAGAAATCAGCTACGAGGGGAGACAATCAGTAAAGACTATCAATACCAGAATTAGATTCCCAAGGCCATCCATCAGTTGTTGGAATAATCAGGTGCAAGGCAGAATATATACATAAAACTGGAACTGAAACAAGGAACAAGGATGTTTTCAAAGACTGGTAGGATCTCTAAAACATTTTTAAAGGACATGTCATTGATAAAGCTAAATACTCAAAGGTTGTGTAATACAACAGATTAAGCATTGAGAAGAGTGAAATTATGCTGTTTTGAAAACTATGGCAGGTGAGATTTTCTGCCTAATTATATAAGAAGATTTCTCTAAAAATACACATTATTTCAATGACTTATTGGCTGTGAAATAAGTTAAGGGTGTTTCAAATGGCTTGTCTGCAAAGAAAGGTGAGATGTAGGGAATCACAGAAAGTCGAGGGGAAAATAGGTCAATATATACATTGCTATATGGTGAACTAAACCTTAGGCCAGCAACAATATAGAGGACCTGACACTTAGAAGCTTACAAGTAAGCTGGAATCTTCAAAAGTTCAAATCTTTATAAGTAAAATATTTATTAAAATGAATAACCAAGTGTTTTAATTGACATCAGAAGATCAAAACAATAAACCCTGAGAACATAGAAAAAAGATAAATAAAGATATGAGCAGAACTTAATACAACAGAAAACGTATAAAATTGAGGTGATTTAGTAAGTCCAAAGTATCTTCTTTGAAAAGATTGAAAAGACACACTTTGATTAAGGAAAACAAAAACATAAGTAAAGAATATACAGAAAGAATCAGGACAATGTTATAGCAGAGAATATATGAAATGCCAGTAAATTTGAACATTTCTGTAAAGTGGACCAGTTCCTAGCTCCTAAAGTTTACCAAACCTGACACAAGAGGAAATCATTTAAGGTCATCATGTCTGCCCTTGGCATTCTCGGAACGCCCTGGCCTCAGGATGCAGCCTCTGTAGTCCATGGTAACCTGCGGAGAGGGGACGGGGCTGAGGGTGGTTGGAACTCTGGCCTCACTGGAGGAGTGGGTGTGGCCATCTCTGCTGTGACTGAACAAAGGGCAGGGGAGCAGGGGGCCCAGGGCAGGGCCCTCAGAGCACGGCAGGTCCAGTGGGCTGTCACAAGCATTTAGGCCCAGGCCAAAGGGCGCCTTCTTTGTCTGCACAGCTGCCCAAACTCTCACCTTTCCACTCAGGCCGACCTCTTACTTGAAGTGTGTGTGGAACCTGTCCTCACAGTACACCTCGCTGCACAGCTAACCATAGGTCTGGGCATCGTAGCTTCCTGCCAGGTGACCGAAGTTCGCAGGCAGATGTGTCCCAGGGACACATGCAAAGAGGCTCCTGCCCGGGCCACAGGCTGCCCACTGCCCCTGCCCCAGATCGGGGGCCGCCAATAAGCCCTGTCGGATTCCCCTTCCTCTAGAGGGAGTATTGGACCAACACTTGTAGAAAACGGTGTCCTCGTGGGCAACTCATTGGAGGGACACAAATAAATCTTTGCTTCTTTCTGCGGAAGCTTACGAGCGTTCACACCTAAGCGTCTTACAAGGTCAGCTGTTTAGCTAAACATGAGCTCATGATCTAAATTTACACAATAATGAAGAAATCAGCTACGAGGGGAGACAATCAGTAAAGACTATCAATACCAGAATTAGATTCCCAAGGCCATCCATCAATTGTTGGAATAATCAGGTGCAAGGCAGAATATATACATAAAACTGGAACTGAAACAAGGAACAAGGATGTTTTCAAAGTCTGGTAGGATTTCTAAAATATTTTTAAAGTACATGTCATTGATAAAGCTAAATACTCAAAGGTTGTGTAATACAACAGATTAAGCATTGAGAAGAGTGAAATTATGCTGTTTTGAAAACTATGGCAGGTGAGATTTTCTGCCTAATTATATAAGAAGATTTCTCTAAAAAATACACATTATTTCAATGACTTATTGGCTGTGAAATAAGTTAAGGGTATTTCAAATGGCTTGTCTGCAAAGAAAGGTGAGATGTAGGGAATCACAGAAAGTCGAGGGGAAAATAGGTCAATATATACATTGCTATATGGTGAACTAAACCTTAGGCCAGCAACAATGGAGAGGACCTGACCCTTAGAAACTTACAAGTAAGCTGGAATCTTCAAAAGTTCAAATCTTTATAAGTAAAATATTAATTAAAATGAATAACCAAGTGTTTTAATTGACATCAGAAGATCAAAACAATAAACCCTGAGAACATAGAAAAAAGATAAAAAAAGATATGAGCAGAACTTAATACAACAGAAAACGGATAAAATTGAGGTGATTTAGTAAGTCCAAAGAATCTTCTTTGAAAAAATTGAAAAGACACACTTTGATTAAGGAAAACAAAAACATAAGTATAGAATATACAGAAAGAATCAGGACAATGTTATAGCAGAGAATATATGAAATGCCAGTAAATTTGAACATTTCTGTAAAGTGGACCATTTCCTAGCTCCTAAAGTTTACCAAACCTGACACAAGAGGAAATCATTTAAGGTCATCATGTCTGCCCTTGGAATTCTCTGAACGCCCTGGCCTCAGGATGCAGCCTCTGTAGTCCATGGTAACCTGCGGAGAGGGGGCGGGGCTGAGGGTGGTTGGAACTCTGCCCTCACTGAAGGAGTGGGTGTGGCCATCTCTGCTGTGACTGAACAAAGGGCAGGGGAGCAGGGGGCCCAGGGCAGGGACCTCAGAGCACGGCAGGTCCAGTGGGGTGTCACAAGCATTTAGGCCCAGGCCAAAGTGCGCCTTCTTTGTCTGCACTGCTGCCCAAACTCTCACCTTTCCACTCAGGCCGACCTCTTACTTGAAGTGTGTGTGGAACCTGTCCTCACAGTACACCTCGCTGCACAGCTAACCATAGGTCTGGGCATCGTAGCTTCCTGCCAGGTGACCGAAGTTCGCAGGCAGATGTGTCCCAGGGACACATGCAAAGAGGCTCCTGCCCGGGCCACAGGCTGCCCACTGCCCCTGCCCCAGATCGGGGGCCACCAATCAGCCCTGTCGGAGTCCCCTTCCTCTAGAGGGAGTATTGGACCAACACTTGTAGAAAACGGTTTCCTCGTGGGCAACTCATTGGAGGGACACAAATAAATCTTTGCCGTCTTTCTGCGGAAGCTTACGAGCGTTCACACCTAAGCGTCTTACAAGGTCAGCTGTTTAGCTAAACATGAGCTCATGATCTAAATTTACACAATAATGAAGAAATCAGCTACGAGGGGAGACAATCAGTAAAGACTATCAATACCAGAATTAGATTCCCAAGGCCATCCATCAATTGTTGGAATAATCAGGTGCAAGGCAGAATATATACATAAAACTGGAACTGAAACAAGGAACAAGGATGTTTTCAAAGACTGGTAGGATCTCTAAAACATTTTTAAAGTACATGTCATTGATAAAGCTAAATACTCAAAGGTTGTGTAATACAACAGATTAAGCATTGAGAAGAGTGAAATTATGCTGTTTTGAAAACTATGGCAGGTGAGATTTTCTGCCTAATTATATAAGAAGATTTCTCTAAAAAATACACATTATTTCAATGACTTATTGGCTGTGAAATAAGTTAAGGGTATTTCAAATGGCTTGTCTGCAAAGAAAGGTGAGATGTAGGGAATCACAGAAAGTCGAGGGGAAAATAGGTCAATATATACATTGCTATATGGTGAACTAAACCTTAGGCCAGCAACAATGGAGAGGACCTGACCCTTAGAAACTTACAAGTAAGCTGGAATCTTCAAAAGTTCAAATCTTTATAAGTAAAATATTTATTAAAATGAATAACCAAGTGTTTTAATTGACATCAGAAGATCAAAACAATAAACCCTGAGAACATAGAAAAAAGATAAATAAAGATAAGAGCAGAACTTAATACAACAGAAAACGTATAAAATTGAGGTGATTTAGTAAGTCCAAAGAATCTTGTTTGAAAAGATTGAAAAGACACACTTTGATTAAGGAAAACAAAAACATAAGTATAGAATATACAGAAAGAATCAGGACAATGTTATAGCAGAGAATATATGAAATGCCAGTAAATTTGAACATTTCTGTAAAGTGGACCATTTCCTAGCTCCTAAAGTTTACCAAACCTGACACAAGAGGAAATCATTTAAGGTCATCATGTCTGCCCTTGGCATTCTCAGAACGCCCTGGCCTCAGGATGCAGCCTCTGTAGTCCATGGTAACCTGCGGAGAGGGGGCGGGGCTGAGGGTGGTTGGAACTCTGGCCTCATTGGAGGAGTGGGTGTGGCCATCTCTGCTGTGACTGAACAAAGGGCAGGGGAGCAGGGGGCCCAGGGCAGGGCCCTCAGAGCACGGCAGGTCCAGTGGGCGGTCACAAGCATTTTGGCCCAGGCCAAAGGGCGCCTTCTTTGTCTGCACAGCTGCCCAAACTCTCACCTTTCCACTCAGGCCGACCTCTTACTTGAAGTGTGTGTGGAACCTGTCCTCACAGTACACCTCGCTGCACAGCTAACCATAAGTCTGGGCATCGTAGCTTCCTGCCAGGTGACCGAAGTTCGCAGGCAGATATGTCCCAGGGACACATGCAAAGAGGCTCCTGCCCGGGCCACAGGCGGCCCACTGCCCCTGCCCCAGATCGGGGGCCGCCAATCAGCCCTGTCGGAGTCCCCTTCCTCGAGAGGGAGTATTGGACCAACACTTGTAGAAAACGGTGTCCTTGTGGGCAACTCATTGGAGGGACACAAATAAATCTTTGCCGTCTTTCTGCGGAAGCTTATGATTGTTCACACCTAAGCGTCTTACAAGGTCAGCTGTTTAGCTAAACATGAGCTCATGATCTAAATTTACACAATAATGAAGAAATCAGCTACGAGGGGAGACAATCAGTAAAGACTATCAATACCAGAATTAGATTCCCAAGGCCATCCATCAATTGTTGGAATAACCAGGTGCAAGGCAGAATATATACATAAAACTGGAACTGAAACAAGGAACAAGGATGTTTTCAAAGACTGGTAGGATCTCTAAAACATTTTTAAAGTACATGTCATTGATAAAGCTAAATACTCAAAGGTTGTGTAATACAACAGATTAAGCATTGAGAAGAGTGAAATTATGCTGTTTTGAAAACTATGGCAGGTGAGATTTTCTGCCTAATTATATAAGAAGATTTCTCTAAAAATACACATTATTTCAATGACTTATTGGCTGTGAAATAAGTTAAGGGTATTTCAAATGGCTTGTCTGCAAAGAAAGGTGAGATGTAGGGAATCACAGAAAGTCGAGGGGAAAATAGGTCAATATATACATTGCTATATGGTGAACTAAACTTTAGGCCAGCAACAATGGAGAGGACCTGACCCTTAGGAACTTACAAGTAAGCTGGAATCTTCAAAAGTTCAAATCTTTATAAGTAAAATATTTATTAAAATGAATAACCAAGTGTTTTAATTGACATCAGAAGATCAAAACAATAAACCCTGAGAACATAGAAAAAAGATAAATAAAGATATGAGCAGAACTTAATACAACAGAAAACGTATAAAATTGAGGTGATTTAGTAAGTCCAAAGAATCTTCTTTGAAAAGATTGAAAAGACACACTTTGATTAAGGAAAACAAAAACATAAGTAAAGAATATACAGAAAGAATCAGGACAATGTTATAGAAGAGAATATATGAAATGCCAGTAAATTTGAACATTTCTGTAAGGTGAACCATTTCCTAGCTCCTAAAGTTTACCAAACCTGACACAAGAGGAAATCATTTAAGGTCATCATGTCTGCCCTTGGCATTCTCGGAACGCCCTGGCCTCAGGATGCAGCCTCTGTAGTCCATGGTAACCTGCGGAGAGGGGGCGGGGCTGAGGGAGGTTGGAACTCTGGCCTCACTGGAGGAGTGGGTGTGGCCATCTCTGCTGTGACTGAACAAAGGGCAGGGGAGCAGGGGTCCCAGGGCAGGGCCCTCAGAGCACGGCAGGTCCAGTGGGCGGTCACAAGCATTTAGGCCCAAGCCAAAGGGCGCCTTCTTTATCTGCACAGCTGCCCAAACTCTCACCTTTCCACTCAGGCCGACCTCTTACTTGAAGTGTGTGTGGAACCTGTCCTCACAGTACACCTCGCTGCACAGCTAACCATAGGTCTGGGCATCGTAGCTTCCTGCCAGGTGACCGAAGTTCGCAGGCAGATGTGTCCCAGGGACACATGCAAAGAGGCTCCTGCCCGGGCCACAGGCTGCCCACTGCCCCTGCCCCAGATCGGGAGCTGCCAATCAGCCCTGTCGGATTCCCCTGCCTCTAGAGGGAGTATTGGACCAACACTTGTAGAAAACGGTGTCCTTGTGGGCAAATCATTGGAGGGACACAAATAAATCTTTGCCGTCTTTCTGCGGAAGCTTACGATTGTTCACACCTAAGCGTCTTACAAGGTCAGCTGTTTAGCTAAACATGAGCTCATGATCTAAATTTACACAATAATGAAGAAATCAGCTACGAGGGGAGACAATAAGTAAAGACTATCAATACCAGAATTAGATTCCCAAGGCCATCCAGCAATTGTTGGAATAATCAGGTGCAAGGCAGAATATATACATAAAACTGGAACTGAAACAAGGAACAAGGATGTTTTCAAAAACTGGTTGGATCTCTAAAACATTTTTAAAGTACATGTCATTGATAAAGCTAAATACTCAAAGGTTGTGTAATACAAAAGATTAAGCATTGAGAAGAGTGAAATTATGCTGTTTTGAAAACTATGGCAGGTGAGATTTTCTGCCTAATTATATAAGAAGATTTCTCTAAAAATACACATTATTTCAATGACTTATTGGCTGTGAAATAAGTTAAGGGTATTTCAAATGGCTTGTCTGCAAAGAAAGGTGAGATGTAGGGAATCACAGAAAGTCGAGGGGAAAATAGGTCAATATATACATTGCTATATGGTGAACTAAACTTTAGGCCAGCAACAATGGAGAGGACCTGACCCTTAGAAACTTACAAGTAAGCTGGAATCTTCAAAAGTTCAAATCTTTATAAGTAAAATATTTATTAAAATGAATAACCAAGTGTTTTAATTGACATCAGAAGATCAAAACAATAAACCCTGAGAACATAGAAAAAAGATAAATAAAGATATGAGCAGAACTTAATACAACAGAAAACGTATAAAATTGAGGTGATTTAGTAAGTCCAAAGAATCTTCTTTGAAAAGATTGAAAAGACACACTTTGATTAAGGAAAACAAAAACATAAGTAAAGAATATACAGAAAGAATCAGGACAATGTTATAGCAGAGAATATATGAAATGCCAGTAAATTTGAACATTTCTGTAAAGTGGACCATTTCCTAGCTCCTAAAGTTTACCAAACCTGACACAAGAGGAAATCATTTAAGGTCATCATGTCTGCCCTTGGCATTCTCGGAACGCCTTGGCCACAGGATGCAGCCTCTGTAGTCCATGGTAACCTGCGGAGAGGGGTCGGGGATGAGGGTGGTTGGAACTCTGCCCTCAATGAAGGAGTGGGTGTGGCCATCTCTGCTGTGACTGAACAAAAGGCAGGGGAGCAGGGGTCCAGGGCACGGCCCTCAGAGCCCGGCAGGTCCAGTGGGGTGTCACAAGCATTTAGGCCCAGGCCAAAGGGCGCCTTCTTTGTCTGCAAAGCTGCCCAAACTCTCACCTTTCCACTCAGGCCGACCTCTTACTTGAAGTGTGTGTGGAACCTGTCCTCACAGTACACCTCTCTGCACAGCTAACCATAGGTCTGGGCATCGTAGCTTCCTGCCAGGTGACCGAAGTTCGCAGGCAGATGTGTCCCAGGGACACATGCAAAGAGGCTCCTGCCCGGGCCACAGGCTGCCCAATGCCCCTGCCCCAGATCGGGGGCCGCCAATCAGCCCTGTCGGAGTCCCCTGCCTCTAGAGGGAGTATTGGACCAACACTTGTAGAAAACGGTGTCCTCGTGGGCAACTCATTGGAGGGACACAAATAAATCTTTGCCGTCTTTCTGCAGAAGCTTACGATTGTTCACACCTAAGCGTCTTACAAGGTCAGCTGTTTAGCTAAACATGAGCTCATGATCTAAATTTACACAATAATGAAGAAATCAGCTACGAGGGGAGACAATCAGTAAAGACTATCAATACCAGAATTACATTCCCAAGGCCATCCATCAATTGTTGGAATAATCAGGTGCAAGGCAGAATATATATATAAAACTGGAACTGAAACAAGGAACAAGGATGTTTTCAAAGACTGGTAGGATCTCTAAAACATTTTTAAAGTACATGTCATTGATAAAGCTAAATACTCAAAGGTTGTGTAATACAACAGATTAAGCATTGAGAAGAGTGAAATTATGCTGTTTTGAAAACTATGGCAGGTGAGATTTTCTGCCTAATTATATAAGAAGATTTCTCTAAAAATACACATTATTTCAATGACTTATTGGCTGTGAAATAAGTTAAGGGTATTTCAAATGGCTTGTCTGCAAAGAAAGGTGAGATGTAGGGAATCACAGAAAGTCGAGGGGAAAATAGGTCAATATATACATTGCTATATGGTGAACTAAACCTTAGGCCAGCAACAATGGAGAGGACCTGACCCTTAGAAACTTACAAGTAAGCTGGAATCTTCAAAAGTTCATATCTTTATAAGTAAAATATTTATTAAAATGAATAACCAAGTGTTTTAATTGACATCAGAAGATCAAAACAATAAACCCTGAGAACATAGAAAAAAGATAAATAAAGATATGAGCAGAACTTAATACAACAGAAAACGTATAAAATTGAGGTGATTTAGTAAGTCCAAAGAATCTTCTTTGAAAAGATTGAAAAGACACACTTTGATTAAGGAAAACAAAAACATAAGTAAAGAATATACAGAAAGAATCAGGACAATGTTATAGCAGAGAATATATGAAATGCCAGTAAATTTGAACATTTCTGTAAAGTGGACCATTTCCTAGCTCCTAAAGTTTACCAAACCTGACACAAGAGGAAATCATTTAAGGTCATCATGTCTGCCCTTGGCATTCTCGGAACGCCCTGGCCTCAGGATGCAGCCTCTGTAGTCCATGGTAACCTGCGGAGAGGGGGCGGGGCTGAGGGTGGTTGGAACTCTGCCCTCACTGAAGGAGTGGGTGTGGCCATCTCTGATGTGACTGAACAAAAGGCAGGGGAGCAGGGGTCCAGGGCAGGGCCCTCAGAGCACGGCAGGTCCAGTGGGGTGTCACAAGCATTTAGGCCCAGGCCAAAGGGCGCCTTCTTTGTCTGCACAGCTGCCCAAACTCTCACCTTTCCACTCAGGCCGACCTCTTACTTGAAGTGTGTGTGGAACCTGTCCTCACAGTACACCTCGCTCCACAGCTAACCATAGGTCTGGGCATCGTAGCTTCCTGCCAGGTGACCAAAGTTCGCAGGCAGATGTGTCCCAGGGACACATGCAAAGAGGCTCCTGCCCTGGCCACAGGCTGCCCAATGCCCCTGCCCCAGATCGGGGGCCGCCAATCAGCCCTGTCGGAGTCCCCTTCCTCTAGAGGGAGTATTGGACCAACACTTGTAGAAAACGGTGTCCTCGTGGGCAACTCATTGGAGGGACACAAATAAATCTTTGCCGTCTTTCTGCGGAAGCTTACGATTGTTCACACGTAAGCGTCTTACAAGGTCAGCTGTTTAGCTAAACATGAGCTCATGATCTAAATTTACACAATAATGAAGAAATCAGCTACGAGGAGAGACAATCAGTAAAGACTATCAATACCAGAATTAGATTCCCAAGGCCATCCATCAATTGTTGGAATAATCAGGTGCAAGGCAGAATATATACATAAAACTGGAACTGAAACAAGGAACAAGGATGTTTTCAAAGACTGGTAGGATCTCTAAAACATTTTTAAAGTACATGTCATTGATAAAGCTAAATACTCAAAGGTTGTGTAATACAACAGATTAAGCATTGAGAAGAGTGAAATTATGCTGTTTTGAAAACTATGGCAGGTGAGATTTTCTGCCTAATTATATAAGAAGATTTCTCTAAAAAATACACATTATTTCAATGACTTATTGGCTGTGAAATAAGTTAAGGGTATTTCAAATGGCTTGTCTGCAAAGAAAGGTGAGATGTAGGGAATCACAGAAAGTCGAGGGGAAAATAGGTCAATATATACATTGCTATATGGTGAACTAAACCTTAGGCCAGCAACAATGGAGAGGACCTGACCCTTAGAAACTTACAAGTAAGCTGGAATCTTCAAAAGTTCAAATCTTTATAAGTAAAATATTTATTAAAATGAATAACCAAGTGTTTTAATTGACATCAGAAGATCAAAACAATAAACCCTGAGAACATAGAAAAAAGATAAATAAAGATATGAGCAGAACTTAATATAACAGAAAACGAATAAAATTGAGGTGATTTAGTAAGTCCAAAGAATCTTCTTTGAAAAGATTGAAAAGACACCCTTTGATTAAGGAAAACAAAAACATAAGTATAGAATATACAGAAAGAATCAGGACAATGTTATAGCAGAGAATATAAGAAATGCCAGTAAATTTGAACATTTCTGTAAAGTGGACCATTTCCTAGCTCCTAAAGTTTACCAAACCTGACACAAGAGGAAATCATTTAAGGTCATCATGTCTGCCCTTGGCATTCTCGGAACACCCTGGCCTCAGGATGCAGCCTCTGTAGTCCATGGTAACCTGCGGAGAGGGGGCGGGGCTGAGGGTGGTTGGAACTCTGCCCTCACTGAAGGAGTGGGTGTGGCCATCTCTGATGTGACTGAACGAAGGGCAGGGGAGCAGGGGTCCAGGGCAGGGCCCTCAGAGCACGGCAGTTCCAGTGGGGTGTCACAAGCATTTAGGCCCAGGCCAAAGGGCGCCTTCTTTGTCTGCACAGCTGCCCAAACTCTCACCTTTCCACTCAGGCCGACCTCTAACTTGAAGTGTGTGTGGAACCTGCCCTCACAGTACACCTCGCTGCACAGCTAACCATAGGTCTGGGCATCGTAGCTTCCTGCCAGGTGACCGAAGTTCGCAGGCAGATGTGTCCCAGGGACACATGCAAAGAGGCTCCTGCCCGGGCCACAGGCTGCCCACTGCCCCTGCCCCAGATCGGGGGCCGCCAATCAGCCCTGTCGGAGTCCCCTGCCTCTAGAGGGAGTATTGGACCAACACTTGTAGAAAACGGTGTCCTCGTGGGCAACTCATTGGAGGGACACAAATAAATCTTTGCCGACTTTCTGCTGAAGCTTACGAGCGTTCACACCTAAGCGTCTTACAAGGTCAGCTGTTTAGCTAAACATGAACTCATGATCTAAATTTACACAATAATGAAGAAATCAGCTACGAGGGGAGACAATCAGTAAAGACTATCAATACCAAAATTAGATTCCCAAGGCCATCCATCAATTGTTGGAATAATCAGGTGCAAGGCAGAATATATACATAAAACTGGACCTGAAACAAGGAACAAGGATGTTTTCAAAGACTGGTAGGATCTCTAAAACATTTTTAAAGTACATGTCATTGATAAAGCTAAATACTCAAAGTTTGTGTAATACAACAGATTAAGCATTGAGAAGAGTGAAATTATGCTGTTTTGAAAACTATGGCAGGTGAGATTTTCTGCCTAATTATATAAGAAGATTTCTCTAAAAATACACATTATTTCAATGACTTATTGGCTGTGAAATAAGTTAAGGGTATTTCACATGGTTTGTCTGCAAAGAAAGGTGAGATGTAGGGAATCACAGAAAGTCGAGGGGAAAATAGGTCAATATATACATTGCTATATGGTGAACTAAACCTTAGGCCAGCAACAATGGAGAGGACCTGACCCTTAGAAACTTACAAGTAAGCTGGAATCTTCAAAAGTTCAAATCTTTATAAGTAAAATATTTATTAAAATGAATAACCAAGTGCTTTAATTGACATCAGAAGATCAAAACAATAAACCCTGAGAACATAGAAAAAAGATAAATAAAGATATGAGCAGAACTTAATACAACAGAAAACGTATAAAATTGAGGTGATTTAGTAAGTCCAAAGAATCTTCTTTGAAAAGATTGAAAAGACACACTTTGATTAAGGAAAACAAAAACATAAGTTAAGAATATACAGAAAGAATCAGGACAATGTTATAACAGAGAATATATGAAATGCCAGTAAATTGAACATTTCTGTAAAGTGGACCATTTCCTAGCTCCTAAAGTTTACCAAACCTGACACAAGAGGAAATCATTTAAGGTCATCATGTCTGCCCTTGGCATTCTCGGAACGCCCTGGCCTCAGGATGCAGCCTCTGTAGTCCAAGGTAACCTGCGGAGAGGGGGCGGGGCTGAGGGTGGTTGGAACTCTGCCCTCACTGAAGGAGTGGGTGTGGCCATCTCTGCTGTGACTGAACAAAGGGCAGGGGAGCAGGGGGCCCAGGGCAGGGCCCTCAGAGCACTGGCAGGTCCAGTGGGGTGTCACAAGCATTTAGGCCCAGGCCAAAGGGCGCCTTCTTATCTACACAGCTGTCCAAACTCTCACCTTTCCACTCAGGCCGACCTCTTACTTGAAGTGTGTGTGGAACCTGCCCTCACAGTACACCTCACTGCACATCTAACCATAGGTCTGGGCATCGTATCTTCCTGCCAGGTGACCGAAGTTCGCAGGCAGATGTGTCCCAGGGACACATGCAAAGAGGCTCCTGCCCGGGCCACAGGCTGCCCACTGCCCCTGCCCCAGATCGGGGGCCGCCAATCAGCCCTGTCGGAATCCCCTGCCTCTAGAGGGAGTATTGGACCAACACTTGTAGAAAACGGTGTCCTCGTGGGCAACTCATTGGAGGGACACAAATAAATCTTTGCCGACTTTCTGCTGAAGCTTACGAGTGTTCACACCTAAGCGTCTTACAAGGTCAGCTGTTTAGCTAAACATGAGCCCATGATCTAAATTTACACAATAATGAAGAAATCAGCTACGAGGGGAGACAATCAGTAAAGACTATCAATACCAGAATTAGATTCCCAAGGCCATCCATCAATTGTTGGAATAATCAGGTGCAAGGCAGAATATATACATAAAACTGGACCTGATACAAGGAACAAGGATGTTTTCAAAGACTGGTAGGATCTCTACATGTAATTGATAAAGCTAAATACTCAAAGGTTGTGTAATACAACAGATTAAGCATTGAGAAGAGTGAAATTATGCTGTTTTGAAAACTATGGCAGGTGAGATTTTCTGCCTAATTATATAAGAAGATTTCTCTAAAAATACACATTATTTCAATGACTTATTGGCTGTGAAATAAGTTAAGGGTGTTTCAAATGGCTTGTCTGCAAAGAAAGGTGAGATGTAGGGAATCACAGAAAGTCGAGGGGAAAATAGGTCAATATATACATTGCTATATGGTGAACTAAACCTTAGGCCAGCAACAATATAGAGGACCTGACTCTTAGAAGCTTACAAGTAAGCTGGAATCTTCAAAAGTTCAAATCTTTATAAGTAAAATATTTATTAAAATGAATAACCAAGTGTTTTAATTGACATCAGAAGATCAAAACAATAAACCCTGAGAACATAGAAAAAAGATAAATAAAGATATGAGCAGAACTTAATACAACAGAAAACGTATAAAATTGAGGTGATTTAGTAAGTCCAAAGAATCTTCTTTGAAAAGATTGAAAAGACACACTTTGATTAAGGAAAACAAAAACATAAGTAAAGAATATACAGAAAGAATCAGGACAATGTTAAAACAGAGAATATATGAAATGCCAGTAAATTTGAACATTTCTGTAAAGTGGACCATTTCCTAGCTCCTAAAGTTTACCAAACCTGACACAAGAGGAAATCATTTAAGGTCATCATGTCTGCCCTTGGCATTCTCGGAACGCCCTGGCCTCAGGATGCAGCCTCTGTAGTCCAAGGTAACCTGCGGAGAGGGGTCGGGGCTGAGGGTGGTTGGAACTCTGCCCTCACTGAAGGAGTGGGTGTGGCCATCTCTGCTGTGACTGAACAAAAGGCAGGGGAGCAGGGGTCCAGGGCAGGGCCCTCAGAGCCCGGCAGGTCCAGTGGGGTGTCACAAGCATTTTGGCACAGGCCAAAGGGCGCCTTCTTTGTCTGCACAGCTGCCCAAACTCTCACCTTTCCACTCAGGCCGACCTCTTACTTGAAGTGTGTGTGGAACCTGCCCTCACAGTACACCTCGCTGCACAGCTAACCATAGGTCTGGGCATCATAGCTTCCTGCCAGGTGACCGAAGTTCGCAGGCAGATGTGTCCCAGGGACACATGCAAAGAGGCTCCTGCCCGGGCCACAGGCTGCCCACTGCCACTGCCCCAGATCGGGGGCCGCCAATCAGCCCTGTCGGAGTCCCCTGCCTCTAGAGGGAGTATTGGACCAACACTTGCAGAAAACGGTGTCCTCGTGGGCAACTCATTGGAGGGACACAAATAAATCTTTGCCGACTTTCTGCTGAAGCTTACGAGCGTTCACACCTAAGCGTCTTACAAGGTCAGCTGTTTAGCTAAACATGAGCTCATGATCTAAATTTACACAATAATGAAGAAATCAGCTACGAGGGGAGACAATCAGTAAAGACTATCAATACCAAAATTAGATTCCCAAGGCCATCCATCAATTGTTGGAATAATCAGGTGCAAGGCAGAATATATACATAAAACTGGACCTGAAACAAGGAACAAGGATGTTTTCAAAGACTGGTAGGATCTCTAAAACATTTTTAAAGTACATGTCATTGATAAAGCTAAATACTCAAAGTTTGTGTAATACAACAGATTAAGCATTGAGAAGAGTGAAATTATGCTGTTTTGAAAACTATGGCAGGTGAGATTTTCTGCCTAATTATATAAGAAGATTTCTCTAAAAATACACATTATTTCAATGACTTATTGGCTGTGAAATAAGTTAAGGGTATTTCACATGGTTTGTCTGCAAAGAAAGGTGAGATGTAGGGAATCACAGAAAGTCGAGGGGAAAATAGGTCAATATATACATTGCTATATGGTGAACTAAACCTTAGGCCAGCAACAATGGAGAGAACCTGACCCTTAGAAACTTACAAGTAAGCTGGAATCTTCAAAAGTTCAAATCTTTCTAAGTAAAATATTTATTAAAATGAATAACCAAGTGCTTTAATTGACATCAGAAGATCAAAACAATAAACCCTGAGAACATAGAAAAAAGATAAATAAAGATATGAGCAGAACTTAATACAACAGAAAACGTATAAAATTGAGGTGATTTAGTAAGTCCAAAGAATCTTCTTTGAAAAGATTGAAAAGACACACTTTGATTAAGGAAAACAAAAACATAAGTAAAGAATATACAGAAAGAATCAGGACAATGTTATAACAGAGAATATATGAAATGCCAGTAAATTGAACATTTCTGTAAAGTGGACCATTTCCTAGCTCCTAAAGTTTACCAAACCTGACACAAGAGGAAATCATTTAAGGTCATCATGTCTGCCCTTGGCATTCACGGAACGCCCTGGCCTCAGGATGCAGCCTCTGTAGTCCAAGGTAACCTGCGGAGAGGGGGCGGGGCTGAGGGTGGTTGGAACTCTGCCCTCACTGAAGGAGTGCCTGTGGCCATCTCTGCTGTGACTGAACAAAGGGCAGGGGAGCAGGGGGCCCAGGGCAGGGCCCTCAGAGCACGGCAGGTCCAGTGGGGTGTCACAAGCATTTAGGCCCAGGCCAAAGGGCGCCTTCTTTGTCTGCACAGCTGCCCAAACTCTCACATTTCCACTCAGGCCGAACTCTTACTTGAAGTGTGTGTGGAACCTGCCCTCACAGTACACCTCACTGCACATCTAACCATAGGTCTGGGCATCGTAGCTTCCTGCCAGGTGACCGAAGTTCGCAGGCAGATGTGTCCCAGGGACACATGCAAAGAGGCTCCTGCCCGGGCCACAGGCTGCCCACTGCCCCTGCCCCAGATCGGGGGCCGCCAATCAGCCCTGTCGGAATCCCCTTCCTCTAGAGGGAGTATTGGACCAACACTTGTAGGAAACGATGTCCTCGTGGGCAACTCATTGGAGGGACACAAATAAATCTTTGCCGACTTTCTGCTGAAGCTTACGAGTGTTCACACCTAAGCGTCTTACAAGGTCAGCTGTTTAGCTAAACATGAGCTCATGATCTAAATTTACACAATAATGAAGAAATCAGCTACGAGGGGAGACAATCAGTAAAGACTATCAATACCAGAATTAGATTCCCAAGGCCATCCATCAATTGTTGGAATAATCAGGTGCAAGGCAGAATATATACATAAAACTGGACCTGAAACAAGGAACAAGGATGTTTTCAAAGACTGGTAGGATCTCTACATGTCATTGATAAAGCTAAATACTCAAAGGTTGTGTAATACAACAGATTAAGCATTGAGAAGAGTGAAATTATGCTGTTTTGAAAACTATGGCAGGTGAGATTTTCTGCCTAATTATATAAGAAGATTTCTCTAAAAATACACATTATTTCAATGACTTATTGGCTGTGAAATAAGTTAAGGGTGTTTCAAATGGCTTGTCTGCAAAGAAAGGTGAGATGTAGGGAATCACAGAAAGTCGAGGGGAAAATAGGTCAATATATACATTGCTATATGGTGAACTAAACCTTAGGCCAGCAACAATATAGAGGACCTGACTCTTAGAAGCTTACAAGTAAGCTGGAATCTTCAAAAGTTCAAATCTTTATAAGTAAAATATTTATTAAAATGAATAACCAAGTGTTTTAATTGACATCAGAAGATCAAAACAATAAACCCTGAGAACATAGAAAAAAGATAAATAAAGATATGAGCAGAACTTAATACAACAGAAAACGTATAAAATTGAGGTGATTTAGTAAGTCCAAAGAATCTTCTTTGAAAAGATTGAAAAGACACACTTTGACTAAGGAAAACAAAAACATAAGTAAAGAATATACAGAAAGAATCAGGACAATGTTATAGCAGAGAATATATGAAATGCCAGTAAATTTGAACATTTCTGTAAAGTGGACCAGTTCCTAGCTCCTAAAGTTTACCAAACCTGACACAAGAGGAAATCATTTAAGGTCATCATGTCTGCCCTTGGCATTCTCGGAACGCCCTGGCCTCAGGATGCAGCCTCTGTAGTCCATGGTAACCTGCTGAGAGGGGGCGGGGCTGAGGGTGGTTGGAACTCTGGCCTCACTGGAGGAGTGGGTGTGGCCATCTCTGCTGTGACTGAACAAAGGGCAGGGGAGCAGGGGGCCCAGGGCAGGGCCCTCAGAGCACGGCAGGTCCAGTGGGGTGTCACAAGCATTTAGGCCCAGGCCAAAGGGCGCCTTCTTTGTCTGCACAGCTGCCCAAACTCTCACCTTTCCACTCAGGCCGACCTCTTACATGAAGTGTGTGTGGAACCTGTCCTCACAGTACACCTCGCTGCACAGCTAACCATAGGTCTGGGCATCGTAGCTTCCTGCCAGGTGACCGAAGTTCGCAGGCAGATGTGTCCCAGGGACACATGCAAAGAGGCTCCTGCCCGGGCCACAGGCTGCCCACAGCCCCTGCACCAGATCGGGGGCCGCCAATAAGCCCTGTCGGAGTCCCCTTCCTCTAGAGGGAGTATTGGACCAACACTTGTAGAAAACGGTGTCCTCGTGGGCAACTCATTGGAGGGACACAAATAAATCTTTGCCTCTTTCTGCGGAAGCTTACGAGCGTTCACACCTAAGCGTCTTACAAGGTCAGCTGTTTAGCTAAACATGAGCTCATGATCTAAATTTACACAATAATGAAGAAATCAGCTACGAGGGGAGACAATCAGTAAAGACTATCAATACCAGAATTAGATTCCCAAGGCCATCCATCAATTGTTGGAATAATCAGGTGCAAGGCAGAATATATACATAAAACTGGACCTGAAACAAGGAACAAGGATGTTTTCAAAGTCTGGTAGGATTTCTAAAATATTTTTAAAGTACATGTCATTGAAAAAGCTAAATACTCAAAGGTTGTGTAATACAACAGATTAAGCATTGAGAAGAGTGAAATTATGCTGTTTTGAAAACTATGGCAGGTGAGATTTTCTGCCTAATTATATAAGAAGATTTCTCTAAAAATACACATTATTTCAATGACTTATTGGCTGTGAAATAAGTTAAGGGTGTTTCAAATGGCTTGTCTGCAAAGAAAGGTGAGATGTAGGGAATCACAGAAAGTCGAGGGGAAAATAGGTCAATATATACATTGCTATATGGTGAACTAAACCTTAGGCCAGCAACAATATAGAGGACCTGACTCTTAGAAGCTTACAAGTAAGCTGGAATCTTCAAAAGTTCAAATCTTTATAAGTAAAATATTTATTAAAATGAATAACCAAGTGTTTTAATTGACATCAGAAGATCAAAACAATAAACCCTGAGAACATAGAAAAAAGATAAATAAAGATATGAGCAGAACTTAATACAACAGAAAACGTATAAAATTGAGGTGAATTAGTAAGTCCAAAGAATCTTCTTTGAAAAGATTGAAAAGACACACTTTGATTAAGGAAAACAAAAACATAAGTAAAGAATATACAGAAAGAATCAGGACAATGTTATAGCAGAGAATATATGAAATGCCAGTAAATTTGAACATTTCTGTAAAGTGGACCAGTTCCTAGCTCCTAAAGTTTACCAAACCTGACACAAGAGGAAATCATTTAAGGTCATCATGTCTGCCCTTGGCATTCTCGGAACGCCCTGGCCTCAGGATGCAGCCTCTGTAGTCCATGGTAACCTGCGGAGAGGGGGCGGGGCTGAGGGTGGTTGGAACTCTGGCCTCACTGGAGGAGTGGGTGTGGCCATCTCTGCTGTGACTGAACAAAGGGCAGGGGAGCAGGGGGCCCAGGGCAGGGCCCTCAGAGCCCGGCAGGTCCAGTGGGGTGTCACAAGCATTTAGGCCCAGGCCAAAGGGCGCCTTCTTTGTCTGCACAGCTGCCCAAACTCTCACCTTTCCACTCAGGCCGACCTCTTACATGAAGTGTGTGTGGAACCTGTCCTCACAGTACACCTCGCTGCACAGCTAACCATAGGTCTGGGCATCGTAGCTTCCTGCCAGGTGACCGAAGTTCGCAGGCAGATGTGTCCCAGGGACACATGCAAAGAGGCTCCTGCCCGGGCCACAGGCTGCCCACAGCCCCTGCACCAGATCGGGGGCCGCCAATAAGCCCTGTCGGAGTCCCCTTCCTCTAGAGGGAGTATTGGACCAACACTTGTAGAAAACGGTGTCCTCGTGGGCAACTCATTGGAGGGACACAAATAAATCTTTGCCTCTTTCTGCGGAAGCTTACGAGCGTTCACACCTAAGCGTCTTACAAGGTCAGCTGTTTAGCTAAACATGAGCTCATGATCTAAATTTACACAATAATGAAGAAATCAGCTACGAGGGGAGACAATCAGTAAAGACTATCAATACCAGAATTAGATTCCCAAGGCCATCCATCAATTGTTGGAATAATCAGGTGCAAGGCAGAATATATACATAAAACTGGACCTGAAACAAGGAACAAGGATGTTTTCAAAGTCTGGTAGGATTTCTAAAATATTTTTAAAGTACATGTCATTGATAAAGCTACATACTCAAAGGTTGTGTAATACAACAGATTAAGCATTGAGAAGAGTGAAATTATGCTGTTTTGAAAACTATGGCAGGTGAGATTTTCTGCCTAATTATATAAGAAGATTTCTCTAAAAATACACATTATTTCAATGACTTATTGGCTGTGAACTAAGTTAAGGGTGTTTCAAATGGCTTGTCTGCAAAGAAAGGTGAGATGTAGGGAATCACAGAAAGTCGAGGGGAAAATAGGTCAATATATACATTGCTATATGGTGAACTAAACCTTAGGCCAGCAACAATATAGAGGACCTGACTCTTAGAAGCTTACAAGTAAGCTGGAATCTTCCAAAGTTCAAATCTTTATAAGTAAAATATTTATTAAAATGAATAACCAAGTGTTTTAATTGACATCAGAAGATCAAAACAATAAACCCTGAGAACATAGAAAAAAGATAAATAAAGATATGAGCAGAACTTAATACAACAGAAAACGTATAAAATTGAGGTGATTTAGTAAGTCCAAAGAATCTTCTTTGAAAAGATTGAAAAGACACACTTTGATTAAGGAAAACAAAAACATAAGTAAAGAATATACAGAAAGAATCAGGACAATGTTATAGCAGAGAATATATGAAATGCCAGTAAATTTGAACATTTCTGTAAAGTGGACCATTTCCTAGCTCCTAAAGTTTACCAAACCTGACACAAGAGGAAATCATTTAAGGTCATCATGTCTGCCCTTGGCATTCTCGGAACGCCCTGGCCTCAGGATGCAGCCTCTGTAGTCCTTGGTAACCTGCGGAGAGGGGGCGGGGCTGAGGGTGGTTGGAACTCTGCCCTCACTGAAGGAGTGGGTGTGGCCATCTCTGCTGTGACTGAACAAAGGGCAGGGGAGCAGGGGGCCCAGGGCAGGGCCCTCAGAGCACGGCAGGTCCAGTGGGCTGTCACAAGCATTTAGACCCAGGCCAAAGGGCGCCTTCTTTGTCTGCACAGCTGCCCAAACTCTCACCTTTCCACTCAGGCCGACCTCTTACTTGAAGTGTGTGTGGAACCTGTCCTCACAGTACACCTCGCTGCACAGCTAACCATAGGTCTGGGCATCGTAGCTTCCTGCCAGGTGACCGAAGTTCGCAGGCAGATGTGTCCCAGGGACACATGCAAAGAGGCTCCTGCCCGGGCCACAGGCTGCCCACTGCCCCTGCCCCAGATCGGGGGCCGCCAATCAGCCCTGTCGGAGTCCCCTTCCTCTAGAGGGAGTATTGGACCAACACTTGTAGAAAACGGTGTCCTCGTGGGCAACTCATTGGAGGGACACAAATAAATCTTTGCCGTCTTTCTGCGGAAGCTTACGAGCGTTCACACCTAAGCGTCTTACAAGGTCAGCTGTTTAGCTAAACATGAGCTCATGATCTAAATTTACACAATAATGAAGAAATCAGCTACGAGGGGAGACAATCAGTAAAGACTATCAATACCAGAATTAGATTCCCAAGGCCATCCATCAATTGTTGGAATAATCAGGTGCAAGGCAGAATATATACATAAAACTGGACCTGAAACAAGGAACAAGGATGTTTTCAAAGTCTGGTAGGATTTCTAAAATATTTTTAAAGTACATGTCATTGATAAAGCTACATACTCAAAGGTTGTGTAATACAACAGATTAAGCATTGAGAAGAGTGAAATTATGCTGTTTTGAAAACTATGGCAGGTGAGATTTTCTGCCTAATTATATAAGAAGATTTCTCTAAAAATACACATTATTTCAATGACTTATTGGCTGTGAACTAAGTTAAGGGTGTTTCAAATGGCTTGTCTGCAAAGAAAGGTGAGATGTAGGGAATCACAGAAAGTCGAGGGGAAAATAGGTCAATATATACATTGCTATATGGTGAACTAAACCTTAGGCCAGCAACAATATAGAGGACCTGACTCTTAGAAGCTTACAAGTAAGCTGGAATCTTCCAAAGTTCAAATCTTTATAAGTAAAATATTTATTAAAATGAATAACCAAGTGTTTTAATTGACATCAGAAGATCAAAACAATAAACCCTGAGAACATAGAAAAAAGATAAATAAAGATATGAGCAGAACTTAATACAACAGAAAACGTATAAAATTGAGGTGATTTAGTAAGTCCAAAGAATCTTCTTTGAAAAGATTGAAAAGACACACTTTGATTAAGGAAAACAAAAACATAAGTAAAGAATAAACAGAAAGAATCAGGACAATGTTATAACAGAGAATATATGAAATGCCAGTAAATTTGAACATTTCTGTAAAGTGGACCATTTCCTAGCTCCTAAAGTTTACCAAACCTGACACAAGAGGAAATCATTTAAGGTCATCATGTCTGCCCTTGGCATTCTCGGAACGCCCTGGCCTCAGGATGCAGCCTCTGTAGTCCATGGTAACCTGCGGAGAGGGGTCGGGGCTGAGGGTGGTTGGAACTCTGCCCTCACTGAAGGAGTGGGTGTGGCCATCTCTGCTGTGACTGAACAAAAGGCAGGGGAGCAGGGGTCCAGGGCAGGGCCCTCAGAGCCCGGCAGGTCCAGTGGGGTGTCACAAGCATTTTGGCACAGGCCAAAGGGCGCCTTCTTTGTCTGCACAGCTGCCCAAACTCTCACCTTTCCACTCAGGCCGACCTCTTACTTGAAGTGTGTGTGGAACCTGCCCTAACAGTACACCTCGCTGCACAGCTAACCATAGGTCTGGGCATCGTAGCTTCCTGCCAGGTGACCGAAGTTCGCAGGCAGATGTGTCCCAGGGACACATGCAAAGAGGCTCCTGCCCGGGCCACAGGCTGCCCACTGCCCCTGCCCCAGATCGGGGGCCGCCAATCAGCCCTGTCGGAGTCCCCTGCCTCTAGAGGGAGTATTGGACCAACACTTGTAGAAAACGGTGTCCTCGTGGGCCACTCATTGGAGGGACACAAATAAATCTTTGCCGACTTTCTGCTGAAGCTTACGAGCGTTCACACCTAAGCGTCTTACAAGGTCAGCTGTTTAGCTAAACATGAGCTCATGATCTAAATTTACACAATAATGAAGAAATCAGCTACGAGGGGAGACAATCAGTAAAGACTATCAATACCAAAATTAGATTCCCAAGGCCATCCATCAATTGTTGGAATAATCAGGTGCAAGGCAGAATATATACATAAAACTGGACCTGAAACAAGGAACAAGGATGTTTTCAAAGACTGGTAGGATCTCTAAAACATTTTTAAAGTACATGTCATTGATAAAGCTAAATACTCAAAGTTTGTGTAATACAACAGATTAAGCATTGAGAAGAGTGAAATTATGCTGTTTTGAAAACTATGGCAGGTGAGATTTTCTGCCTAATTATATAAGAAGATTTCTCTAAAAATACACATTATTTCAATGACTTATTGGCTGTGAAATAAGTTAAGGGTATTTCACATGGTTTGTCTGCAAAGAAAGGTGAGATGTAGGGAATCACAGAAAGTCGAGGGGAAAATAGGTCAATATATACATTGCTATATGGTGAACTAAACCTTAGGCCAGCAACAATGGAGAGGACCTGACCCTTAGAAACTTACAAGTAAGCTGGAATCTTCAAAAGTTCAAATCTTTATAAGTAAAATATTTATTAAAATGAATAACCAAGTGCTTTAATTGACATCAGAAGATCAAAACAATAAACCCTGAGAACATAGAAAAAAGATAAATAAAGATATGAGCAGAACTTAATACAACAGAAAACGTATAAAATTGAGGTGATTTAGTAAGTCCAAAGAATCTTCTTTGAAAAGATTGAAAAGACACACTTTGATTAAGGAAAACAAAAACATAAGTAAAGAATATACAGAAAGAATCAGGACAATGTTATAACAGAGAATATATGAAATGCCAGTAAATTGAACATTTCTGTAAAGTGGACCATTTCCTAGCTCCTAAAGTTTACCAAACCTGACACAAGAGGAAATCATTTAAGGTCATCATGTCTGCCCTTGGCATTCTCGGAACGCCCTGGCCTCAGGATGCAGCTTCTGTAGTCCAAGGTAACCTGCGGAGAGGGGGCGGGGCTGAGGGTGGTTGGAACTCTGCCCTCACTGAAGGAGTGTGTGTGGCCATCTCTGCTGTGACTGAACAAAGGGCAGGGGAGCAGGGGGCCCAGGGCAGGGCCCTCAGAGCACGGCAGGTCCAGTGGGGTGTCACAAGCATTTAGGCCCAGGCCAAAGGGCGCCTTCTTTGTCTGCACAGCTGCCCAAACTCTCACCTTTCCACTCAGGCCGAACTCTTACTTGAAGTGTGTGTGGAACCTGCCCTCACAGTACACCTCACTGCACATCTAACCATAGGTCTGGGCATCGTAGCTTCCTGCCAGGTGACCGAAGTTCGCAGGCAGATGTGTCCCAGGGACACATGCAAAGAGGCTCCTGCCCGGGCCACAGGCTGCCCACTGCCCCTGCCCCAGATCGGGGGCCGCCAATCAGCCCTGTCGGAATCCCCTTCCTCTAGAGGGAGTATTGGACCAACACTTGTAGGAAACGATGTCCTCGTGGGCAACTCATTGGAGGGACACAAATAAATCTTTGCCGACTTTCTGCTGAAGCTTACGAGTGTTCACACCTAAGCGTCTTACAAGGTCAGCTGTTTAGCTAAACATGAGCTCATGATCTAAATTTACACAATAATGAAGAAATCAGCTACGAGGGGAGACAATCAGTAAAGACTATCAATACCAGAATTAGATTCCCAAGGCCATCCATCAATTGTTGGAATAATCAGGTGCAAGGCAGAATATATACATAAAACTGGACCTGAAACAAGGAACAAGGATGTTTTCAAAGACTGGTAGGATCTCTACATGTCATTGATAAAGCTAAATACTCAAAGGTTGTGTAATACAACAGATTAAGCATTGAGAAGAGTGAAATTATGCTGTTTTGAAAACTATGGCAGGTGAGATTTTCTGCCTAATTATATAAGAAGATTTCTCTAAAAATACACATTATTTCAATGACTTATTTGATGTGAAATAAGTTAAGGGTGTTTCAAATGGCTTGTCTGCAAAGAAAGGTGAGATGTAGGGAATCACAGAAAGTCGAGGGGAAAATAGGTCAATATATACATTGCTATATGGTGAACTAAACCTTAGGCCAGCAACAATATAGAGGACCTGACTCTTAGAAGCTTACAAGTAAGCTGGAATCTTCAAAAGTTCAAATCTTTATAAGTAAAATATTTATTAAAATGAATAACCAAGTGTTTTAATTGACATCAGAAGATCAAAACAATAAACCCTGAGAACATAGAAAAAAGATAAATAAAGATATGAGCAGAACTTAATACAACAGAAAACGTATAAAATTGAGGTGATTTAGTAAGTCCAAAGAATCTTCTTTGAAAAGATTGAAAAGACACACTTTGATTAAGGAAAACAAAAACATAAGTAAAGAATATACAGAAAGAATCAGGACAATGTTATAGCAGAGAATATATGAAATGCCAGTAAATTTGAACATTTCTGTAAAGTGGACCATTTCCTAGCTCCTAAAGTTTACCAAACCTGACACAAGAGGAAATAATTTAAGGTCATCATGCCTGCCCTTGGCATTCTCGGAACGCCCTGGCCTCAGGATGCAGCCTCTGTAGTCCATGGTAACCTGCGGAGAGGGGGCGGGGCTGAGGGTGGTTGGAACTCTGGCCTCACTGGAGGAGTGGGTGTGGCCATCTCTGCTGTGACTGAACAAAGGGCAGGGGAGCAGGGGGCCCAGGGCAGGGCCCTCAGAGCACGGCAGGTCCAGTGGGGTGTCACAAGCATTTAGGCCCAGGCCAAAGGGCGCCTTCTTTGTCTGCACAGCTGCCCAAACTCTCACCTTTCCACTCAGGCCGACCTCTTACATGAAGTGTGTGTGGAACCTGTCCTCACAGTACACCTCGCTGCACAGCTAACCATAGGTCTGGGCATCGTAGCTTCCTGCCAGGTGACCGAAGTTCGCAGGCAGATGTGTCCCAGGGACACATGCAAAGAGGCTCCTGCCCGGGCCACAGGCTGCCCACAGCCCCTGCACCAGATCGGGGGCCGCCAATAAGCCCTGTCGGAGTCCCCTTCCTCTAGAGGGAGTATTGGACCAACACTTGTAGAAAACGGTGTCCTCGTGGGCAACTCATTGGAGGGACACAAATAAATCTTTGCCTCTTTCTGCGGAAGCTTACGAGCGTTCACACCTAAGCGTCTTACAAGGTCAGCTGTTTAGCTAAACATGAGCTCATGATCTAAATTTACACAATAATGAAGAAATCAGCTACGAGGGGAGACAATCAGTAAAGACTATCAATACCAGAATTAGATTCCCAAGGCCATCCATCAATTGTTGGAATAATCAGGTGCAAGGCAGAATATATACATAAAACTGGACCTGAAACAAGGAACAAGGATGTTTTCAAAGTCTGGTAGGATTTCTAAAATATTTTTAAAGTACATGTCATTGATAAAGCTAAATACTCAAAGGTTGTGTAATACAACAGATTAAGCATTGAGAAGAGTGAAATTATGCTGTTTTGAAAACTATGGCAGGTGAGATTTTCTGCCTAATTATATAAGAAGATTTCTCTAAAAATACACATTATTTCAATGACTTATTGGCTGTGAAATAAGTTAAGGGTGTTTCAAATGGTTTGTCTGCAAAGAAAGGTGAGATGTAGGGAATCACAGAAAGTCGAGGGGAAAATAGTTCAATATATACATTGCTATATGGTGAACTAAACCTTAGGCCAGCAACAATGGAGAGGACCTGACCCTTAGAAACTTACAAGTAAGCTGGAATCTTCAAAAGTTCAAATCTTTATAAGTAAAATATTTATTAAAATGAATAACCAAGTGCTTTAATTGACATCAGAAGATCAAAACAATAAACCCTGAGAACATAGAAAAAAGATAAATAAAGATATGAGCAGAACTTAATACAACAGAAAACGTATAAAATTGAGGTGATTTAGTAAGTCCAAAGAATCTTCTTTGAAAAGATTGAAAAGACACACTTTGATTAAGGAAAACAAAAACATAAGTAAAGAATATACAGAAAGAATCAGGACAATGTTATAACAGAGAATATATGAAATGCCAGTAAATTGAACATTTCTGTAAAGTGGACCATTTCCTAGCTCCTAAAGTTTACCAAACCTGACACAAGAGGAAATCATTTAAGGTCATCATGTCTGCCCTTGGCATTCTCGGAACGCCCTGGCCTCAGGATGCAGCCTCTGTAGTCCAAGGTAACCTGCGGAGAGGGGGCGGGGCTGAGTGTGGTTGGAACTCTGCCCTCACTGAAGGAGTGTGTGTGGCCATCTCTGCTGTGACTGAACAAAGGGCAGGGGAGCAGGGGGCCCAGGGCAGGGCCCTCAGAGCACGGCAGGTCCAGTGGGGTGTCACAAGCATTTAGGCCCAGGCCAAAGGGCGCCTTCTTTGTCTGCACAGCTGCCCAAACTCTCACCTTTCCACTCAGGCCGAACTCTTACTTGAAGTGTGTGTGGAACCTGCCCTCACAGTACACCTCACTGCACATCTAACCATAGGTCTGGGCATCGTAGCTTCCTGCCAGGTGACCGAAGTTCGCAGGCAGATGTGTCCCAGGGACACATGCAAAGAGGCTCCTGCCCGGGCCACAGGCTGCCCACTGCCCCTGCCCCAGATCGGGGGCCGCCAATCAGCCCTGTCGGAGTCCCCTTCCTCTAGAGGGAGTATTGGACCAACACTTGTAGAAAACGGTGTCCTCGTGGGCAACTCATTGGAGGGACACAAATAAATCTTTGCCGTCTTTCTGCGGAAGCTTACGAGCGTTCACACCTAAGCGTCTTACAAGGTCAGCTGTTTAGCTAAACATGAGCTCATGATCTAAATTTACACAATAATGAAGAAATCAGCTACGAGGGGAGACAATCAGTAAAGACTATCAATACCAGAATTAGATTCCCAAGGCCATCCATCAATTGTTGGAATAATCAGGTGCAAGGCAGAATATATACATAAAACTGGACCTGAAACAAGGAACAAGGATGTTTTCAAAGTCTGGTAGGATTTCTAAAATATTTTTAAAGTACATGTCATTGATAAAGCTAAATACTCAAAGGTTGTGTAATACAACAGATTAAGCATTGAGAAGAGTGAAATTATGCTGTTTTGAAAACTATGGCAGGTGAGATTTTCTGCCTAATTATATAAGAAGATTTCTCTAAAAATACACATTATTTCAATGACTTATTGGCTGTGAACTAAGTTAAGGGTGTTTCAAATGGCTTGTCTGCAAAGAAAGGTGAGATGTAGGGAATCACAGAAAGTCGAGGGGAAAATAGGTCAATATATACATTGCTATATGGTGAACTAAACCTTAGGCCAGCAACAATATAGAGGACCTGACTCTTAGAAGCTTACAAGTAAGCTGGAATCTTCCAAAGTTCAAATCTTTATAAGTAAAATATTTATTAAAATGAATAACCAAGTGTTTTAATTGACATCAGAAGATCAAAACAATAAACCCTGAGAACATAGAAAAAAGATAAATAAAGATATGAGCAGAACTTAATACAACAGAAAACGTATAAAATTGAGGTGATTTAGTAAGTCCAAAGAATCTTCTTTGAAAAGATTGAAAAGACACACTTTGATTAAGGAAAACAAAAACATAAGTAAAGAATAAACAGAAAGAATCAGGACAATGTTATAACAGAGAATATATGAAATGCCAGTAAATTTGAACATTTCTGTAAAGTGGACCATTTCCTAGCTCCTAAAGTTTACCAAACCTGACACAAGAGGAAATCATTTAAGGTCATCATGTCTGCCCTTGGCATTCTCGGAACGCCCTGGCCTCAGGATGCAGCCTCTGTAGTCCATGGTAACCTGCGGAGAGGGGTCGGGGCTGAGGGTGGTTGGAAATCTGCCCTCACTGAAGGAGTGGGTGTGGCCATCTCTGCTGTGACTGAACAAAGGGCAGGGGAGCAGGGGGCCCAGGGCAGGGCCCTCAGAGCACGGCAGGTCCAGTGGGCTGTCACAAGCATTTAGACCCAGGCCAAAGGGCGCCTTCTTTGTCTGCACAGCTGCCCAAACTCTCACCTTTCCACTCAGGCCGACCTCTTACTTGAAGTGTGTGTGGAACCTGTCCTCACAGTACACCTCGCTGCACAGCTAACCATAGGTCTGGGCATCGTAGCTTCCTGCCAGGTGACCGAAGTTCGCAGGCAGATGTGTCCCAGGGACACATGCAAAGAGGTTCCTGCCTGGGCCACAGGCTGCCCACTGCCCCTGCCCCAGATCGGGGGCCGCCAATCAGCCCTGTCGGAGTCCCCTTCCTCTAGAGGGAGTATTGGACCAACACTTGTAGAAAACGGTGTCCTCGTGGGCAACTCATTGGAGGGACACAAATAAATCTTTGCCGTCTTTCTGCGGAAGCTTACGAGCGTTCACACCTAAGCGTCTTACAAGGTCAGCTGTTTAGCTAAACATGAGCTCATGATCTAAATTTACACAATAATGAAGAAATCAGCTACGAGGGGAGACAATCAGTAAAGACTATCAATACCAGAATTAGATTCCCAAGGCCATCCATCAATTGTTGGAATAATCAGGTGCAAGGCAGAATATATACATAAAACTGGACCTGAAACAAGGAACAAGGATGTTTTCAAAGTCTGGTAGGATTTCTAAAATATTTTTAAAGTACATGTCATTGATAAAGCTAAATACTCAAAGGTTGTGTAATACAACAGATTAAGCATTGAGAAGAGTGAAATTATGCTGTTTTGAAAACTATGGCAGGTGAGATTTTCTGCCTAATTATATAAGAAGATTTCTCTAAAAATACACATTATTTCAATGACTTATTGGCTGTGAAATAAGTTAAGGGTGTTTCAAATGGCTTGTCTGCAAAGAAAGGTGAGATGTAGGGAATCACAGAAAGTCGAGGGGAAAATAGGTCAATATATACATTGCTATATGGTGAACTAAACCTTAGGCCAGCAACAATATAGAGGACCTGACTCTTAGAAGCTTACAAGTAAGCAGGAATCTTCCAAAGTTCAAATCTTTATAAGTAAAATATTTATTAAAATGAATAACCAAGTGTTTTAATTGACATCAGAAGATCAAAACAATAAACCCTGAGAACATAGAAAAAAGATAAATAAAGATATGAGCAGAACTTAATACAACAGAAAACGTATAAAATTGAGGTGATTTAGTAAGTCCAAAGAATCTTCTTTGAAAAGATTGAAAAGACACACTTTGATTAAGGAAAACAAAAACATAAGTAAAGAATAAACAGAAAGAATCAGGACAATGTTATAACAGAGAATATATGAAATGCCAGTAAATTTGAACATTTCTGTAAAGTGGACCATTTCCTAGCTCCTAAAGTTTACCAAACCTGACACAAGAGGAAATCATTTAAGGTCATCATGTCTGCCCTTGGCATTCTCGGAACGCCCTGGCCTCAGGATGCAGCCTCTGTAGTCCATGGTAACCTGCGGAGAGGGGTCGGGGCTGAGGGTGGTTGGAACTCTGGCCTCACTGAAGGAGTGGGTGTGGCCATCTCTGCTGTGACTGAACAAAAGGCAGGGGAGCAGGGGTCCAGGGCAGGGCCCTCAGAGCCCGGCAGGTCCAGTGGGGTGTCACAAGCATTTTGGCACAGGCCAAAGGGCGCCTTCTTTGTCTGCACAGCTGCCCAAACTCTCACCTTTCCACTCAGGCCGACCTCTTACTTGAAGTGTGTGTGGAACCTGCCCTAACAGTACACCTCGCTGCACAGCTAACCATAGGTCTGGGCATCGTAGCTTCCTGCCAGGTGACCGAAGTTCGCAGGCAGATGTGTCCCAGGGACACATGCAAAGAGGCTCCTGCCCGGGCCACAGGCTGCCCACTGCCCCTGCCCCAGATCGGGGGCCGCCAATCAGCCCTGTCGGAGTCCCCTGCCTCTAGAGGGAGTATTGGACCAACACTTGTAGAAAACGGTGTCCTCGTGGGCCACTCATTGGAGGGACACAAATAAATCTTTGCCGACTTTCTGCTGAAGCTTACGAGCGTCCACACCTAAGCGTCTTACAAGGTCAGCTGTTTAGCTAAACATGAGCTCATGATCTAAATTTACACAATAATGAAGAAATCAGCTACGAGGGGAGACAATCAGTAAAGACTATCAATACCAAAATTAGATTCCCAAGGCCATCCATCAATTGTTGGAATAATCAGGTGCAAGGCAGAATATATACTTAAAACTGGACCTGAAACAAGGAACAAGGATGTTTTCAAAGACTGGTAGGATCTCTAAAACATTTTTAAAGTACATGTCATTGATAAAGCTAAATACTCAAAGTTTGTGTAATACAACAGATTAAGCATTGAGAAGAGTGAAATTATGCTGTTTTGAAAACTATGGCAGGTGAGATTTTCTGCCTAATTATATAAGAAGATTTCTCTAAAAATACACATTATTTCAATGACTTATTGGCTGTGAAATAAGTTAAGGGTATTTCACATGGTTTGTCTGCAAAGAAAGGTGAGATGTAGGGAATCACAGAAAGTCGAGGGGAAAATAGGTCAATATATACATTGCTATATGGTGAACTAAACCTTAGGCCAGCAACAATGGAGAGGACCTGACCCTTAGAAACTTACAAGTAAGCTGGAATCTTCAAAAGTTCAAATCTTTATAAGTAAAATATTTATTAAAATGAATAACCAAGTGCTTTAATTGACATCAGAAGATCAAAACAATAAACCCTGAGAACATAGAAAAAAGATAAATAAAGATATGAGCAGAACTTAATACAACAGAAAACGTATAAAATTGAGGTGATTTAGTAAGTCCAAAGAATCTTCTTTGAAAAGATTGAAAAGACACACTTTGATTAAGGAAAACAAAAACATAAGTAAAGAATATACAGAAAGAATCAGGACAATGTTATAACAGAGAATATATGAAATGCCAGTAAATTGAACATTTCTGTAAAGTGGACCATTTCCTAGCTCCTAAAGTTTACCAAACCTGACACAAGAGGAAATCATTTAAGGTCATCATGTCTGCCCTTGGCATTCTCGGAACGCCCTGGCCTCAGGATGCAGCTTCTGTAGTCCAAGGTAACCTGCGGAGAGGGGGCGGGGCTGAGGGTGGTTGGAACTCTGCCCTCACTGAAGGAGTGTGTGTGGCCATCTCTGCTGTGACTGAACAAAGGGCAGGGGAGCAGGGGGCCCAGGGCAGGGCCCTCAGAGCACGGCAGGTCCAGTGGGGTGTCACAAGCATTTAGGCCCAGGCCAAAGGGCGCCTTCTTTGTCTGCACAGCTGCCCAAACTCTCACCTTTCCACTCAGGCCGAACTCTTACTTGAAGTGTGTGTGGAACCTGCCCTCACAGTACACCTCACTGAACATCTAACCATAGGTCTGGGCATCGTAGCTTCCTGCCAGGTGACCGAAGTTCGCAGGCAGATGTGTCCCAGGGACACATGCAAAGAGGCTCCTGCCCGGGCCACAGGCTGCCCACTGCCCCTGCCCCAGATCGGGGGCCGCCAATCAGCCCTGTCGGAATCCCCTTCCTCTAGAGGGAGTATTGGACCAACACTTGTAGGAAACGATGTCCTCGTGGGCAACTCATTGGAGGGACACAAATAAATCTTTGCCGACTTTCTGCTGAAGCTTACGAGTGTTCACACCTAAGCGTCTTACAAGGTCAGCTGTTTAGCTAAACATGAGCTCATGATCTAAATTTACACAATAATGAAGAAATCAGCTACGAGGGGAGACAATCAGTAAAGACTATCAATACCAGAATTAGATTCCCAAGGCCATCCATCAATTGTTGGAATAATCAGGTGCAAGGCAGAATATATACATAAAACTGGACCTGAAACAAGGAACAAGGATGTTTTCAAAGACTGGTAGGATCTCTACATGTCATTGATAAAGCTAAATACTCAAAGGTTGTGTAATACAACAGATTAAGCATTGAGAAGAGTGAAATTATGCTGTTTTGAAAACTATGGCAGGTGAGATTTTCTGCCTAATTATATAAGAAGATTTCTCTAAAAATACACATTATTTCAATGACTTATTTGATGTGAAATAAGTTAAGGGTGTTTCAAATGGCTTGTCTGCAAAGAAAGGTGAGATGTAGGGAATCACAGAAAGTCGAGGGGAAAATAGGTCAATATATACATTGCTATATGGTGAACTAAACCTTAGGCCAGCAACAATATAGAGGACCTGACTCTTAGAAGCTTACAAGTAAGCTGGAATCTTCCAAAGTTCAAATCTTTATAAGTAAAATATTTATTAAAATGAATAACCAAGTGTTTTAATTGACATCAGAAGATCAAAACAATAAACCCTGAGAACATAGAAAAAAGATAAATAAAGATATGAGCAGAACTTAATACAACAGAAAACGTATAAAATTGAGGTGATTTAGTAAGTCCAAAGAATCTTCTTTGAAAAGATTGAAAAGACACACTTTGATTAAGGAAAACAAAAACATAAGTAAAGAATATACAGAAAGAATCAGGACAATGTTATAGCAGAGAATATATGAAATGCCAGTAAATTTGAACATTTCTGTAAAGTGGACCATTTCCTAGCTCCTAAAGTTTACCAAACCTGACACAAGAGGAAATAATTTAAGGTCATCATGCCTGCCCTTGGCATTCTCGGAACGCCCTGGCCTCAGGATGCAGCCTCTGTAGTCCATGGTAACCTGCGGAGAGGGGACGGGGCTGAGGGTGGTTGGAACTCTGGCCTCACTGGAGGAGTGGGTGTGGCCATCTCTGCTGTGACTGAACAAAGGGCAGGGGAGCAGGGGGCCCAGGGCAGGGCCCTCAGAGCACGGCAGGTCCAGTGGGGTGTCACAAGCATTTAGGCCCAGGCCAAAGGGCGCCTTCTTTGTCTGCACAGCTGCCCAAACTCTCACCTTTCCACTCAGGCCGACCTCTTACATGAAGTGTGTGTGGAACCTGTCCTCACAGTACACCTCGCTGCACAGCTAACCATAGGTCTGGGCATCGTAGCTTCCTGCCAGGTGACCGAAGTTCGCAGGCAGATGTGTCCCAGGGACACATGCAAAGAGGCTCCTGCCCGGGCCACAGGCTGCCCACAGCCCCTGCACCAGATCGGGGGCCGCCAATAAGCCCTGTCGGAGTCCCCTTCCTCTAGAGGGAGTATTGGACCAACACTTGTAGAAAACGGTGTCCTCGTGGGCAACTCATTGGAGGGACACAAATAAATCTTTGCCTCTTTCTGCGGAAGCTTACGAGCGTTCACACCTAAGCGTCTTACAAGGTCAGCTGTTTAGCTAAACATGAGCTCATGATCTAAATTTACACAATAATGAAGAAATCAGCTACGAGGGGAGACAATCAGTAAAGACTATCAATACCAGAATTAGATTCCCAAGGCCATCCATCAATTGTTGGAATAATCAGGTGCAAGGCAGAATATATACATAAAACTGGACCTGAAACAAGGAACAAGGATGTTTTCAAAGTCTGGTAGGATTTCTAAAATATTTTTAAAGTACATGTCATTGATAAAGCTAAATACTCAAAGGTTGTGTAATACAACAGATTAAGCATTGAGAAGAGTGAAATTATGCTGTTTTGAAAACTATGGCAGGTGAGATTTTCTGCCTAATTATATAAGAAGATTTCTCTAAAAATACACATTATTTCAATGACTTATTGGCTGTGAAATAAGTTAAGGGTGTTTCAAATGGCTTGTCTGCAAAGAAAGGTGAGATGTAGGGAATCACAGAAAGTCGAGGGGAAAATAGGTCAATATATACATTGCTATATGGTGAACTAAACCTTAGGCCAGCAACAATATAGAGGACCTGACTCTTAGAAGCTTACAAGTAAGCTGGAATCTTCAAAAGTTCAAATCTTTATAAGTAAAATATTTATTAAAATGAATAATCAAGTGTTTTAATTGACATCAGAAGATCAAAACAATAAACCCTGAGAACATAGAAAAAAGATAAATAAAGATATGAGCAGAACTTAATACAACAGAAAACGTATAAAATTGAGGTGATTTAGTAAGTCCAAAGAATCTTCTTTGAAAAGATTGAAAAGACACACTTTGATTAAGGAAAACAAAAACATAAGTAAAGAATATACAGAAAGAATCAGGACAATGTTATAGCAGAGAATATATGAAATGCCAGTAAATTTGAACATTTCTGTAAAGTGGACCATTTCCTAGCTCCTAAAGTTTACCAAACCTGACACAAGAGGAAATCATTTAAGGTCATCATGTCTGCCCTTGGCATTCTCGGAACGCCCTGGCCTCAGGATGCAGCCTCTGTAGTCCTTGGTAACCTGCGGAGAGGGGGCGGGGCTGAGGGTGGTTGGAACTCTGCCCTCACTGAAGGAGTGGGTGTGGCAATCTCTGCTGTGACTGAACAAAGGGCAGGGGAGCAGGGGGCCCAGGGCAGGGCCCTCAGAGCACGGCAGGTCCAGTGGGCTGTCACAAGCATTTAGACCCAGGCCAAAGGGCGCCTTCTTTGTCTGCACAGCTGCCCAAACTCTCACCTTTCCACTCAGGCCGACCTCTTACTTGAAGTGTGTGTGGAACCTGTCCTCACAGTACACCTCGCTGCACAGCTAACCATAGGTCTGGGCATCGTAGCTTCCTGCCAGGTGACCGAAGTTCGCAGGCAGATGTGTCCCAGGGACACATGCAAAGAGGCTCCTGCCCGGGCCACAGGCTGCCCACTGCCCCTGCCCCAGATCGGGGGCCGCCAATCAGCCCTGTCGGAGTCCCCTTCCTCTAGAGGGAGTATTGGACCAACACTTGTAGAAAACGGTGTCCTCGTGGGCAACTCATTGGAGGGACACAAATAAATCTTTGCCGTCTTTCTGCGGAAGCTTACGAGCGTTCACACCTAAGCGTCTTACAAGGTCAGCTGTTTAGCTAAACATGAGCTCATGATCTAAATTTACACAATAATGAAGAAATCAGCTACGAGGGGAGACAATCAGTAAAGACTATCAATACCAGAATTAGATTCCCAAGGCCATCCATCAATTGTTGGAATAATCAGGTGCAAGGCAGAATATATACATAAAACTGGACCTGAAACAAGGAACAAGGATGTTTTCAAAGTCTGGTAGGATTTCTAAAATATTTTTAAAGTACATGTCATTGATAAAGCTAAATACTCAAAGGTTGTGTAATACAACAGATTAAGCATTGAGAAGAGTGAAATTATGCTGTTTTGAAAACTATGGCAGGTGAGATTTTCTGCCTAATTATATAAGAAGATTTCTCTAAAAATACACATTATTTCAATGACTTATTGGCTGTGAAATAAGTTAAGGGTGTTTCAAATGGCTTGTCTGCAAAGAAAGGTGAGATGTAGGGAATCACAGAAAGTCGAGGGGAAAATAGGTCAATATATACATTGCTATATGGTGAACTAAACCTTAGGCCAGCAACAATATAGAGGACCTGACTCTTAGAAGCTTACAAGTAAGCTGGAATCTTCCAAAGTTCAAATCTTTATAAGTAAAATATTTATTAAAATGAATAACCAAGTGTTTTAATTGACATCAGAAGATCAAAACAATAAACCCTGAGAACATAGAAAAAAGATAAATAAAGATATGAGCAGAACTTAATACAACATAAAACGTATAAAATTGAGGTGATTTAGTAAGTCCAAAGAATCTTCTTTGAAAAGATTGAAAAGACACACTTTGATTAAGGAAAACAAAAACATAAGTAAAGAATATACAGAAAGAATCAGGACAATGTTATAACAGAGAATATATGAAATGCCAGTAAATTTGAACATTTCTGTAAAGTGGACCATTTCCTAGCTCCTAAAGTTTACCAAACCTGACACAAGAGGAAATCATTTAAGGTCATCATGTCTGCCCTTGGCATTCTCGGAACGCCCTGGCCTCAGGATGCAGCCTCTGTAGTCCATGGTAACCTGCGGAGAGGGGTCGGGGCTGAGGGTGGTTGGAACTCTTCCCTCACTGAAGGAGTGGGTGTGGACATCTCTGCTGTTACTGAACAAAAGGCAGGGGAGCAGGGGTCCAGGGCAGGGCCCTCAGAGCCCGGCAGGTCCAGTGGGGTGTCACAAGCATTTTGGCCCAGGCCAAAGGGCGCCTTCTTTGTCTGCACATCTGCCCAAACTCTCACCTTTCCACTCAGGCCGACCTCTTACTTGAAGTGTGTGTGGAACCTGCCCTCACAGTACACCTCGCTGCACAGCTAACCATAGGTCTGGGCATCGTAGCTTCCTGCCAGGTGACCGAAGTTCGCAGGCAGATGTGTCCCAGGGACACATGCAAAGAGGCTCCTGCCCGGGCCACAGGCTGCCCACTGCCCCTGCCCCAGATCGGGGGCCGCCAATCAGCCCTGTCGGAGTCCCCTGCCTCTAGAGGGAGTATTGGACCAACACTTGTAGAAAACGGTGTCCTCGTGGGCAACTCATTGGAGGGACACAAATAAATCTTTGCCGACTTTCTGCTGAAGCTTACGAGCGTTCACACCTAAGCGTCTTACAAGGTCAGCTGTTTAGCTAAACATGAGCTCATGATCTAAATTTACACAATAATGAAGAAATCAGCTACGAGGGGAGACAATCAGTAAAGACTATCAATACCAAAATTAGATTCCCAAGGCCATCCATCAATTGTTGGAATAATCAGGTGCAAGGCAGAATATATACATAAAACTGGACCTGAAACAAGGAACAAGGATGTTTTCAAAGACTGGTAGGATCTCTAAAACATTTTTAAAGTACATGTCATTGATAAAGCTAAATACTCAAAGTTTGTGTAATACAACAGATTAAGCATTGAGAAGAGTGAAATTATGCTGTTTTGAAAACTATGGCAGGTGAGATTTTCTGCCTAATTATATAAGAAGATTTCTCTAAAAATACACATTATTTCAATGACTTATTGGCTGTGAAATAAGTTAAGGGTATTTCACATGGTTTGTCTGCAAAGAAAGGTGAGATGTAGGGAATCACAGAAAGTCGAGGGGAAAATAGGTCAATATATACATTGCTATATGGTGAACTAAACCTTAGGCCAGCAACAATGGAGAGGACCTGACCCTTAGAAACTTACAAGTAAGCTGGAATCTTCAAAAGTTCAAATCTTTATAAGTAAAATATTTATTAAAATGAATAACCAAGTGCTTTAATTGACATCAGAAGATCAAAACAATAAACCCTGAGAACATAGAAAAAAGATAAATAAAGATATGAGCAGAACTTAATACAACAGAAAACGTATAAAATTGAGGTGATTTAGTAAGTCCAAAGAATCTTCTTTGAAAAGATTGAAAAGACACACTTTGATTAAGGAAAACAAAAACATAAGTAAAGAATATACAGAAAGAATCAGGACAATGTTATAACAGAGAATATATGAAATGCCAGTAAATTGAACATTTCTGTAAAGTGGACCATTTCCTAGCTCCTAAAGTTTACCAAACCTGACACAAGAGGAAATCATTTAAGGTCATCATGTCTGCCCTTGGCATTCTCGGAACGCCCTGGCCTCAGGATGCAGCCTCTGTAGTCCAAGGTAACCTGCGGAGAGGGGGCGGGGCTGAGGGTGGTTGGAACTCTGCCCTCACTGAAGGAGTGTGTGTGGCCATCTCTGCTGTGACGGAACAAAGGGCAGGGGAGCAGGGGGCCCAGGGCAGGGCCCTCAGAGCACGGCAGGTCCAGTGGGGTGTCACAAGCATTTAGGCCCAGGCCAAAGGGCGCCTTCTTTGTCTGCACAGCTGCCCAAACTCTCACCTTTCCACTCAGGCCGACCTCTTACTTGAAGTGTGTGTGGAACCTGCCCTCACAGTACACCTCACTGCACATCTAACCATAGGTCTGGGCATCGTAGCTTCCTGCCAGGTGACCGAAGTTCGCAGGCAGATGTGTCCCAGGGACACATGCAAAGAGGCTCCTGCCCGGGCCACAGGCTGCCCACTGCCCCTGCCCCAGATCGGGGGCCGCCAATCAGCCCTGTCGGAATCCCCTTCCTCTAGAGGTAGTATTGGACCAACACTTGTAGGAAACGATGTCCTCGTGGGCAACTCATTGGAGGGACCCAAATAAATCTTTGCCGACTTTCTGCTGAAGCTTACGAGTGTTCACACCTAAGCGTCTTACAAGGTCAGCTGTTTAGCTAAACATGAGCTCATGATCTAAATTTACACAATAATGAAGAAATGAGCTACGAGGGGAGACAATCAGTAAAGACTATCAATACCAGAATTAGATTCCCAAGGCCATCCATCAATTGTTGGAATAATCAGGTGCAAGGCAGAATATATACATAAAACTGGACCTGAAACAAGGAACAAGGATGTTTTCAAAGACTGGTAGGATCTCTACATGTCATTGATAAAGCTAAATACTCAAAGGTTGTGTAATACAACAGATTAAGCATTGAGAAGAGTGAAATTATGCTGTTTTGAAAACTATGGCAGGTGAGATTTTCTGCCTAATTATATAAGAAGATTTCTCTAAAAATACACATTATTTCAATGACTTATTTGCTGTGAAATAAGTTAAGGGTGTTTCAAATGGCTTGTCTGCAAAGAAAGGTGAGATGTAGGGAATCACAGAAAGTCGAGGGGAAAATAGGTCAATATATACATTGCTGTATGGTGAACTAAACCTTAGGCCAGCAACAATATAGAGGACCTGACTCTTAGAAGCTTACAAGTAAGCTGGAATCTTCAAAAGTTCAAATCTTTATAAGTAAAATATTTATTAAAATGAATAACCAAGTGTTTTAATTGACATCAGAAGATCAAAACAATAAACCCTGAGAACATAGAAAAAAGATAAATAAAGATATGAGCAGAACTTAATACAACAGAAAACGTATAAAATTGAGGTGATTTAGTAAGTCCAAAGAATCTTCTTTGAAAAGATTGAAAAGACACACTTTGATTAAGGAAAACAAAAACATAAGTAAAGAATATACAGAAAGAATCAGGACAATGTTATAGCAGAGAATATATGAAATGCCAGTAAATTTGAACATTTCTGTAAAGTGGACCATTTCCTAGCTCCTAAAGTTTACCAAACCTGACACAAGAGGAAATAATTTAAGGTCATCATGTCTGCCCTTGGCATTCTCGGAACGCCCTGGCCTCAGGATGCAGCCTCTGTAGTCCATGGTAACCTGCGGAGAGGGGGCGGGGCTGAGGGTGGTTGGAACTCTGGCCTCACTGGAGGAGTGGGTGTGGCCATCTCTGCTGTGACTGAACAAAGGGCAGGGGAGCAGGGGGCCCAGGGCAGGGCCCTCAGAGCACGGCAGGTCCAGTGGGGTGTCACAAGCATTTAGGCCCAGGCCAAAGGGCGCCTTCTTTGTCTGCACAGCTGCCCAAACTCTCACCTTTCCACTCAGGCCGACCTCTTACATGAAGTGTGTGTGGAACCTGTCCTCACAGTACACCTCGCTGCACAGCTAACCATAGGTCTGGGCATCGTAGCTTCCTGCCAGGTGACCGAAGTTCGCAGGCAGATGTGTCCCAGGGACACATGCAAAGAGGCTCCTGCCCGGGCCACAGGCTGCCCACAGCCCCTGCACCAGATCGGGGGCCGCCAATAAGCCCTGTCGGAGTCCCCTTCCTCTAGAGGGAGTATTGGACCAACACTTGTAGAAAACGGTGTCCTCGTGGGCAACTCATTGGAGGGACACAAATAAATCTTTGCCTCTTTCTGCGGAAGCTTACGAGCGTTCACACCTAAGCGTCTTACAAGGTCAGCTGTTTAGCTAAACATGAGCTCATGATCTAAATTTACACAATAATGAAGAAATCAGCTACGAGGGGAGACAATCAGTAAAGACTATCAATACCAGAATTAGATTCCCAAGGCCATCCATCAATTGTTGGAATAATCAGGTGCAAGGCAGAATATATACATAAAACTGGACCTGAAACAAGGAACAAGGATGTTTTCAAAGTCTGGTAGGATTTCTAAAATATTTTTAAAGTACATGTCATTGATAAAGCTAAATACTCAAAGGTTGTGTAATACAACAGATTAAGCATTGAGAAGAGTGAAATTATGCTGTTTTGAAAACTATGGCAGGTGAGATTTTCTGCCTAATTATATAAGAAGATTTCTCTAAAAATACACATTATTTCAATGACTTATTGGCTGTGAAATAAGTTAAGGGTGTTTCAAATGGCTTGTCTGCAAAGAAAGGTGAGATGTAGGGAATCACAGAAAGTCGAGGGGAAAATAGGTCAATATATACATTGCTATATGGTGAACTAAACCTTAGGCCAGCAACAATATAGAGGACCTGACTCTTAGAAGCTTACAAGTAAGCTGGAATCTTCCAAAGTTCAAATCTTTATAAGTAAAATATTTATTAAAATGAATAACCAAGTGTTTTAATTGACATCAGAAGATCAAAACAATAAACCCTGAGAACATAGAAAAAAGATAAATAAAGATATGAGCAGAACTTAATACAACAGAAAACGTATAAAATTGAGGTGATTTAGTAAGTCCAAAGAATCTTCTTTGAAAAGATTGAAAAGACACACTTTGATTAAGGAAAGCAAAAACATAAGTAAAGAATATACAGAAAGAATCAGGACAATGTTATAGCAGAGAATATATGAAATGCCAGTAAATTTGAACATTTCTGTAAAGTGGACCATTTCCTAGCTCCTAAAGTTTACCAAACCTGACACAAGAGGAAATCATTTAAGGTCATCATGTCTGCCCTTGGCATTCTCGGAACGCCCTGGCCTCAGGATGCAGCCTCTGTAGTCCTTGGTAACCTGCGGAGAGGGGGCGGGGCTGAGGGTGGTTGGAACTCTGCCCTCACTGAAGGAGTGGGTGTGGCAATCTCTGCTGTGACTGAACAAAGGGCAGGGGAGAAGGGGGCCCAGGGCAGGGCCCTCAGAGCACGGCAGGTCCAGTGGGCTGTCACAAGCATTTACACCCAGGCCAAAGGGCGCCTTCTTTGTCTGCACAGCTGCCCAAACTCTCACCTTTCCACTCAGGCCGACCTCTTACTTGAAGTGTGTGTGGAACCTGTCCTCACAGTACACCTCGCTGCACAGCTAACCATAGGTCTGGGCATCGTAGCTTCCTGCCAGGTGACCGAAGTTCGCAGGCAGATGTGTCCCAGGGACACATGCAAAGAGGCTCCTGCCCGGGCCACAGGCTGCCCACTGCCCCTGCCCCAGATCGGGGGCCGCCAATCAGCCCTGTCGGAGTCCCCTTCCTCTAGAGGGAGTATTGGACCAACACTTGTAGAAAACGGTGTCCTCGTGGGCAACTCATTGGAGGGACACAAATAAATCTTTGCCGTCTTTCTGCGGAAGCTTACGAGCGTTCACACCTAAGCGTCTTACAAGGTCAGCTGTTTAGCTAAACATGAGCTCATGATCTAAATTTACACAATAATGAAGAAATCAGCTACGAGGAATGACAATCAGTAAAGACTATCAATACCAGAATTAGATTCCCAAGGCCATCCATCAATTGTTGGAATAATCAGGTGCAAGGCAGAATATATACATAAAACTGGACCTGAAACAAGGAACAAGGATGTTTTCAAAGTCTGGTAGGATTTCTAAAATATTTTTAAAGTACATGTCATTGATAAAGCTAAATACTCAAAGGTTGTGTAATACAACAGATTAAGCATTGAGAATAGTGAAATTATGCTGTTTTGAAAACTATGGCAGGTGAGATTTTCTGCCTAATTATATAAGAAGATTTCTCTAAAAATACACATTATTTCAATGACTTATTGGCTGTGAAATTAGTTAAGGGTATTTCAAATGGCTTGTCTGCAAAGAAAGGTGAGATGTAGGGAATCACAGAAAGTCGAGGGGAAAATAGGTCAAAATATACATTGCTATATGGTGAACTAAACCTTAGGTCAGCAACAATGGAAAGGACCTGACCCTTAGAAACTTACAAGTAAGCTGGAATCTTCAAAAGTTCAAAACTTTATAAGTAAAATATTTATTAAAATGAATAACCAAGTGTTTTAATTGACATCAGAAGATCAAAACAATAAACCCTGAGAACATAGAAAAAAGATAAATAAAGATATGAGCAGAACTTAATACAACAGAAAACGTATAAAATTGAGGTGATTTAGTAAGTCCAAAGAATCTTCTTTGAAATGATTGAAAAGACACACTTTGATTAAGGAAAACAAAAACATAAGTAAAGAATATACAGAAAGAATCAGGACAATGTTATAGCAGAGAATATATGAAATGCCAGTAAATTTGAACATTTCTGTAAAGTGGACCATTTCCTAGCTCCTAAAGTTTACCAAACCTGACACAAGAGGAAATCATTTAAGGTCATCATGTCTGCCCTTGGCATTCTCGGAACGCCCTGGCCTCAGGATGCAGCCTCTGTAGTCCATGGTAACCTGCGGAGAGGGGGCGGGGCTGAGGGTGGTTGGAACTCTGCCCTCACTGAAGGAGTGGGTGTGGCCATCTCTGCTGTGACTGAACAAAGGGCAGGGGAGTAGGGGTCCAGGGCAGGGCCCTCAGAGCACGGCAGGTCCAGTGGGGTGTCACAAGCATTTAGGCCCAGGCCAAAGGGCGCCTTCTTTGTCTGCACAGCTGCCCAAACTCTCACCATTCCACTCAGGCCGACCTCTTACTTGAAGTGTTTGTGGAACCTGCCCTCACAGTACACCTCGCTGCACAGCTAACCATAGGTCTGGGCATCGTAGCTTCCTGCCAGGTGACCGAAGTTCGCAGGCAGATGTGTCCCAGGGACACATGCAAAGAGGCTCCTGCCCGGGCCACAGGCTGCCCACTGCCCCTGCCCCAGATCGGGGGCCGCCAATCAGCCCTGTCAGAGTCCCCTGCCTCTAGAGGGAGTATTGGACCAACACTTGTAGAAAACGGTGTCCTCGTGGGCAACTCATTGGAGGGACACAAATAAATCTTTGCCTCTTTCTGCGGAAGCTTACGAGCGTTCACACCTAAGCGTCTTACAAGGTCAGCTGTTTAGCTAAACATGAGCTCATGATCTAAATTTACACAATAATGAAGAAATCAGCTACGAGGGGAGACAATCAGTAAAGACTATCAATACCAGAATTAGATTCCCAAGGCCATCCATCAATTGTTGGAATAATCAGGTGCAAGGCAGAATATATACATAAAACTGGACCTGAAACAAGGAACAAGGATGTTTTCAAAGTCTGGTAGGATTTCTAAAATATTTTTAAAGTACATGTCATTGATAAAGCTAAATACTCAAAGGTTGTGTAATACAACAGATTAAGCATTGAGAAGAGTGAAATTATGCTGTTTTGAAAACTATGGCAGGTGAGATTTTCTGCCTAATTATATAAGAAGATTTCTCTAAAAATACACATTATTTCAATGAATTATTGGCTGTGAAATAAGTTAAGGGTGTTTCAAATGGCTTGTCTGCAAAGAAAGGTGAGATGTAGGGAATCACAGAAAGTCGAGGGGAAAATAGGTCAATATATACATTGCTATATGGTGAACTAAACCTTAGGCCAGCAACAATATAGAGGACCTGACTCTTAGAAGCTTACAAGTAAGCTGGAATCTTCAAAAGTTCAAATCTTTTTAAGTAAAATATTTATTAAAATGAATAACCAAGTGTTTTAATTGACATCAGAAGATCAAAACAATAAACCCTGAGAACATAGAAAAAAGATAAATAAAGATATGAGCAGAACTTAATACAACAGAAAACGTATAAAATTCAGGTGATTTAGTAAGTCCAAAGAATCTTCTTTGAAAAGATTGAAAAGGCACACTTTGATTAAGGAAAACAAAAACATAAGTAAAGAATATACAGAAAGAATCAGGACAATGTTATAGCAGAGAATATATGAAATGCCAGTAAATTTGAACATTTCTGTAAAGTGGACCATTTCCTAGCTCCTAAAGTTTACCAAACCTGACACAAGAGGAAATCATTTAAGGTCATCATGTCTGCCCTTGGCATTCTCGGAACGCCCTGGCCTCAGGATGCAGCCTCTGTAGTCCATGGTAACCTGCGGAGAGGGGGCGGGGCTGAGGGTGGTTGGAACTCTGCCCTCACTGAAGGAGTGTGTGTGGCCATCTCTGCTGTGACTGAACAAAGGGCAGGGGAGCAGGGGGCCCAGGGCAGGGCCCTCAGAGCACGGCAGGTCCAGTGGTGTGTCACAAGCATTTAGGCCCAGGCCAAAGGGCGCCTTCTTTGTCTGCACAGCTGCCCAAAGTCTCACCTTTCCACTCAGGACGACCTCTTACTTGAAGTGTGTGTGGAACCTGCCCTCACAGTACACCTCACTTCACAGCTAACCATAGGTCTGGGCATCGTAGCTTCCTGCCAGGTGACCGAAGTTCGCAGGCAGATGTGTCCCAGGGACACATGCAAAGAGGCTCCTGCCCGGGCCACAGGCTGCCCACTGCCCCTGCCCCAGATCGGGGGCCGCCAATCAGCCCTGTCGGAATCCCCTGCCTCTAGAGGGAGTATTGGACCAACACTTGTAGATAACGATGTCCTCGTGGGCAACTCATTGCAGGGACACAAATAAATCTTTGCCGACTTTCTGCTGAAGCTTACGAGCGTTCACACCTAAGCGTCTTACAAGGTCAGCTGTTTAGCTAAACATGAGCTCATGATCTAAATTTACACAATAATGAAGAAATCAGCTACGAAGGGGGAGACAATCAGTAAAGACTATCAATACCAGAATTAGATTCCCAAGGCCATCCATCAATTGTTGGAATAATCAGGTGCAAGCCAGAATATGTACATAAAACTGGACCTGAAACAAGGAACAAGGATGTTTTCAAAGACTGGTAGGATCTCTACATGTCATTGATAAAGCTAAATACTCAAAGGTTGTGTAATACCACAGATTAAGCATTGAGAAGAGTGAAATTATGCTGTTTTGAAAACTATGGCAGGTGAGATTTTCTGCCTAATTATATAAGAAGATTTCTGTAAAAATACACATTATTTCAATGACTTATTGGCTGTGAACTAAGTTAAGGGTATTTCAAATGGCTTGTCTGCAAAGAAAGGTGAGATGTAGGGAATCACAGAAAGTCGAGGGGAAAATAGGTCAATATATACATTGCTATATGGTGAACTAAACCTTAGGCCAGCAACAATGGAGAGGACCTGACCCTTAGAAACTTACAAGTAAGCTGGAATCTTCAAAAGTTCAAATCTTTATAAGTAAAATATTTATTAAAATGAATAACCAAGTGTTTTAATTGACATCAGAAGATCAAAACAATAAACCCTGAGAACATAGACAAAAGATAAATAAAGATATGAGCAGAACTTAATACAACAGAAAACGTATAAAATTGAGGTGATTTAGTAAGTCCAAAGAATCTTCTTTGAAAAGATTGAAAAGACACACTTTGATTAAGGAAAACAAAAACATAAGTAAAGAATATACAGAAAGAATCAGGACAATGTTATAGCAGAGAATATATGAAATGCCAGTAAATTTGAACATTTCTGTAAAGTGGACCATTTCCTAGCTCCTAAAGTTTACCAAACCTGACACAAGAGGAAATCATTTAAGGTCATCATGTCTGCCCTTGGCATTCTCGGAACGCCCTGGCCTCAGGATGCAGCCTCTGTAGTCCATGGTAACCTGTGGAGAGGGGGCGGGGCTGAGGGTGGTTGGAACTCTGCCCTCACTGAAGGAGTGGGTGTGGCCATCTCTGCTGTGACTGAACAAAGGGCAGGGGAGCAGGGGGCCCAGGGCAGGGCCCTCAGAGCACGGCAGGTCCAGTGGGGTGTCACAAGCATTTAGTCCCAGGCCAAAGGACGCCTTCTTTGTCTGCACAGCTGCCCAAACTCTCACCTTTCCACTCAGGCCGACCTCTTACTTGAAGTGTGTGTGGAACCTGTCCTCACAGTACACCTCGCTGCACAGCTAACCATATGTCTGGGCATCGTAGCTTCCTGCCAGGTGACCGAAGTTCGCAGGCAGATGTGTCCCAGGGACACATGCAAAGAGGCTCCTGCCCGGGCCACAGGCTGCCCACTGCCCCTGCCCCAGATCGGGTCCGCCAATCAGCCCTGTCGGAGTCCCCTGCCTCTAGAGGGAGTATTGGACCAACACTTGTAGAAAACGGTGTCCTCGTGGGCAACTCATTGGAGGGACAGAAATAAATCTTTGACGACTTTCTGCTGAAGATTACGAGCGTTCACACCTAAGCGTCTTACAAGGACAGCTGTTTAGCTAAACATGAGCTCATGATCTAAATTTACTCAATAATGAAGAAATCAGCTACGAGGGGAGACAATCAGTAAAGACTATCAATACCAGAATTAGATACCCAAGGCCATCCATCAATTGTTGGAATAATCAGGTGCAAGGCAGAATATATACATAAAACTGGAACTGAAACAAGGAACAAGGATGTTTTCAAAGACTGGTAGGATCTCTAAAACATTTTTAATGTACATGTCATTGATAAAGCTAAATACTCAAAGGTTGTGTAATACAACAGATTAAGCATTGAGAAGAGTGAAATTATGCTGTTTTGAAAACTATGGCAGGTGAGATTTCCTGCCTAATTATATAAGAAGATTTCTCTAAAAATACACATTATTTCAATGACTTATTGGCTGTGAACTAAGTTAAGGGTATTTCAAATGGCTTGTCTGCAAAGAAAGGTGAGATGTAGGGAATCACAGAAAGTCGAGGGGAAAATAGGTCAATATATACATTGCTATATGGTGAACTAAACCTTAGGCCAGCAACAATGGAGAGGACCTGACCCTTAGAAACTTACAAGTAAGCTGGAATCTTCAAAAGTTCAAATCTTTATAAGTAAAATATTTATTAAAATGAATAACCAAGTGTTTTAATTGACATCAGAAGATCAAAACAATAAACCCTGAGAACATAGAAAAAAGATAAATAAAGATATGAGCAGAACTTAATACAACAGAAAACGTATAAAATTCAGGTGATTTAGTAAGTCCAAAGAATCTTCTTTGAAAAGATTGAAAAGACACACTTTGATTAAGGAAAACAAAAACATAAGTAAAGAATATACAGAAAGAATCAGGACAATGTTATAGCAGAGAATATATGAAATGCCAGTAAATTTGAACATTTCTGTAAAGTGGACCATTTCCTAGCTCCTAAAGTTTACCAAACCTGACACAAGAGGAAATCATTTAAGGTCATCATGTCTGCCCTTGGCATTCTCGGAACGCCCTGGCCTCAGGAGGCAGCCTCTGTAGTCCATGGTAACCTGCGGAGAGGGGGCGGGGCTGAGGGTGGTTGGAACTCTGCCCTCACTGAAGGAGTGGGTGTGGCCATTTCTGCTGTGACTGAACAAAGGGCAGGGGAGCAGGGGGCCCAGGGCAGGGCCCTCAGAGCACGGCAGGTCCAGTGGGGTGTCACAAGCATTTAGTCCCAGGCCAAAGGACGCCTTCTTTGTCTGCACAGCTGCCCAAACTCTCACCTTTCCACTCAGGCCGACCTCTGACTTGAAGTGTGTGTGGAACCTATCCTCACAGTACACCTCGCTGCACAGCTAACCATAGGTCTGGGCATCGTAGCTTCCTGCCAGGTGACCGAAATTCGCAGGCAGATGTGTCCCAGGGACACATGCAAAGAGGCTCCAGCCCGTGCCACAGGCTGCCCATTGCCCCTGCCCCAGATCGGGGGCCGCCAATCAGCCCTGTCGGAGTCCCCTTCCTCTAGAGGGAGTATTGGACCAACACTTGTAGAAAACGGTGTCCTCGTGGGCAACTCATTGGAGGGACACAAATAAATTTTGCCGACTTTCTCCTGAAGCTTACGAGCGTTCACACGTAAGCGTCTTGCAAGGTCAGCTGTTTAGCTAAACATGAGCTCATGATCTAAATTTACACAATAATGAAGAAATCAGCTACGAGGGGAGACAATCAGTAAAGACTATCAATACCAGAATTAGATTCCCAAGGCCATCCATCAATTGTTGGAATAATCAGGTGCAAGGCAGAATATATACATAAAACTGGAACTGAAACAAGGAACAAGGATGTTTTCAAAGACTGGTAGGATCTCTAAAACATTTTTAAAGGACATGTCATTGATAAAGCTAAATACTCAAAGGTTGTGTAATACAACAGATTAAGCATTGAGAAGAGTGAAATTATGCTGTTTTGAAAACTATGGCAGGTGAGATTTTCTGCCTAATTATATAAGAAGATTTCTCTAAAAATACACATTATTTCAATGACTTATTGGCTGTGAAATAAGTTAAGGTTGTTTCAAATGGCTTGTCTGCAAAGAAAGGTGAGATGTAGGGAATCACAGAAAGTCGAGGGGAAAATAGGTCAATATATACATTGCTATATGGTGAACTAAACCTTAGGCCAGCAACAATATAGAGGACCTGACTCTTAGAAGCTTACAAGTAAGCTGGAATCTTCAAAAGTTCAAATCTTTATAAGTAAAATATTTATTAAAATGAATAACCAAGTGTTTTAATTGACATCAGAAGATCAAAACAATAAACCCTGAGAATATAGAAAAAAGATAAATAAAGATATGAGCAGAACTTAATACAACAGAAAACGTATAAAATTGAGGTGATTTAGTAAGTCCAAAGAATCTTCTTTGAAAAGATTGAAAAGACACACTTTGATTAAGGAAAACAAAAACATAAGTAAAGAATATACAGAAAGAATCAGGACAATGTTATAGCAGAGAATATATGAAATGCCAGTAAATTTGAACATTTCTGTAAAGTGGACCATCTCCTAGCTCCTAAAGTTTACCAAACCTGACACAAGAGGAAATCATTTAAGGTCATCATGTCTGCCCTTGGCATTCTCGGAACGCCCTGGCCTCAGGATGCAGCCTCTGTAGTCCATGGTAACCTGCGGAGAGGGGGCGGGGCTGAGGGTGGTTGGAACTCTGCCCTCACTGAACGAGTGGTTGTGGCCATCTCTGCTGTGACTGAACAAAGGGCAGGGGAGCAGGGGTCCCAGGGCAGGGCCCTCAGAGCACAGCAGGTACAGTGGGGTGTCACAAGCATTTAGGCCCAGGCCAAAGGGCGCCTTCTTTGTCTGCACAGCTGCCCAAACTCTCACCTTTCCACTCAGGACGACCTCTTACTTGAAGTGTGTGTGGAACCTGGCCTCACAGTACACCTCACTGCACATCTAACCATAGGTCTGGGCATCGTAGCTTCCTGCCAGGTGACCGAAGTTCGCAGGCAGATGTGTCCCAGGGACACATGCAAAGAGGCTCCTGCCCGGGCCACAGGCTGCCCACTGCCCCTGCCCCAGATCGGGGGCCGCCAATCAGCCCTGTCGGAATCCCCTTCCTCTAGAGTGAGTATTGGACCAACACTTGTAGGAAACGATGTCCTCGTGGGCAACTCATTGGAGGGACACAAATAAATCTTTGCCGACTTTCTGCTGAAGCTTACAAGTGTTCACACCTAAGCGTCTTACAAGGTCAGCTGTTTAGCTAAACATGAGCTCATGATCTAAATTTACACAATAATGAAGAAATCAGCTACGAGGGGAGACAATCAGTAAAGACTATCAATACCAGAATTAGATTCCCAAGGCCATCCATCAATTGTTGGAATAATCAGGTGCAAGGCAGAATATATACATAAAACTGGACCTGAAACAAGGAACAAGGATGTTTTCAAAGACTGGTAGGATCTCTACATGTCATTGATAAAGCTAAATACTCAAAGGTTGTGTAATACAACAGATTAAGCATTGAGAAGAGTGAAATTATGCTGTTTTGAAAACTATGGCAGGTGAGATTTTCTGCCTAATTATATAAGAAGATTTCTCTAAAAATACACATTATTTCAATGACTTATTTGCTGTGAAATAAGTTAAGGGTGTTTCAAATGGCTTGTCTGCAAAGAAAGGTGAGATGTAGGGAATCACAGAAAGTCGAGGGGAAAATAGGTCAATATATACATTGCTATATGGTGAACTAAACCTTAGGCCAGCAACAATATAGAGGACCTGACTCTTAGAAGCTTACAAGTAAGCTGGAATCTTCAAAACTTCAAATCTTTATAAGTAAAATATTTATTAAAATGAATAACCAAGTGTTTTAATTGACATCAGAAGATCAAAACAATAAACCCTGAGAACATAGAAAAAAGATAAATAAAGATATGAGCAGAACTTAATACAACAGAAAACGTATAAAATTGAGGTGATTTAGTAAGTCCAAAGAATCTTCTTTGAAAAGATTGAAAAGACACACTTTGATTAAGGAAAACAAAAACATAAGTAAAGAATATACAGAAAGAATCAGGACAATGTTATAGCAGAGAATATATGAAATGCCAGTAAATTTGAACATTTCTGTAAAGTGGACCAGTTCCTAGCTCCTAAAGTTTACCAAACCTGACACAAGAGGAAATCATTTAAGGTCATCATGTCTGCCCTTGGCATTCTCGGAACACCCTGGCCTCAGGAGGCAGCCTCTGTAGTCCATGGTAACCTGCGGAGAGGGGGCGGGGCTGAGGGTGGTTGGAACTCTGGCCTCACTGGAGGAGTGGGTGTGGCCATCTCTGCTGTGACTGAACAAAGGGCAGGGGAGCAGGGGGCCCAGGGCAGGGCCCTCAGAGCACGGCAGGTCCAGTGGGGTGTCACAAGCATTTAGGCCCAGGCCAAAGGGCGCCTTCTTTGTCTGCACAGCTGCCCAAACTCTCACCTTTCCACTCAGGCCGACCTCTTACATGAAGTGTGTGTGGAACCTGTCCTCACAGTACACCTCGCTGCACAGCTAACCATAGGTCTGGGCATCGTAGCTTCCTGCAAGGTGACCGAAGTTCGCAGGCAGATGTGTCCCAGGGACACATGCAAAGAGGCTCCTGCCCGGGCCACAGGCTGCCCACAGCCCCTGCACCAGATCGGGGGCCGCCAATAAGCCCTGTCGGAGTCCCCTTCCTCTAGAGGGAGTATTGGACCAACACTTGTAGAAAACGGTGTCTTCGCGGGCAACTCATTGGAGGGACACAAATAAATCTTTGCCTCTTTCTGCGGAAGCTTACGAGCGTTCACACCTAAGCGTCTTACAAGGTCAGCTGTTTAGCTAAACATGAGCTCATGATCTAAATTTACACAATAATGAAGAAATCAGCTACGAGGGGAGACAATCAGTAAAGACTATCAATACCAGAATTAGATTCCCAAGGCCATCCATCAATTGTTGGAATAATCAGGTGCAAGGCAGAATATATACATAAAACTGGACCTGAAACAAGGAACAAGGATGTTTTCAAAGTCTGGTAGGATTTCTAAAATATTTTTAAAGTACATGTCATTGATAAAGCTAAATACTCAAAGGTTGTGTAATACAACAGATTAAGCATTGAGAAGAGTGAAATTATGCTGTTTTGAAAACTATGGCAGGTGAGATTTTCTGCCTAATTATATAAGAAGATTTCTCTAAAAATACACATTATTTCAATGAATTATTGGCTGTGAAATAAGTTAAGGGTGTTTCAAATGGCTTGTCTGCAAAGAAAGGTGAGATGTAGGGAATCACAGAAAGTCGAGGGGAAAATAGGTCAATATATACATTGCTATATGGTGAACTAAACCTTAGGCCAGCAACAATATAGAGGACCTGACTCTTAGAAGCTTACAAGTAAGCTGGAATCTTCAAAAGTTCAAATCTTTATAAGTAAAATATTTATTAAAATGAATAACCAAGTGTTTTAATTGACATCAGAAGATCAAAACAATAAACCCTGAGAACATAGAAAAAAGATAAATAAAGATATGAGCAGAACTTAATACACCAGAAAACGTATAAAATTGAGGTGATTTAGTAAGTCCAAAGAATCTTCTTTGAAAAGATTGAAAAGGCACACTTTGATTAAGGAAAACAAAAACATAAGTAAAGAATATACAGAAAGAATCAGGACAATGTTATAGCAGAGAATATATGAAATGCCAGTAAATTTGAACATTTCTGTAAAGTGGACCATTTCCTAGCTCCTAAAGTTTACCAAACCTGACACAAGAGGAAATCATTTAAGGTCATCATGTCTGCCCTTGGCATTCTCGGAACGCCCTGGCCTCAGGAGGCAGCCTCTGTAGTCCATGGTAACCTGCGGAGAGGGGGCGGGGCTGAGGGTGGTTGGAACTCTGCCCTCACTGAAGGAGTGTGTGTGGCCATCTCTGCTGTGACTGAACAAAGGGCAGGGGAGCAGGGGGCCCAGGGCAGGGCCCTCAGAGCACGGCAGGTCCAGTGGGGTGTCACAAGCATTTAGGCCCAGGCCAAAGGGCGCCTTCTTTGTCTGCACAGCTGCCCAAACTCTCACCTTTCCACTCAGGACGACCTCTTACTTGAAGTGTGTGTGGAACCTGCCCTCACAGTACACCTCACTGCACAGCTAACCATAGGTCTGGGCATCGTAGCTTCCTGCCAGGTGACCGAAGTTCGCAGGCAGATGTGTCCCAGGGACACATGCAAAGAGGCTCCTGCCCGGGCCACAGGCTGCCCACTGCCCCTGCCCCAGATCGGGGGCCGCCAATCAGCCCTGTCGGAATCCCCTGCCTCTAGAGGGAGTATTGGACCAACACTTGTAGAAAACGATGTCCTCGTGGGCAACTCATTGGAGGGACACAAATAAATCTTTGCCGACTTTCTGCTGAAGCTTACGAGCGTTCACACCTAAGCGTCTTACAAGGTCAGCTGTTTAGCTAAACATGAGCTCATGATCTAAATTTACACAATAATGAAGAAATCAGCTACGAAGGGGGAGACAATCAGTAAAGACTATCAATACCAGAATTAGATTCCCAAGGCCATCCATCAATTGTTGAAATAATCAGGTGCAAGGCAGAATATGTACATAAAACTGGACCTGAAACAAGGAACAAGGATGTTTTCAAAGACTGGTAGGATCTCTACATGTCATTGATAAAGCTAAATACTCAAAGGTTGTGTAATACCACAGATTAAGCATTGAGAAGAGTGAAATTATGCTGTTTTGAAAACTATGGCAGGTGAGATTTTCTGCCTAATTATATAAGAAGATTTCTCTAAAAATACACATTATTTCAATGACTTATTGGCTGTGAACTAAGTTAAGGGTATTTCAAATGGCTTGTCTGCAAAGAAAGGTGAGATGTAGGGAATCACAGAAAGTCGAGGGGAAAATAGGTCAATATATACATTGCTATATGGTGAACTAAACCTTAGGCCAGCAACAATGGAGAGGACCTGACCCTTAGAAACTTACAAGTAAGCTGGAATCTTCAAAAGTTCAAATCTTTATAAGTAAAATATTTATTAAAATGAATAACCAAGTGTTTTAATTGACATCAGAAGATCAAAACAATAAACCCTGAGAACATAGAAAAAAGATAAATAAAGATATGAGCAGAACTTAATACAACAGAAAACGTATAAAATTGAGGTGATTTAGTAAGTCCAAATAATCTTCTTTGAAAAGATTGAAAAGACACACTTTGATTAAGGAAAACAAAAACATAAGTAAAGAATATACAGAAAGAATCAGGACAATGTTATAGCAGAGAATATATGAAATGCCAGTAAATTTGAACATTTCTGTAAAGTGGACCATTTCCTTGCTCCTAAAGTTTACCAAACCTGACACAAGAGGAAATCATTTAAGGTCATCATGTCTGCCCTTGGCATTCTCGGAACGCCCTGGCCTCAGGATGCAGCCTCTGTAGTCCTTGGTAACCTGCGGAGAGGGGGCGGGGCTGAGGGTGGTTGGAACTCTGCCGTCACTGAAGGAGTGGGTGTGGCAATCTCTGCTGTGACTGAACAAAGGGCAGGGGAGAAGGGGGCCCAGGGCAGGGCCCTCAGAGCACGGCAGGTCCAGTGGGCTGTCACAAGCATTTAGACCCAGGCCAAAGGGCGCCTTCTTTGTCTGCACAGCTGCCCAAACTCTCACCTTTCCACTCAGGCCGAACTCTTACTTGAAGTGTGTGTGGAACCTGTCCTCACAGTACACCTCGCTGCACAGCTAACCATAGGTCTGGGCATCGTAGCTTCCTGCCAGGTGACCGAAGTTCGCAGGCAGATGTGTCCCAGGGACACATGCAAAGAGGCTCCTGCCCGGGCCACAGGCTGCCCACTGCCCCTGCCACAGATCGGGTCCGCCAATCAGCCCTGTCGGAGTCCCCTGCCTCTAGAGGGAGTATTGGACCAACACTTGTAGAAAACGGTGTCCTCGTGGGCAACTCATTGGAGGGACACAAATAAATCTTTGACGACTTTCTGCTGAAGATTACGAGCGTTCACACCTAAGCGTCTTACAAGGACAGCTGTTTAGCTAAACATGAGCACATGATCTAAACTTACTCAATAATGAAGAAATCAGCTACGAGGGGAGACAATCAGTAAAGACTATCAATACCAGAATTAGATACCCAAGGCCATCCATCAATTGTTGGAATAATCAGGTGCAAGGCAGAATATATACATAAAACTGGAACTGAAACAAGGAACAAGGATGTTTTCAAAGACTGGTAGGATCTCTAAAACATTTTTAATGTACATGTCATTGATAAAGCTAAATACTCAAAGGTTGTGTAATACAACAGATTAAGCATTGAGAAGAGTGAAATTATGCTGTTTTGAAAACTATGGCAGGTGAGATTTTCTGCCTAATTATATAAGAAGATTTCTCTAAAAATACACATTATTTCAATGACTTATTGGCTGTGAAATAAGTTAAGGTTGTTTCAAATGGCTTGTCTGCAAAGAAAGGTGAGATGTAGGGAATCACAGAAAGTCGAGGGGAAAATAGGTCAATATATACATTGCTATATGGTGAACTAAACCTTAGGCCAGCAACAATATAGAGGACCTGACTCTTAGAAGCTTACAAGTAAGCTGGAATCTTCAAAAGTTCAAATCTTTATAAGTAAAATATTTATTAAAATGAATAACCAAGTGTTTTAATTGACATCAGAAGATCAAAACAATAAACCCTGAGAACATAGAAAAAAGATAAATAAAGATATGAGCAGAACTTAATACAACAGAAAACGTATAAAATTCAGGTGATTTAGTAAGTCCAAAGAATCTTCTTTGAAAAGATTGAAAAGACACACTTTGATTAAGGAAAACAAAAACATAAGTAAAGAATATACAGAAAGAATCAGGACAATGTTATAGCAGAGAATATATGAAATGCCAGTAAATTTGAACATTTCTGTAAAGTGGACCATCTCCTAGCTCCTAAAGTTTACCAAACCTGACACAAGAGGAAATCATTTAAGGTCATCATGTCTGCCCTTGGCATTCTCGGAACGCCCTGGCCTCAGGATGCAGCCTCTGTAGTCCATGGTAACCTGCGGAGAGGGGGCGGGGCTGAGGGTGGTTGGAACTCTGCCCTCACTGAAGGAGTGGGTGTGGCCATCTCTGCTGTGACTGAACAAAGGGCAGGGGAGCAGGGGTCCCAGGGCAGGGCCCTCAGAGCACGGCAGGTACAGTGGGGTGTCACAAGCATTTAGGCCCAGGCCAAAGGGCGCCTTCTTTGTCTGCACAGCTGCCCAAACTCTCACCTTTCCACTCAGGCCGACCTCTTACTTGAAGTGTGTGTGGAACCTGGCCTCACAGTACACCTCACTGCACATCTAACCATAGGTCTGGGCATCGTAGCTTCCTGCCAGGTGACCGAAGTTCGCAGGCAGATGTGTCCCAGGGACACATGCAAAGAGGCTCCTGCCCGGGCCACAGGCTGCCCACTGCCCCTGCCCCAGATCGGGGGCCGCCAATCAGCCCTTTCGGAATCCCCTTCCTCTAGAGTGAGTATTGGACCAACACTTGTAGGAAACGATGTCCTCGTGGGCAACTCATTGGAGGGACACAAATAAATCTTTGCCGACTTTCTGCTGAAGCTTACAAGTGTTCACACCTAAGCGTCTTACAAGGTCAGCTGTTTAGCTAAACATGAGCTCATGATCTAAATTTACACAATAATGAAGAAATCAGCTACGAGGGGAGACAATCAGTAAAGACTATCAATACCAGAATTAGATTCCCAAGGCCATCCATCAATTGTTGGAATAATCAGGTGCAAGGCAGAATATATACATAAAACTGGACCTGAAACAAGGAACAAGGATGTTTTCAAAGACTGGTAGGATCTCTACATGTCATTGATAAAGCTAAATACTCAAAGGTTGTGTAATACAACAGATTAAGCATTGAGAAGAGTGAAATTATGCTGTTTTGAAAACTATGGCAGGTGAGATTTTCTGCCTAATTATATAAGAAGATTTCTCTAAAAATACACATTATTTCAATGAATTATTGGCTGTGAAATAAGTTAAGGGTGTTTCAAATGGCTTGTCTGCAAAGAAAGGTGAGATGTAGGGAATCACAGAAAGTCGAGGGGAAAATAGGTCAATATATACATTGCTATATGGTGAACTAAACCTTAGGCCAGCAACAATATAGAGGACCTGACTCTTAGAAGCTTACAAGTAAGCTGGAATCTTCAAAAGTTCAAATCTTTATAAGTAAAATATTTATTAAAATGAATAACCAAGTGTTTTAATTGACATCAGAAGATCAAAACAATAAACCCTGAGAACATAGAAAAAAGATAAATAAAGATATGAGCAGAACTTAATACACCAGAAAACGTATAAAATTGAGGTGATTTAGTAAGTCCAAAGAATCTTCTTTGAAAAGATTGAAAAGGCACACTTTGATTAAGGAAAACAAAAACATAAGTAAAGAATATACAGAAAGAATCAGGACAATGTTATAGCAGAGAATATATGAAATGCCAGTAAATTTGAACATTTCTGTAAAGTGGACCATTTCCTAGCTCCTAAAGTTTACCAAACCTGACACAAGAGGAAATCATTTAAGGTCATCATGTCTGCCCTTGGCATTCTCGGAACGCCCTGGCCTCAGGAGGCAGCCTCTGTAGTCCATGGTAACCTGCGGAGAGGGGGCGGGGCTGAGGGTGGTTGGAACTCTGCCCTCACTGAAGGAGTGTGTGTGGCCATCTCTGCTGTGACTGAACAAAGGGCAGGGGAGCAGGGGGCCCAGGGCAGGGCCCTCAGAGCACGGCAGGTCCAGTGGGGTGTCACAAGCATTTAGGCCCAGGCCAAAGGGCGCCTTCTTTGTCTGCACAGCTGCCCAAACTCTCACCTTTCCACTCAGGACGACCTCTTACTTGAAGTGTGTGTGGAACCTGCCCTCACAGTACACCTCACTGCACAGCTAACCATAGGTCTGGGCATCGTAGCTTCCTGCCAGGTGACCGAAGTTCGCAGGCAGATGTGTCCCAGGGACACATGCAAAGAGGCTCCTGCCCGGGCCACAGGCTGCCCACTGCCCCTGCCCCAGATCGGGGGCCGCCAATCAGCCCTGTCGGAATCCCCTGCCTCTAGAGGGAGTATTGGACCAACACTTGTAGAAAACGATGTCCTCGTGGGCAACTCATTGGAGGGACACAAATAAATCTTTGCCGACTTTCTGCTGAAGCTTACGAGCGTTCACACCTAAGCGTCTTACAAGGTCAGCTGTTTAGCTAAACATGAGCTCATGATCTAAATTTACACAATAATGAAGAAATCAGCTACGAAGGGGGAGACAATCAGTAAAGACTATCAATACCAGAATTAGATTCCCAAGGCCATCCATCAATTGTTGAAATAATCAGGTGCAAGGCAGAATATGTACATAAAACTGGACCTGAAACAAGGAACAAGGATGTTTTCAAAGACTGGTAGGATCTCTACATGTCATTGATAAAGCTAAATACTCAAAGGTTGTGTAATACCACAGATTAAGCATTGAGAAGAGTGAAATTATGCTGTTTTGAAAACTATGGCAGGTGAGATTTTCTGCCTAATTATATAAGAAGATTTCTCTAAAAATACACATTATTTCAATGACTTATTGGCTGTGAACTAAGTTAAGGGTATTTCAAATGGCTTGTCTGCAAAGAAAGGTGAGATGTAGGGAATCACAGAAAGTCGAGGGGAAAATAGGTCAATATATACATTGCTATATGGTGAACTAAACCTTAGGCCAGCAACAATGGAGAGGACCTGACCCTTAGAAACTTACAAGTAAGCTGGAATCTTCAAAAGTTCAAATCTTTATAAGTAAAATATTTATTAAAATGAATAACCAAGTGTTTTAATTGACATCAGAAGATCAAAACAATAAACCCTGAGAACATAGAAAAAAGATAAATAAAGATATGAGCAGAACTTAATACAACAGAAAACGTATAAAATTGAGGTGATTTAGTAAGTCCAAATAATCTTCTTTGAAAAGATTGAAAAGACACACTTTGATTAAGGAAAACAAAAACATAAGTAAAGAATATACAGAAAGAATCAGGACAATGTTATAGCAGAGAATATATGAAATGCCAGTAAATTTGAACATTTCTGTAAAGTGGACCATTTCCTTGCTCCTAAAGTTTACCAAACCTGACACAAGAGGAAATCATTTAAGGTCATCATGTCTGCCCTTGGCATTCTCGGAACGCCCTGGCCTCAGGATGCAGCCTCTGTAGTCCTTGGTAACCTGCGGAGAGGGGGCGGGGCTGAGGGTGGTTGGAACTCTGCCGTCACTGAAGGAGTGGGTGTGGCAATCTCTGCTGTGACTGAACAAAGGGCAGGGGAGAAGGGGGCCCAGGGCAGGGCCCTCAGAGCACGGCAGGTCCAGTGGGCTGTCACAAGCATTTAGACCCAGGCCAAAGGGCGCCTTCTTTGTCTGCACAGCTGCCCAAACTCTCACCTTTCCACTCAGGCCGAACTCTTACTTGAAGTGTGTGTGGAACCTGTCCTCACAGTACACCTCGCTGCACAGCTAACCATAGGTCTGGGCATCGTAGCTTCCTGCCAGGTGACCGAAGTTCGCAGGCAGATGTGTCCCAGGGACACATGCAAAGAGGCTCCTGCCCGGGCCACAGGCTGCCCACTGCCCCTGCCACAGATCGGGTCCGCCAATCAGCCCTGTCGGAGTCCCCTGCCTCTAGAGGGAGTATTGGACCAACACTTGTAGAAAACGGTGTCCTCGTGGGCAACTCATTGGAGGGACACAAATAAATCTTTGACGACTTTCTGCTGAAGATTACGAGCGTTCACACCTAAGCGTCTTACAAGGACAGCTGTTTAGCTAAACATGAGCACATGATCTAAACTTACTCAATAATGAAGAAATCAGCTACGAGGGGAGACAATCAGTAAAGACTATCAATACCAGAATTAGATACCCAAGGCCATCCATCAATTGTTGGAATAATCAGGTGCAAGGCAGAATATATACATAAAACTGGAACTGAAACAAGGAACAAGGATGTTTTCAAAGACTGGTAGGATCTCTAAAACATTTTTAATGTACATGTCATTGATAAAGCTAAATACTCAAAGGTTGTGTAATACAACAGATTAAGCATTGAGAAGAGTGAAATTATGCTGTTTTGAAAACTATGGCAGGTGAGATTTTCTGCCTAATTATATAAGAAGATTTCTCTAAAAATACACATTATTTCAATGACTTATTGGCTGTGAAATAAGTTAAGGTTGTTTCAAATGGCTTGTCTGCAAAGAAAGGTGAGATGTAGGGAATCACAGAAAGTCGAGGGGAAAATAGGTCAATATATACATTGCTATATGGTGAACTAAACCTTAGGCCAGCAACAATATAGAGGACCTGACTCTTAGAAGCTTACAAGTAAGCTGGAATCTTCAAAAGTTCAAATCTTTATAAGTAAAATATTTATTAAAATGAATAACCAAGTGTTTTAATTGACATCAGAAGATCAAAACAATAAACCCTGAGAACATAGAAAAAAGATAAATAAAGATATGAGCAGAACTTAATACAACAGAAAACGTATAAAATTCAGGTGATTTAGTAAGTCCAAAGAATCTTCTTTGAAAAGATTGAAAAGACACACTTTGATTAAGGAAAACAAAAACATAAGTAAAGAATATACAGAAAGAATCAGGACAATGTTATAGCAGAGAATATATGAAATGCCAGTAAATTTGAACATTTCTGTAAAGTGGACCATCTCCTAGCTCCTAAAGTTTACCAAACCTGACACAAGAGGAAATCATTTAAGGTCATCATGTCTGCCCTTGGCATTCTCGGAACGCCCTGGCCTCAGGATGCAGCCTCTGTAGTCCATGGTAACCTGCGGAGAGGGGGCGGGGCTGAGGGTGGTTGGAACTCTGCCCTCACTGAAGGAGTGGGTGTGGCCATCTCTGCTGTGACTGAACAAAGGGCAGGGGAGCAGGGGTCCCAGGGCAGGGCCCTCAGAGCACGGCAGGTACAGTGGGGTGTCACAAGCATTTAGGCCCAGGCCAAAGGGCGCCTTCTTTGTCTGCACAGCTGCCCAAACTCTCACCTTTCCACTCAGGCCGACCTCTTACTTGAAGTGTGTGTGGAACCTGGCCTCACAGTACACCTCACTGCACATCTAACCATAGGTCTGGGCATCGTAGCTTCCTGCCAGGTGACCGAAGTTCGCAGGCAGATGTGTCCCAGGGACACATGCAAAGAGGCTCCTGCCCGGGCCACAGGCTGCCCACTGCCCCTGCCCCAGATCGGGGGCCGCCAATCAGCCCTTTCGGAATCCCCTTCCTCTAGAGTGAGTATTGGACCAACACTTGTAGGAAACGATGTCCTCGTGGGCAACTCATTGGAGGGACACAAATAAATCTTTGCCGACTTTCTGCTGAAGCTTACAAGTGTTCACACCTAAGCGTCTTACAAGGTCAGCTGTTTAGCTAAACATGAGCTCATGATCTAAATTTACACAATAATGAAGAAATCAGCTACGAGGGGAGACAATCAGTAAAGACTATCAATACCAGAATTAGATTCCCAAGGCCATCCATCAATTGTTGGAATAATCAGGTGCAAGGCAGAATATATACATAAAACTGGACCTGAAACAAGGAACAAGGATGTTTTCAAAGACTGGTAGGATCTCTACATGTCATTGATAAAGCTAAATACTCAAAGGTTGTGTAATAAAACAGATTAAGCATTGAGAAGAGTGAAATTATGCTGTTTTGAAAACTATGGCAGGTGAGATTTTCTGCCTAATTATATAAGAAGATTTCTCTAAAAATACACATTATTTCAATGACTTATTTGCTGTGAAATAAGTTAAGGGTGTTTCAAATGGCTTGTCTGCAAAGAAAGGTGAGATGTAGGGAATCACAGAAAGTCGAGGGGAAAATAGGTCAATATATACATTGCTATATGGTGAACTAAACCTTAGGCCAGCAACAATATAGAGGACCTGACTCTTAGAAGCTTACAAGTAAGCTGGAATCTTCAAAAGTTCAAATCTTTATAAGTAAAATATTTATTAAAATGAATAACCAAGTGTTTTAATTGACATCAGAAGATCAAAACAATAAACCCTGAGAACATAGAAAAAAGATAAATAAAGATATGAGCAGAACTTAATACACCAGAAAACGTATAAAATTGAGGTGATTTAGTAAGTCCAAAGAATCTTCTTTGAAAAGATTGAAAAGGCACACTTTGATTAAGGAAAACAAAAACATAAGTAAAGAATATACAGAAAGAATCAGGACAATGTTATAGCAGAGAATATATGAAATGCCAGTAAATTTGAACATTTCTGTAAAGTGGACCATTTCCTAGCTCCTAAAGTTTACCAAACCTGACACAAGAGGAAATCATTTAAGGTCATCATGTCTGCCCTTGGCATTCTCGGAACGCCCTGGCCTCAGGAGGCAGCCTCTGTAGTCCATGGTAACCTGCGGAGAGGGGGCGGGGCTGAGGGTGGTTGGAACTCTGCCCTCACTGAAGGAGTGTGTGTGGCCATCTCTGCTGTGACTGAACAAAGGGCAGGGGAGCAGGGGGCCCAGGGCAGGGCCCTCAGAGCACGGCAGGTCCAGTGGGGTGTCACAAGCATTTAGGCCCAGGCCAAAGGGCGCCTTCTTTGTCTGCACAGCTGCCCAAACTCTCACCTTTCCACTCAGGACGACCTCTTACTTGAAGTGTGTGTGGAACCTGCCCTCACAGTACACCTCACTGCACAGCTAACCATAGGTCTGGGCATCGTAGCTTCCTGCCAGGTGACCGAAGTTCGCAGGCAGATGTGTCCCAGGGACACATGCAAAGAGGCTCCTGCCCGGGCCACAGGCTGCCCACTGCCCCTGCCCCAGATCGGGGGCCGCCAATCAGCCCTGTCGGAATCCCCTGCCTCTAGAGGGAGTATTGGACCAACACTTGTAGAAAACGATGTCCTCGTGGGCAACTCATTGGAGGGACACAAATAAATCTTTGCCGACTTTCTGCTGAAGCTTACGAGCGTTCACACCTAAGCGTCTTACAAGGTCAGCTGTTTAGCTAAACATGAGCTCATGATCTAAATTTACACAATAATGAAGAAATCAGCTACGAAGGGGGAGACAATCAGTAAAGACTATCAATACCAGAATTAGATTCCCAAGGCCATCCATCAATTGTTGAAATAATCAGGTGCAAGGCAGAATATGTACATAAAACTGGACCTGAAACAAGGAACAAGGATGTTTTCAAAGACTGGTAGGATCTCTACATGTCATTGATAAAGCTAAATACTCAAAGGTTGTGTAATACCACAGATTAAGCATTGAGAAGAGTGAAATTATGCTGTTTTGAAAACTATGGCAGGTGAGATTTTCTGCCTAATTATATAAGAAGATTTCTCTAAAAATACACATTATTTCAATGACTTATTGGCTGTGAACTAAGTTAAGGGTATTTCAAATGGCTTGTCTGCAAAGAAAGGTGAGATGTAGGGAATCACAGAAAGTCGAGGGGAAAATAGGTCAATATATACATTGCTATATGGTGAACTAAACCTTAGGCCAGCAACAATGGAGAGGACCTGACCCTTAGAAACTTACAAGTAAGCTGGAATCTTCAAAAGTTCAAATCTTTATAAGTAAAATATTTATTAAAATGAATAACCAAGTGTTTTAATTGACATCAGAAGATCAAAACAATAAACCCTGAGAACATAGAAAAAAGATAAATAAAGATATGAGCAGAACTTAATACAACAGAAAACGTATAAAATTGAGGTGATTTAGTAAGTCCAAATAATCTTCTTTGAAAAGATTGAAAAGACACACTTTGATTAAGGAAAACAAAAACATAAGTAAAGAATATACAGAAAGAATCAGGACAATGTTATAGCAGAGAATATATGAAATGCCAGTAAATTTGAACATTTCTGTAAAGTGGACCATTTCCTTGCTCCTAAAGTTTACCAAACCTGACACAAGAGGAAATCATTTAAGGTCATCATGTCTGCCCTTGGCATTCTCGGAACGCCCTGGCCTCAGGATGCAGCCTCTGTAGTCCTTGGTAACCTGCGGAGAGGGGGCGGGGCTGAGGGTGGTTGGAACTCTGCCCTCACTGAAGGAGTGGGTGTGGCAATCTCTGCTGTGACTGAACAAAGGGCAGGGGAGAAGGGGGCCCAGGGCAGGGCCCTCAGAGCACGGCAGGTCCAGTGGGCTGTCACAAGCATTTAGACCCAGGCCAAAGGGCGCCTTCTTTGTCTGCACAGCTGCCCAAACTCTCACCTTTCCACTCAGGCCGAACTCTTACTTGAAGTGTGTGTGGAACCTGTCCTCACAGTACACCTCGCTGCACAGCTAACCATAGGTCTGGGCATCGTAGCTTCCTGCCAGGTGACCGAAGTTCGCAGGCAGATGTGTCCCAGGGACACATGCAAAGAGGCTCCTGCCCGGGCCACAGGCTGCCCACTGCCCCTGCCACAGATCGGGTCCGCCAATCAGCCCTGTCGGAGTCCCCTGCCTCTAGAGGGAGTATTGGACCAACACTTGTAGAAAACGGTGTCCTCGTGGGCAACTCATTGGAGGGACACAAATAAATCTTTGACGACTTTCTGCTGAAGATTACGAGCGTTCACACCTAAGCGTCTTACAAGGACAGCTGTTTAGCTAAACATGAGCACATGATCTAAACTTACTCAATAATGAAGAAATCAGCTACGAGGGGAGACAATCAGTAAAGACTATCAATACCAGAATTAGATACCCAAGGCCATCCATCAATTGTTGGAATAATCAGGTGCAAGGCAGAATATATACATAAAACTGGAACTGAAACAAGGAACAAGGATGTTTTCAAAGACTGGTAGGATCTCTAAAACATTTTTAATGTACATGTCATTGATAAAGCTAAATACTCAAAGGTTGTGTAATACAACAGATTAAGCATTGAGAAGAGTGAAATTATGCTGTTTTGAAAACTATGGCAGGTGAGATTTTCTGCCTAATTATATAAGAAGATTTCTCTAAAAATACACATTATTTCAATGACTTATTGGCTGTGAAATAAGTTAAGGTTGTTTAAAATGGCTTGTCTGCAAAGAAAGGTGAGATGTAGGGAATCACAGAAAGTCGAGGGGAAAATAGGTCAATATATACATTGCTATATGGTGAACTAAACCTTAGGCCAGCAACAATATAGAGGACCTGACTCTTAGAAGCTTACAAGTAAGCTGGAATCTTCAAAAGTTCAAATCTTTATAAGTAAAATATTTATTAAAATGAATAACCAAGTGTTTTAATTGACATCAGAAGATCAAAACAATAAACCCTGAGAATATAGAAAAAAGATAAATAAAGATATGAGCAGAACTTAATACAACAGAAAACGTATAAAATTCAGGTGATTTAGTAAGTCCAAAGAATCTTCTTTGAAAAGATTGAAAAGACACACTTTGATTAAGGAAAACAAAAACATAAGTAAAGAATATACAGAAAGAATCAGGACAATGTTATAGCAGAGAATATATGAAATGCCAGTAAATTTGAACATTTCTGTAAAGTGGACCATCTCCTAGCTCCTAAAGTTTACCAAACCTGACACAAGAGGAAATCATTTAAGGTCATCATGTCTGCCCTTGGCATTCTCGGAACGCCCTGGCCTCAGGATGCAGCCTCTGTAGTCCATGGTAACCTGCGGAGAGGGGGCGGGGCTGAGGGTGGTTGGAACTCTGCCCTCACTGAAGGAGTGGGTGTGGCCATCTCTGCTGTGACTGAACAAAGGGCAGGGGAGCAGGGGTCCCAGGGCAGGGCCCTCAGAGCACGGCAGGTACAGTGGGGTGTCACAAGCATTTAGGCCCAGGCCAAAGGGCGCCTTCTTTGTCTGCACAGCTGCCCAAACTCTCACCTTTCCACTCAGGCCGACCTCTTACTTGAAGTGTGTGTGGAACCTGGCCTCACAGTACACCTCACTGCACATCTAACCATAGGTCTGGGCATCGTAGCTTCCTGCCAGGTGACCGAAGTTCGCAGGCAGATGTGTCCCAGGGACACATGCAAAGAGGCTCCTGCCCGGGCCACAGGCTGCCCACTGCCCCTGCCCCAGATCGGGGGCCGCCAATCAGCCCTGTCGGAATCCCCTTCCTCTAGAGTGAGTATTGGACCAACACTTGTAGGAAACGATGTCCTCGTGGGCAACTCATTGGAGGGACACAAATAAATCTTTGCCGACTTTCTGCTGAAGCTTACAAGTGTTCACACCTAAGCGTCTTACAAGGTCAGCTGTTTAGCTAAACATGAGCTCATGATCTAAATTTACACAATAATGAAGAAATCAGCTACGAGGGGAGACAATCAGTAAAGACTATCAATACCAGAATTAGATTCCCAAGGCCATCCATCAATTGTTGGAATAATCAGGTGCAAGGCAGAATATATACATAAAACTGGACCTGAAACAAGGAACAAGGATGTTTTCAAAGACTGGTAGGATCTCTACATGTCATTGATAAAGCTAAATACTCAAAGGTTGTGTAATACAACAGATTAAGCATTGAGAAGAGTGAAATTATGCTGTTTTGAAAACTATGGCAGGTGAGATTTTCTGCCTAATTATATAAGAAGATTTCTCTAAAAATACACATTATTTCAATGACTTATTTGCTGTGAAATAAGTTAAGGGTGTTTCAAATGGCTTGTCTGCAAAGAAAGGTGAGATGTAGGGAATCACAGAAAGTCGAGGGGAAAATAGGTCAATATATACATTGCTATATGGTGAACTAAACCTTAGGCCAGCAACAATATAGAGGACCTGACTCTTAGAAGCTTACAAGTAAGCTGGAATCTTCAAAAGTTCAAATCTTTATAAGTAAAATATTTATTAAAATGAATAACCAAGTGTTTTAATTGACATCAGAAGATCAAAACAATAAACCCTGAGAACATAGAAAAAAGATAAATAAAGATATGAGCAGAACTTAATACACCAGAAAACGTATAAAATTGAGGTGATTTAGTAAGTCCAAAGAATCTTCTTTGAAAAGATTGAAAAGGCACACTTTGATTAAGGAAAACAAAAACATAAGTAAAGAATATACAGAAAGAATCAGGACAATGTTATAGCAGAGAATATATGAAATGCCAGTAAATTTGAACATTTCTGTAAAGTGGACCATTTCCTAGCTCCTAAAGTTTACCAAACCTGACACAAGAGGAAATCATTTAAGGTCATCATGTCTGCCCTTGGCATTCTCGGAACGCCCTGGCCTCAGGAGGCAGCCTCTGTAGTCCATGGTAACCTGCGGAGAGGGGTCGGGGCTGAGGGTGGTTGGAACTCTGCCCTCACTGAAGGAGTGTGTGTGGCCATCTCTGCTGTGACTGAACAAAGGGCAGGGGAGCAGGGGGCCCAGGGCAGGGCCCTCAGAGCACGGCAGGTCCAGTGGGGTGTCACAAGCATTTAGGCCCAGGCCAAAGGGCGCCTTCTTTGTCTGCACAGCTGCCCAAACTCTCACCTTTCCACTCAGGACGACCTCTTACTTGAAGTGTGTGTGGAACCTGCCCTCACAGTACACCTCACTGCACAGCTAACCATAGGTCTGGGCATCGTAGCTTCCTGCCAGGTGACCGAAGTTCGCAGGCAGATGTGTCCCAGGGACACATGCAAAGAGGCTCCTGCCCGGGCCACAGGCTGCCCACTGCCCCTGCCCCAGATCGGGGGCCGCCAATCAGCCCTGTCGGAATCCCCTGCCTCTAGAGGGAGTATTGGACCAACACTTGTAGAAAACGATGTCCTCGTGGGCAACTCATTGGAGGGACACAAATAAATCTTTGCCGACTTTCTGCTGAAGCTTACGAGCGTTCACACCTAAGCGTCTTACAAGGTCAGCTGTTTAGCTAAACATGAGCTCATGATCTAAATTTACACAATAATGAAGAAATCAGCTACGAAGGGGGAGACAATCAGTAAAGACTATCAATACCAGAATTAGATTCCCAAGGCCATCCATCAATTGTTGAAATAATCAGGTGCAAGGCAGAATATGTACATAAAACTGGACCTGAAACAAGGAACAAGGATGTTTTCAAAGACTGGTAGGATCTCTACATGTCATTGATAAAGCTAAATACTCAAAGGTTGTGTAATACCACAGATTAAGCATTGAGAAGAGTGAAATTATGCTGTTTTGAAAACTATGGCAGGTGAGATTTTCTGCCTAATTATATAAGAAGATTTCTCTAAAAATACACATTATTTCAATGACTTATTGGCTGTGAACTAAGTTAAGGGTATTTCAAATGGCTTGTCTGCAAAGAAAGGTGAGATGTAGGGAATCACAGAAAGTCGAGGGGAAAATAGGTCAATATATACATTGCTATATGGTGAACTAAACCTTAGGCCAGCAACAATGGAGAGGACCTGACCCTTAGAAACTTACAAGTAAGCTGGAATCTTCAAAAGTTCAAATCTTTATAAGTAAAATATTTATTAAAATGAATAACCAAGTGTTTTAATTGACATCAGAAGATCAAAACAATAAACCCTGAGAACATAGAAAAAAGATAAATAAAGATATGAGCAGAACTTAATACAACAGAAAACGTATAAAATTGAGGTGATTTAGTAAGTCCAAATAATCTTCTTTGAAAAGATTGAAAAGACACACTTTGATTAAGGAAAACAAAAACATAAGTAAAGAATATACAGAAAGAATCAGGACAATGTTATAGCAGAGAATATATGAAATGCCAGTAAATTTGAACATTTCTGTAAAGTGGACCATTTCCTTGCTCCTAAAGTTTACCAAACCTGACACAAGAGGAAATCATTTAAGGTCATCATGTCTGCCCTTGGCATTCTCGGAACGCCCTGGCCTCAGGATGCAGCCTCTGTAGTCCTTGGTAACCTGCGGAGAGGGGGCGGGGCTGAGGGTGGTTGGAACTCTGCCCTCACTGAAGGAGTGGGTGTGGCAATCTCTGCTGTGACTGAACAAAGGGCAGGGGAGAAGGGGGCCCAGGGCAGGGCCCTCAGAGCACGGCAGGTCCAGTGGGCTGTCACAAGCATTTAGACCCAGGCCAAAGGGCGCCTTCTTTGTCTGCACAGCTGCCCAAACTCTCACCTTTCCACTCAGGCCGAACTCTTACTTGAAGTGTGTGTGGAACCTGTCCTCACAGTACACCTCGCTGCACAGCTAACCATAGGTCTGGGCATCGTAGCTTCCTGCCAGGTGACCGAAGTTCGCAGGCAGATGTGTCCCAGGGACACATGCAAAGAGGCTCCTGCCCGGGCCACAGGCTGCCCACTGCCCCTGCCACAGATCGGGTCCGCCAATCAGCCCTGTCGGAGTCCCCTGCCTCTAGAGGGAGTATTGGACCAACACTTGTAGAAAACGGTGTCCTCGTGGGCAACTCATTGGAGGGACACAAATAAATCTTTGACGACTTTCTGCTGAAGATTACGAGCGTTCACACCTAAGCGTCTTACAAGGACAGCTGTTTAGCTAAACATGAGCACATGATCTAAACTTACTCAATAATGAAGAAATCAGCTACGAGGGGAGACAATCAGTAAAGACTATCAATACCAGAATTAGATACCCAAGGCCATCCATCAATTGTTGGAATAATCAGGTGCAAGGCAGAATATATACATAAAACTGGAACTGAAACAAGGAACAAGGATGTTTTCAAAGACTGGTAGGATCTCTAAAACATTTTTAATGTACATGTCATTGATAAAGCTAAATACTCAAAGGTTGTGTAATACAACAGATTAAGCATTGAGAAGAGTGAAATTATGCTGTTTTGAAAACTATGGCAGGTGAGATTTTCTGCCTAATTATATAAGAAGATTTCTCTAAAAATACACATTATTTCAATGACTTATTGGCTGTGAAATAAGTTAAGGTTGTTTCAAATGGCTTGTCTGCAAAGAAAGGTGAGATGTAGGGAATCACAGAAAGTCGAGGGGAAAATAGGTCAATATATACATTGCTATATGGTGAACTAAACCTTAGGCCAGCAACAATATAGAGGACCTGACTCTTAGAAGCTTACAAGTAAGCTGGAATCTTCAAAAGTTCAAATCTTTATAAGTAAAATATTTATTAAAATGAATAACCAAGTGTTTTAATTGACATCAGAAGATCAAAACAATAAACCCTGAGAATATAGAAAAAAGATAAATAAAGATATGAGCAGAACTTAATACAACAGAAAACGTATAAAATTCAGGTGATTTAGTAAGTCCAAAGAATCTTCTTTGAAAAGATTGAAAAGACACACTTTGATTAAGGAAAACAAAAACATAAGTAAAGAATATACAGAAAGAATCAGGACAATGTTATAGCAGAGAATATATGAAATGCCAGTAAATTTGAACATTTCTGTAAAGTGGACCATCTCCTAGCTCCTAAAGTTTACCAAACCTGACACAAGAGGAAATCATTTAAGGTCATCATGTCTGCCCTTGGCATTCTCGGAACGCCCTGGCCTCAGGATGCAGCCTCTGTAGTCCATGGTAACCTGCGGAGAGGGGGCGGGGCTGAGGGTGGTTGGAACTCTGCCCTCACTGAAGGAGTGGGTGTGGCCATCTCTGCTGTGACTGAACAAAGGGCAGGGGAGCAGGGGTCCCAGGGCAGGGCCCTCAGAGCACGGCAGGTACAGTGGGGTGTCACAAGCATTTAGGCCCAGGCCAAAGGGCGCCTTCTTTGTCTGCACAGCTGCCCAAACTCTCACCTTTCCACTCAGGCCGACCTCTTACTTGAAGTGTGTGTGGAACCTGGCCTCACAGTACACCTCACTGCACATCTAACCATAGGTCTGGGCATCGTAGCTTCCTGCCAGGTGACCGAAGTTCGCAGGCAGATGTGTCCCAGGGACACATGCAAAGAGGCTCCTGCCCGGGCCACAGGCTGCCCACTGCCCCTGCCCCAGATCGGGGGCCGCCAATCAGCCCTGTCGGAATCCCCTTCCTCTAGAGTGAGTATTGGACCAACACTTGTAGGAAACGATGTCCTCGTGGGCAACTCATTGGAGGGACACAAATAAATCTTTGCCGACTTTCTGCTGAAGCTTACAAGTGTTCACACCTAAGCGTCTTACAAGGTCAGCTGTTTAGCTAAACATGAGCTCATGATCTAAATTTACACAATAATGAAGAAATCAGCTACGAGGGGAGACAATCAGTAAAGACTATCAATACCAGAATTAGATTCCCAAGGCCATCCATCAATTGTTGGAATAATCAGGTGCAAGGCAGAATATATACATAAAACTGGACCTGAAACAAGGAACAAGGATGTTTTCAAAGACTGGTAGGATCTCTACATGTCATTGATAAAGCTAAATACTCAAAGGTTGTGTAATACAACAGATTAAGCATTGAGAAGAGTGAAATTATGCTGTTTTGAAAACTATGGCAGGTGAGATTTTCTGCCTAATTATATAAGAAGATTTCTCTAAAAATACACATTATTTCAATGACTTATTTGCTGTGAAATAAGTTAAGGGTGTTTCAAATGGCTTGTCTGCAAAGAAAGGTGAAATGTAGGGAATCACAGAAAGTCGAGGGGAAAATAGGTCAATATATACATTGCTATATGGTGAACTAAACCTTAGGCCAGCAACAATATAGAGGACCTGACTCTTAGAAGCTTACAAGTAAGCTGGAATCTTCAAAAGTTCAAATCTTTATAAGTAAAATATTTATTAAAATGAATAACCAAGTGTTTTAATTGACATCAGAAGATCAAAACAATAAACCCTGAGAACATAGAAAAAAGATAAATAAAGATATGAGCAGAACTTAATACAACAGAAAACGTATAAAATTGAGGTGATTTAGTAAGTCCAAAGAATCTTCTTTGAAAAGATTGAAAAGACACACTTTGATTAAGGAAAACAAAAACATAAGTAAAGAATATACAGAAAGAATCAGGACAATGTTATAGCAGAGAATATATGAAATGCCAGTAAATTTGAACATTTCTGTAAAGTGGACCAGTTCCTAGCTCCTAAAGTTTACCAAACCTGACACAAGAGGAAATAATTTAAGGTCATCATGTCTGCCCTTGGCATTCTCGGAACACCCTGGCCTCAGGAGGCAGCCTCTGTAGTCCATGGTAACCTGCGGAGAGGGGGCGGGGCTGAGGGTGGTTGGAACTCTGGCCTCACTGGAGGAGTGGGTGTGGCCATCTCTGCTGTGACTGAACAAAGGGCAGGGGAGCAGGGGGCCCAGGGCAGGGCCCTCAGAGCACGGCAGGTCCAGTGGGGTGTCACAAGCATTTAGGCCCAGGCCAAAGGGCGCCTTCTTTGTCTGCACAGCTGCCCAAACTCTCACCTTTCCACTCAGGCCGACCTCTTACATGAAGTGTGTGTGGAACCTGTCCTCACAGTACACCTCGCTGCACAGCTAACCATAGGTCTGGGCATCGTAGCTTCCTGCAAGGTGACCGAAGTTCGCAGGCAGATGTGTCCCAGGGACACATGCAAAGAGGCTCCTGCCCGGGCCACAGGCTGCCCACAGCCCCTGCACCAGATCGGGGGCCGCCAATAAGCCCTGTCGGAGTCCCCTTCCTCTAGAGGGAGTATTGGACCAACACTTGTAGAAAACGGTGTCTTCGTGGGCAACTCATTGGAGGGACACAAATAAATCTTTGCCTCTTTCTGCGGAAGCTTACGAGCGTTCACACCTAAGCGTCTTACAAGGTCAGCTGTTTAGCTAAACATGAGCTCATGATCTAAATTTACACAATAATGAAGAAATCAGCTACGAGGGGAGACAATCAGTAAAGACTATCAATACCAGAATTAGATTCCCAAGGCCATCCATCAATTGTTGGAATAATCAGGTGCAAGGCAGAATATATACATAAAACTGGACCTGAAACAAGGAACAAGGATGTTTTCAAAGTCTGGTTGGATTTCTAAAATATTTTTAAAGTACATGTCATTGATAAAGCTAAATACTCAAAGGTTGTGTAATACAACAGATTAAGCATTGAGAAGAGTGAAATTATGCTGTTTTGAAAACTATGGCAGGTGAGATTTTCTGCCTAATTATATAAGAAGATTTCTCTAAAAATACACATTATTTCAATGAATTATTGGCTGTGAAATAAGTTAAGGGTGTTTCAAATGGCTTGTCTGCAAAGAAAGGTGAGATGTAGGGAATCACAGAAAGTCGAGGGGAAAATAGGTCAATATATACATTGCTATATGGTGAACTAAACCTTAGGCCAGCAACAATATAGAGGACCTGACTCTTAGAAGCTTACAAGTAAGCTGGAATCTTCAAAAGTTCAAATCTTTATAAGTAAAATATTTATTAAAATGAATAACCAAGTGTTTTAATTGACATCAGAAGATCAAAACAATAAACCCTGAGAACATAGAAAAAAGATAAATAAAGATATGAGCAGAACTTAATACACCAGAAAACGTATAAAATTGAGGTGATTTAGTAAGTCCAAAGAATCTTCTTTGAAAAGATTGAAAAGGCACACTTTGATTAAGGAAAACAAAAACATAAGTAAAGAATATACAGAAAGAATCAGGACAATGTTATAGCAGAGAATATATGAAATGCCAGTAAATTTGAACATTTCTGTAAAGTGGACCATTTCCTAGCTCCTAAAGTTTACCAAACCTGACACAAGAGGAAATCATTTAAGGTCATCATGTCTGCCCTTGGCATTCTCGGAACGCCCTGGCCTCAGGATGCAGCCTCTGTAGTCCATGGTAACCTGCGGAGAGGGGGCGGGGCTGAGGGTGGTTGGAACTCTGCCCTCACTGAAGGAGTGTGTGTGGCCATCTCTGCTGTGACTGAACAAAGGGCAGGGGAGCAGGGGGCCCAGGGCAGGGCCCTCAGAGCACGGCAGGTCCAGTGGGGTGTCACAAGCATTTAGGCCCAGGCCAAAGGGCGCCTTCTTTGTCTGCACAGCTGCCCAAACTCTCACCTTTCCACTCAGGACGACCTCTTACTTGAAGTGTGTGTGGAACCTGCCCTCACAGTACACCTCACTGCACAGCTAACCATAGGTCTGGGCATCGTAGCTTCCTGCCAGGTGACCGAAGTTCGCAGGCAGATGTGTCCCAGGGACACATGCAAAGAGGCTCCTGCCCGGGCCACAGGCTGCCCACTGCCCCTGCCCCAGATCGGGGGCCACCAATCAGCCCTGTCGGAATCCCCTGCCTCTAGAGGGAGTATTGGACCAACACTTGTAGATAACGATGTCCTCGTGGGCAACTCATTGCAGGGACACAAATAAATCTTTGCCGACTTTCTGCTGAAGCTTACGAGCGTTCACACCTAAGCGTCTTACAAGGTCAGCTGTTTAGCTAAACATGAGCTCATGATCTAAATTTACACAATAATGAAGAAATCAGCTACGAAGGGGGAGACAATCAGTAAAGACTATCAATACCAGAATTAGATTCCCAAGGCCATCCATCAATTGTTGGAATAATCAGGTGCAAGCCAGAATATGTACATAAAACTGGACCTGAAACAAGGAACAAGGAGGTTTTCAAAGACTGGTAGGATCTCTACATGTCATTGATAAAGCTAAATACTCAAAGGTTGTGTAATACAACAGATTAAGCATTGAGAAGAGTGAAATTATGCTGTTTTGAAAACTATGGCAGGTGAGATTTTCTGCCTAATTATATAAGAAGATTTCTCTAAAAATACACATTATTTCAATGACTTATTGGCTGTGAAATAAGTTAAGGGTATTTCAAATGGCTTGTCTGCAAAGAAAGGTGAGATGTAGGGAATCACAGAAAGTCGAGGGGAAAATAGGTCAAAATATACATTGCTATATGGTGAAGTAAACCTTAGGCCAGCAACAATGGAGAGGACCTGACCGTTAGAAACTTACAAGTAAGCTGGAATCTTCAAAAGTTCAAAACTTTATAAGTAAAATATTTATTAAAATGAATAACCAAGTGTTTTAATTGACATCAGAAGATCAAAACAATAAACCCTGAGAACATAGAAAAAAGATAAATAAAGATATGAGCAGAACTTAATACAACAGGAAACGTATAAAATTGAGGTGATTTAGTAAGTCCAAAGAATCTTCTTTGAAAAGATTGAAAAGACACACTTTGATTAAGGAAAACAAAAACATAAGTAAAGAATATACAGAAAGAATCAGGACAATGTTATAGCAGAGAATATATGAAATGCCAGTAAATTTGAACATTTCTGTAAAGTGGACCAGTTCCTAGCTCCTAAAGTTTACCAAACCTGACACAAGAGGAAATAATTTAAGGTCATCATGTCTGCCCTTGGCATTCTCGGAACACCCTGGCCTCAGGAGGCAGCCTCTGTAGTCCATGGTAACCTGCGGAGAGGGGGCGGGGCTGAGGGTGGTTGGAACTCTGGCCTCACTGGAGGAGTGGGTGTGGCCATCTCTGCTGTGACTGAACAAAGGGCAGGGGAGCAGGGGGCCCAGGGCAGGGCCCTCAGAGCACGGCAGGTCCAGTGGGGTGTCACAAGCATTTAGGCCCAGGCCAAAGGGCGCCTTCTTTGTCTGCACAGCTGCCCAAACTCTCACCTTTCCACTCAGGCCGACCTCTTACATGAAGTGTGTGTGGAACCTGTCCTCACAGTACACCTCGCTGCACAGCTAACCATAGGTCTGGGCATCGTAGCTTCCTGCAAGGTGACCGAAGTTCGCAGGCAGATGTGTCCCAGGGACACATGCAAAGAGGCTCCTGCCCGGGCCACAGGCTGCCCACAGCCCCTGCACCAGATCGGGGGCCGCCAATAAGCCCTGTCGGAGTCCCCTTCCTCTAGAGGGAGTATTGGACCAACACTTGTAGAAAACGGTGTCTTCGTGGGCAACTCATTGGAGGGACACAAATAAATCTTTGCCTCTTTCTGCGGAAGCTTACGAGCGTTCACACCTAAGCGTCTTACAAGGTCAGCTGTTTAGCTAAACATGAGCTCATGATCTAAATTTACACAATAATGAAGAAATCAGCTACGAGGGGAGACAATCAGTAAAGACTATCAATACCAGAATTAGATTCCCAAGGCCATCCATCAATTGTTGGAATAATCAGGTGCAAGGCAGAATATATACATAAAACTGGACCTGAAACAAGGAACAAGGATGTTTTCAAAGTCTGGTTGGATTTCTAAAATATTTTTAAAGTACATGTCATTGATAAAGCTAAATACTCAAAGGTTGTGTAATACAACAGATTAAGCATTGAGAAGAGTGAAATTATGCTGTTTTGAAAACTATGGCAGGTGAGATTTTCTGCCTAATTATATAAGAAGATTTCTCTAAAAATACACATTATTTCAATGAATTATTGGCTGTGAAATAAGTTAAGGGTGTTTCAAATGGCTTGTCTGCAAAGAAAGGTGAGATGTAGGGAATCACAGAAAGTCGAGGGGAAAATAGGTCAATATATACATTGCTATATGGTGAACTAAACCTTAGGCCAGCAACAATATAGAGGACCTGACTCTTAGAAGCTTACAAGTAAGCTGGAATCTTCAAAAGTTCAAATCTTTATAAGTAAAATATTTATTAAAATGAATAACCAAGTGTTTTAATTGACATCAGAAGATCAAAACAATAAACCCTGAGAACATAGAAAAAAGATAAATAAAGATATGAGCAGAACTTAATACACCAGAAAACGTATAAAATTGAGGTGATTTAGTAAGTCCAAAGAATCTTCTTTGAAAAGATTGAAAAGGCACACTTTGATTAAGGAAAACAAAAACATAAGTAAAGAATATACAGAAAGAATCAGGACAATGTTATAGCAGAGAATATATGAAATGCCAGTAAATTTGAACATTTCTGTAAAGTGGACCATTTCCTAGCTCCTAAAGTTTACCAAACCTGACACAAGAGGAAATCATTTAAGGTCATCATGTCTGCCCTTGGCATTCTCGGAACGCCCTGGCCTCAGGATGCAGCCTCTGTAGTCCATGGTAACCTGCGGAGAGGGGGCGGGGCTGAGGGTGGTTGGAACTCTGCCCTCACTGAAGGAGTGTGTGTGGCCATCTCTGCTGTGACTGAACAAAGGGCAGGGGAGCAGGGGGCCCAGGGCAGGGCCCTCAGAGCACGGCAGGTCCAGTGGGGTGTCACAAGCATTTAGGCCCAGGCCAAAGGGCGCCTTCTTTGTCTGCACAGCTGCCCAAACTCTCACCTTTCCACTCAGGACGACCTCTTACTTGAAGTGTGTGTGGAACCTGCCCTCACAGTACACCTCACTGCACAGCTAACCATAGGTCTGGGCATCGTAGCTTCCTGCCAGGTGACCGAAGTTCGCAGGCAGATGTGTCCCAGGGACACATGCAAAGAGGCTCCTGCCCGGGCCACAGGCTGCCCACTGCCCCTGCCCCAGATCGGGGGCCACCAATCAGCCCTGTCGGAATCCCCTGCCTCTAGAGGGAGTATTGGACCAACACTTGTAGATAACGATGTCCTCGTGGGCAACTCATTGCAGGGACACAAATAAATCTTTGCCGACTTTCTGCTGAAGCTTACGAGCGTTCACACCTAAGCGTCTTACAAGGTCAGCTGTTTAGCTAAACATGAGCTCATGATCTAAATTTACACAATAATGAAGAAATCAGCTACGAAGGGGGAGACAATCAGTAAAGACTATCAATACCAGAATTAGATTCCCAAGGCCATCCATCAATTGTTGGAATAATCAGGTGCAAGCCAGAATATGTACATAAAACTGGACCTGAAACAAGGAACAAGGAGGTTTTCAAAGACTGGTAGGATCTCTACATGTCATTGATAAAGCTAAATACTCAAAGGTTGTGTAATACAACAGATTAAGCATTGAGAAGAGTGAAATTATGCTGTTTTGAAAACTATGGCAGGTGAGATTTTCTGCCTAATTATATAAGAAGATTTCTCTAAAAATACACATTATTTCAATGACTTATTGGCTGTGAAATAAGTTAAGGGTATTTCAAATGGCTTGTCTGCAAAGAAAGGTGAGATGTAGGGAATCACAGAAAGTCGAGGGGAAAATAGGTCAAAATATACATTGCTATATGGTGAAGTAAACCTTAGGCCAGCAACAATGGAGAGGACCTGACCGTTAGAAACTTACAAGTAAGCTGGAATCTTCAAAAGTTCAAAACTTTATAAGTAAAATATTTATTAAAATGAATAACCAAGTGTTTTAATTGACATCAGAAGATCAAAACAATAAACCCTGAGAACATAGAAAAAAGATAAATAAAGATATGAGCAGAACTTAATACAACAGGAAACGTATAAAATTGAGGTGATTTAGTAAGTCCAAAGAATCTTCTTTGAAAAGATTGAAAAGACACACTTTGATTAAGGAAAACAAAAACATAAGTAAAGAATATACAGAAAGAATCAGGACAATGTTATAGCAGAGAATATATGAAATGCCAGTAAATTTGAACATTTCTGTAAAGTGGACCATTTCCTAGCTCCTAAAGTTTACCAAACCTGACACAAGAGGAAATCATTTAAGGTCATCATGTCTGCCCTTGGCATTCTCGTAACGCCCTGGCCTCAGGATACAGCCTCTGTAGTCCATGGTAACCTGCGGAGAGGGGGCGGGGCTGAGGGTGGTTGGAACTCTGCCCTCACTGAAGGTGTGGGTGTGGCCATCTCTGCTGTGACTGAACAAAGGGCAGGGGAGCAGGGGTCCATGGCAGGGCCCTCAGAGCACGGCAGGTCCAGTGTGGTGTCACAAGCATTTAGGCCCAGGCCAAAGGGCGCCTTCTTTGTCTGCACAGCTGCCCAAACTCTCACCTTTCCTCTCAGGCCGACCTCTTACTTGAAGTGTGTGTGGAACCTGCCCTCACACTACACCTCGCTGCACAGCTAACCATAGGTCTGGGCATCGTAGCTTCCTGCCAGGTGACCGAAGTTCGCAGGCAGATGTGTCCCAGGGACACATGCAAAGAGGCTCCTGCCCGGGCCACAGGCTGCCCACTGCCCCTGCCCCAGATCGGGGGCAGCCAATCAGCCCTGTCGGAGTCCCCTGCCTCTAGAGGGAGTATTGGACCAACACTTGTAGAAAACGGTGTCCTCGTGGGCAACTCATTGGAGGGACACAAATAAATCTTTGCCGACTTTCTGCTGAAGCTTACGAGCGTTCACACCTAAGCGTCTTACAAGGTCAGCTGTTTAGCTAAACATGAGCTCATGATCTAAATTTACACAATAATGAAGAAATCAGCTACGAGGGGAGACAATTAGTAAAGAGTATCAATACCAGAATTAGATTCCCAAGGCCATCCATCAATTGTTGGAATAATCAGGTGCAAGGCAGAATATATATATAAAACTGGACCTGAAACAAGGAACAAGGAAGTTTTCAAAGACTGGTAGGATCTCTACATGTCATTGATAAAGCTAAATACTCAAAGGTTGTGTAATACAACAGATTAAGCATTGAGAAGAGTGAAATTATGCTGTTTTGAAAACTATGGCAGGTGAGATTTCCTGCCTAATTATATAAGAAGATTTCTCTAAAAAATACACATTATATCAATGACTTATTGGCTGTGAAATAAGTTAAGGGTATTTCAAATGGCTTGTCTGCAAAGAAAGGTGAGATGTAGGGAATCACAGAAAATCGAGGGGAAAACAGGTCAATATATACATTGCTATATGGTGAACTAAACCTTAGGCCAGCAACAATGGAGAGGACCTGACCCTTAGAAACTTACAAGTAAGCTGGAATCTTCAAAAGTTCAAATCTTTATAAGTAAAATATTTATTAAAATGAATAACCAAGTGTTTTAATTGACATCAGAAGATCAAAACAATAAACCCTGAGAACATAGAAAAAAGATAAATAAAGATATGAGCAGAACTTAATACAACAGAAAACGTATAAAATTGAGGTGATTTAGTAAGTCCAAAGAATCTTCTTGGAAAAGATTGAAAAGACACACTTTGATTAAGGAAAACAAAAACATAAGTAAAGAATATACAGAAAGAATCAGGACAATGTTATAACAGAGAATATATGAAATGCCAGTAAATTTGAACATTTCTGTAAAGTGGACCATTTCCTAGCTCCTAAAGTTTACCAAACCTGACACAAGAGGAAATCATTTAAGGTCATCATGTCTGCCCTTGCCATTCTCGGAACGCCCTGGCCTCAGGATGCAGCCTCTGTAGTCCTTGGTAACCTGCGGAGAGGGGGCGGGGCTGAGGGTGGTTGGAACTCTGCCCTCACTGAAGGAGTGGGTGTGGCCATCTCTGCTGTGACTGAACAAAGGGCAGTGGAGCAGGGGGCCCAGGGCAGGGCCCTCAGAGCACGGCAGGTCCAGTGGGGTGTCACAAGCATTTAGGCCCAGGCCAAAGGGCGCCTTCTTTGTCTGCACAGCTGCCCAAACTCTCACCTTTCCACTCAGGCCGAACTCTTACTTGAAGTGTGTGTGGAACCTGTCCTCACAGTACACCTCGCTGCACAGCTAACCATAGGTCTGGGCATCGTAGCTTCCTGCCAGGTGACGGAAGTTCGCAGGCAGATGTGTCCCAGGGACACATGCAAAGAGGCTCCTGCCCGGGCCACAGGCTGCCCACTGCCCCTGCCCCAGATCGGGGGCCGCCAATAAGCCCTGTCGGAGTCCCCTTCCTCTAGAGGGAGTATTGGACCAACACTTGTAGAAAACGGTGTCCTCGTGGGCAACTCATTGGAGGGACACAAATAAATCTTTGCCGTCTTTCTGCGGAAGCTTACGAGCGTTCACACCTAAGCGTCTTACAAGGTCAGCTGTTTAGCTAAACAAGAGCTCATGATCTAAATTTACACAATAATGAAGAAATCAGCTACGAGGGGAGACAATCAGTAAAGACTATCAATACCAGAATTAGATTCCCAAGGCCATCCATCAATTGTTGGAATAATCAGGTGCAAGGCAGAATATATACATAAAACTGGAACTGAAACAAGGAACAAGGATGTTTTCAAAGACTGGTAGGATCTCTAAAATATTTTTAAAGTACATGTCATTGATAAAGCTAAATACTCAAAGGCTGTGTAATACAACAGATTAAGCATTGAGAAGAGTGAAATTATGCTGTTTTGAAAACTATGGCAGGTGAGATTTTCTGCCTAATTATATAAGAAGATTTCTCTAAAAATACACATTATTTCAATGACTTATTGGCTGTGAAATAAGTTAAGGGTGTTTCAAATGGCTTGTCTGCAAAGAAAGGTGAGATGTAGGGAATCACAGAAAGTCGAGGGGAAAATAGGTCAAAATATACATTGCTATATGGTGAACTAAACCTTAGGCCAGCAACAATGGAAAGGACCTGACCCTTAGAAACTTACAAGTAAGCTGGAATCTTCAAAAGTTCAAACCTTTATAAGTAAAATATTTATTAAAATGAATAACCAAGTGTTTTAATTGACATCAGAAGATCAAAACAATAAACCCTGAGAACATAGAAAAAAGATAAATAAAGATATGAGCAGAACTTAATACAACAGAAAACGTATAAAATTGAGGTGATTTAGTAAGTCCAAAGAATCTTCTTTGAAAAGATTGAAAAGACACACTTTGATTAAGGAAAACAAAAACATAAGTAAAGAATATACAGAAAGAATCAGGACAATGTTATAGCAGAGAATATATGAAATGCCAGTAAATTTGAACATTTCTGTAAAGTGGACCATTTCCTAGCTCCTAAAGTTTACCAAACCTGACACAAGAGGAAATCATTTAAGGTCATCATGTCTGCCCTTGGCATTCTCGGAACGCCCTGGCCTCAGGAGGCAGCCTCTGTAGTCCATGGTAACCTGCGGAGAGGGGGCGGGGCTGAGGGTGGTTGGAACTCTGCCCTCACTGAAGGAGTGGGTGTGGCCATCTCTGCTGTGACTGAACAAAGGGCAGGGGAGTAGTGGTCCAGGGCAGGGCCCTCAGAGCACGGCAGGTCCAGTGGGGTGTCACAAGCATTTAGGCCCAGGCCAAAGGGCGCCTTCTTTGTCTGCACAGCTGCCCAAACTCTCACCTTTCCACTCAGGCCGACCTCTTACTTGAAGTGTGTGTGGAACCTGCCCTCATAGTACACCTCGCTGCACAGCTAACCATAGGTCTGGGCATCGTAGCTTCCTGCCAGGTGTCCGAAGTTCGCAGGCAGATGTGTCCCAGGGACACATGCAAAGAGGCTCCTGCCCGGGCCACAGGCTGCCCACTGCCCCTGCCCCAGATCGGGGGCCGCCAATCAGCCCTGTCGGAGTCCCCGGCCTCCAGAGGGAGTATTGGACCAACACTTGTAGAAAACGGTGTCCTCGTGGGCAACTCATTGGAGGGACACAAATAAATCTTTGCCGACTTTCTGCTGAAGCTTACGAGCGTTCACACCTAAGCGTCTTACAAGGTCAGCTGTTTAGCTAAACATGAGCTCATGATCTAAATTTACACAATAATGAAGAAATCAGCTACGAGGGGAGACAATCAGTAAAGAGTATCAATACCAGAATTAGATTCCCAAGGCCATCCATCAGTTGTTGGAATAATCAGGTGCAAGGCAGAATATATACATAAAACTGGACCTGAAACAAGGAACAAGGATGTTTTCAAAGACTGGTAGGATCTCTACATGTCATTGATAAAGCTAAATACTCAAAGGTTGTGTAATACCACAGATTAAGCATTGAGAAGAGTGAAATTATGCTGTTTTGAAAACTATGGCAGGTGAGATTTTCTGCCTAATTATATAAGAAGATTTCTCTAAAAATACACATTATTTCAATGACTTATTGGCTGTGAACTAAGTTAAGGGTATTTCAAATGGCTTGTCTGCAAAGAAATGTGAGATGTAGGGAATCACAGAAAGTCGAGGGGAAAATAGGTCAATATATACATTGCTATATGGTGAACTAAACCTTAGGCCAGCAACAATGGAGAGAACCTGACCCTTAGAAACTTACAAGTAAGCTGGAATCTTCAAAAATTCAAATCTTTATAAGTAAAATATTTATTAAAATGAATAACCAAGTGTTTTAATTGACATCAGAAGATCAAAACAATAAACCCTGAGAACATAGAAAAAAGATAAATAAAGATATGAGCAGAACTTAATACAACAGAAAACGTATAAAATTGAGGTGATTTAGTAAGTCCAAAGAATCTTCTTTGAAAAGATTGAAAAGGCACACTTTGATTAAGGAAAACAAAAACATAAGTAAAGAATATACAGAAAGAATCAGGACAATGTTATAGCAGAGAATATATGAAATGCCAGTAAATTTGAACATTTCTGTAAAGTGGACCATTTCCTAGCTCCTAAAGTTTACCAAACCTGACACAAGAGGAAATCATTTAAGGTCATCATGTCTGCCCTTGGCATTCTCGGAACGCCCTGGCCTCAGGAGGCAGCCTCTGTAGTCCATGGTAACCTGCGGAGAGGGGGCGGGGCTGAGGGTGGTTGGAACTCTGCCCTCACTGAAGGAGTGGGTGTGGCCATCTCTGCTGTGACTGAACAAAGGGCAGGGGAGCAGGGGCCCCAGGGCAGGGCCCTCAGAGCACGGCAGTTCCAGTGGGGTGTCAAAAGCATTTAGTCCCAGGCCAAAGGACGCCTTCTTTGTCTGCACAGCTGCCCAAACTCTCACCTTTCCACTCAGGCCGACCTCTTACTTGAAGTGTGTGTGGAACCTGTCCTCACAGCACACCTCGCTGCACAGCTAACCATAGGTCTGGGCATCGTAGCTTCCTGCCAGGTGACCGAAGTTCGCAGGCAGATGTGTCCCAGGGACACATGCAAAGAGGCTCCAGCCCGTGCCACAGGCTGCCCACTGCTCCTGCCCCAGATCGGGGGCCGCCAATCAGCCCTGTCGGAGTCCCCTTCCTCTAGAGGGAGTATTGGACCAACACTTGTAGAAAACGTTGTCCTCGTGGGCAACTCATTGGAGGGACACAAATAAATTTTGCCGACTTTCTCCTGAAGCTTACGAGCGTTCACACGTAAGCATCTTACAAGGTCAGCTGTTTAGCTAAACATGAGCTCATGATCTAAATTTACACAATAATGAAGAAATCAGCTACGAGGGGAGACAATCAGTAAAGAGTATCAATACCAGAATTAGATTCCCAAGGCCATCCATCAATTGTTGGAATAATCAGGTGCAAGGCACAATATATACATAAAACTGGAACTGAAACAAGGAACTAGGATGTTTTAAAAGACTGGTAGGATCTCTAAAACATATTTAAAGGACATGTCATTGATAAAGCTAAATACTCAAAGGTTGTGTAATACAACAGATTAAGCATTGAGAAGAGTGAAATTATGCTGTTTTGAAAACTATGGCAGGTGAGATTTTCTGCCTAATTATATAAGAAGATTTCCCTAAAAATACACATTATTTCAATGACTTATTGGCTGTGAAATAAGTTAAGGGTGTTTCAAATGGCTTGTCTGCAAAGAAAGGTGAGATGTAGGGAATCACAGAAAGTCGAGGGGAAAATAGGTCAATATATACATTGCTATATGGTGAACTAAACCTTAGGCCAGCAACAATATAGAGGACCTGACTCTTAGAAGCTTACAAGTAAGCTGCAATCTTCAAAAGTTCAAATCTTTATATGTAAAATATTTATTAAAATGAATAACCAAGTGTTTTAATTGACATCAGAAGATCAAAACAATAAACCCTGAGAACATAGAAAAAAGATAAATAAAGATATGAGCAGAACTTAATACAACAGAAAACGTATAAAATTGAGGTGATTTAGTAAGTCCAAAGAATCTTCTTGGAAAAGATTGAAAAGACACACTTTGATTAAGGAAAACAAAAACATAAGTAAAGAATATACAGAAAGAATCAGGACAATGTTATAGCAGAGAATATATGAAATGCCAGTAAATTTGAACATTTCTGTAAAGTGGACCATTTCCTAGCTCCTAAAGTTTATCAAACCTGACACAAGAGGAAATCATTTAAGGTCATCATGTCTGCCCTTGGCATACTCGGAACGCCCTGGCCTCAGGATGCAGCCTCTGTAGTGCATGGTAACCTGCGGAGAGGGGGCGGGGCTGAGGGTGGTTGGAACTCTGCCCTCACTGAAGGAGTGGGTGTGGCCATCTCTGCTGTGACTGAACAAAGGGCAGGGGAGCAGGGGGCCCAGGGCAGGGCCCTCAGAGCACGGCAGGTCCAGTGTGGTGTCACAAGCATTTAGGCCCAGGCCAAAGGGCGCCTTCTTTGTCTGCACAGCTGCCCAAACTCTCACCTTTCCACTCAGGCCGACCTCTTACTTGAAGTGTGTGTGGAACCTGCCCTCACAGTACACCTCACTGCACAGCTAACCATAGGTCTGGGCATCGTATCTTCCTGCCAGGTGACCGAAGTTCGCAGGCAGATGTGTCCCAGGGACACATGCAAAGAGGCTCCTGCCCGGGCCACAGGCTGCCCACTGCCCCTGCCCCAGATCGGGGGCCGCCAATCAGCCCTGTCGGAATCCCCTGCCTCTAGAGGGAGTATTGGACCAACACTTGTAGAAAACGATGTCCTCGTGGGCAACTCATTGGAGGGACACAAATAAATCTTTCCCGACTTTCTGCTGAAGCTTACGAGCGTTCACACCTAAGCGTCTTACAAGGGCAGCTGTTTAGCTAAACATGAGCTCATGATCTAAATTTACACAATAATGAAGAAATCAGCTACGAAGGGGGAGACAATCAGTAAAGACTATCAATACCAGAATTAGATTCCCAAGGCCATCCATCAATTGTTGGAATAATCAGGTCCAAGGCAGAATATATACATAAAACTGGACCTGAAACAAGGAAAAAGGATGTTTTCAAAGACTGGTAGGATCTCTACATGTCACTGATAAAGCTAAATACTCAAAGGTTGTGTAATACCACAGATTAAGCATTGAGAAGAGTGAAATTATGCTGTTTTGAAAACTATGGCAGGTGAGATTTTCTGCCTAATTATATAAGAAGATTTCTCTAAAAATACACATTATTTCAATGACTTATTGGCTGTGAACTAAGTTAAGTGTATTTCAAATGGCTTGACTGCAAAGAAAGGTGAGATGTAGGGAATCACAGAAAGTCGAGGGGAAAATAGGTCAATATATACATTGCTATATGGTGAACTAAACCTTAGGCCAGCAACAATGGAGAGGACCTGACCCTTAGAAACTTACAAGTAAGCTGGAATCTTCAAAAGTTCAAATCTTTATAAGTAAAATATTTATTAAAATGAATAACCAAGTGTTTTAATTGACATCAGAAGATCAAAACAATAAACCCTGAGAACATAGAAAAAAGATAAATAAAGATATGAGCAGAACTTAATACAACAGAAAACGTATAAAATTGAGGTGATTTAGTAAGTCCAAAGAATCTTCTTTGAAAAGATTGAAAAGACACACTTTGATTAAGGAAAACAAAAACATAAGTAAAGAATATACAGAAAGAATCAGGACAATGTTATAGCAGAGAATATATGAAATGCCAGTAAATTTGAACATTTCTGTAAAGTGGACCATTTCCTAGCTCCTAAAGTTTACCAAACCTGACACAAGAGGAAATCATTTAAGGTCATCATGTCTGCCCTTGGCATTCTCGGAACGCCCTGGCCTCAGGATGCAGCCTCTGTAGTCCATGGTAACCTGCGGAGAGGGGGCGGGGCTGAGGGTGGTTGGAACTCTGCCCTCACTGAAGGAGTGGGTGTGGCCATCTCTGCTGTGACTGAACAAAGGGCAGGGGAGCAGGGGGCCCAGGGCAGGGCCCTCAGAGCACGGCAGGTCCAGTGGGGTGTCACAAGCATTTAGTCCCAGGCCAAAGGACGCCTTCTTTGTCTGCACAGCTGCCCAAACTCTCACCTTTCCACTCAGGCCGACCTCTTACTTGAAGTGTGTGTGGAACCTGTCCTCACAGTACACCTCGCTGCACAGCTACCCATAGGTCTGGGCATCGTAGCTTCCTGCCAGGTGACCGAAGTTCGCAGGCAGATGTGTCCCAGGGACACATGCAAAGAGGCTCCAGCCCGTGCCACAGGCTGCCCACTGCCCCTGCCCCAGATCGGGGGCCGCCAATCAGCCCTGTCGGAGTCCCCTTCCTCTAGAGGGAGTATTGGACCAACACTTGTAGAAAACGGTGTCCTCGTGGGCAACTCACTGGAGGGACACAAATAAATTTTGCCGACTTTCTCCTGAAGCTTACGAGCGTTCACACGTAAGTGTCTTGCAAGGTCAGCTGTTTAGCTAAACATGAGCTCATGATCTAAATTTACACAATAATGAAGAAATCAGCTACGAGGGGAGACAATCAGTAAAGAGTATCAATACCAGAATTAGATTCCCAAGGCCATCCATCAATTGTTGGAATAATCAGGTGCAAGCCAGAATATATACATAAAACTGGACCTGAAACAAGGAACAAGGATGTTTTCAAAGACTGGTAGGATCTCTAAAACATTTTTAAAGTACATGTCATTGATAAAGCTAAATACTCAAAGGTTGTGTAATACCACAGATTAAGCATTGAGAAGAGTGAAATTATGCTGTTTTGAAAACTATGGTAGGTGAGATTTTCTGCCTAATTATATAAGAAGATTTCTCTAAAAATACACATTATTTCAATGACTTATTGGCTGTGAAATAAGTTAAGGGTATTTCAAATGGTTTGTCTGCAAAGAAAGGTGAGATGTAGGGAATCACAGAAAGTCGAGGGGAAAATAGGTCAATATATACATTGCTATATGGTGAACTAAACCTTAGGCCAGCAACAATGGAGAGGACCTGACCCTTAGAAACTTACAAGTAAGCTGGAATCTTCAAATGTTCAAATCTTTATAAGTAAAATATTTATTAAAATGAATAACCAAGTGTTTTAATTGACATCAGAAGATCAAAACAATAAACCCTGAGAACATAGAAAAAAGATAAATAAAGATATGAGCAGAACTTAATACAACAGAAAACGTATAAAATTGAGGTGATTTAGTAAGTCCAAAGAATCTTCTTTGAAAAGATTGAAAAGACACACTTTGATTAAGGAAAACAAAAACATAAGTAAAGAATATACAGAAAGAATCAGGACAATGTTATAGCAGAGAATATATGAAATGCCAGTAAATTTGAACATTTCTGTAAAGTGGACCATTTCCTAGCTCCTAAAGTTTACCAAACCTGACACAAGAGGAAATCATTTAAGGTCATCATGTCTGCCCTTGGCATTCTCGGAACGCCCTGGCCTCAGGATGCAGCCTCTGTAGTCCTTGGTAACCTGCGGAGAGGGGGCGGGGCTGAGGGTGGTTGGAACTCTGCCCTCACTGAAGGAGTGGGTGTGGCCATCTCTGCTGTGACTGAACAAAGGGCAGGGGAGCAGGGGGCCCAGGGCAGGGCCCTCAGAGCACGGCAGGTCCAGTTGGGTGTCACAAGCATTTAGGCCCAGGCCAAAGGGCGCCTTCTTTGTCTGCACAGCTGCCCAAACTCTCACCTTTCCACTCAGGCCGACCTCTTACTTGAAGTGTGTGTGGAACCTGCCCTCACAGTACACCTCACTGCACAGGTAACCATAGGTCTGGGCATCGTATCTTCCTGCCAGGTGACCGAAGTTCGCAGGCAGATGTGTCCCAGGGACACATGCAAAGAGGCTCCAGCCCGTGCCACAGGCTGCCCACTGCCCCTGCCCCAGATCGGGGGCCGCCAATCAGCCCTGTCGGAATCCCCTGCCTCTAGAGGGAGTATTGGACCAACACTTGTAGAAAACGATGTCCTCGTGGGCAACTCATTGGAGGGAAACAAATAAATCTTTGCCGACTTTCTGCTGAAGCTTACGAGCGTTCACACCTAAGCGTCTTACAAGGTCAGCTGTTTAGCTAAACATGAGCTCATGATCTAAATTTACACAATAATGAAGAAATCAGCTACGAAGGGGGAGACAATCAGTAAAGACTATCAATACCAGAATTAGATTCCCAAGGCCATCCATCAATTGTTGGAATAATCAGGTGCAAGGCAGAATATATACATAAAACTGGACCTGAAACAAGGAACAAGGATGTTTTCAAAGACTGGTAGGATCTCTACATGTCATTGATAAAGCTAAATACTCAAAGGTTGTGTAATACCACAGATTAAGCATTGAGAAGAGTGAAATTATGCTGTTTTGAAAACTATGGCAGGTGAGATTTTCTGCCTAATTATATAAGAAGATTTCTCTAAAAATACACATTATTTCAATGACTTATTGGCTGTGAAATAAGTTAAGGGTATTTCAAATGGCTTGTCTGCAAAGAAAGGTGAGATGTAGGGAATCACAGAAAGACGAGAGGAAAATAGGTTAATATATACATTGCTATATGGTGAACTAAACTTTAGGCCAGCAACAATGGAGAGAACCTGACCCTTAGAAACTTACAAGTAAGCTGGAATCTTCAAAAGTTCAAATCTTTATAAGTAAAATATTTATTAAAATGAATAACCAAGTGTTTTAATTGACATCAGAAGATCAAAACAATAAACCCTGAGAACATAGAAAAAAGATAAATAAAGATATGAGCAGAACTTAATACAACAGAAAACGTATAAAATTGAGGTGATTTAGTAAGTCCAAAGAATCTTCTTTGAAAAGATTGAAAAGACACACTTTGATTAAGGAAAACAAAAACATAAGTAAAGAATATACAGAAAGAATCAGGACAATGTTATAGAAGAGAATATATGAAATGCCAGTAAATTTGAACATTTCTGTAAGGTGGACCATTTCCTAGCTCCTAAAGTTTACCAAACCTGACACAAGAGGAAATCATTTAAGGTCATCATGTCTGCCCTTGGCATTCTCGGAACGCCCTGGCCTCAGGATGCAGCCTCTGTAGTCCATGGTAACCTGCGGAGAGGGGGCGGGGCTGAGGGTGGTTGGAACTCTGCCCTCACTGAAGGAGTGGGTGTGGCCATCTCTGCTGTGACTGAACAAAAGGCAGGGGAGCAGGGGTCCAGGGCAGGGCCCTCAGAGCCCGGCAGGTCCAGTGGGGTGTCACAAGCATTTAGGCCCAGGCCAAAGGGCGCCTTCTTTGTCTGCACAGCTGCCCAAACTCTCACCTTTCCACTCAGGCCGACCTCTTACTTGAAGTGTGTGTGGAACCTGTCCTCACAGTACACCTCGCTGCACAGCTAACCATAGGTCTGGGCATCGTAGCTTCCTGCCAGGTGACCGAAGTTCGCAGGCAGATGTGTCCCAGGGACACATGCAAAGAGACTCCTGCCCAGGCCACAGGCTGCCCACGGCCCCTGCCCCAGATCGGGGGCCGCCAATCAGCCCTGTCGGAATCCCCTGCCTCTAGAGGGAGTATTGGACCAACACTTGTAGAAAACGGTGTCCTCGTGGGCAACTCATTGGAGGGACACAAATAAATTTTGCCAACTTTCTCCTGAAGCTTACGAGCGTTCACACGTAAGCGTCTTGCAAGGTCAGCTGTTTAGCTAAACATGAGCTCATGATCTAAATTTACACAATAATGAAGAAATCAGCTACGAGGGGAGACAATCAGTAAAGAGTATCAATACCAGAATTAGATTCCCAAGGCCATCCATCAATTGTTGGAATAATCAGGTGCAAGGCAGAATATATACATAAAACTGGAACTGAAACAAGGAACAAGGATGTTTTCAAAGACTGGTAGGATCTCTAAAACATTTTTAAAGGACATGTCATTGATAAAGCTAAATACTCAAAGGTTGTGTAATACAACAGATTAAGCATTGAGAAGAGTGAAATTATGCTGTTTTGAAAACTATGGCAGGTGAGATTTTCTGCCTAATTATATAAGAAGATTTCTCTAAAAATACACATTATTTCAATGACTTATTGGCTGTGAAATAAGTTAAGGGTATTTCAAATGGCTTGTCTGCAAAGAAAGGTGAGATGTAGGGAATCACAGAAAGTCGAGGGGAAAATAGGTCAATATATACATTGCTATATGGTGAACTAAACCTTAGGCCAGCAACAATGGAGAGGACCTGACCCTTAGAAACTTACAAGTAAGCTGGAATCTTCAAAAGTTCAAATCTTTATAAGTAAAATATTTATTAAAATGAATAACCAAGTGTTTTAATTGACATCAGAAGATCAAAACAATAAACCCTGAGAACATAGAAAAAAGATAAATAAAGATATGAGCAGAACTTAATACAACAGAAAACGTATAAAATTGAGGTGATTTAGTAAGTCCAAAGAATCTTCTTTGAAAAGATTGAAAAGACACACTTTGATTAAGGAAAACAAAAACATAAGTAAATAATATACAGAAAGAATCAGGACAATGTTATAACAGAGAATATATGAAATGCCAGTAAATTTGAACATTTCTGTAAAGTGGACCATTTCCTAGCTCCTAAAGTTTACCAAACCTGACACAAGAGGAAATCATTTAAGGTCATCATGTCTGCCCTTGGCATTCTCGGAACGCCCTGGCCTCAGGATGCAGCCTCTGTAGTCCATGGTAACCTGCGGAGAGGGTTTGGGGCTGAGGGTGGTTGGAACTCTGCCCTCACTGAAGGAGTGGGTGTGGCCATCTCTGCTGTGACTGAACAAAAGGCAGGGGAGCAGGGGTCCAGGGCAGGGCCCTCAGAGCCCGGCAGGTCCAGTGGGGTGTCACAAGCATTTAGGCCCAGGCCAAAGGGCGCCTTCTTTGTCTGCACAGCTGCCCAAACTCTCACCTTTCCACTCAGGCCGACCTCTTACTTGAAGTGTGTGTGGAACCTGTCCTCACAGTACACCTCTCCGCACAGCTAACCATAGGTCTGGGCATCGTAGCTTCCTGCCAGGTGACCGAAGTTCGCAGGCAGATGTGTCCCAGGGACACATGCAAAGAGGCTCCTGCCCGGGCCACAGGCTGCCCACTGCCCCTGCCCCAGATCGGGGGCGGCCAATCAGCCCTGTCGGAGTCCCCTGCCTCTAGAGGGAGTATTGGACCTACACTTGTAGAAAACGGTGTCCTCGTGGGCAACTCATTGGAGGGACACAAATAAATCTTTGCCGTCTTTCTGCGGAAGCTTACGATTGTTCACACCTAAGCGTCTTACAAGGTCAGCTGTTTAGCTAAACATGAGCTCATGATCTAAATTTACACAATAATGAAGAAATCAGCTACGAGGGGAGACAATCAGTAAAGACTATCAATACCAGAATTAGATTCCCAAGGCCATCCATCAATTGTTGGAATAATCAGGTGCAAGGCAGAATATATACATAAAACTGGACCTGAAACAAGGAACAAGGATGTTTTCAAAGACTGGTAGGATCTCTACATGTCATTGGTAAAGCTAAATACTCAAAGGTTGTGTAATACAACAGATTAAGCATTGAGAAGAGTGAAATTATGCTGTTTTGAAAACTATGGCAGGTGAGATTTTGTGCGTAATTATAGAAGAAGATTTCCCTAAAAGATACACATTATTTCAATGACTTATTGGCTGTGAAATAAGTTAAGGGTATTTCAAATGGCTTGTCTGCAAAGAAAGGTGAGATGTAGGGAATCACAGAAAGTCGAGGGGAAAATAGGTCAATATATACATTGCTATATGGTGAACTAAACCTTAGGCCAGCAACAATGGAGAGGACCTGACCCTTAGAAACTTACAAGTAAGCTGGAATCTTCAAAAGTTCAAATCTTTATAAGTAAAATATTTATTAAAATGAATAACCAAGTGTTTTAATTGACATCAGAAGATCAAAACAATAAACCCTGAGAACATAGAAAAAAGATAAATAAAGATATGAGCAGAACTTAATACAACAGAAAACGGATAAAATTGAGGTGATTTAGTAAGTCCAAAGAATCTTCTTTGAAAAGATTGAAAAGACACACTTTGATTAAGGAAAACAAAAACATAAGTAAAGAATATACAGAAAGAATCAGGACAAAGTTATAGCAGAGAATATATGAAATGCCAGTAAATTTGAACATTTCTGTAAGGTGGACCATTTCCTAGCTCCTAAAGTTTACCAAACCTGACACAAGAGGAAATCATTTAAGGTTATCATGTCTGCCCTTGGCATTCTCGGAACGCCCTGGCCTCAGGATGCAGCCTCTGTATTCCATGGTAACCTGCGGAGAGGGTGCGGGGCTGAGGGTGGTTGGAACACTGTCCTCACTGAAGGAGTGGGTGTGGCCATCTCTGCTGTGACTGAACAAAGGGCAGGGGAGGAGGGGGCCCAGGGCAGGGCCCTCAGAGCACGGCAGGTCCAGTGGGGTGTCACAAGCATTTAGGCCCAGGCCAAAGGGCGCCTTCTTTGTCTGCACAGCTGCCCAAACTCTCACCTTTCCACTCAGGCCGACCTCTTACTTGAAGTGTGTGTGGAACCTGTCCTCACAGTACACCTCGCTGCACAGCTAACCATAGGTCTGGGCATCGTAGCTTCCTGCCAGGTGACCGAAGTTCGCAGGCAGATGTGTCCCAGGGACACATGCAAAGACGCTCCAGCCCAGGCCACAGGCTGCCCACGGCCCCTACCCCAGATCGGGGGCCGCCAATCAGCCCTGTCGGAGTCCCCTTCCTCTAGAGGGAGTATTGGACCAACACTTATAGAAAACGGTGTCCTCGTGGGCAACTCATTGGAGGGACACAAATAAATTTTGCCGACTTTCTCCTGAATCTTGCGAGCGTACACACCTAAGCGTCTTACAAGGTCAGCTGTTTAGCTAAACATGAGCTCATGATCTAAATTTACACAATAATGAAAAAATCAGCTACGAGGGGAGACAATCAGTAAAGACTATCAATACCAGAATTAGATTCCCAAGGCCATCCATCAATTGTTGGAATAATCAGGTGCAAGGCAGAATATATACATAAAACTGGAACTGAAACAAGGAACAAGGATGTTTTCAAAGACTGGTAGGATCTCTAAAACATTTTTAAAGTACATGTCATTGATAAAGCTAAATACTCAAAGGTTGTGTAATACAACAGATTAAGCATTGAGAAGAGTGAAATTATGCTGTTTTGAAAACTATGGAAGGTGAGATTTTCTGCCTAATTATATAAGAAGATTTCTCTAAAAATACACATTATTTCAGTGACTAATTGGCTGTGAAATAAGTTAAGGGTATTTCAAATGGCTTGTCTGCAAAGAAAGGTGAGATGTAGGGAATCACAGAAAGTCGAGGGGAAAATAGGTCAATATATACATTGCTATATGGTGAACTAAACCTTAGGCCAGCAACAATGGAGAGGACCTGACCCTTAGAAACTTACAAGTAAGCTGGAATCTTCAAAAGTTCAAATCTTTATAAGTAAAATATTTATTAAAATGAATAACCAAGTGTTTTAATTGACATCAGAAGATCAAAACAATAAACCCTGAGAACATAGAAAAAAGATAAATAAAGATATGAGCAGAACTTAATACAACAGAAAACGTATAAAATTGAGGTGATTTAGTAAGTCCAAAGAATCTTCTTTGAAAAGATTGAAAAGACACACTTTGATTAAGGAAAACAAAAACATAAGTATAGAATATACAGAAAGAATCAGGACAATGTTATAGCAGAGAATATATGAAATGCCAGTAAATTTGAACATTTCTGTAAAGTGGACCATTTCCTAGCTCCTAAAGTTTACCAAACCTGACACAAGAGGAAATCATTTAAGGTCATCATGTCTGCCCTTGGCATTCTCGGAACGCCCTGGCCTCAGGATGCAGCCTCTGTAGTCCATGGTAACCTGCGGAGAGGGGGCGGGGCTGAGGGTGGTTGGAACTCTGGCCTCACTGAAGGAGTGGGTGTGGCCATCTCTGCTGTGACTGAACAAAGGGCAGGGGAGCAGGGGGCCCAGGGCAGGGCCCTCAGAGCACGGCAGGTCCAGTGGGGTGTCACAAGCATTTAGGCCCAGGCCAAAGGGCGCCTTCTTTCTCTGCACAGCTGCCCAAACTCTCACCTTTCCACTCAGGCCGACCTCTTACTTGAAGTGTGTGTGGAACCTGTCCTCACAGTACACCTCGCTGCACAGCTAACCATAGGTCTGGGCATCGTAGCTTCCTGCCAGGTGACCGAAGTTCGCAGGCAGATGTGTCCCAGGGACACATGCAAAGAGGCTCCAGCCCGGGCCACAGGCTGCCCACTGCCCCGGCCCCAGATCGGGGGCCGCCAATCAGCCCTGTCGGAGTCCCCTGCCTCTAGAGGGAGTATTGGACCAACACTTGTAGAAAACGGTGTCCTCGTGGGCAACTCATTGGAGGGACACAAATAAATCTTTGCCGTCTTTCTGCGGAAGCTTACGAGCGTTCACACCTAAGCGTCTTACAAGGTCAGCTGTTTAGCTAAACATGAGCTCATGATCTAAATTTACACAATAATGAAGAAATCAGCTACGAGGGGAGACAATCAGTAAAGACTATCAATACCAGAATTAGATTCCCAAGGCCATCCATCAATTGTTGGAATAATCAGGTGCAGGGCAGAAAATATGCATAAAACTGGAAATGAAACAAGGAACAAGGATGTTTTCAAAGACTGGTAGGATCTCTAAAACATTTTTAAAGTACATGTCATTGGTAAAGCTAAATACTCAAAGGTTGTGTAATACAACAGATTAAGCATTGAGAAGAGTGAAATTATGCTGTTTTGAAAACTATGGCAGGTGAGATTTTGTGCCTAATTATATAAGAAGATTTCTCTAAAAATACACATTATTTCAATGACTTATTGGCTGTGAAATAAGTTAAGGGTATTTCAAATGGCTTGTCTGCAAAGAAAGGTGAGATGTAGGGAATCACAGAAAGTCGAGGGGAAAATAGGTCAATATATACATTGCTATATGGTGAACTAAACCTTAGGCCAGCAACAATGGAGAGGACCTGACCCTTAGAAACTTACAAGTAAGCTGGAATCTTCAAAAGTTCAAATCTTTATAAGTAAAATATTTATTAAAATGAATAACCAAGTGTTTTAATTGACATCAGAAGATCAAAACAATAAACCCTGAGAACATAGAAAAAAGATAAATAAAGATATGAGCAGAACTTAATACAACAGAAAACGGATAAAATTGAGGTGATTTAGTAAGTCCAAAGAATCTTCTTTGAAAAGATTGAAAAGACACACTTTGATTAAGGAAAACAAAAACATAAGTAAAGAATATACAGAAAGAATCAGGACAAAGTTATAGCAGAGAATATATGAAATGCCAGTAAATTTGAACATTTCTGTAAAGTGGACCATTTCCTAGCTCCTAAAGTTTACCAAACCTGACACAAGAGGAAATCATTTAAGGTTATCATGTCTGCCCTTGGCATTCTCGGAACGCCCTGGCCTCAGGATGCAGCCTCTGTATTCCATGGTAACCTGCGGAGAGGGTGCGGGGCTGAGGGTGGTTGGAACACTGCCCTCACTGAAGGAGTGGGTGTGGCCATCTCTGCTGTGACTGAAAAAAGGGCAGGGGAGGAGGGGGCCCAGGGCCGGGCCCTCAGAGCACGGCAGGTCCAGTGGGCTGTCACAAGCATTTAGGCCCAGGCCAAAGGGCGCCTTCTTTGTCTGCACAGCTGCCCAAACTCTCACCTTTCCACTCAGGCCGACCTCTTACTTGAAGTGTGTGTGGAACCTGTCCTCACAGTACACCTCGCTGCACAGCTACCCATAGGTCTGGGCATCGTAGCTTCCTGCCAGGTGACCGAAGTTCGCAGGCAGATGTGTCCCAGGGACACATGCAAAGAGGCTCCAGCCCGTGCCACAGGCTGCCCACTGCCCCTGCCCCAGATCGGGGGCCGCCAATCAGCCCTGTCGGAGTCCCCTTCCTCTAGAGGGAGTATTGGACCAACACTTATAGAAAACGGTGTCCTCGTGGGCAACTCATTGGAGGGACACAAATAAATTTTGCCGACTTTCTCCTGTATCTTGCGAGCGTACACACCTAAGCGTCTTACAAGGTCAGCTGTTTAGCTAAACATGAGCTCATGATCTAAATTTACACAATAATGAAAAAATCAGCTACGAGGGAAGACAATCAGTAAAGACTATCAATACCAGAATTAGATTCCCAAGGCCATCCATCAATTGTTGGAATAATCAGGTGCAAGGCAGAATATATACATAAAACTGGAACTGAAACAAGGAACAAGGATGTTTTCAAAGACTGGTAGGATCTCTAAAACATTTTTAAAGTACATGTCATTGATAAAGCTAAATACTCAAAGGTTGTGTAATACAACAGATTAAGCATTGAGAAGAGTGAAATTATGCTGTTTTGAAAACTATGGCAGGTGAGATTTTCTGCCTAATTATATAAGAAGATTTCTCTAAAATACACATTATTTCAATGACTTATTGGCTGTGAACTAAGTTAAGGGTATTTCAAATGACTTGTCTGCAAAGAAAGTTGAGATGTAGGGAATCACAGAAAGTCGAGGGGAAAATAGGTCAATATATACATTGCTATATGGTGAACTAAACCTTAGGCCAGCAACAATGGAGAGGACCTGACCCTTAGAAACTTACAAGTAAGCTGGAATCTACAAAAGTTCAAATCTTTATAAGTAAAATATTTATTAAAATGAATAACCAAGTGTTTTAATTGACATCAGAAGATCAAAACAATAAACCCTGAGAACATAGAAAAAAGATAAATAAAGATATGAGCAGAACTTAATACACCATAAAACGTATAAAATTGAGGTGATTTAGTAAGTCCAAAGAATCTTCTTTGAAAAGATTGAAAACACACACTTTGATTAAGGAAAACAAAAACATAAGTATAGAATATACAGAAAGAATCAGGAAAATGTTATAGCAGAGAATATATGAAATGCCAGTAAATTTGAACATTTCTGTAAAGTGGACCATTTCCTAGCTCCTAAAGTTTACCAAACCTGACACAAGAGGAAATCATTTAAGGTCATCATGTCTGCCCTTGGCATTCTCGGAACGCCCTGGCCTCAGGATGCAGCCTCTGTAGTCCATGGTAACCTGCGGAGACGGGGCGGGGCTGAGGGTGGTTGGAACACTGCCCTCACTGAAGGAGTGGGTCTGGCCATCTCTGCTGTGACTGAACAAAGGGCAGGGGAGCAGGGGGCCCAGGGCAGGGCCCTCAGAGCACGGCAGGTCCAGTGGGGTGTCACAAGCATTTAGGCCCAGGCCAAAGGGCGCCTTCTTTGTCTGCACAGCTGCCCAAACACTCACCTTTCCACTCAGGCCGACCTCTTACTTGAAGTGTGTGTGGAACCTGTCCTCACAGTACACCTCTCCGCACAGCTAACCATAGGTCTGGGCATCGTAGCTTCCTGCCAGGTGACCGAAGTTCGCAGGCAGATGTGTCCCAGGGACACATGCAAAGAGGCTCCTGCCCGGGCCACAGGCTGCCCACTGCCCCTGCCCCAGATCGGGGGCGGCCAATCAGCCCTGTCGGAGTCCCCTGCCTCTAGAGGGAGTATTGGACCTACACTTGTAGAAAACGGTGTCCTCGTGGGCAACTCATTGGAGGGACACAAATAAATCTTTGCCGTCTTTCTGCGGAAGCTTACGATTGTTCACACCTAAGCGTCTTACAAGGTCAGCTGTTTAGCTAAACATGAGCTCATGATCTAAATTTACACAATAATGAAGAAATCAGCTACGAGGGGAGACAATCAGTAAAGACTATCAATACCAGAATTAGATTCCCAAGGCCATCCATCAATTGTTGGAATAATCAGGTGCAAGGCAGAATATATACATAAAACTGGACCTGAAACAAGGAACAAGGATGTTTTCAAAGACTGGTAGGATCTCTACATGTCATTGGTAAAGCTAAATACTCAAAGGTTGTGTAATACAACAGATTAAGCATTGAGAAGAGTGAAATTATGCTGTTTTGAAAACTATGGCAGGTGAGATTTTGTGCGTAATTATAGAAGAAGATTTCCCTAAAAGATACACATTATTTCAATGACTTATTGGCTGTGAAATAAGTTAAGGGTATTTCAAATGGCTTGTCTGCAAAGAAAGGTGAGATGTAGGGAATCACAGAAAGTCGAGGGGAAAATAGGTCAATATATACATTGCTATATGGTGAACTAAACCTTAGGCCAGCAACAATGGAGAGGACCTGACCCTTAGAAACTTACAAGTAAGCTGGAATCTTCAAAAGTTCAAATCTTTATAAGTAAAATATTTATTAAAATGAATAACCAAGTGTTTTAATTGACATCAGAAGATCAAAACAATAAACCCTGAGAACATAGAAAAAAGATAAATAAAGATATGAGCAGAACTTAATACAACAGAAAACGGATAAAATTGAGGTGATTTAGTAAGTCCAAAGAATCTTCTTTGAAAAGATTGAAAAGACACACTTTGATTAAGGAAAACAAAAACATAAGTAAAGAATATACAGAAAGAATCAGGACAATGTTATAGCAGAGAATATATGAAATGCCAGTAAATTTGAACATTTCTGTAAAGTGGACCATTTCCTAGCTCCTAAAGTTTACCAAACCTGACACAAGAGGAAATCATTTAAGGTCATCATGTCTGCCCTTGGCATTCTCGGAACGCCCTGGCCTCAGGAGGCAGCCTCTGTAGTCCATGGTAACCTGCGGAGAGGGGGCGGGGCTGAGGGTGGTTGGAACTCTGCCCTCACTGAAGGAGTGGGTGTGGCCATCTCTGCTGTGACTGAACAAAGGGCAGGGGAGCAGGGGTCCCAGGGCAGGGCCCTCAGAGCACGGCAGTTCCAGTGGGGTGTCAAAAGCATTTAGTCCCAGGCCAAAGGATGCCTTCTTTGTCTGCACAGCTGCCCAAACTCTCACCTTTCCACTCAGGCCGACCTCTTACTTGAAGTGTGTGTGGAACCTGTCCTCACAGCACACCTCGCTGCACAGCTAACCATAGGTCTGGGCATCGTAGCTTACTGCCAGGTGACCGAAGTTCGCAGGCAGATGTGTCCCAGGGACACATGCAAAGAGGCTCCAGCCCGTGCCACAGGCTGCCCACTGCTCCTGCCCCAGATCGGGGGCCGCCAATCAGCCCTGTCGGAGTCCCCTTCCTCTAGAGGGAGTATTGGACCAACACTTGTAGAAAACGTTGTCCTCGTGGGCAACTCATTGGAGGGACACAAATAAATTTTGCCGACTTTCTCCTGAAGCTTACGAGCGTTCACACGTAAGCATCTTACAAGGTCAGCTGTTTAGCTAAACATGAGCTCATGATCTAAATTTACACAATAATGAAGAAATCAGCTACGAGGGGAGACAATCAGTAAAGAGTATCAATACCAGAATTAGATTCCCAAGGCCATCCATCAATTGTTGGAATAATCAGGTGCAAGGCACAATATATACATAAAACTGGAACTGAAACAAGGAACTAGGATGTTTTAAAAGACTGGTAGGATCTCTAAAACATATTTAAAGGACATGTCATTGATAAAGCTAAATACTCAAAGGTTGTGTAATACAACAGATTAAGCATTGAGAAGAGTGAAATTATGCTGTTTTGAAAACTATGGCAGGTGAGATTTTCTGCCTAATTATATAAGAAGATTTCTCTAAAAATACACATTATTTCAATGACTTATTGGCTGTGAAATAAGTTAAGGTTGTTTCAAATGGCTTGTCTGCAAAGAAAGGTGAGATGTAGGGAATCACAGAAAGTCGAGGGGAAAATAGGTCAATATATACATTGCTATATGGTGAACTAAACCTTAGGCCAGCAACAATATAGAGGACCTGACTCTTAGAAGCTTACAAGTAAGCTGGAATCTTCAAAAGTTCAAATATTTATATGTAAAATATTTATTAAAATGAATAACCAAGTGTTTTAATTGACATCAGAAGATCAAAACAATAAACCCTGAGAACATAGAAAAAAGATAAATAAAGATATGGGCAGAACTTAATACAACAGAAAACGTATAAAATTGAGGTGATTTATTAAGTCCAAAGAATCTTCTTTGAAAAGATTGAAAAGACACACTTTGATTAAGGAAAACAAAAACATAAGTAAAGAATATACAGAAAGAATCAGGACAATGTTATAGCAGAGAATATATGAAATGCCAGTAAATTTGAACATTTCTGTAAAGTGGACCATTTCCTAGCTCCTAAAGTTTACCAAACCTGACACAAGAGGAAATCATTTAAGGTCATCATGTCTGCCCTTGGCATACTCGGAACGCCCTGGCCTCAGTATGCAGCCTCTGTAGTGCATGGTAACCTGCGGAGAGGGGGCGGGGCTGAGGGTGGTTGGAACTCTGCCCTCACTGAAGGAGTGTGTGTGGCCATCTCTGCTGTGACTGAACAAAGGGCAGGGCAGCAGGGGGCCCAGGTCAGGGCCCTCAGAGCACGGCAGGTCCAGTGGGGTGTCACAAGCATTTAGGCCCAGGCCAAAGGGCGCCTTCTTTGTCTGCACAGCTGCCCAAACTCTCACCTTTCCACTCAGGCCGACCTCTTACTTGAAGTGTGTGTGGAACCTGCCCTCACAGTACACCTCACTGCACAGCTAACCATAGGTCTGGGCATCGTAGCTTCCTGCCAGGTGACCGAAGTTCGCAGGCAGATGTGTCCCAGGGACACATGCAAAGAGGCTCCTGCCCGGGCCACAGGCTGCCCACTGCCCCTGCCCCAGATCGGGGGCCGCCAATCAGCCCTGTCGGAATCCCCTGCCTCTAGAGGGAGTATTGGACCAACACTTGTAGAAAACGATGTCCTCGTGGGCAACTCATTGGAGGGACACAAATAAATCTTTGCCGACTTTCTGCTGAAGCTTACGAGCGTTCACACCTAAGCGTCTTACAAGGTCAGCTGTTTAGCTAAACATGAGCTCATGATCTAAATTTACACAATAATGAAGAAATCAGCTACGAAGGGGGAGACAATCAGTAAAGACTATCAATACCAGAATTAGATTCCCAAGGCCATCCATCAATTGTTGGAATAATCAGGTCCAAGGCAGAATATATACATAAAACTGGACCTGAAACAAGGAACAAGGATGTTTTCAAAGACTGGTAGGATCTCTACATGTCATTGATAAAGCTAAATACTCAAAGGTTGTGTAATACCACAGATTAAGCATTGAGAAGAGTGAAATTATGCTGTTTTGAAAACTATGGCAGGTGAGATTTTCTGCCTAATTATATAAGAAGATTTCTCTAAAAATACACATTATTTCAATGACTTATTGGCTGTGAACTAAGTTAAGTGTATTTCAAATGGCTTGACTGCAAAGAAAGGTGAGATGTAGGGAATCACAGAAAGTCGAGGGGAAAATAGGTCAATATATACATTGCTATATGGTGAACTAAACCTTAGGCCAGCAACAATGGAGAGGACCTGACCCTTAGAAACTTACAAGTAAGCTGGAATCTTCAAAAGTTCAAATCTTTATAAGTAAAATATTTATTAAAATGAATAACCAAGTGTTTTAATTGACATCAGAAGATCAAAACAATAAACCCTGAGAACATAGAAAAAAGATAAATAAAGATATGAGCAGAACTTAATACAACAGAAAACGTATAAAATTGAGGTGATTTAGTAAGTCCAAAGAATCTTCTTTGAAAAGATTGAAAAGACACACTTTGATTAAGGAAAACAAAAACATAAGTAAAGAATATACAGAAAGAATCAGGACAATGTTATAGCAGAGAATATATGAAATGCCAGTAAATTTGAACATTTCTGTAAAGTGGACCATTTCCTAGCTCCTAAAGTTTACCAAACCTGACACAAGAGGAAATCATTTAAGGTCATCATGTCTGCCCTTGGCATTCTCGGAACGCCCTGGCCTCAGGATGCAGCCTCTGTAGTCCATGGTAACCTGCGGAGAGGGGGCGGGGCTGAGGGTGGTTGGAACTCTGCCCTCACTGAAGGAGTGGGTGTGGCCATCTCTGCTGTGACTGAACAAAGGGCAGGGGAGCAGGGGGCCCAGGGCAGGGCCCTCAGAGCACGGCAGGTCCAGTGGGGTGTCACAAGCATTTAGTCCCAGGCCAAAGGACGCCTTCTTTGTCTGCACAGCTGCCCAAACTCTCACCTTTCCACTCAGGCCGACCTCTTACTTGAAGTGTGTGTGGAACCTGTCCTCACAGTACACCTCGCTGCACAGCTACCCATAGGTCTGGGCATCGTAGCTTCCTGCCAGGTGACCGAAGTTCGCAGGCAGATGTGTCCCAGGGACACATGCAAAGAGGCTCCAGCCCGTGCCACAGGCTGCCCACTGCCCCTGCCCCAGATCGGGGGCCGCCAATCAGCCCTGTCGGAGTCCCCTTCCTCTAGAGGGAGTATTGGACCAACACTTGTAGAAAACGGTGTCCTCGTGGGCAACTCACTGGAGGGACACAAATAAATTTTGCCGACTTTCTCCTGAAGCTTACGAGCGTTCACACGTAAGTGTCTTGCAAGGTCAGCTGTTTAGCTAAACATGAGCTCATGATCTAAATTTACACAATAATGAAGAAATCAGCTACGAGGGGAGACAATCAGTAAAGAGTATCAATACCAGAATTAGATTCCCAAGGCCATCCATCAATTGTTGGAATAATCAGGTGCAAGCCAGAATATATACATAAAACTGGACCTGAAACAAGGAACAAGGATGTTTTCAAAGACTGGTAGGATCTCTAAAACATTTTTAAAGTACATGTCATTGATAAAGCTAAATACTCAAAGGTTGTGTAATACCACAGATTAAGCATTGAGAAGAGTGAAATTATGCTGTTTTGAAAACTATGGTAGGTGAGATTTTCTGCCTAATTATATAAGAAGATTTCTCTAAAAATACACATTATTTCAATGACTTATTGGCTGTGAAATAAGTTAAGGGTATTTCAAATGGTTTGTCTGCAAAGAAAGGTGAGATGTAGGGAATCACAGAAAGTCGAGGGGAAAATAGGTCAATATATACATTGCTATATGGTGAACTAAACCTTAGGCCAGCAACAATGGAGAGGACCTGACCCTTAGAAACTTACAAGTAAGCTGGAATCTTCAAATGTTCAAATCTTTATAAGTAAAATATTTATTAAAATGAATAACCAAGTGTTTTAATTGACATCAGAAGATCAAAACAATAAACCCTGAGAACATAGAAAAAAGATAAATAAAGATATGAGCAGAACTTAATACAACAGAAAACGTATAAAATTGAGGTGATTTAGTAAGTCCAAAGAATCTTCTTTGAAAAGATTGAAAAGACACACTTTGATTAAGGAAAACAAAAACATAAGTAAAGAATATACAGAAAGAATCAGGACAATGTTATAGCAGAGAATATATGAAATGCCAGTAAATTTGAACATTTCTGTAAAGTGGACCATTTCCTAGCTCCTAAAGTTTACCAAACCTGACACAAGAGGAAATCATTTAAGGTCATCATGTCTGCCCTTGGCATTCTCGGAACGCCCTGGCCTCAGGATGCAGCCTCTGTAGTCCTTGGTAACCTGCGGAGAGGGGGCGGGGCTGAGGGTGGTTGGAACTCTGCCCTCACTGAAGGAGTGGGTGTGGCCATCTCTGCTGTGACTGAACAAAGGGCAGGGGAGCAGGGGGCCCAGGGCAGGGCCCTCAGAGCACGGCAGGTCCAGTTGGGTGTCACAAGCATTTAGGCCCAGGCCAAAGGGCGCCTTCTTTGTCTGCACAGCTGCCCAAACTCTCACCTTTCCACTCAGGCCGACCTCTTACTTGAAGTGTGTGTGGAACCTGCCCTCACAGTACACCTCACTGCACAGGTAACCATAGGTCTGGGCATCGTATCTTCCTGCCAGGTGACCGAAGTTCGCAGGCAGATGTGTCCCAGGGACACATGCAAAGAGGCTCCAGCCCGTGCCACAGGCTGCCCACTGCCCCTGCCCCAGATCGGGGGCCGCCAATCAGCCCTGTCGGAATCCCCTGCCTCTAGAGGGAGTATTGGACCAACACTTGTAGAAAACGATGTCCTCGTGGGCAACTCATTGGAGGGAAACAAATAAATCTTTGCCGACTTTCTGCTGAAGCTTACGAGCGTTCACACCTAAGCGTCTTACAAGGTCAGCTGTTTAGCTAAACATGAGCTCATGATCTAAATTTACACAATAATGAAGAAATCAGCTACGAAGGGGGAGACAATCAGTAAAGACTATCAATACCAGAATTAGATTCCCAAGGCCATCCATCAATTGTTGGAATAATCAGGTGCAAGGCAGAATATATACATAAAACTGGACCTGAAACAAGGAACAAGGATGTTTTCAAAGACTGGTAGGATCTCTACATGTCATTGATAAAGCTAAATACTCAAAGGTTGTGTAATACCACAGATTAAGCATTGAGAAGAGTGAAATTATGCTGTTTTGAAAACTATGGCAGGTGAGATTTTCTGCCTAATTATATAAGAAGATTTCTCTAAAAATACACATTATTTCAATGACTTATTGGCTGTGAAATAAGTTAAGGGTATTTCAAATGGCTTGTCTGCAAAGAAAGGTGAGATGTAGGGAATCACAGAAAGACGAGAGGAAAATAGGTTAATATATACATTGCTATATGGTGAACTAAACTTTAGGCCAGCAACAATGGAGAGGACCTGACCCTTAGAAACTTACAAGTAAGCTGGAATCTTCAAAAGTTCAAATCTTTATAAGTAAAATATTTATTAAAATGAATAACCAAGTGTTTTAATTGACATCAGAAGATCAAAACAATAAACCCTGAGAACATAGAAAAAAGATAAATAAAGATATGAGCAGAACTTAATACAACAGAAAACGTATAAAATTGAGGTGATTTAGTAAGTCCAAAGAATCTTCTTTGAAAAGATTGAAAAGACACACTTTGATTAAGGAAAACAAAAACATAAGTAAAGAATATACAGAAAGAATCAGGACAATGTTATAGAAGAGAATATATGAAATGCCAGTAAATTTGAACATTTCTGTAAGGTGGACCATTTCCTAGCTCCTAAAGTTTACCAAACCTGACACAAGAGGAAATCATTTAAGGTCATCATGTCTGCCCTTGGCATTCTCGGAACGCCCTGGCCTCAGGATGCAGCCTCTGTAGTCCATGGTAACCTGCGGAGAGGGGGCGGGGCTGAGGGTGGTTGGAACTCTGCCCTCACTGAAGGAGTGGGTGTGGCCATCTCTGCTGTGACTGAACAAAAGGCAGGGGAGCAGGGGTCCAGGGCAGGGCCCTCAGAGCCCGGCAGGTCCAGTGGGGTGTCACAAGCATTTAGGCCCAGGCCAAAGGGCGCCTTCTTTGTCTGCACAGCTGCCCAAACTCTCACCTTTCCACTCAGGCCGACCTCTTACTTGAAGTGTGTGTGGAACCTGTCCTCACAGTACACCTCGCTGCACAGCTAACCATAGGTCTGGGCATCGTAGCTTCCTGCCAGGTGACCGAAGTTCGCAGGCAGATGTGTCCCAGGGACACATGCAAAGAGGCTCCTGCCCGGGCCACAGGCTGCCCACTGCCCCTGCCACAGATCGGGTCCGCCAATCAGCCCTGTCGGAGTCCCCTGCCTCTAGAGGGAGTATTGGACCAACACTTGTAGAAAACGGTGTCCTCGTGGGCAACTCATTGGAGGGACACAAATAAATCTTTGACGACTTTCTGCTGAAGATTACGAGCGTTCACACCTAAGCGTCTTACAAGGACAGCTGTTTAGCTAAACATGAGCACATGATCTAAACTTACTCAATAATGAAGAAATCAGCTACGAGGGGAGACAATCAGTAAAGACTATCAATACCAGAATTAGATACCCAAGGCCATCCATCAATTGTTGGAATAATCAGGTGCAAGGCAGAATATATACATAAAACTGGAACTGAAACAAGGAACAAGGATGTTTTCAAAGACTGGTAGGATCTCTAAAACATTTTTAATGTACATGTCATTGATAAAGCTAAATACTCAAAGGTTGTGTAATACAACAGATTAAGCATTGAGAAGAGTGAAATTATGCTGTTTTGAAAACTATGGCAGGTGAGATTTTCTGCCTAATTATATAAGAAGATTTCTCTAAAAATACACATTATTTCAATGACTTATTGGCTGTGAAATAAGTTAAGGTTGTTTCAAATGGCTTGTCTGCAAAGAAAGGTGAGATGTAGGGAATCACAGAAAGTCGAGGGGAAAATAGGTCAATATATACATTGCTATATGGTGAACTAAACCTTAGGCCAGCAACAATATAGAGGACCTGACTCTTAGAAGCTTACAAGTAAGCTGGAATCTTCAAAAGTTCAAATCTTTATAAGTAAAATATTTATTAAAATGAATAACCAAGTGTTTTAATTGACATCAGAAGATCAAAACAATAAACCCTGAGAATATAGAAAAAAGATAAATAAAGATATGAGCAGAACTTAATACAACAGAAAACGTATAAAATTCAGGTGATTTAGTAAGTCCAAAGAATCTTCTTTGAAAAGATTGAAAAGACACACTTTGATTAAGGAAAACAAAAACATAAGTAAAGAATATACAGAAAGAATCAGGACAATGTTATAGCAGAGAATATATGAAATGCCAGTAAATTTGAACATTTCTGTAAAGTGGACCATCTCCTAGCTCCTAAAGTTTACCAAACCTGACACAAGAGGAAATCATTTAAGGTCATCATGTCTGCCCTTGGCATTCTCGGAACGCCCTGGCCTCAGGATGCAGCCTCTGTAGTCCATGGTAACCTGCGGAGAGGGGGCGGGGCTGAGGGTGGTTGGAACTCTGCCCTCACTGAAGGAGTGGGTGTGGCCATCTCTGCTGTGACTGAACAAAGGGCAGGGGAGCAGGGGTCCCAGGGCAGGGCCCTCAGAGCACGGCAGGTACAGTGGGGTGTCACAAGCATTTAGGCCCAGGCCAAAGGGCGCCTTCTTTGTCTGCACAGCTGCCCAAACTCTCACCTTTCCACTCAGGCCGACCTCTTACTTGAAGTGTGTGTGGAACCTGGCCTCACAGTACACCTCACTGCACATCTAACCATAGGTCTGGGCATCGTAGCTTCCTGCCAGGTGACCGAAGTTCGCAGGCAGATGTGTCCCAGGGACACATGCAAAGAGGCTCCTGCCCGGGCCACAGGCTGCCCACTGCCCCTGCCCCAGATCGGGGGCCGCCAATCAGCCCTGTCGGAATCCCCTTCCTCTAGAGTGAGTATTGGACCAACACTTGTAGGAAACGATGTCCTCGTGGGCAACTCATTGGAGGGACACAAATAAATCTTTGCCGACTTTCTGCTGAAGCTTACAAGTGTTCACACCTAAGCGTCTTACAAGGTCAGCTGTTTAGCTAAACATGAGCTCATGATCTAAATTTACACAATAATGAAGAAATCAGCTACGAGGGGAGACAATCAGTAAAGACTATCAATACCAGAATTAGATTCCCAAGGCCATCCATCAATTGTTGGAATAATCAGGTGCAAGGCAGAATATATACATAAAACTGGACCTGAAACAAGGAACAAGGATGTTTTCAAAGACTGGTAGGATCTCTACATGTCATTGATAAAGCTAAATACTCAAAGGTTGTGTAATACAACAGATTAAGCATTGAGAAGAGTGAAATTATGCTGTTTTGAAAACTATGGCAGGTGAGATTTTCTGCCTAATTATATAAGAAGATTTCTCTAAAAATACACATTATTTCAATGACTTATTTGCTGTGAAATAAGTTAAGGGTGTTTCAAATGGCTTGTCTGCAAAGAAAGGTGAGATGTAGGGAATCACAGAAAGTCGAGGGGAAAATAGGTCAATATATACATTGCTATATGGTGAACTAAACCTTAGGCCAGCAACAATATAGAGGACCTGACTCTTAGAAGCTTACAAGTAAGCTGGAATCTTCAAAAGTTCAAATCTTTATAAGTAAAATATTTATTAAAATGAATAACCAAGTGTTTTAATTGACATCAGAAGATCAAAACAATAAACCCTGAGAACATAGAAAAAAGATAAATAAAGATATGAGCAGAACTTAATACACCAGAAAACGTATAAAATTGAGGTGATTTAGTAAGTCCAAAGAATCTTCTTTGAAAAGATTGAAAAGGCACACTTTGATTAAGGAAAACAAAAACATAAGTAAAGAATATACAGAAAGAATCAGGACAATGTTATAGCAGAGAATATATGAAATGCCAGTAAATTTGAACATTTCTGTAAAGTGGACCATTTCCTAGCTCCTAAAGTTTACCAAACCTGACACAAGAGGAAATCATTTAAGGTCATCATGTCTGCCCTTGGCATTCTCGGAACGCCCTGGCCTCAGGAGGCAGCCTCTGTAGTCCATGGTAACCTGCGGAGAGGGGTCGGGGCTGAGGGTGGTTGGAACTCTGCCCTCACTGAAGGAGTGTGTGTGGCCATCTCTGCTGTGACTGAACAAAGGGCAGGGGAGCAGGGGGCCCAGGGCAGGGCCCTCAGAGCACGGCAGGTCCAGTGGGGTGTCACAAGCATTTAGGCCCAGGCCAAAGGGCGCCTTCTTTGTCTGCACAGCTGCCCAAACTCTCACCTTTCCACTCAGGACGACCTCTTACTTGAAGTGTGTGTGGAACCTGCCCTCACAGTACACCTCACTGCACAGCTAACCATAGGTCTGGGCATCGTAGCTTCCTGCCAGGTGACCGAAGTTCGCAGGCAGATGTGTCCCAGGGACACATGCAAAGAGGCTCCTGCCCGGGCCACAGGCTGCCCACTGCCCCTGCCCCAGATCGGGGGCCGCCAATCAGCCCTGTCGGAATCCCCTGCCTCTAGAGGGAGTATTGGACCAACACTTGTAGAAAACGATGTCCTCGTGGGCAACTCATTGGAGGGACACAAATAAATCTTTGCCGACTTTCTGCTGAAGCTTACGAGCGTTCACACCTAAGCGTCTTACAAGGTCAGCTGTTTAGCTAAACATGAGCTCATGATCTAAATTTACACAATAATGAAGAAATCAGCTACGAAGGGGGAGACAATCAGTAAAGACTATCAATACCAGAATTAGATTCCCAAGGCCATCCATCAATTGTTGAAATAATCAGGTGCAAGGCAGAATATGTACATAAAACTGGACCTGAAACAAGGAACAAGGATGTTTTCAAAGACTGGTAGGATCTCTACATGTCATTGATAAAGCTAAATACTCAAAGGTTGTGTAATACCACAGATTAAGCATTGAGAAGAGTGAAATTATGCTGTTTTGAAAACTATGGCAGGTGAGATTTTCTGCCTAATTATATAAGAAGATTTCTCTAAAAATACACATTATTTCAATGACTTATTGGCTGTGAACTAAGTTAAGGGTATTTCAAATGGCTTGTCTGCAAAGAAAGGTGAGATGTAGGGAATCACAGAAAGTCGAGGGGAAAATAGGTCAATATATACATTGCTATATGGTGAACTAAACCTTAGGCCAGCAACAATGGAGAGGACCTGACCCTTAGAAACTTACAAGTAAGCTGGAATCTTCAAAAGTTCAAATCTTTATAAGTAAAATATTTATTAAAATGAATAACCAAGTGTTTTAATTGACATCAGAAGATCAAAACAATAAACCCTGAGAACATAGAAAAAAGATAAATAAAGATATGAGCAGAACTTAATACAACAGAAAACGTATAAAATTGAGGTGATTTAGTAAGTCCAAATAATCTTCTTTGAAAAGATTGAAAAGACACACTTTGATTAAGGAAAACAAAAACATAAGTAAAGAATATACAGAAAGAATCAGGACAATGTTATAGCAGAGAATATATGAAATGCCAGTAAATTTGAACATTTCTGTAAAGTGGACCATTTCCTTGCTCCTAAAGTTTACCAAACCTGACACAAGAGGAAATCATTTAAGGTCATCATGTCTGCCCTTGGCATTCTCGGAACGCCCTGGCCTCAGGATGCAGCCTCTGTAGTCCTTGGTAACCTGCGGAGAGGGGGCGGGGCTGAGGGTGGTTGGAACTCTGCCCTCACTGAAGGAGTGGGTGTGGCAATCTCTGCTGTGACTGAACAAAGGGCAGGGGAGAAGGGGGCCCAGGGCAGGGCCCTCAGAGCACGGCAGGTCCAGTGGGCTGTCACAAGCATTTAGACCCAGGCCAAAGGGCGCCTTCTTTGTCTGCACAGCTGCCCAAACTCTCACCTTTCCACTCAGGCCGAACTCTTACTTGAAGTGTGTGTGGAACCTGTCCTCACAGTACACCTCGCTGCACAGCTAACCATAGGTCTGGGCATCGTAGCTTCCTGCCAGGTGACCGAAGTTCGCAGGCAGATGTGTCCCAGGGACACATGCAAAGAGGCTCCTGCCCGGGCCACAGGCTGCCCACTGCCCCTGCCACAGATCGGGTCCGCCAATCAGCCCTGTCGGAGTCCCCTGCCTCTAGAGGGAGTATTGGACCAACACTTGTAGAAAACGGTGTCCTCGTGGGCAACTCATTGGAGGGACACAAATAAATCTTTGACGACTTTCTGCTGAAGATTACGAGCGTTCACACCTAAGCGTCTTACAAGGACAGCTGTTTAGCTAAACATGAGCACATGATCTAAACTTACTCAATAATGAAGAAATCAGCTACGAGGGGAGACAATCAGTAAAGACTATCAATACCAGAATTAGATACCCAAGGCCATCCATCAATTGTTGGAATAATCAGGTGCAAGGCAGAATATATACATAAAACTGGAACTGAAACAAGGAACAAGGATGTTTTCAAAGACTGGTAGGATCTCTAAAACATTTTTAATGTACATGTCATTGATAAAGCTAAATACTCAAAGGTTGTGTAATACAACAGATTAAGCATTGAGAAGAGTGAAATTATGCTGTTTTGAAAACTATGGCAGGTGAGATTTTCTGCCTAATTATATAAGAAGATTTCTCTAAAAATACACATTATTTCAATGACTTATTGGCTGTGAAATAAGTTAAGGTTGTTTCAAATGGCTTGTCTGCAAAGAAAGGTGAGATGTAGGGAATCACAGAAAGTCGAGGGGAAAATAGGTCAATATATACATTGCTATATGGTGAACTAAACCTTAGGCCAGCAACAATATAGAGGACCTGACTCTTAGAAGCTTACAAGTAAGCTGGAATCTTCAAAAGTTCAAATCTTTATAAGTAAAATATTTATTAAAATGAATAACCAAGTGTTTTAATTGACATCAGAAGATCAAAACAATAAACCCTGAGAATATAGAAAAAAGATAAATAAAGATATGAGCAGAACTTAATACAACAGAAAACGTATAAAATTCAGGTGATTTAGTAAGTCCAAAGAATCTTCTTTGAAAAGATTGAAAAGACACACTTTGATTAAGGAAAACAAAAACATAAGTAAAGAATATACAGAAAGAATCAGGACAATGTTATAGCAGAGAATATATGAAATGCCAGTAAATTTGAACATTTCTGTAAAGTGGACCATCTCCTAGCTCCTAAAGTTTACCAAACCTGACACAAGAGGAAATCATTTAAGGTCATCATGTCTGCCCTTGGCATTCTCGGAACGCCCTGGCCTCAGGATGCAGCCTCTGTAGTCCATGGTAACCTGCGGAGAGGGGGCGGGGCTGAGGGTGGTTGGAACTCTGCCCTCACTGAAGGAGTGGGTGTGGCCATCTCTGCTGTGACTGAACAAAGGGCAGGGGAGCAGGGGTCCCAGGGCAGGGCCCTCAGAGCACGGCAGGTACAGTGGGGTGTCACAAGCATTTAGGCCCAGGCCAAAGGGCGCCTTCTTTGTCTGCACAGCTGCCCAAACTCTCACCTTTCCACTCAGGCCGACCTCTTACTTGAAGTGTGTGTGGAACCTGGCCTCACAGTACACCTCACTGCACATCTAACCATAGGTCTGGGCATCGTAGCTTCCTGCCAGGTGACCGAAGTTCGCAGGCAGATGTGTCCCAGGGACACATGCAAAGAGGCTCCTGCCCGGGCCACAGGCTGCCCACTGCCCCTGCCCCAGATCGGGGGCCGCCAATCAGCCCTGTCGGAATCCCCTTCCTCTAGAGTGAGTATTGGACCAACACTTGTAGGAAACGATGTCCTCGTGGGCAACTCATTGGAGGGACACAAATAAATCTTTGCCGACTTTCTGCTGAAGCTTACAAGTGTTCACACCTAAGCGTCTTACAAGGTCAGCTGTTTAGCTAAACATGAGCTCATGATCTAAATTTACACAATAATGAAGAAATCAGCTACGAGGGGAGACAATCAGTAAAGACTATCAATACCAGAATTAGATTCCCAAGGCCATCCATCAATTGTTGGAATAATCAGGTGCAAGGCAGAATATATACATAAAACTGGACCTGAAACAAGGAACAAGGATGTTTTCAAAGACTGGTAGGATCTCTACATGTCATTGATAAAGCTAAATACTCAAAGGTTGTGTAATACAACAGAATAAGCATTGAGAAGAGTGAAATTATGCTGTTTTGAAAACTATGGCAGGTGAGATTTTCTGCCTAATTATATAAGAAGATTTCTCTAAAAATACACATTATTTCAATGACTTATTTGCTGTGAAATAAGTTAAGGGTGTTTCAAATGGCTTGTCTGCAAAGAAAGGTGAGATGTAGGGAATCACAGAAAGTCGAGGGGAAAATAGGTCAATATATACATTGCTATATGGTGAACTAAACCTTAGGCCAGCAACAATATAGAGGACCTGACTCTTAGAAGCTTACAAGTAAGCTGGAATCTTCAAAAGTTCAAATCTTTATAAGTAAAATATTTATTAAAATGAATAACCAAGTGTTTTAATTGACATCAGAAGATCAAAACAATAAACCCTGAGAACATAGAAAAAAGATAAATAAAGATATGAGCAGAACTTAATACAACAGAAAACGTATAAAATTGAGGTGATTTAGTAAGTCCAAAGAATCTTCTTTGAAAAGATTGAAAAGACACACTTTGATTAAGGAAAACAAAAACATAAGTAAAGAATATACAGAAAGAATCAGGACAATGTTATAGCAGAGAATATATGAAATGCCAGTAAATTTGAACATTTCTGTAAAGTGGACCAGTTCCTAGCTCCTAAAGTTTACCAAACCTGACACAAGAGGAAATAATTTAAGGTCATCATGTCTGCCCTTGGCATTCTCGGAACACCCTGGCCTCAGGAGGCAGCCTCTGTAGTCCATGGTAACCTGCGGAGAGGGGGCGGGGCTGAGGGTGGTTGGAACTCTGGCCTCACTGGAGGAGTGGGTGTGGCCATCTCTGCTGTGACTGAACAAAGGGCAGGGGAGCAGGGGGCCCAGGGCAGGGCCCTCAGAGCACGGCAGGTCCAGTGGGGTGTCACAAGCATTTAGGCCCAGGCCAAAGGGCGCCTTCTTTGTCTGCACAGCTGCCCAAACTCTCACCTTTCCACTCAGGCCGACCTCTTACATGAAGTGTGTGTGGAACCTGTCCTCACAGTACACCTCGCTGCACAGCTAACCATAGGTCTGGGCATCGTAGCTTCCTGCAAGGTGACCGAAGTTCGCAGGCAGATGTGTCCCAGGGACACATGCAAAGAGGCTCCTGCCCGGGCCACAGGCTGCCCACAGCCCCTGCACCAGATCGGGGGCCGCCAATAAGCCCTGTCGGAGTCCCCTTCCTCTAGAGGGAGTATTGGACCAACACTTGTAGAAAACGGTGTCTTCGTGGGCAACTCATTGGAGGGACACAAATAAATCTTTGCATCTTTCTGCGGAAGCTTACGAGCGTTCACACCTAAGCGTCTTACAAGGTCAGCTGTTTAGCTAAACATGAGCTCATGATCTAAATTTACACAATAATGAAGAAATCAGCTACGAGGGGAGACAATCAGTAAAGACTATCAATACCAGAATTAGATTCCCAAGGCCATCCATCAATTGTTGGAATAATCAGGTGCAAGGCAGAATATATACATAAAACTGGACCTGAAACAAGGAACAAGGATGTTTTCAAAGTCTGGTTGGATTTCTAAAATATTTTTAAAGTACATGTCATTGATAAAGCTAAATACTCAAAGGTTGTGTAATACAACAGATTAAGCATTGAGAAGAGTGAAATTATGCTGTTTTGAAAACTATGGCAGGTGAGATTTTCTGCCTAATTATATAAGAAGATTTCTCTAAAAATACACATTATTTCAATGAATTATTGGCTGTGAAATAAGTTAAGGGTGTTTCAAATGGCTTGTCTGCAAAGAAAGGTGAGATGTAGGGAATCACAGAAAGTCGAGGGGAAAATAGGTCAATATATACATTGCTATATGGTGAACTAAACCTTAGGCCAGCAACAATATAGAGGACCTGACTCTTAGAAGCTTACAAGTAAGCTGGAATCTTCAAAAGTTCAAATCTTTATAAGTAAAATATTTATTAAAATGAATAACCAAGTGTTTTAATTGACATCAGAAGATCAAAACAATAAACCCTGAGAACATAGAAAAAAGATAAATAAAGATATGAGCAGAACTTAATACACCAGAAAACGTATAAAATTGAGGTGATTTAGTAAGTCCAAAGAATCTTCTTTGAAAAGATTGAAAAGGCACACTTTGATTAAGGAAAACAAAAACATAAGTAAAGAATATACAGAAAGAATCAGGACAATGTTATAGCAGAGAATATATGAAATGCCAGTAAATTTGAACATTTCTGTAAAGTGGACCATTTCCTAGCTCCTAAAGTTTACCAAACCTGACACAAGAGGAAATCATTTAAGGTCATCATGTCTGCCCTTGGCATTCTCGGAACGCCCTGGCCTCAGGATGCAGCCTCTGTAGTCCATGGTAACCTGCGGAGAGGGGGCGGGGCTGAGGGTGGTTGGAACTCTGCCCTCACTGAAGGAGTGTGTGTGGCCATCTCTGCTGTGACTGAACAAAGGGCAGGGGAGCAGGGGGCCCAGGGCAGGGCCCTCAGAGCACGGCAGGTCCAGTGGGGTGTCACAAGCATTTAGGCCCAGGCCAAAGGGCGCCTTCTTTGTCTGCACAGCTGCCCAAACTCTCACCTTTCCACTCAGGACGACCTCTTACTTGAAGTGTGTGTGGAACCTGCCCTCACAGTACACCTCACTGCACAGCTAACCATAGGTCTGGGCATCGTAGCTTCCTGCCAGGTGACCGAAGTTCGCAGGCAGATGTGTCCCAGGGACACATGCAAAGAGGCTCCTGCCCGGGCCACAGGCTGCCCACTGCCCCTGCCCCAGATCGGGGGCCACCAATCAGCCCTGTCGGAATCCCCTGCCTCTAGAGGGAGTATTGGACCAACACTTGTAGATAACGATGTCCTCGTGGGCAACTCATTGCAGGGACACAAATAAATCTTTGCCGACTTTCTGCTGAAGCTTACGAGCGTTCACACCTAAGCGTCTTACAAGGTCAGCTGTTTAGCTAAACATGAGCTCATGATCTAAATTTACACAATAATGAAGAAATCAGCTACGAAGGGGGAGACAATCAGTAAAGACTATCAATACCAGAATTAGATTCCCAAGGCCATCCATCAATTGTTGGAATAATCAGGTGCAAGCCAGAATATGTACATAAAACTGGACCTGAAACAAGGAACAAGGAGGTTTTCAAAGACTGGTAGGATCTCTACATGTCATTGATAAAGCTAAATACTCAAAGGTTGTGTAATACAACAGATTAAGCATTGAGAAGAGTGAAATTATGCTGTTTTGAAAACTATGGCAGGTGAGATTTTCTGCCTAATTATATAAGAAGATTTCTCTAAAAATACACATTATTTCAATGACTTATTGGCTGTGAAATAAGTTAAGGGTATTTCAAATGGCTTGTCTGCAAAGAAAGGTGAGATGTAGGGAATCACAGAAAGTCGAGGGGAAAATAGGTCAAAATATACATTGCTATATGGTGAAGTAAACCTTAGGCCAGCAACAATGGAGAGGACCTGACCCTTAGAAACTTACAAGTAAGCTGGAATCTTCAAAAGTTCAAAACTTTATAAGTAAAATATTTATTAAAATGAATAACCAAGTGTTTTAATTGACATCAGAAGATCAAAACAATAAACCCTGAGAACATAGAAAAAAGATAAATAAAGATATGAGCAGAACTTAATACAACAGGAAACGTATAAAATTGAGGTGATTTAGTAAGTCCAAAGAATCTTCTTTGAAAAGATTGAAAAGACACACTTTGATTAAGGAAAACAAAAACATAAGTAAAGAATATACAGAAAGAATCAGGACAATGTTATAGCAGAGAATATATGAAATGCCAGTAAATTTGAACATTTCTGTAAAGTGGACCATTTCCTAGCTCCTAAAGTTTACCAAACCTGACACAAGAGGAAATCATTTAAGGTCATCATGTCTACCCTTGGCATTCTCGGAACGCCCTGGCCTCAGGATACAGCCTCTGTAGTCCATGGTAACCTGCGGAGAGGGGGCGGGGCTGAGGGTGGTTGGAACTCTGCCCTCACTGAAGGTGTGGGTGTGGCCATCTCTGCTGTGACTGAACAAAGGGCAGGGGAGCAGGGGTCCATGGCAGGGCCCTCAGAGCACGGCAGGTCCAGTGTGGTGTCACAAGCATTTAGGCCCAGGCCAAAGGGCGCCTTCTTTGTCTGCACAGCTGCCCAAACTCTCACCTTTCCTCTCAGGCCGACCTCTTACTTGAAGTGTGTGTGGAACCTGCCCTCACACTACACCTCGCTGCACAGCTAACCATAGGTCTGGGCATCGTAGCTTCCTGCCAGGTGACCGAAGTTCGCAGGCAGATGTGTCCCAGGGACACATGCAAAGAGGCTCCTGCCCGGGCCACAGGCTGCCCACTGCCCCTGCCCCAGATCGGGGGCAGCCAATCAGCCCTGTCGGAGTCCCCTGCCTCTAGAGGGAGTATTGGACCAACACTTGTAGAAAACGGTGTCCTCGTGGGCAACTCATTGGAGGGACACAAATAAATCTTTGCCGACTTTCTGCTGAAGCTTACGAGCGTTCACACCTAAGCGTCTTACAAGGTCAGCTGTTTAGCTAAACATGAGCTCATGATCTAAATTTACACAATAATGAAGAAATCAGCTACGAGGGGAGACAATTAGTAAAGAGTATCAATACCAGAATTAGATTCCCAAGGCCATCCATCAATTGTTGGAATAATCAGGTGCAAGGCAGAATATATATATAAAACTGGACCTGAAACAAGGAACAAGGAAGTTTTCAAAGACTGGTAGGATCTCTACATGTCATTGATAAAGCTAAATACTCAAAGGTTGTGTAATACAACAGATTAAGCATTGAGAAGAGTGAAATTATGCTGTTTTGAAAACTATGGCAGGTGAGATTTCCTGCCTAATTATATAAGAAGATTTCTCTAAAAAATACACATTATATCAATGACTTATTGGCTGTGAAATAAGTTAAGGGTATTTCAAATGGCTTGTCTGCAAAGAAAGGTGAGATGTAGGGAATCACAGAAAATCGAGGGGAAAACAGGTCAATATATACATTGCTATATGGTGAACTAAACCTTAGGCCAGCAACAATGGAGAGGACCTGACCCTTAGAAACTTACAAGTAAGCTGCAATCTTCAAAAGTTCAAATCTTTATAAGTAAAATATTTATTAAAATGAATAACCAAGTGTTTTAATTGACATCAGAAGATCAAAACAATAAACCCTGAGAACATAGAAAAAAGATAAATAAAGATATGAGCAGAACTTAATACAACAGAAAACGTATAAAATTGAGGTGATTTAGTAAGTCCAAAGAATCTTCTTGGAAAAGATTGAAAAGACACACTTTGATTAAGGAAAACAAAAACATAAGTAAAGAATATACAGAAAGAATCAGGACAATGTTATAACAGAGAATATATGAAATGCCAGTAAATTTGAACATTTCTGTAAAGTGGACCATTTCCTAGCTCCTAAAGTTTACCAAACCTGACACAAGAGGAAATCATTTAAGGTCATCATGTCTGCCCTTGCCATTCTCGGAACGCCCTGGCCTCAGGATGCAGCCTCTGTAGTCCTTGGTAACCTGCGGAGAGGGGGCGGGGCTGAGGGTGGTTGGAACTCTGCCCTCACTGAAGGAGTGGGTGTGGCCATCTCTGCTGTGACTGAACAAAGGGCAGTGGAGCAGGGGGCCCAGGGCAGGGCCCTCAGAGCACGGCAGGTCCAGTGGGCTGTCACAAGCATTTAGGCCCAGGCCAAAGGGCGCCTTCTTTGTCTGCACAGCTGCCCAAACTCTCACCTTTCCACTCAGGCCGAACTCTTACTTGAAGTGTGTGTGGAACCTGTCCTCACAGTACACCTCGCTGCACAGCTAACCATAGGTCTGGGCATCGTAGCTTCCTGCCAGGTGACCGAAGTTCGCAGGCAGATGTGTCCCAGGGACACATGCAAAGAGGCTCCTGCCCGGGCCACAGGCTGCCCACTGCCCCTGCCCCAGATCGGGGGCCGCCAATAAGCCCTGTCGGAGTCCCCGGCCTCCAGAGGGAGTATTGGACCAACACTTGTAGAAAACGGTGTCCTCGTGGGCAACTCATTGGAGGGACACAAATAAATCTTTGCCGACTTTCTGCTGAAGCTTACGAGCGTTCACACCTAAGCGTCTTACAAGGTCAGCTGTTTAGCTAAACATGAGCTCATGATCTAAATTTACACAATAATGAAGAAATCAGCTACGAGGGGAGACAATCAGTAAAGAGTATCAATACCAGAATTAGATTCCCAAGGCCATCCATCAGTTGTTGGAATAATCAGGTGCAAGGCAGAATATATACATAAAACTGGACCTGAAACAAGGAACAAGGATGTTTTCAAAGACTGGTAGGATCTCTACATGTCATTGATAAAGCTAAATACTCAAAGGTTGTGTAATACCACAGATTAAGCATTGAGAAGAGTGAAATTATGCTGTTTTGAAAACTATGGCAGGTGAGATTTTCTGCCTAATTATATAAGAAGATTTCTCTAAAAATACACATTATTTCAATGACTTATTGGCTGTGAACTAAGTTAAGGGTATTTCAAATGGCTTGTCTGCAAAGAAATGTGAGATGTAGGGAATCACAGAAAGTCGAGGGGAAAATAGGTCAATATATACATTGCTATATGGTGAACTAAACCTTAGGCCAGCAACAATGGAGAGAACCTGACCCTTAGAAACTTACAAGTAAGCTGGAATCTTCAAAAATTCAAATCTTTATAAGTAAAATATTTATTAAAATGAATAACCAAGTGTTTTAATTGACATCAGAAGATCAAAACAATAAACCCTGAGAACATAGAAAAAAGATAAATAAAGATATGAGCAGAACTTAATACAACAGAAAACGTATAAAATTGAGGTGATTTAGTAAGTCCAAAGAATCTTCTTTGAAAAGATTCAAAAGGCACACTTTGATTAAGGAAAACAAAAACATAAGTAAAGAATATACAGAAAGAATCAGGACAATGTTATAGCAGAGAATATATGAAATGCCAGTAAATTTGAACATTTCTGTAAAGTGGACCATTTCCTAGCTCCTAAAGTTTACCAAACCTGACACAAGAGGAAATCATTTAAGGTCATCATGTCTGCCCTTGGCATTCTCGGAACGCCCTGGCCTCAGGAGGCAGCCTCTGTAGTCCATGGTAACCTGCGGAGAGGGGGCGGGGCTGAGGGTGGTTGGAACTCTGCCCTCACTGAAGGAGTGGGTGTGGCCATCTCTGCTGTGACTGAACAAAGGGCAGGGGAGCAGGGGCCCCAGGGCAGGGCCCTCAGAGCACGGCAGTTCCAGTGGGGTGTCAAAAGCATTTAGTCCCAGGCCAAAGGACGCCTTCTTTGTCTGCACAGCTGCCCAAACTCTCACCTTTCCACTCAGGCCGACCTCTTACTTGAAGTGTGTGTGGAACCTGTCCTCACAGCACACCTCGCTGCACAGCTAACCATAGGTCTGGGCATCGTAGCTTCCTGCCAGGTGACCGAAGTTCGCAGGCAGATGTGTCCCAGGGACACATGCAAAGAGGCTCCAGCCCGTGCCACAGGCTGCCCACTGCTCCTGCCCCAGATCGGGGGCCGCCAATCAGCCCTGTCGGAGTCCCCTTCCTCTAGAGGGAGTATTGGACCAACACTTGTAGAAAACGTTGTCCTCGTGGGCAACTCATTGGAGGGACACAAATAAATTTTGCCGACTTTCTCCTGAAGCTTACGAGCGTTCACACGTAAGCATCTTACAAGGTCAGCTGTTTAGCTAAACATGAGCTCATGATCTAAATTTACACAATAATGAAGAAATCAGCTACGAGGGGAGACAATCAGTAAAGAGTATCAATACCAGAATTAGATTCCCAAGGCCATCCATCAATTGTTGGAATAATCAGGTGCAAGGCACAATATATACATAAAACTGGAACTGAAACAAGGAACTAGGATGTTTTAAAAGACTGGTAGGATCTCTAAAACATATTTAAAGGACATGTCATTGATAAAGCTAAATACTCAAAGGTTGTGTAATACAACAGATTAAGCATTGAGAAGAGTGAAATTATGCTGTTTTGAAAACTATGGCAGGTGAGATTTTCTGCCTAATTATATAAGAAGATTTCTCTAAAAATACACATTATTTCAATGACTTATTGGCTGTGAAATAAGTTAAGGGTGTTTCAAATGGCTTGTCTGCGAAGAAAGGTGAGATGTAGGGAATCACAGAAAGTCGAGGGGAAAATAGGTCAATATATACATTGCTATATGGTGAACTAAACCTTAGGCCAGCAACAATATAGAGGACCTGACTCTTAGAAGCTTACAAGTAAGCTGGAATCTTCAAAAGTTCAAATCTTTATATGTAAAATATTTATTAAAATGAATAACCAAGTGTTTTAATTGACATCAGAAGATCAAAACAATAAACCCTGAGAACATAGAAAAAAGATAAATAAAGATATGAGCAGAACTTAATACAACAGAAAACGTATAAAATTGAGGTGATTTAGTAAGTCCAAAGAATCTTCTTTGAAAAGATTGAAAAGACACACTTTGATTAAGGAAAACAAAAACATAAGTAAAGAATATACAGAAAGAATCAGGACAATGTTATAGCAGAGAATATATGAAATGCCAGTAAATTTGAACATTTCTGTAAAGTGGACCATTTCCTAGCTCCTAAAGTTTATCAAACCTGACACAAGAGGAAATCATTTAAGGTCATCATGTCTGCCCTTGGCATACTCGGAACGCCCTGGCCTCAGGATGCAGCCTCTGTAGTGCATGGTAACCTGCGGAGAGGGGGCGGGGCTGAGGGTGGTTGGAACTCTGCCCTCACTGAAGGAGTGGGTGTGGCCATCTCTGCTGTGACTGAACAAAGGGCAGGGGAGCAGGGGGCCCAGGGCAGGGCCCTCAGAGCACGGCAGGTCCAGTGGGGTGTCACAAGCATTTAGGCCCAGGCCAAAGGGCGCCTTCTTTGTCTGCACAGCTGCCCAAACTCTCACCTTTCCACTCAGGCCGACCTCTTACTTGAAGTGTGTGTGGAACCTGCCCTCACAGTACACCTCACTGCACAGCTAACCATAGGTCTGGGCATCGTAGCTTCCTGCCAGGTGACCGAAGTTCGCAGGCAGATGTGTCCCAGGGACACATGCAAAGAGGCTCCTGCCCGGGCCACAGGCTGCCCACTGCCCCTGCCCCAGATCGGGGGCCGCCAATCAGCCCTGTCGGAATCCCCTGCCTCTAGAGGGAGTATTGGACCAACACTTGTAGAAAACGATGTCCTCGTGGGCAACTCATTGGAGGGACACAAATAAATCTTTCCCGACTTTCTGCTGAAGCTTACGAGCGTTCACACCTAAGCGTCTTACAAGGGCAGCTGTTTAGCTAAACATGAGCTCATGATCTAAATTTACACAATAATGAAGAAATCAGCTACGAAGGGGGAGACAATCAGTAAAGACTATCAATACCAGAATTAGATTCCCAAGGCCATCCATCAATTGTTGGAATAATCAGGTCCAAGGCAGAATATATACATAAAACTGGACCTGAAACAAGGAACAAGGATGTTTTCAAAGACTGGTAGGATCTCTACATGTCATTGATAAAGCTAAATACTCAAAGGTTGTGTAATACCACAGATTAAGCATTGAGAAGAGTGAAATTATGCTGTTTTGAAAACTATGGCAGGTGAGATTTTCTGCCTAATTATATAAGAAGATTTCTCTAAAAATACACATTATTTCAATGACTTATTGGCTGTGAACTAAGTTAAGTGTATTTCAAATGGCTTGACTGCAAAGAAAGGTGAGATGTAGGGAATCACAGAAAGTCGAGGGGAAAATAGGTCAATATATACATTGCTATATGGTGAACTAAACCTTAGGCCAGCAACAATGGAGAGGACCTGACCCTTAGAAACTTACAAGTAAGCTGGAATCTTCAAAAGTTCAAATCTTTATAAGTAAAATATTTATTAAAATGAATAACCAAGTGTTTTAATTGACATCAGAAGATCAAAACAATAAACCCTGAGAACATAGAAAAAAGATAAATAAAGATATGAGCAGAACTTAATACAACAGAAAACGTATAAAATTGAGGTGATTTAGTAAGTCCAAAGAATCTTCTTTGAAAAGATTGAAAAGACACACTTTGATTAAGGAAAACAAAAACATAAGTAAAGAATATACAGAAAGAATCAGGACAATGTTATAGCAGAGAATATATGAAATGCCAGTAAATTTGAACATTTCTGTAAAGTGGACCATTTCCTAGCTCCTAAAGTTTACCAAACCTGACACAAGAGGAAATCATTTAAGGTCATCATGTCTGCCCTTGGCATTCTCGGAACGCCCTGGCCTCAGGATGCAGCCTCTGTAGTCCATGGTAACCTGCGGAGAGGGGGCGGGGCTGAGGGTGGTTGGAACTCTGCCCTCACTGAAGGAGTGGGTGTGGCCATCTCTGCTGTGACTGAACAAAGGGCAGGGGAGCAGGGGGCCCAGGGCAGGGCCCTCAGAGCACGGCAGGTCCAGTGGGGTGTCACAAGCATTTAGTCCCAGGCCAAAGGACGCCTTCTTTGTCTGCACAGCTGCCCAAACTCTCACCTTTCCACTCAGGCCGACCTCTTACTTGAAGTGTGTGTGGAACCTGTCCTCACAGTACACCTCGCTGCACAGCTACCCATAGGTCTGGGCATCGTAGCTTCCTGCCAGGTGACCGAAGTTCGCAGGCAGATGTGTCCCAGGGACACATGCAAAGAGGCTCCAGCCCGTGCCACAGGCTGCCCACTGCCCCTGCCCCAGATCGGGGGCCGCCAATCAGCCCTGTCGGAGTCCCCTTCCTCTAGAGGGAGTATTGGACCAACACTTGTAGAAAACGGTGTCCTCGTGGGCAACTCACTGGAGGGACACAAATAAATTTTGCCGACTTTCTCCTGAAGCTTACGAGCGTTCACACGTAAGTGTCTTGCAAGGTCAGCTGTTTAGCTAAACATGAGCTCATGATCTAAATTTACACAATAATGAAGAAATCAGCTACGAGGGGAGACAATCAGTAAAGAGTATCAATACCAGAATTAGATTCCCAAGGCCATCCATCAATTGTTGGAATAATCAGGTGCAAGCCAGAATATATACATAAAACTGGAACTGAAACAAGGAACTAGGATGTTTTAAAAGACTGGTAGGATCTCTAAAACATTTTTAAAGGACATGTCATTGATAAAGCTAAATACTCAAAAGTTGTGTAATACAACAGATTAAGCATTGAGAAGAGTGAAATTATGCTGTTTTGAAAACTATGGCAGGTGAGATTTTCTGCCTAATTATATAAGAAGATTTCTCTAAAAATACACATTATTTCAATGACTTATTGGCTGTGAACTAAGTTAAGGGTATTTCAAATGGCTTGTCTGCAAAGAAAGGTGAGATGTAGGGAATCACAGAAAGTCGAGGGGAAAATAGGTCAATATATACATTGCTATATGGTGAACTAAACCTTAGGCCAGCAACAATGGAGAGGACCTGACCCTTAGAAACTTACAAGTAAGCTGGAATCTTCAAAAATTCAAATCTTTATAAGTAAAATATTTATTAAAATGAATAACCAAGTGTTTTAATTGACATCAGAAGATCAAAACAATAAACCCTGAGAACATAGAAAAAAGATAAATAAAGATATGAGCAGAACTTAATACAACAGAAAACGTATAAAATTGAGGTGATTTAGTAAGTCCAAAGAATCTTCTTTGAAAAGATTGAAAAGGCACACTTTGATTAAGGAAAACAAAAACATAAGTAAAGAATATACAGAAAGAATCAGGACAATGTTATAGCAGAGAATATATGAAATGCCAGTAAATTTGAACATTTCTGTAAAGTGGACCATTTCCTAGCTCCTAAAGTTTACCAAACCTGACACAAGAGGAAATCATTTAAGGTCATCATGTCTGCCCTTGGCATTCTCGGAACGCCGTGGCCTCAGGGGGCAGCCTCTGTAGTCCATGGTAACCTGCGGAGAGGGGGCGGGGCTGAGGGTGGTTGGAACTCTGCCCTCACTGAAGGAGTGGGTGTGGCCATCTCTGCTGTGACTGAACAAAGGGCAGGGGAGCAGGGGCCCCAGGGCAGGGCCCTCAGAGCACGGCAGTTCCAGTGGGGTGTCAAAAGCATTTAGTCCCAGGCCAAAGGACGCCTTCTTTGTCTGCACAGCTGCCCAAACTCTCACCTTTCCACTCAGGCCGACCTCTTACTTGAAGTGTGTGTGGAACCTGTCCTCACAGCACACCTCGCTGCACAGCTAACCATAGGTCTGGGCATCGTAGCTTCCTGCCAGGTGACCGAAGTTCGCAGGCAGATGTGTCCCAGGGACACATGCAAAGAGGCTCCAGCCCGTGCCACAGGCTGCCCACTGCTCCTGCCCCAGATCGGGGGCCGCCAATCAGCCCTGTCGGAGTCCCCTTCCTCTAGAGGGAGTATTGGACCAACACTTGTAGAAAACGTTGTCCTCGTGGGCAACTCATTGGAGGGACACAAATAAATTTTGCCGACTTTCTCCTGAAGCTTACGAGCGTTCACACGTAAGCATCTTACAAGGTCAGCTGTTTAGCTAAACATGAGCTCATGATCTAAATTTACACAATAATGAAGAAATCAGCTACGAGGGGAGACAATCAGTAAAGAGTATCAATACCAGAATTAGATTCCCAAGGCCATCCATCAATTGTTGGAATAATCAGGTGCAAGGCACAATATATACATAAAACTGGAACTGAAACAAGGAACTAGGATGTTTTAAAAGACTGGTAGGATCTCTAAAACATATTTAAAGGACATGTCATTGATAAAGCTAAATACTCAAAGGTTGTGTAATACAACAGATTAAGCATTGAGAAGAGTGAAATTATGCTGTTTTGAAAACTATGGCAGGTGAGATTTTCTGCCTAATTATATAAGAAGATTTCCCTAAAAATACACATTATTTCAATGACTTATTGGCTGTGAAATAAGTTAAGGGTGTTTCAAATGGCTTGTCTGCAAAGAAAGGTGAGATGTAGGGAATCACAGAAAGTCGAGGGGAAAATAGGTCAATATATACATTGCTATATGGTGAACTAAACCTTAGGCCAGCAACAATATAGAGGACCTGACTCTTAGAAGCTTACAAGTAAGCTGCAATCTTCAAAAGTTCAAATCTTTATATGTAAAATATTTATTAAAATGAATAACCAAGTGTTTTAATTGACATCAGAAGATCAAAACAATAAACCCTGAGAACATAGAAAAAAGATAAATAAAGATATGAGCAGAACTTAATACAACAGAAAACGTATAAAATTGAGGTGATTTAGTAAGTCCAAAGAATCTTCTTGGAAAAGATTGAAAAGACACACTTTGATTAAGGAAAACAAAAACATAAGTAAAGAATATACAGAAAGAATCAGGACAATGTTATAGCAGAGAATATATGAAATGCCAGTAAATTTGAACATTTCTGTAAAGTGGACCATTTCCTAGCTCCTAAAGTTTATCAAACCTGACACAAGAGGAAATCATTTAAGGTCATCATGTCTGCCCTTGGCATACTCGGAACGCCCTGGCCTCAGGATGCAGCCTCTGTAGTGCATGGTAACCTGCGGAGAGGGGGCGGGGCTGAGGGTGGTTGGAACTCTGCCCTCACTGAAGGAGTGGGTGTGGCCATCTCTGCTGTGACTGAACAAAGGGCAGGGGAGCAGGGGGCCCAGGGCAGGGCCCTCAGAGCACGGCAGGTCCAGTGGGGTGTCACAAGCATTTAGGCCCAGGCCAAAGGGCGCCTTCTTTGTCTGCACAGCTGCCCAAACTCTCACCTTTCCACTCAGGCCGACCTCTTACTTGAAGTGTGTGTGGAACCTGCCCTCACAGTACACCTCACTGCACAGCTAACCATAGGTCTGGGCATCGTAGCTTCCTGCCAGGTGACCGAAGTTCGCAGGCAGATGTGTCCCAGGGACACATGCAAAGAGGCTCCTGCCCGGGCCACAGGCTGCCCACTGCCCCTGCCCCAGATCGGGGGCCGCCAATCAGCCCTGTCGGAATCCCCTGCCTCTAGAGGGAGTATTGGACCAACACTTGTAGAAAACGATGTCCTCGTGGGCAACTCATTGGAGGGACACAAATAAATCTTTCCCGACTTTCTGCTGAAGCTTACGAGCGTTCACACCTAAGCGTCTTACAAGGGCAGCTGTTTAGCTAAACATGAGCTCATGATCTAAATTTACACAATAATGAAGAAATCAGCTACGAAGGGGGAGACAATCAGTAAAGACTATCAATACCAGAATTAGATTCCCAAGGCCATCCATCAATTGTTGGAATAATCAGGTCCAAGGCAGAATATATACATAAAACTGGACCTGAAACAAGGAACAAGGATGTTTTCAAAGACTGGTAGGATCTCTACATGTCACTGATAAAGCTAAATACTCAAAGGTTGTGTAATACCACAGATTAAGCATTGAGAAGAGTGAAATTATGCTGTTTTGAAAACTATGGCAGGTGAGATTTTCTGCCTAATTATATAAGAAGATTTCTCTAAAAATACACATTATTTCAATGACTTATTGGCTGTGAACTAAGTTAAGTGTATTTCAAATGGCTTGACTGCAAAGAAAGGTGAGATGTAGGGAATCACAGAAAGTCGAGGGGAAAATAGGTCAATATATACATTGCTATATGGTGAACTAAACCTTAGGCCAGCAACAATGGAGAGGACCTGACCCTTAGAAACTTACAAGTAAGCTGGAATCTTCAAAAGTTCAAATCTTTATAAGTAAAATATTTATTAAAATGAATAACCAAGTGTTTTAATTGACATCAGAAGATCAAAACAATAAACCCTGAGAACATAGAAAAAAGATAAATAAAGATATGAGCAGAACTTAATACAACAGAAAACGTATAAAATTGAGGTGATTTAGTAAGTCCAAAGAATCTTCTTTGAAAAGATTGAAAAGACACACTTTGATTAAGGAAAACAAAAACATAAGTAAAGAATATACAGAAAGAATCAGGACAATGTTATAGCAGAGAATATATGAAATGCCAGTAAATTTGAACATTTCTGTAAAGTGGACCATTTCCTAGCTCCTAAAGTTTACCAAACCTGACACAAGAGGAAATCATTTAAGGTCATCATGTCTGCCCTTGGCATTCTCGGAACGCCCTGGCCTCAGGATGCAGCCTCTGTAGTCCATGGTAACCTGCGGAGAGGGGGCGGGGCTGAGGGTGGTTGGAACTCTGCCCTCACTGAAGGAGTGGGTGTGGCCATCTCTGCTGTGACTGAACAAAGGGCAGGGGAGCAGGGGGCCCAGGGCAGGGCCCTCAGAGCACGGCAGGTCCAGTGGGGTGTCACAAGCATTTAGTCCCAGGCCAAAGGACGCCTTCTTTGTCTGCACAGCTGCCCAAACTCTCACCTTTCCACTCAGGCCGACCTCTTACTTGAAGTGTGTGTGGAACCTGTCCTCACAGTACACCTCGCTGCACAGCTACCCATAGGTCTGGGCATCGTAGCTTCCTGCCAGGTGACCGAAGTTCGCAGGCAGATGTGTCCCAGGGACACATGCAAAGAGGCTCCAGCCCGTGCCACAGGCTGCCCACTGCCCCTGCCCCAGATCGGGGGCCGCCAATCAGCCCTGTCGGAGTCCCCTTCCTCTAGAGGGAGTATTGGACCAACACTTGTAGAAAACGGTGTCCTCGTGGGCAACTCACTGGAGGGACACAAATAAATTTTGCCGACTTTCTCCTGAAGCTTATGAGCGTTCACACGTAAGTGTCTTGCAAGGTCAGCTGTTTAGCTAAACATGAGCTCATGATCTAAATTTACACAATAATGAAGAAATCAGCTACGAGGGGAGACAATCAGTAAAGAGTATCAATACCAGAATTAGATTCCCAAGGCCATCCATCAATTGTTGGAATAATCAGGTGCAAGCCAGAATATATACATAAAACTGGAACTGAAACAAGGAACTAGGATGTTTTAAAAGACTGGTAGGATCTCTAAAACATTTTTAAAGGACATGTCATTGATAAAGCTAAATACTCAAAAGTTGTGTAATACAACAGATTAAGCATTGAGAAGAGTGAAATTATGCTGTTTTGAAAACTATGGCAGGTGAGATTTTCTGCCTAATTATATAAGAAGATTTCTCTAAAAATACACATTATTTCAATGACTTATTGGCTGTGAACTAAGTTAAGGGTATTTCAAATGGCTTGTCTGCAAAGAAAGGTGAGATGTAGGGAATCACAGAAAGTCGAGGGGAAAATAGGTCAATATATACATTGCTATATGGTGAACTAAACCTTAGGCCAGCAACAATGGAGAGGACCTGACCCTTAGAAACTTACAAGTAAGCTGGAATCTTCAAAAATTCAAATCTTTATAAGTAAAATATTTATTAAAATGAATAACCAAGTGTTTTAATTGACATCAGAAGATCAAAACAATAAACCCTGAGAACATAGAAAAAAGATAAATAAAGATATGAGCAGAACTTAATACAACAGAAAACGTATAAAATTGAGGTGATTTAGTAAGTCCAAAGAATCTTCTTTGAAAAGATTGAAAAGGCACACTTTGATTAAGGAAAACAAAAACATAAGTAAAGAATATACAGAAAGAATCAGGACAATGTTATAGCAGAGAATATATGAAATGCCAGTAAATTTGAACATTTCTGTAAAGTGGACCATTTCCTAGCTCCTAAAGTTTACCAAACCTGACACAAGAGGAAATCATTTAAGGTCATCATGTCTGCCCTTGGCATTCTCGGAACGCCCTGGCCTCAGGAGGCAGCCTCTGTAGTCCATGGTAACCTGCGGAGAGGGGGCGGGGCTGAGGGTGGTTGGAACTCTGCCCTCACTGAAGGAGTGGGTGTGGCCATCTCTGCTGTGACTGAACAAAGGGCAGGGGAGCAGGGGTCCCAGGGCAGGGCCCTCAGAGCACGGCAGTTCCAGTGGGGTGTCAAAAGCATTTAGTCCCAGGCCAAAGGATGCCTTCTTTGTCTGCACAGCTGCCCAAACTCTCACCTTTCCACTCAGGCCGACCTCTTACTTGAAGTGTGTGTGGAACCTGTCCTCACAGCACACCTCGCTGCACAGCTAACCATAGGTCTGGGCATCGTAGCTTACTGCCAGGTGACCGAAGTTCGCAGGCAGATGTGTCCCAGGGACACATGCAAAGAGGCTCCAGCCCGTGCCACAGGCTGCCCACTGCTCCTGCCCCAGATCGGGGGCCGCCAATCAGCCCTGTCGGAGTCCCCTTCCTCTAGAGGGAGTATTGGACCAACACTTGTAGAAAACGTTGTCCTCGTGGGCAACTCATTGGAGGGACACAAATAAATTTTGCCGACTTTCTCCTGAAGCTTACGAGCGTTCACACGTAAGCATCTTACAAGGTCAGCTGTTTAGCTAAACATGAGCTCATGATCTAAATTTACACAATAATGAAAAAATCAGCTACGAGGGGAGACAATCAGTAAAGAGTATCAATACCAGAATTAGATTCCCAAGGCCATCCATCAATTGTTGGAATAATCAGGTGCAAGGCACAATATATACATAAAACTGGAACTGAAACAAGGAACTAGGATGTTTTAAAAGACTGGTAGGATCTCTAAAACATATTTAAAGGACATGTCATTGATAAAGCTAAATACTCAAAGGTTGTGTAATACAACAGATTAAGCATTGAGAAGAGTGAAATTATGCTGTTTTGAAAACTATGGCAGGTGAGATTTTCTGCCTAATTATATAAGAAGATTTCTCTAAAAATACACATTATTTCAATGACTTATTGGCTGTGAAATAAGTTAAGGTTGTTTCAAATGGCTTGTCTGCAAAGAAAGGTGAGATGTAGGGAATCACAGAAAGTCGAGGGGAAAATAGGTCAATATATACATTGCTATATGGTGAACTAAACCTTAGGCCAGCAACAATATAGAGGACCTGACTCTTAGAAGCTTACAAGTAAGCTGGAATCTTCAAAAGTTCAAATATTTATATGTAAAATATTTATTAAAATGAATAACCAAGTGTTTTAATTGACATCAGAAGATCAAAACAATAAACCCTGAGAACATAGAAAAAAGATAAATAAAGATATGAGCAGAACTTAATACAACAGAAAACGTATAAAATTGAGGTGATTTATTAAGTCCAAAGAATCTTCTTTGAAAAGATTGAAAAGACACACTTTGATTAAGGAAAACAAAAACATAAGTAAAGAATATACAGAAAGAATCAGGACAATGTTATAGCAGAGAATATATGAAATGCCAGTAAATTTGAACATTTCTGTAAAGTGGACCATTTCCTAGCTCCTAAAGTTTACCAAACCTGACACAAGAGGAAATCATTTAAGGTCATCATGTCTGCCCTTGGCATACTCGGAACGCCCTGGCCTCAGGATGCAGCCTCTGTAGTGCATGGTAACCTGCGGAGAGGGGGCGGGGCTGAGGGTGGTTGGAACTCTGCCCTCACTGAAGGAGTGTGTGTGGCCATCTCTGCTGTGACTGAACAAAGGGCAGGGCAGCAGGGGGCCCAGGTCAGGGCCCTCAGAGCACGGCAGGTCCAGTGGGGTGTCACAAGCATTTAGGCCCAGGCCAAAGGGCGCCTTCTTTGTCTGCACAGCTGCCCAAACTCTCACCTTTCCACTCAGGCCGACCTCTTACTTGAAGTGTGTGTGGAACCTGCCCTCACAGTACACCTCACTGCACAGCTAACCATAGGTCTGGGCATCGTAGCTTCCTGCCAGGTGACCGAAGTTCGCAGGCAGATGTGTCCCAGGGACACATGCAAAGAGGCTCCTGCCCGTGCCACAGGCTGCCCACTGCCCCTGCCCCAGATCGGGGGCCGCCAATCAGCCCTGTCGGAATCCCCTGCCTCTAGAGGGAGTATTGGACCAACACTTGTAGAAAACGATGACCTCGTGGGCAACTCATTGGAGGGACACAAATAAATCTTTGCCGACTTTCTGCTGAAGCTTACGAGCGTTCACACCTAAGCGTCTTACAAGGTCAGCTGTTTAGCTAAACATGAGCTCATGATCTAAATTTACACAATAATGAAGAAATCAGCTACGAAGGGGGAGACAATCAGTAAAGACTATCAATACCAGAATTAGATTCCCAAGGCCATCCATCAATTGTTGGAATAATCAGGTCCAAGGCAGAATATATACATAAAACTGGACCTGAAACAAGGAACAAGGATGTTTTCAAAGACTGGTAGGATCTCTACATGTCATTGATAAAGCTAAATACTCAAAGGTTGTGTAATACCACAGATTAAGCATTGAGAAGAGTGAAATTATGCTGTTTTGAAAACTATGGCAGGTGAGATTTTCTGCCTAATTATATAAGAAGATTTCTCTAAAAATACACATTATTTCAATGACTTATTGGCTGTGAACTAAGTTAAGTGTATTTCAAATGGCTTGACTGCAAAGAAAGGTGAGATGTAGGGAATCACAGAAAGTCGAGGGGAAAATAGGTCAATATATACATTGCTATATGGTGAACTAAACCTTAGGCCAGCAACAATGGAGAGGACCTGACCCTTAGAAACTTACAAGTAAGCTGGAATCTTCAAAAGTTCAAATCTTTATAAGTAAAATATTTATTAAAATGAATAACCAAGTGTTTTAATTGACATCAGAAGATCAAAACAATAAACCCTGAGAACATAGAAAAAAGATAAATAAAGATATGAGCAGAACTTAATACAACAGAAAACGTATAAAATTGAGGTGATTTAGTAAGTCCAAAGAATCTTCTTTGAAAAGATTGAAAAGACACACTTTGATTAAGGAAAACAAAAACATAAGTAAAGAATATACAGAAAGAATCAGGACAATGTTATAGCAGAGAATATATGAAATGCCAGTAAATTTGAACATTTCTGTAAAGTGGACCATTTCCTAGCTCCTAAAGTTTACCAAACCTGACACAAGAGGAAATCATTTAAGGTCATCATGTCTGCCCTTGGCATTCTCGGAACGCCCTGGCCTCAGGATGCAGCCTCTGTAGTCCATGGTAACCTGCGGAGAGGGGGCGGGGCTGAGGGTGGTTGGAACTCTGCCCTCACTGAAGGAGTGGGTGTGGCCATCTCTGCTGTGACTGAACAAAGGGCAGGGGAGCAGGGGGCCCAGGGCAGGGCCCTCAGAGCACGGCAGGTCCAGTGGGGTGTCACAAGCATTTAGTCCCAGGCCAAAGGACGCCTTCTTTGTCTGCACAGCTGCCCAAACTCTCACCTTTCCACTCAGGCCGACCTCTTACTTGAAGTGTGTGTGGAACCTGTCCTCACAGTACACCTCGCTGCACAGCTACCCATAGGTCTGGGCATCGTAGCTTCCTGCCAGGTGACCGAAGTTCGCAGGCAGATGTGTCCCAGGGACACATGCAAAGAGGCTCCAGCCCGTGCCACAGGCTGCCCACTGCCCCTGCCCCAGATCGGGGGCCGCCAATCAGCCCTGTCGGAGTCCCCTTCCTCTAGAGGGAGTATTGGACCAACACTTGTAGAAAACGGTGTCCTCGTGGGCAACTCACTGGAGGGACACAAATAAATTTTGCCGACTTTCTCCTGAAGCTTACGAGCGTTCACACGTAAGTGTCTTGCAAGGTCAGCTGTTTAGCTAAACATGAGCTCATGATCTAAATTTACACAATAATGAAGAAATCAGCTACGAGGGGAGACAATCAGTAAAGAGTATCAATACCAGAATTAGATTCCCAAGGCCATCCATCAATTGTTGGAATAATCAGGTGCAAGCCAGAATATATACATAAAACTGGAACTGAAACAAGGAACTAGGATGTTTTAAAAGACTGGTAGGATCTCTAAAACATTTTTAAAGGACATGTCATTGATAAAGCTAAATACTCAAAAGTTGTGTAATACAACAGATTAAGCATTGAGAAGAGTGAAATTATGCTGTTTTGAAAACTATGGCAGGTGAGATTTTCTGCCTAATTATATAAGAAGATTTCTCTAAAAATACACATTATTTCAATGACTTATTGGCTGTGAACTAAGTTAAGGGTATTTCAAATGGCTTGTCTGCAAAGAAAGGTGAGATGTAGGGAATCACAGAAAGTCGAGGGGAAAATAGGTCAATATATACATTGCTATATGGTGAACTAAACCTTAGGCCAGCAACAATGGAGAGGACCTGACCCTTAGAAACTTACAAGTAAGCTGGAATCTTCAAAAATTCAAATCTTTATAAGTAAAATATTTATTAAAATGAATAACCAAGTGTTTTAATTGACATCAGAAGATCAAAACAATAAACCCTGAGAACATAGAAAAAAGATAAATAAAGATATGAGCAGAACTTAATACAACAGAAAACGTATAAAATTGAGGTGATTTAGTAAGTCCAAAGAATCTTCTTTGAAAAGATTGAAAAGGCACACTTTGATTAAGGAAAACAAAAACATAAGTAAAGAATATACAGAAAGAATCAGGACAATGTTATAGCAGAGAATATATGAAATGCCAGTAAATTTGAACATTTCTGTAAAGTGGACCATTTCCTAGCTCCTAAAGTTTACCAAACCTGACACAAGAGGAAATCATTTAAGGTCATCATGTCTGCCCTTGGCATTCTCGGAACGCCGTGGCCTCAGGGGGCAGCCTCTGTAGTCCATGGTAACCTGCGGAGAGGGGGTGGGGCTGAGGGTGGTTGGAACTCTGCCCTCACTGAAGGAGTGGGTGTGGCCATCTCTGCTGTGACTGAACAAAGGGCAGGGGAGCAGGGGCCCCAGGGCAGGGCCCTCAGAGCACGGCAGTTCCAGTGGGGTGTCAAAAGCATTTAGTCCCAGGCCAAAGGACGCCTTCTTTGTCTGCACAGCTGCCCAAACTCTCACCTTTCCACTCAGGCCGACCTCTTACTTGAAGTGTGTGTGGAACCTGTCCTCACAGCACACCTCGCTGCACAGCTAACCATAGGTCTGGGCATCGTAGCTTCCTGCCAGGTGACCGAAGTTCGCAGGCAGATGTGTCCCAGGGACACATGCAAAGAGGCTCCAGCCCGTGCCACAGGCTGCCCACTGCTCCTGCCCCAGATCGGGGGCCGCCAATCAGCCCTGTCGGAGTCCCCTTCCTCTAGAGGGAGTATTGGACCAACACTTGTAGAAAACGTTGTCCTCGTGGGCAACTCATTGGAGGGACACAAATAAATTTTGCCGACTTTCTCCTGAAGCTTACGAGCGTTCACACGTAAGCATCTTACAAGGTCAGCTGTTTAGCTAAACATGAGCTCATGATCTAAATTTACACAATAATGAAGAAATCAGCTACGAGGGGAGACAATCAGTAAAGAGTATCAATACCAGAATTAGATTCCCAAGGCCATCCATCAATTGTTGGAATAATCAGGTGCAAGGCACAATATATACATAAAACTGGAACTGAAACAAGGAACTAGGATGTTTTAAAAGACTGGTAGGATCTCTAAAACATATTTAAAGGACATGTCATTGATAAAGCTAAATACTCAAAGGTTGTGTAATACAACAGATTAAGCATTGAGAAGAGTGAAATTATGCTGTTTTGAAAACTATGGCAGGTGAGATTTTCTGCCTAATTATATAAGAAGATTTCCCTAAAAATACACATTATTTCAATGACTTATTGGCTGTGAAATAAGTTAAGGGTGTTTCAAATGGCTTGTCTGCAAAGAAAGGTGAGATGTAGGGAATCACAGAAAGTCGAGGGGAAAATAGGTCAATATATACATTGCTATATGGTGAACTAAACCTTAGGCCAGCAACAATATAGAGGACCTGACTCTTAGAAGCTTACAAGTAAGCTGCAATCTTCAAAAGTTCAAATCTTTATATGTAAAATATTTATTAAAATGAATAACCAAGTGTTTTAATTGACATCAGAAGATCAAAACAATAAACCCTGAGAACATAGAAAAAAGATAAATAAAGATATGAGCAGAACTTAATACAACAGAAAACGTATAAAATTGAGGTGATTTAGTAAGTCCAAAGAATCTTCTTGGAAAAGATTGAAAAGACACACTTTGATTAAGGAAAACAAAAACATAAGTAAAGAATATACAGAAAGAATCAGGACAATGTTATAGCAGAGAATATATGAAATGCCAGTAAATTTGAACATTTCTGTAAAGTGGACCATTTCCTAGCTCCTAAAGTTTATCAAACCTGACACAAGAGGAAATCATTTAAGGTCATCATGTCTGCCCTTGGCATACTCGGAACGCCCTGGCCTCAGGATGCAGCCTCTGTAGTGCATGGTAACCTGCGGAGAGGGGGCGGGGCTGAGGGTGGTTGGAACTCTGCCCTCACTGAAGGAGTGGGTGTGGCCATCTCTGCTGTGACTGAACAAAGGGCAGGGGAGCAGGGGGCCCAGGGCAGGGCCCTCAGAGCACGGCAGGTCCAGTGGGGTGTCACAAGCATTTAGGCCCAGGCCAAAGGGCGCCTTCTTTGTCTGCACAGCTGCCCAAACTCTCACCTTTCCACTCAGGCCGACCTCTTACTTGAAGTGTGTGTGGAACCTGCCCTCACAGTACACCTCACTGCACAGCTAACCATAGGTCTGGGCATCGTAGCTTCCTGCCAGGTGACCGAAGTTCGCAGGCAGATGTGTCCCAGGGACACATGCAAAGAGGCTCCTGCCCGGGCCACAGGCTGCCCACTGCCCCTGCCCCAGATCGGGGGCCGCCAATCAGCCCTGTCGGAATCCCCTGCCTCTAGAGGGAGTATTGGACCAACACTTGTAGAAAACGATGTCCTCGTGGGCAACTCATTGGAGGGACACAAATAAATCTTTCCCGACTTTCTGCTGAAGCTTACGAGCGTTCACACCTAAGCGTCTTACAAGGGCAGCTGTTTAGCTAAACATGAGCTCATGATCTAAATTTACACAATAATGAAGAAATCAGCTACGAAGGGGGAGACAATCAGTAAAGACTATCAATACCAGAATTAGATTCCCAAGGCCATCCATCAATTGTTGGAATAATCAGGTCCAAGGCAGAATATATACATAAAACTGGACCTGAAACAAGGAACAAGGATGTTTTCAAAGACTGGTAGGATCTCTACATGTCACTGATAAAGCTAAATACTCAAAGGTTGTGTAATACCACAGATTAAGCATTGAGAAGAGTGAAATTATGCTGTTTTGAAAACTATGGCAGGTGAGATTTTCTGCCTAATTATATAAGAAGATTTCTCTAAAAATACACATTATTTCAATGACTTATTGGCTGTGAACTAAGTTAAGTGTATTTCAAATGGCTTGACTGCAAAGAAAGGTGAGATGTAGGGAATCACAGAAAGTCGAGGGGAAAATAGGTCAATATATACATTGCTATATGGTGAACTAAACCTTAGGCCAGCAACAATGGAGAGGACCTGACCCTTAGAAACTTACAAGTAAGCTGGAATCTTCAAAAGTTCAAATCTTTATAAGTAAAATATTTATTAAAATGAATAACCAAGTGTTTTAATTGACATCAGAAGATCAAAACAATAAACCCTGAGAACATAGAAAAAAGATAAATAAAGATATGAGCAGAACTTAATACAACAGAAAACGTATAAAATTGAGGTGATTTAGTAAGTCCAAAGAATCTTCTTTGAAAAGATTGAAAAGACACACTTTGATTAAGGAAAACAAAAACATAAGTAAAGAATATACAGAAAGAATCAGGACAATGTTATAGCAGAGAATATATGAAATGCCAGTAAATTTGAACATTTCTGTAAAGTGGACCATTTCCTAGCTCCTAAAGTTTACCAAACCTGACACAAGAGGAAATCATTTAAGGTCATCATGTCTGCCCTTGGCATTCTCGGAACGCCCTGGCCTCAGGATGCAGCCTCTGTAGTCCATGGTAACCTGCGGAGAGGGGGCGGGGCTGAGGGTGGTTGGAACTCTGCCCTCACTGAAGGAGTGGGTGTGGCCATCTCTGCTGTGACTGAACAAAGGGCAGGGGAGCAGGGGGCCCAGGGCAGGGCCCTCAGAGCACGGCAGGTCCAGTGGGGTGTCACAAGCATTTAGTCCCAGGCCAAAGGACGCCTTCTTTGTCTGCACAGCTGCCCAAACTCTCACCTTTCCACTCAGGCCGACCTCTTACTTGAAGTGTGTGTGGAACCTGTCCTCACAGTACACCTCGCTGCACAGCTACCCATAGGTCTGGGCATCGTAGCTTCCTGCCAGGTGACCGAAGTTCGCAGGCAGATGTGTCCCAGGGACACATGCAAAGAGGCTCCAGCCCGTGCCACAGGCTGCCCACTGCCCCTGCCCCAGATCGGGGGCCGCCAATCAGCCCTGTCGGAGTCCCCTTCCTCTAGAGGGAGTATTGGACCAACACTTGTAGAAAACGGTGTCCTCGTGGGCAACTCACTGGAGGGACACAAATAAATTTTGCCGACTTTCTCCTGAAGCTTATGAGCGTTCACACGTAAGTGTCTTGCAAGGTCAGCTGTTTAGCTAAACATGAGCTCATGATCTAAATTTACACAATAATGAAGAAATCAGCTACGAGGGGAGACAATCAGTAAAGAGTATCAATACCAGAATTAGATTCCCAAGGCCATCCATCAATTGTTGGAATAATCAGGTGCAAGCCAGAATATATACATAAAACTGGAACTGAAACAAGGAACTAGGATGTTTTAAAAGACTGGTAGGATCTCTAAAACATTTTTAAAGGACATGTCATTGATAAAGCTAAATACTCAAAAGTTGTGTAATACAACAGATTAAGCATTGAGAAGAGTGAAATTATGCTGTTTTGAAAACTATGGCAGGTGAGATTTTCTGCCTAATTATATAAGAAGATTTCTCTAAAAATACACATTATTTCAATGACTTATTGGCTGTGAACTAAGTTAAGGGTATTTCAAATGGCTTGTCTGCAAAGAAAGGTGAGATGTAGGGAATCACAGAAAGTCGAGGGGAAAATAGGTCAATATATACATTGCTATATGGTGAACTAAACCTTAGGCCAGCAACAATGGAGAGGACCTGACCCTTAGAAACTTACAAGTAAGCTGGAATCTTCAAAAATTCAAATCTTTATAAGTAAAATATTTATTAAAATGAATAACCAAGTGTTTTAATTGACATCAGAAGATCAAAACAATAAACCCTGAGAACATAGAAAAAAGATAAATAAAGATATGAGCAGAACTTAATACAACAGAAAACGTATAAAATTGAGGTGATTTAGTAAGTCCAAAGAATCTTCTTTGAAAAGATTGAAAAGGCACACTTTGATTAAGGAAAACAAAAACATAAGTAAAGAATATACAGAAAGAATCAGGACAATGTTATAGCAGAGAATATATGAAATGCCAGTAAATTTGAACATTTCTGTAAAGTGGACCATTTCCTAGCTCCTAAAGTTTACCAAACCTGACACAAGAGGAAATCATTTAAGGTCATCATGTCTGCCCTTGGCATTCTCGGAACGCCCTGGCCTCAGGAGGCAGCCTCTGTAGTCCATGGTAACCTGCGGAGAGGGGGCGGGGCTGAGGGTGGTTGGAACTCTGCCCTCACTGAAGGAGTGGGTGTGGCCATCTCTGCTGTGACTGAACAAAGGGCAGGGGAGCAGGGGTCCCAGGGCAGGGCCCTCAGAGCACGGCAGTTCCAGTGGGGTGTCAAAAGCATTTAGTCCCAGGCCAAAGGATGCCTTCTTTGTCTGCACAGCTGCCCAAACTCTCACCTTTCCACTCAGGCCGACCTCTTACTTGAAGTGTGTGTGGAACCTGTCCTCACAGCACACCTCGCTGCACAGCTAACCATAGGTCTGGGCATCGTAGCTTACTGCCAGGTGACCGAAGTTCGCAGGCAGATGTGTCCCAGGGACACATGCAAAGAGGCTCCAGCCCGTGCCACAGGCTGCCCACTGCTCCTGCCCCAGATCGGGGGCCGCCAATCAGCCCTGTCGGAGTCCCCTTCCTCTAGAGGGAGTATTGGACCAACACTTGTAGAAAACGTTGTCCTCGTGGGCAACTCATTGGAGGGACACAAATAAATTTTGCCGACTTTCTCCTGAAGCTTACGAGCGTTCACACGTAAGCATCTTACAAGGTCAGCTGTTTAGCTAAACATGAGCTCATGATCTAAATTTACACAATAATGAAGAAATCAGCTACGAGGGGAGACAATCAGTAAAGAGTATCAATACCAGAATTAGATTCCCAAGGCCATCCATCAATTGTTGGAATAATCAGGTGCAAGGCACAATATATACATAAAACTGGAACTGAAACAAGGAACTAGGATGTTTTAAAAGACTGGTAGGATCTCTAAAACATATTTAAAGGACATGTCATTGATAAAGCTAAATACTCAAAGGTTGTGTAATACAACAGATTAAGCATTGAGAAGAGTGAAATTATGCTGTTTTGAAAACTATGGCAGGTGAGATTTTCTGCCTAATTATATAAGAAGATTTCTCTAAAAATACACATTATTTCAATGACTTATTGGCTGTGAAATAAGTTAAGGTTGTTTCAAATGGCTTGTCTGCAAAGAAAGGTGAGATGTAGGGAATCACAGAAAGTCGAGGGGAAAATAGGTCAATATATACATTGCTATATGGTGAACTAAACCTTAGGCCAGCAACAATATAGAGGACCTGACTCTTAGAAGCTTACAAGTAAGCTGGAATCTTCAAAAGTTCAAATATTTATATGTAAAATATTTATTAAAATGAATAACCAAGTGTTTTAATTGACATCAGAAGATCAAAACAATAAACCCTGAGAACATAGAAAAAAGATAAATAAAGATATGAGCAGAACTTAATACAACAGAAAACGTATAAAATTGAGGTGATTTATTAAGTCCAAAGAATCTTCTTTGAAAAGATTGAAAAGACACACTTTGATTAAGGAAAACAAAAACATAAGTAAAGAATATACAGAAAGAATCAGGACAATGTTATAGCAGAGAATATATGAAATGCCAGTAAATTTGAACATTTCTGTAAAGTGGACCATTTCCTAGCTCCTAAAGTTTACCAAACCTGACACAAGAGGAAATCATTTAAGGTCATCATGTCTGCCCTTGGCATACTCGGAACGCCCTGGCCTCAGGATGCAGCCTCTGTAGTGCATGGTAACCTGCGGAGAGGGGGCGGGGCTGAGGGTGGTTGGAACTCTGCCCTCACTGAAGGAGTGTGTGTGGCCATCTCTGCTGTGACTGAACAAAGGGCAGGGCAGCAGGGGGCCCAGGTCAGGGCCCTCAGAGCACGGCAGGTCCAGTGGGGTGTCACAAGCATTTAGGCCCAGGCCAAAGGGCGCCTTCTTTGTCTGCACAGCTGCCCAAACTCTCACCTTTCCACTCAGGCCGACCTCTTACTTGAAGTGTGTGTGGAACCTGCCCTCACAGTACACCTCACTGCACAGCTAACCATAGGTCTGGGCATCGTAGCTTCCTGCCAGGTGACCGAAGTTCGCAGGCAGATGTGTCCCAGGGACACATGCAAAGAGGCTCCTGCCCGTGCCACAGGCTGCCCACTGCCCCTGCCCCAGATCGGGGGCCGCCAATCAGCCCTGTCGGAATCCCCTGCCTCTAGAGGGAGTATTGGACCAACACTTGTAGAAAACGATGTCCTCGTGGGCAACTCATTGGAGGGACACAAATAAATCTTTGCCGACTTTCTGCTGAAGCTTACGAGCGTTCACACCTAAGCGTCTTACAAGGTCAGCTGTTTAGCTAAACATGAGCTCATGATCTAAATTTACACAATAATGAAGAAATCAGCTACGAAGGGGGAGACAATCAGTAAAGACTATCAATACCAGAATTAGATTCCCAAGGCCATCCATCAATTGTTGGAATAATCAGGTCCAAGGCAGAATATATACATAAAACTGGACCTGAAACAAGGAACAAGGATGTTTTCAAAGACTGGTAGGATCTCTACATGTCATTGATAAAGCTAAATACTCAAAGGTTGTGTAATACCACAGATTAAGCATTGAGAAGAGTGAAATTATGCTGTTTTGAAAACTATGGCAGGTGAGATTTTCTGCCTAATTATATAAGAAGATTTCTCTAAAAATACACATTATTTCAATGACTTATTGGCTGTGAACTAAGTTAAGTGTATTTCAAATGGCTTGACTGCAAAGAAAGGTGAGATGTAGGGAATCACAGAAAGTCGAGGGGAAAATAGGTCAATATATACATTGCTATATGGTGAACTAAACCTTAGGCCAGCAACAATGGAGAGGACCTGAACCTTAGAAACTTACAAGTAAGCTGGAATCTTCAAAAGTTCAAATCTTTATAAGTAAAATATTTATTAAAATGAATAACCAAGTGTTTTAATTGACATCAGAAGATCAAAACAATAAACCCTGAGAACATAGAAAAAAGATAAATAAAGATATGAGCAGAACTTAATACAACAGAAAACGTATAAAATTGAGGTGATTTAGTAAGTCCAAAGAATCTTCTTTGAAAAGATTGAAAAGACACACTTTGATTAAGGAAAACAAAAACATAAGTAAAGAATATACAGAAAGAATCAGGACAATGTTATAGCAGAGAATATATGAAATGCCAGTAAATTTGAACATTTCTGTAAAGTGGACCATTTCCTAGCTCCTAAAGTTTACCAAACCTGACACAAGAGGAAATCATTTAAGGTCATCATGTCTGCCCTTGGCATTCTCGGAACGCCCTGGCCTCAGGATGCAGCCTCTGTAGTCCATGGTAACCTGCGGAGAGGGGGCGGGGCTGAGGGTGGTTGGAACTCTGCCCTCACTGAAGGAGTGGGTGTGGCCATCTCTGCTGTGACTGAACAAAGGGCAGGGGAGCAGGGGGCCCAGGGCAGGGCCCTCAGAGCACGGCAGGTCCAGTGGTGTGTCACAAGCATTTAGTCCCAGGCCAAAGGACGCCTTCTTTGTCTGCACAGCTGCCCAAACTCTCACCTTTCCACTCAGGCCGACCTCTTACTTGAAGTGTGTGTGGAACCTGTCCTCACAGTACACCTCGCTGCACAGCTACCCATAGGTCTGGGCATCGTAGCTTCCTGCCAGGTGACCGAAGTTCGCAGGCAGATGTGTCCCAGGGACACATGCAAAGAGGCTCCAGCCCGTGCCACAGGCTGCCCACTGCCCCTGCCCCAGATCGGGGGCCGCCAATCAGCCCTGTCGGAGTCCCCTTCCTCTAGAGGGAGTATTGGACCAACACTTGTAGAAAACGGTGTCCTCGTGGGCAACTCACTGGAGGGACACAAATAAATTTTGCCGACTTTCTCCTGAAGCTTACGAGCGTTCACACGTAAGTGTCTTGCAAGGTCAGCTGTTTAGCTAAACATGAGCTCATGATCTAAATTTACACAATAATGAAGAAATCAGCTACGAGGGGAGACAATCAGTAAAGAGTATCAATACCAGAATTAGATTCCCAAGGCCATCCATCAATTGTTGGAATAATCAGGTGCAAGCCAGAATATATACATAAAACTGGACCTGAAACAAGGAACAAGGATGTTTTCAAAGACTGGTAGGATCTCTAAAACATTTTTAAAGTACATGTCATTGATAAAGCTAAATACTCAAAGGTTGTGTAATACCACAGATTAAGCATTGAGAAGAGTGAAATTATGCTGTTTTGAAAACTATGGTAGGTGAGATTTTCTGCCTAATTATATAAGAAGATTTCTCTAAAAATACACATTATTTCAATGACTTATTGGCTGTGAAATAAGTTAAGGGTATTTCAAATGGTTTGTCTGCAAAGAAAGGTGAGATGTAGGGAATCACAGAAAGTCGAGGGGAAAATAGGTCAATATATACATTGCTATATGGTGAACTAAACCTTAGGCCAGCAACAATGGAGAGGACCTGACCCTTAGAAACTTACAAGTAAGCTGGAATCTTCAAATGTTCAAATCTTTATAAGTAAAATATTTATTAAAATGAATAACCAAGTGTTTTAATTGACATCAGAAGATCAAAACAATAAACCCTGAGAACATAGAAAAAAGATAAATAAAGATATGAGCAGAACTTAATACAACAGAAAACGTATAAAATTGAGGTGATTTAGTAAGTCCAAAGAATCTTCTTTGAAAAGATTGAAAAGACACACTTTGATTAAGGAAAACAAAAACATAAGTAAAGAATATACAGAAAGAATCAGGACAATGTTATAGCAGAGAATATATGAAATGCCAGTAAATTTGAACATTTCTGTAAAGTGGACCATTTCCTAGCTCCTAAAGTTTACCAAACCTGACACAAGAGGAAATCATTTAAGGTCATCATGTCTGCCCTTGGCATTCTCGGAACGCCCTGGCCTCAGGATGCAGCCTCTGTAGTCCTTGGTAACCTGCGGAGAGGGGGCGGGGCTGAGGGTGGTTGGAACTCTGCCCTCACTGAAGGAGTGGGTGTGGCCATCTCTGCTGTGACTGAACAAAGGGCAGGGGAGCAGGGGGCCCAGGGCAGGGCCCTCAGAGCACGGCAGGTCCAGTTGGGTGTCACAAGCATTTAGGCCCAGGCCAAAGGGCGCCTTCTTTGTCTGCACAGCTGCCCAAACTCTCACCTTTCCACTCAGGCCGACCTCTTACTTGAAGTGTGTGTGGAACCTGCCCTCACAGTACACCTCACTGCACAGGTAACCATAGGTCTGGGCATCGTATCTTCCTGCCAGGTGACCGAAGTTCGCAGGCAGATGTGTCCCAGGGACACATGCAAAGAGGCTCCAGCCCGTGCCACAGGCTGCCCACTGCCCCTGCCCCAGATCGGGGGCCGCCAATCAGCCCTGTCGGAATCCCCTGCCTCTAGAGGGAGTATTGGACCAACACTTGTAGAAAACGATGTCCTCGTGGGCAACTCATTGGAGGGAAACAAATAAATCTTTGCCGACTTTCTGCTGAAGCTTACGAGCGTTCACACCTAAGCGTCTTACAAGGTCAGCTGTTTAGCTAAACATGAGCTCATGATCTAAATTTACACAATAATGAAGAAATCAGCTACGAAGGGGGAGACAATCAGTAAAGACTATCAATACCAGAATTAGATTCCCAAGGCCATCCATCAATTGTTGGAATAATCAGGTGCAAGGCAGAATATATACATAAAACTGGACCTGAAACAAGGAACAAGGATGTTTTCAAAGACTGGTAGGATCTCTACATGTCATTGATAAAGCTAAATACTCAAAGGTTGTGTAATACCACAGATTAAGCATTGAGAAGAGTGAAATTATGCTGTTTTGAAAACTATGGCAGGTGAGATTTTCTGCCTAATTATATAAGAAGATTTCTCTAAAAATACACATTATTTCAATGACTTATTGGCTGTGAAATAAGTTAAGGGTATTTCAAATGGCTTGTCTGCAAAGAAAGGTGAGATGTAGGGAATCACAGAAAGACGAGAGGAAAATAGGTTAATATATACATTGCTATATGGTGAACTAAACTTTAGGCCAGCAACAATGGAGAGGACCTGACCCTTAGAAACTTACAAGTAAGCTGGAATCTTCAAAAGTTCAAATCTTTATAAGTAAAATATTTATTAAAATGAATAACCAAGTGTTTTAATTGACATCAGAAGATCAAAACAATAAACCCTGAGAACATAGAAAAAAGATAAATAAAGATATGAGCAGAACTTAATACAACAGAAAACGTATAAAATTGAGGTGATTTAGTAAGTCCAAAGAATCTTCTTTGAAAAGATTGAAAAGACACACTTTGATTAAGGAAAACAAAAACATAAGTAAAGAATATACAGAAAGAATCAGGACAATGTTATAGAAGAGAATATATGAAATGCCAGTAAATTTGAACATTTCTGTAAGGTGGACCATTTCCTAGCTCCTAAAGTTTACCAAACCTGACACAAGAGGAAATCATTTAAGGTCATCATGTCTGCCCTTGGCATTCTCGGAACGCCCTGGCCTCAGGATGCAGCCTCTGTAGTCCATGGTAACCTGCGGAGAGGGGGCGGGGCTGAGGGTGGTTGGAACTCTGCCCTCACTGAAGGAGTGGGTGTGGCCATCTCTGCTGTGACTGAACAAAAGGCAGGGGAGCAGGGGTCCAGGGCAGGGCCCTCAGAGCCCGGCAGGTCCAGTGGGGTGTCACAAGCATTTAGGCCCAGGCCAAAGGGCGCCTTCTTTGTCTGCACAGCTGCCCAAACTCTCACCTTTCCACTCAGGCCGACCTCTTACTTGAAGTGTGTGTGGAACCTGTCCTCACAGTACACCTCGCTGCACAGCTAACCATAGGTCTGGGCATCGTAGCTTCCTGCCAGGTGACCGAAGTTCGCAGGCAGATGTGTCCCAGGGACACATGCAAAGAGACTCCTGCCCAGGCCACAGGCTGCCCACGGCCCCTGCCCCAGATCGGGGGCCGCCAATCAGCCCTGTCGGAATCCCCTGCCTCTAGAGGGAGTATTGGACCAACACTTGTAGAAAACGGTGTCCTCGTGGGCAACTCATTGGAGGGACACAAATAAATTTTGCCAACTTTCTCCTGAAGCTTACGAGCGTTCACACGTAAGCGTCTTGCAAGGTCAGCTGTTTAGCTAAACATGAGCTCATGATCTAAATTTACACAATAATGAAGAAATCAGCTACGAGGGGAGACAATCAGTAAAGAGTATCAATACCAGAATTAGATTCCCAAGGCCATCCATCAATTGTTGGAATAATCAGGTGCAAGGCAGAATATATACATAAAACTGGAACTGAAACAAGGAACAAGGATGTTTTCAAAGACTGGTAGGATCTCTAAAACATTTTTAAAGGACATGTCATTGATAAAGCTAAATACTCAAAGGTTGTGTAATACAACAGATTAAGCATTGAGAAGAGTGAAATTATGCTGTTTTGAAAACTATGGCAGGTGAGATTTTCTGCCTAATTATATAAGAAGATTTCTCTAAAAATACACATTATTTCAATGACTTATTGGCTGTGAAATAAGTTAAGGGTATTTCAAATGGCTTGTCTGCAAAGAAAGGTGAGATGTAGGGAATCACAGAAAGTCGAGGGGAAAATAGGTCAATATATACATTGCTATATGGTGAACTAAACCTTAGGCCAGCAACAATGGAGAGGACCTGACCCTTAGAAACTTACAAGTAAGCTGGAATCTTCAAAAGTTCAAATCTTTATAAGTAAAATATTTATTAAAATGAATAACCAAGTGTTTTAATTGACATCAGAAGATCAAAACAATAAACCCTGAGAACATAGAAAAAAGATAAATAAAGATATGAGCAGAACTTAATACAACAGAAAACGTATAAAATTGAGGTGATTTAGTAAGTCCAAAGAATCTTCTTTGAAAAGATTGAAAAGACACACTTTGATTAAGGAAAACAAAAACATAAGTAAATAATATACAGAAAGAATCAGGACAATGTTATAACAGAGAATATATGAAATGCCAGTAAATTTGAACATTTCTGTAAAGTGGACCATTTCCTAGCTCCTAAAGTTTACCAAACCTGACACAAGAGGAAATCATTTAAGGTCATCATGTCTGCCCTTGGCATTCTCGGAACGCCCTGGCCTCAGGATGCAGCCTCTGTAGTCCATGGTAACCTGCGGAGAGGGTTTGGGGCTGAGGGTGGTTGGAACTCTGCCCTCACTGAAGGAGTGGGTGTGGCCATCTCTGCTGTGACTGAACAAAAGGCAGGGGAGCAGGGGTCCAGGGCAGGGCCCTCAGAGCCCGGCAGGTCCAGTGGGGTGTCACAAGCATTTAGGCCCAGGCCAAAGGGCGCCTTCTTTGTCTGCACAGCTGCCCAAACTCTCACCTTTCCACTCAGGCCGACCTCTTACTTGAAGTGTGTGTGGAACCTGTGCTCACAGTACACCTCTCCGCACAGCTAACCATAGGTCTGGGCATCGTAGCTTCCTGCCAGGTGACCGAAGTTCGCAGGCAGATGTGTCCCAGGGACACATGCAAAGAGGCTCCTGCCCGGGCCACAGGCTGCCCACTGCCCCTGCCCCAGATCGGGGGCGGCCAATCAGCCCTGTCGGAGTCCCCTGCCTCTAGAGGGAGTATTGGACCTACACTTGTAGAAAACGGTGTCCTCGTGGGCAACTCATTGGAGGGACACAAATAAATCTTTGCCGTCTTTCTGCGGAAGCTTACGATTGTTCACACCTAAGCGTCTTACAAGGTCAGCTGTTTAGCTAAACATGAGCTCATGATCTAAATTTACACAATAATGAAGAAATCAGCTACGAGGGGAGACAATCAGTAAAGACTATCAATACCAGAATTAGATTCCCAAGGCCATCCATCAATTGTTGGAATAATCAGGTGCAAGGCAGAATATATACATAAAACTGGACCTGAAACAAGGAACAAGGATGTTTTCAAAGACTGGTAGGATCTCTACATGTCATTGGTAAAGCTAAATACTCAAAGGTTGTGTAATACAACAGATTAAGCATTGAGAAGAGTGAAATTATGCTGTTTTGAAAACTATGGCAGGTGAGATTTTGTGCGTAATTATAGAAGAAGATTTCCCTAAAAGATACACATTATTTCAATGACTTATTGGCTGTGAAATAAGTTAAGGGTATTTCAAATGGCTTGTCTGCAAAGAAAGGTGAGATGTAGGGAATCACAGAAAGTCGAGGGGAAAATAGGTCAATATATACATTGCTATATGGTGAACTAAACCTTAGGCCAGCAACAATGGAGAGGACCTGACCCTTAGAAACTTACAAGTAAGCTGGAATCTTCAAAAGTTCAAATCTTTATAAGTAAAATATTTATTAAAATGAATAACCAAGTGTTTTAATTGACATCAGAAGATCAAAACAATAAACCCTGAGAACATAGAAAAAAGATAAATAAAGATATGAGCAGAACTTAATACAATAGAAAACGGATAAAATTGAGGTGATTTAGTAAGTCCAAAGAATCTTCTTTGAAAAGATTGAAAAGACACACTTTGATTAAGGAAAACAAAAACATAAGTAAAGAATATACAGAAAGAATCAGGACAAAGTTATAGCAGAGAATATATGAAATGCCAGTAAATTTGAACATTTCTGTAAGGTGGACCATTTCCTAGCTCCTAAAGTTTACCAAACCTGACACAAGAGGAAATCATTTAAGGTTATCATGTCTGCCCTTGGCATTCTCGGAACGCCCTGGCCTCAGGATGCAGCCTCTGTATTCCATGGTAAACTGCGGAGAGGGTGCGGGGCTGAGGGTGGTTGGAACACTGCCCTCACTGAAGGAGTGGGTGTGGCCATCTCTGCTGTGACTGAACAAAGGGCAGGGGAGGAGGGGGCCCAGGGCAGGGCCCTCAGAGCACGGCAGGTCCAGTGGGGTGTCACAAGCATTTAGGCCCAGGCCAAAGGGCGCCTTCTTTGTCTGCACAGCTGCCCAAACTCTCACCTTTCCACTCAGGCCGATCTCTTACTTGAAGTGTGTGTGGAACCTGTCCTCACAGTACACCTCGCTGCACAGCTAACCATAGGTCTGGGCATCGTAGCTACCTGCCAGGTGACCGAAGTTCGCAGGCAGATGTGTCCCAGGGACACATGCAAAGACGCTCCAGCCCAGGCCACAGGCTGCCCACGGCCCCTACCCCAGATCGGGGGCCGCCAATCAGCCCTGTCGGAGTCCCCTTCCTCTAGAGGGAGTATTGGACCAACACTTATAGAAAACGGTGTCCTCGTGGGCAACTCATTGGAGGGACACAAATAAATTTTGCCGACTTTCTCCTGAATCTTGCGAGCGTACACACCTAAGCGTCTTACAAGGTCAGCTGTTTAGCTAAACATGAGCTCATGATCTAAATTTACACAATAATGAAAAAATCAGCTACGAGGGGAGACAATCAGTAAAGACTATCAATACCAGAATTAGATTCCCAAGGCCATCCATCAATTGTTGGAATAATCAGGTGCAAGGCAGAATATATACATAAAACTGGAACTGAAACAAGGAACAAGGATGTTTTCAAAGACTGGTAGGATCTCTAAAACATTTTTAAAGTACATGTCATTGATAAAGCTAAATACTCAAAGGTTGTGTAATACAACAGATTAAGCATTGAGAAGAGTGAAATTATGCTGTTTTGAAAACTATGGCAGGTGAGATTTTCTGCCTAATTATATAAGAAGATTTCTCTAAAAATACACATTATTTCAGTGACTAATTGGCTGTGAAATAAGTTAAGGGTATTTCAAATGGCTTGTCTGCAAAGAAAGGTGAGATGTAGGGAATCACAGAAAGTCGAGGGGAAAATAGGTCAATATATACATTGCTATATGGTGAACTAAACCTTAGGCCAGCAACAATGGAGAGGACCTGACCCTTAGAAACTTACAAGTAAGCTGGAATCTTCAAAAGTTCAAATCTTTATAAGTAAAATATTTATTAAAATGAATAACCAAGTGTTTTAATTGACATCAGAAGATCAAAACAATAAACCCTGAGAACATAGAAAAAAGATAAATAAAGATATGAGCAGAACTTAATACAACAGAAAACGTATAAAATTGAGGTGATTTAGTAAGTCCAAAGAATCTTCTTTGAAAAGATTGAAAAGACACACTTTGATTAAGGAAAACAAAAACATAAGTATAGAATATACAGAAAGAATCAGGACAATGTTATAGCAGAGAATATATGAAATGCCAGTAAATTTGAACATTTCTGTAAAGTGGACCATTTCCTAGCTCCTAAAGTTTACCAAACCTGACACAAGAGGAAATCATTTAAGGTCATCATGTCTGCCCTTGGCATTCTCGGAACGCCCTGGCCTCAGGATGCAGCCTCTGTAGTCCATGGTAACCTGCGGAGAGGGGGCGGGGCTGAGGGTGGTTGGAACTCTGGCCTCACTGAAGGAGTGGGTGTGGCCATCTCTGCTGTGACTGAACAAAGGGCAGGGGAGCAGGGGGCCCAGGGCAGGGCCCTCAGAGCACGGCAGGTCCAGTTGGGTGTCACAAGCATTTAGGCCCAGGCCAAAGGGCGCCTTCTTTCTCTGCACAGCTGCCCAAACTCTCACCTTTCCACTCAGGCCGACCTCTTACTTGAAGTGTGTGTGGAACCTGTCCTCACAGTACACCTCGCTGCACAGCTAACCATAGGTCTGGGCATCGTAGCTTCCTGCCAGGTGACCGAAGTTCGCAGGCAGATGTGTCCCAGGGACACATGCAAAGAGGCTCCAGCCCGGGCCACAGGCTGCCCACTGCCCCGGCCCCAGATCGGGGGCCGCCAATCAGCCCTGTCGGAGTCCCCTGCCTCTAGAGGGAGTATTGGACCAACACTTGTAGAAAACGGTGTCCTCGTGGGCAACTCATTGGAGGGACACAAATAAATCTTTGCCGTCTTTCTGCGGAAGCTTACGAGCGTTCACACCTAAGCGTCTTACAAGGTCAGCTGTTTAGCTAAACATGAGCTCATGATCTAAATTTACACAATAATGAAGAAATCAGCTACGAGGGGAGACAATCAGTAAAGACTATCAATACCAGAATTAGATTCCCAAGGCCATCCATCAATTGTTGGAATAATCAGGTGCAGGGCAGAAAATATGCATAAAACTGGAAATGAAACAAGGAACAAGGATGTTTTCAAAGACTGGTAGGATCTCTAAAACATTTTTAAAGTACATGTCATTGGTAAAGCTAAATACTCAAAGGTTGTGTAATACAACAGATTAAGCATTGAGAAGAGTGAAATTATGCTGTTTTGAAAACTATGGCAGGTGAGATTTTGTGCCTAATTATATAAGAAGATTTCTCTAAAAATACACATTATTTCAATGACTTATTGGCTGTGAAATAAGTTAAGGGTATTTCAAATGGCTTGTCTGCAAAGAAAGGTGAGATGTAGGGAATCACAGAAAGTCGAGGGGAAAATAGGTCAATATATACATTGCTATATGGTGAACTAAACCTTAGGCCAGCAACAATGGAGAGGACCTGACCCTTAGAAACTTACAAGTAAGCTGGAATCTTCAAAAGTTCAAATCTTTATAAGTAAAATATTTATTAAAATGAATAACCAAGTGTTTTAATTGACATCAGAAGATCAAAACAATAAACCCTGAGAACATAGAAAAAAGATAAATAAAGATATGAGCAGAACTTAATACAACAGAAAACGGATAAAATTGAGGTGATTTAGTAAGTCCAAAGAATCTTCTTTGAAAAGATTGAAAAGACACACTTTGATTAAGGAAAACAAAAACATAAGTAAAGAATATACAGAAAGAATCAGGACAAAGTTATAGCAGAGAATATATGAAATGCCAGTAAATTTGAACATTTCTGTAAAGTGGACCATTTCCTAGCTCCTAAAGTTTACCAAACCTGACACAAGAGGAAATCATTTAAGGTTATCATGTCTGCCCTTGGCATTCTCGGAACGCCCTGGCCTCAGGATGCAGCCTCTGTATTCCATGGTAACCTGCGGAGAGGGTGCGGGGCTGAGGGTGGTTGGAACACTGCCCTCACTGAAGGAGTGGGTGTGGCCATCTCTGCTGTGACTGAAAAAAGGGCAGGGGAGGAGGGGGCCCAGGGCAGGGCCCTCAGAGCACGGCAGGTCCAGTGGGCTGTCACAAGCATTTAGGCCCAGGCCAAAGGGCGCCTTCTTTGTCTGCACAGCTGCCCAAACTCTCACCTTTCCACTCAGGCCGACCTCTTACTTGAAGTGTGTGTGGAACCTGTCCTCACAGTACACCTCGCTGCACAGCTAACCATAGGTCTGGGCATCGTAGCTTCCTGCCAGGTGACCGAAGTTCACAGGCAGATGTGTCCCAGGGACACATGCAAAGACGCTCCAGCCCGGGCCACAGGCTGCCCACGGCCCCTGCCCCAGATCGGGGGCCGCCAATCAGCCCTGTCGGAGTCCCCTTCCTCTAGAGGGAGTATTGGACCAACACTTATAGAAAACGGTGTCCTCGTGGGCAACTCATTGGAGGGACACAAATAAATTTTGCCGACTTTCTCCTGTATCTTGCGAGCGTACACACCTAAGCGTCTTACAAGGTCAGCTGTTTAGCTAAACATGAGCTCATGATCTAAATTTACACAATAATGAAAAAATCAGCTACGAGGGAAGACAATCAGTAAAGACTATCAATACCAGAATTAGATTCCCAAGGCCATCCATCAATTGTTGGAATAATCAGGTGCAAGGCAGAATATATACATAAAACTGGAACTGAAACAAGGAACAAGGATGTTTTCAAAGACTGGTAGGATCTCTAAAACATTTTTAAAGTACATGTCATTGATAAAGCTAAATACTCAAAGGTTGTGTAATACAACAGATTAAGCATTGAGAAGAGTGAAATTATGCTGTTTTGAAAACTATGGCAGGTGAGATTTTCTGCCTAATTATATAAGAAGATTTCTCTAAAATACACATTATTTCAATGACTTATTGGCTGTGAACTAAGTTAAGGGTATTTCAAATGACTTGTCTGCAAAGAAAGTTGAGATGTAGGGAATCACAGAAAGTCGAGGGGAAAATAGGTCAATATATACATTGCTATATGGTGAACTAAACCTTAGGCCAGCAACAATGGAGAGGACCTGACCCTTAGAAACTTACAAGTAAGCTGGAATCTACAAAAGTTCAAATCTTTATAAGTAAAATATTTATTAAAATGAATAACCAAGTGTTTTAATTGACATCAGAAGATCAAAACAATAAACCCTGAGAACATAGAAAAAAGATAAATAAAGATATGAGCAGAACTTAATACACCATAAAACGTATAAAATTGAGGTGATTTAGTAAGTCCAAAGAATCTTCTTTGAAAAGATTGAAAACACACACTTTGATTAAGGAAAACAAAAACATAAGTATAGAATATACAGAAAGAATCAGGAAAATGTTATAGCAGAGAATATATGAAATGCCAGTAAATTTGAACATTTCTGTAAAGTGGACCATTTCCTAGCTCCTAAAGTTTACCAAACCTGACACAAGAGGAAATCATTTAAGGTCATCATGTCTGCCCTTGGCATTCTCGGAACGCCCTGGCCTCAGGATGCAGCCTCTGTAGTCCATGGTAACCTGCGGAGACGGGGCGGGGCTGAGGGTGGTTGGAACACTGCCCTCACTGAAGGAGTGGGTCTGGCCATCTCTGCTGTGACTGAACAAAGGGCAGGGGAGCAGGGGGCCCAGGGCAGGGCCCTCAGAGCACGGCAGGTCCAGTGGGGTGTCACAAGCATTTAGGCCCAGGCCAAAGGGCGCCTTCTTTGTCTGCACAGCTGCCCAAACTCTCACCTTTCCACTCAGGCCGACCTCTTACTTGAAGTGTGTGTGGAACCTGTCCTCACAGTACACCTCTCCGCACAGCTAACCATAGGTCTGGGCATCGTAGCTTCCTGCCAGGTGACCGAAGTTCGCAGGCAGATGTGTCCCAGGGACACATGCAAAGAGGCTCCTGCCCGGGCCACAGGCTGCCCACTGCCCCTGCCCCAGATCGGGGGCGGCCAATCAGCCCTGTCGGAGTCCCCTGCCTCTAGAGGGAGTATTGGACCTACACTTGTAGAAAACGGTGTCCTCGTGGGCAACTCATTGGAGGGACACAAATAAATCTTTGCCGTCTTTCTGCGGAAGCTTACGATTGTTCACACCTAAGCGTCTTACAAGGTCAGCTGTTTAGCTAAACATGAGCTCATGATCTAAATTTACACAATAATGAAGAAATCAGCTACGAGGGGAGACAATCAGTAAAGACTATCAATACCAGAATTAGATTCCCAAGGCCATCCATCAATTGTTGGAATAATCAGGTGCAAGGCAGAATATATACATAAAACTGGACCTGAAACAAGGAACAAGGATGTTTTCAAAGACTGGTAGGATCTCTACATGTCATTGGTAAAGCTAAATACTCAAAGGTTGTGTAATACAACAGATTAAGCATTGAGAAGAGTGAAATTATGCTGTTTTGAAAACTATGGCAGGTGAGATTTTGTGCGTAATTATAGAAGAAGATTTCCCTAAAAGATACACATTATTTCAATGACTTATTGGCTGTGAAATAAGTTAAGGGTATTTCAAATGGCTTGTCTGCAAAGAAAGGTGAGATGTAGGGAATCACAGAAAGTCGAGGGGAAAATAGGTCAATATATACATTGCTATATGGTGAACTAAACCTTAGGCCAGCAACAATGGAGAGGACCTGACCCTTAGAAACTTACAAGTAAGCTGGAATCTTCAAAAGTTCAAATCTTTATAAGTAAAATATTTATTAAAATGAATAACCAAGTGTTTTAATTGACATCAGAAGATCAAAACAATAAACCCTGAGAACATAGAAAAAAGATAAATAAAGATATGAGCAGAACTTAATACAACAGAAAACGGATAAAATTGAGGTGATTTAGTAAGTCCAAAGAATCTTCTTTGAAAAGATTGAAAAGACACACTTTGATTAAGGAAAACAAAAACATAAGTAAAGAATATACAGAAAGAATCAGGACAATGTTATAGCAGAGAATATATGAAATGCCAGTAAATTTGAACATTTCTGTAAAGTGGACCATTTCCTAGCTCCTAAAGTTTACCAAACCTGACACAAGAGGAAATCATTTAAGGTCATCATGTCTGCCCTTGGCATTCTCGGAACGCCCTGGCCTCAGGAGGCAGCCTCTGTAGTCCATGGTAACCTGCGGAGAGGGGGCGGGGCTGAGGGTGGTTGGAACTCTGCCCTCACTGAAGGAGTGGGTGTGGCCATCTCTGCTGTGACTGAACAAAGGGCAGGGGAGCAGGGGTCCCAGGGCAGGGCCCTCAGAGCACGGCAGTTCCAGTGGGGTGTCAAAAGCATTTAGTCCCAGGCCAAAGGATGCCTTCTTTGTCTGCACAGCTGCCCAAACTCTCACCTTTCCACTCAGGCCGACCTCTTACTTGAAGTGTGTGTGGAACCTGTCCTCACAGCACACCTCGCTGCACAGCTAACCATAGGTCTGGGCATCGTAGCTTACTGCCAGGTGACCGAAGTTCGCAGGCAGATGTGTCCCAGGGACACATGCAAAGAGGCTCCAGCCCGTGCCACAGGCTGCCCACTGCTCCTGCCCCAGATCGGGGGCCGCCAATCAGCCCTGTCGGAGTCCCCTTCCTCTAGAGGGAGTATTGGACCAACACTTGTAGAAAACGTTGTCCTCGTGGGCAACTCATTGGAGGGACACAAATAAATTTTGCCGACTTTCTCCTGAAGCTTACGAGCGTTCACACGTAAGCATCTTACAAGGTCAGCTGTTTAGCTAAACATGAGCTCATGATCTAAATTTACACAATAATGAAGAAATCAGCTACGAGGGGAGACAATCAGTAAAGAGTATCAATACCAGAATTAGATTCCCAAGGCCATCCATCAATTGTTGGAATAATCAGGTGCAAGGCACAATATATACATAAAACTGGAACTGAAACAAGGAACTAGGATGTTTTAAAAGACTGGTAGGATCTCTAAAACATATTTAAAGGACATGTCATTGATAAAGCTAAATACTCAAAGGTTGTGTAATACAACAGATTAAGCATTGAGAAGAGTGAAATTATGCTGTTTTGAAAACTATGGCAGGTGAGATTTTCTGCCTAATTATATAAGAAGATTTCTCTAAAAATACACATTATTTCAATGACTTATTGGCTGTGAAATAAGTTAAGGTTGTTTCAAATGGCTTGTCTGCAAAGAAAGGTGAGATGTAGGGAATCACAGAAAGTCGAGGGGAAAATAGGTCAATATATACATTGCTATATGGTGAACTAAACCTTAGGCCAGCAACAATATAGAGGACCTGACTCTTAGAAGCTTACAAGTAAGCTGGAATCTTCAAAAGTTCAAATATTTATATGTAAAATATTTATTAAAATGAATAACCAAGTGTTTTAATTGACATCAGAAGATCAAAACAATAAACCCTGAGAACATAGAAAAAAGATAAATAAAGATATGAGCAGAACTTAATACAACAGAAAACGTATAAAATTGAGGTGATTTATTAAGTCCAAAGAATCTTCTTTGAAAAGATTGAAAAGACACACTTTGATTAAGGAAAACAAAAACATAAGTAAAGAATATACAGAAAGAATCAGGACAATGTTATAGCAGAGAATATATGAAATGCCAGTAAATTTGAACATTTCTGTAAAGTGGACCATTTCCTAGCTCCTAAAGTTTACCAAACCTGACACAAGAGGAAATCATTTAAGGTCATCATGTCTGCCCTTGGCATACTCGGAACGCCCTGGCCTCAGGATGCAGCCTCTGTAGTGCATGGTAACCTGCGGAGAGGGGGCGGGGCTGAGGGTGGTTGGAACTCTGCCCTCACTGAAGGAGTGTGTGTGGCCATCTCTGCTGTGACTGAACAAAGGGCAGGGCAGCAGGGGGCCCAGGTCAGGGCCCTCAGAGCACGGCAGGTCCAGTGGTGTGTCACAAGCATTTAGGCCCAGGCCAAAGGGCGCCTTCTTTGTCTGCACAGCTGCCCAAACTCTCACCTTTCCACTCAGGCCGACCTCTTACTTGAAGTGTGTGTGGAACCTGCCCTCACAGTACACCTCACTGCACAGCTAACCATAGGTCTGGGCATCGTAGCTTCCTGCCAGGTGACCGAAGTTCGCAGGCAGATGTGTCCCAGGGACACATGCAAAGAGGCTCCTGCCCGGGCCACAGGCTGCCCACTGCCCCTGCCCCAGATCGGGGGCCGCCAATCAGCCCTGTCGGAATCCCCTGCCTCTAGAGGGAGTATTGGACCAACACTTGTAGAAAACGATGTCCTCGTGGGCAACTCATTGGAGGGACACAAATAAATCTTTGCCGACTTTCTGCTGAAGCTTACGAGCGTTCACACCTAAGCGTCTTACAAGGTCAGCTGTTTAGCTAAACATGAGCTCATGATCTAAATTTACACAATAATGAAGAAATCAGCTACGAAGGGGGAGACAATCAGTAAAGACTATCAATACCAGAATTAGATTCCCAAGGCCATCCATCAATTGTTGGAATAATCAGGTCCAAGGCAGAATATATACATAAAACTGGACCTGAAACAAGGAACAAGGATGTTTTCAAAGACTGGTAGGATCTCTACATGTCATTGATAAAGCTAAATACTCAAAGGTTGTGTAATACCACAGATTAAGCATTGAGAAGAGTGAAATTATGCTGTTTTGAAAACTATGGCAGGTGAGATTTTCTGCCTAATTATATAAGAAGATTTCTCTAAAAATACACATTATTTCAATGACTTATTGGCTGTGAACTAAGTTAAGTGTATTTCAAATGGCTTGACTGCAAAGAAAGGTGAGATGTAGGGAATCACAGAAAGTCGAGGGGAAAATAGGTCAATATATACATTGCTATATGGTGAACTAAACCTTAGGCCAGCAACAATGGAGAGGACCTGACCCTTAGAAACTTACAAGTAAGCTGGAATCTTCAAAAGTTCAAATCTTTATAAGTAAAATATTTATTAAAATGAATAACCAAGTGTTTTAATTGACATCAGAAGATCAAAACAATAAACCCTGAGAACATAGAAAAAAGATAAATAAAGATATGAGCAGAACTTAATACAACAGAAAACGTATAAAATTGAGGTGATTTAGTAAGTCCAAAGAATCTTCTTTGAAAAGATTGAAAAGACACACTTTGATTAAGGAAAACAAAAACATAAGTAAAGAATATACAGAAAGAATCAGGACAATGTTATAGCAGAGAATATATGAAATGCCAGTAAATTTGAACATTTCTGTAAAGTGGACCATTTCCTAGCTCCTAAAGTTTACCAAACCTGACACAAGAGGAAATCATTTAAGGTCATCATGTCTGCCCTTGGCATTCTCGGAACGCCCTGGCCTCAGGATGCAGCCTCTGTAGTCCATGGTAACCTGCGGAGAGGGGGCGGGGCTGAGGGTGGTTGGAACTCTGCCCTCACTGAAGGAGTGGGTGTGGCCATCTCTGCTGTGACTGAACAAAGGGCAGGGGAGCAGGGGGCCCAGGGCAGGGCCCTCAGAGCACGGCAGGTCCAGTGGGGTGTCACAAGCATTTAGTCCCAGGCCAAAGGACGCCTTCTTTGTCTGCACAGCTGCCCAAACTCTCACCTTTCCACTCAGGCCGACCTCTTACTTGAAGTGTGTGTGGAACCTGTCCTCACAGTACACCTCGCTGCACAGCTACCCATAGGTCTGGGCATCGTAGCTTCCTGCCAGGTGACCGAAGTTCGCAGGCAGATGTGTTCCAGGGACACATGCAAAGAGGCTCCAGCCCGTGCCACAGGCTGCCCACTGCCCCTGCCCCAGATCGGGGGCCGCCAATCAGCCCTGTCGGAGTCCCCTTCCTCTAGAGGGAGTATTGGACCAACACTTGTAGAAAACGGTGTCCTCGTGGGCAACTCACTGGAGGGACACAAATAAATTTTGCCGACTTTCTCCTGAAGCTTACGAGCGTTCACACGTAAGTGTCTTGCAAGGTCAGCTGTTTAGCTAAACATGAGCTCATGATCTAAATTTACACAATAATGAAGAAATCAGCTACGAGGGGAGACAATCAGTAAAGAGTATCAATACCAGAATTAGATTCCCAAGGCCATCCATCAATTGTTGGAATAATCAGGTGCAAGCCAGAATATATACATAAAACTGGACCTGAAACAAGGAACAAGGATGTTTTCAAAGACTGGTAGGATCTCTAAAACATTTTTAAAGTACATGTCATTGATAAAGCTAAATACTCAAAGGTTGTGTAATACCACAGATTAAGCATTGAGAAGAGTGAAATTATGCTGTTTTGAAAACTATGGCAGGTGAGATTTTCTGCCTAATTATATAAGAAGATTTCTCTAAAAATACACATTATTTCAATGACTTATTGGCTGTGAAATAAGTTAAGGGTATTTCAAATGGCTTGTCTGCAAAGAAAGGTGAGATGTAGGGAATCACAGAAAGACGAGAGGAAAATAGGTTAATATATACATTGCTATATGGTGAACTAAACTTTAGGCCAGCAACAATGGAGAGGACCTGACCCTTAGAAACTTACAAGTAAGCTGGAATCTTCAAAAGTTCAAATCTTTATAAGTAAAATATTTATTAAAATGAATAACCAAGTGTTTTAATTGACATCAGAAGATCAAAACAATAAACCCTGAGAACATAGAAAAAAGATAAATAAAGATATGAGCAGAACTTAATACAACAGAAAACGTATAAAATTGAGGTGATTTAGTAAGTCCAAAGAATCTTCTTTGAAAAGATTGAAAAGACACACTTTGATTAAGGAAAACAAAAACATAAGTAAAGAATATACAGAAAGAATCAGGACAATGTTATAGAAGAGAATATATGAAATGCCAGTAAATTTGAACATTTCTGTAAGGTGGACCATTTCCTAGCTCCTAAAGTTTACCAAACCTGACACAAGAGGAAATCATTTAAGGTCATCATGTCTGCCCTTGGCATTCTCGGAACGCCCTGGCCTCAGGATGCAGCCTCTGTAGTCCATGGTAACCTGCGGAGAGGGGGCGGGGCTGAGGGTGGTTGGAACTCTGCCCTCACTGAAGGAGTGGGTGTGGCCATCTCTGCTGTGACTGAACAAAAGGCAGGGGAGCAGGGGTCCAGGGCAGGGCCCTCAGAGCCCGGCAGGTCCAGTGGGGTGTCACAAGCATTTAGGCCCAGGCCAAAGGGCGCCTTCTTTGTCTGCACAGCTGCCCAAACTCTCACCTTTCCACTCAGGCCGACCTCTTACTTGAAGTGTGTGTGGAACCTGTCCTCACAGTACACCTCGCTGCACAGCTAACCATAGGTCTGGGCATCGTAGCTTCCTGCCAGGTGACCGAAGTTCGCAGGCAGATGTGTCCCAGGGACACATGCAAAGAGACTCCTGCCCAGGCCACAGGCTGCCCACGGCCCCTGCCCCAGATCGGGGGCCGCCAATCAGCCCTGTCGGAATCCCCTGCCTCTAGAGGGAGTATTGGACCAACACTTGTAGAAAACGGTGTCCTCGTGGGCAACTCATTGGAGGGACACAAATAAATTTTGCCAACTTTCTCCTGAAGCTTACGAGCGTTCACACGTAAGCGTCTTGCAAGGTCAGCTGTTTAGCTAAACATGAGCTCATGATCTAAATTTACACAATAATGAAGAAATCAGCTACGAGGGGAGACAATCAGTAAAGAGTATCAATACCAGAATTAGATTCCCAAGGCCATCCATCAATTGTTGGAATAATCAGGTGCAAGGCAGAATATATACATAAAACTGGAACTGAAACAAGGAACAAGGATGTTTTCAAAGACTGGTAGGATCTCTAAAACATTTTTAAAGGACATGTCATTGATAAAGCTAAATACTCAAAGGTTGTGTAATACAACAGATTAAGCATTGAGAAGAGTGAAATTATGCTGTTTTGAAAACTATGGCAGGTGAGATTTTCTGCCTAATTATATAAGAAGATTTCTCTAAAAATACACATTATTTCAATGACTTATTGGCTGTGAAATAAGTTAAGGGTATTTCAAATGGCTTGTCTGCAAAGAAAGGTGAGATGTAGGGAATCACAGAAAGTCGAGGGGAAAATAGGTCAATATATACATTGCTATATGGTGAACTAAACCTTAGGCCAGCAACAATGGAGAGGACCTGACCCTTAGAAACTTACAAGTAAGCTGGAATCTTCAAAAGTTCAAATCTTTATAAGTAAAATATTTATTAAAATGAATAACCAAGTGTTTTAATTGACATCAGAAGATCAAAACAATAAACCCTGAGAACATAGAAAAAAGATAAATAAAGATATGAGCAGAACTTAATACAACAGAAAACGTATAAAATTGAGGTGATTTAGTAAGTCCAAAGAATCTTCTTTGAAAAGATTGAAAAGACACACTTTGATTAAGGAAAACAAAAACATAAGTAAATAATATACAGAAAGAATCAGGACAATGTTATAACAGAGAATATATGAAATGCCAGTAAATTTGAACATTTCTGTAAAGTGGACCATTTCCTAGCTCCTAAAGTTTACCAAACCTGACACAAGAGGAAATCATTTAAGGTCATCATGTCTGCCCTTGGCATTCTCGGAACGCCCTGGCCTCAGGATGCAGCCTCTGTAGTCCATGGTAACCTGCGGAGAGGGTTTGGGGCTGAGGGTGGTTGGAACTCTGCCCTCACTGAAGGAGTGGGTGTGGCCATCTCTGCTGTGACTGAACAAAAGGCAGGGGAGCAGGGGTCCAGGGCAGGGCCCTCAGAGCCCGGCAGGTCCAGTGGGGTGTCACAAGCATTTAGGCCAAGGCCAAAGGGCGCCTTCTTTGTCTGCACAGCTGCCCAAACTCTCACCTTTCCACTCAGGCCGACCTCTTACTTGAAGTGTGTGTGGAACCTGTCCTCACAGTACACCTCTCCGCACAGCTAACCATAGGTCTGGGCATCGTAGCTTCCTGCCAGGTGACCGAAGTTCGCAGGCAGATGTGTCCCAGGGACACATGCAAAGAGGCTCCTGCCCGGGCCACAGGCTGCCCACTGCCCCTGCCCCAGATCGGGGGCGGCCAATCAGCCCTGTCGGAGTCCCCTGCCTCTAGAGGGAGTATTGGACCTACACTTGTAGAAAACGGTGTCCTCGTGGGCAACTCATTGGAGGGACACAAATAAATCTTTGCCGTCTTTCTGCGGAAGCTTACGATTGTTCACACCTAAGCGTCTTACAAGGTCAGCTGTTTAGCTAAACATGAGCTCATGATCTAAATTTACACAATAATGAAGAAATCAGCTACGAGGGGAGACAATCAGTAAAGACTATCAATACCAGAATTAGATTCCCAAGGCCATCCATCAATTGTTGGAATAATCAGGTGCAAGGCAGAATATATACATAAAACTGGACCTGAAACAAGGAACAAGGATGTTTTCAAAGACTGGTAGGATCTCTACATGTCATTGGTAAAGCTAAATACTCAAAGGTTGTGTAATACAACAGATTAAGCATTGAGAAGAGTGAAATTATGCTGTTTTGAAAACTATGGCAGGTGAGATTTTGTGCGTAATTATAGAAGAAGATTTCCCTAAAAGTTACACATTATTTCAATGACTTATTTGCTGTGAAATAAGTTAAGGGTATTTCAAATGGCTTGTCTGCAAAGAAAGGTGAGATGTAGGGAATCACAGAAAGTCGAGGGGAAAATAGGTCAATATATACATTGCTATATGGTGAACTAAACCTTAGGCCAGCAACAATGGAGAGGACCTGACCCTTAGAAACTTACAAGTAAGCTGGAATCTTCAAAAGTTCAAATCTTTATAAGTAAAATATTTATTAAAATGAATAACCAAGTGTTTTAATTGACATCAGAAGATCAAAACAATAAACCCTGAGAACATAGAAAAAAGATAAATAAAGATATGAGCAGAACTTAATACAACAGAAAACGGATAAAATTGAGGTGATTTAGTAAGTCCAAAGAATCTTCTTTGAAAAGATTGAAAAGACACACTTTGATTAAGGAAAACAAAAACATAAGTAAAGAATATACAGAAAGAATCAGGACAAAGTTATAGCAGAGAATATATGAAATGCCAGTAAATTTGAACATTTCTGTAAGGTGGACCATTTCCTAGCTCCTAAAGTTTACCAAACCTGACACAAGAGGAAATCATTTAAGGTTATCATGTCTGCCCTTGGCATTCTCGGAACGCCCTGGCCTCAGGATGCAGCCTCTGTATTCCATGGTAACCTGCGGAGAGGGTGCGGGGCTGAGGGTGGTTGGAACACTGCCCTCACTGAAGGAGTGGGTGTGGCCATCTCTGCTGTGACTGAACAAAGGGCAGGGGAGGAGGGGGCCCAGGGCAGGGCCCTCAGAGCACGGCAGGTCCAGTGGGCTGTCACAAGCATTTAGGCCCAGGCCAAAGGGCGCCTTCTTTGTCTGCACAGCTGCCCAAACTCTCACCTTTCCACTCAGGCCGACCTCTTACTTGAAGTGTGTGTGGAACCTGTCCTCACAGTACACCTCGCTGCACAGCTAACCATAGGTCTGGGCATCGTAGCTTCCTGCCAGGTGACCGAAGTTCACAGGCAGATGTGTCCCAGGGACACATGCAAAGACGCTCCAGCCCGGGCCACAGGCTGCCCACGGCCCCTGCCCCAGATCGGGGGCCGCCAATCAGCCCTGTCGGAGTCCCCTTCCTCTAGAGGGAGTATTGGACCAACACTTATAGAAAACGGTGTCCTCGTGGGCAACTCATTGGAGGGACACAAATAAATTTTGCCGACTTTCTCCTGTATCTTGCGAGCGTACACACCTAAGCGTCTTACAAGGTCAGCTGTTTAGCTAAACATGAGCTCATGATCTAAATTTACACAATAATGAAAAAATCAGCTACGAGGGAAGACAATCAGTAAAGACTATCAATACCAGAATTAGATTCCCAAGGCCATCCATCAATTGTTGGAATAATCAGGTGCAAGGCAGAATATATACATAAAACTGGAACTGAAACAAGGAACAAGGATGTTTTCAAAGACTGGTAGGATCTCTAAAACATTTTTAAAGTACATGTCATTGATAAAGCTAAATACTCAAAGGTTGTGTAATACAACAGATTAAGCATTGAGAAGAGTGAAATTATGCTGTTTTGAAAACTATGGCAGGTGAGATTTTCTGCCTAATTATATAAGAAGATTTCTCTAAAATACACATTATTTCAATGACTTATTGGCTGTGAACTAAGTTAAGGGTATTTCAAATGACTTGTCTGCAAAGAAAGTTGAGATGTAGGGAATCACAGAAAGTCGAGGGGAAAATAGGTCAATATATACATTGCTATATGGTGAACTAAACCTTAGGCCAGCAACAATGGAGAGGACCTGACCCTTAGAAACTTACAAGTAAGCTGGAATCTACAAAAGTTCAAATCTTTATAAGTAAAATATTTATTAAAATGAATAACCAAGTGTTTTAATTGACATCAGAAGATCAAAACAATAAACCCTGAGAACATAGAAAAAAGATAAATAAAGATATGAGCAGAACTTAATACACCATAAAACGTATAAAATTGAGGTGATTTAGTAAGTCCAAAGAATCTTCTTTGAAAAGATTGAAAACACACACTTTGATTAAGGAAAACAAAAACATAAGTATAGAATATACAGAAAGAATCAGGAAAATGTTATAGCAGAGAATATATGAAATGCCAGTAAATTTGAACATTTCTGTAAAGTGGACCATTTCCTAGCTCCTAAAGTTTACCAAACCTGACACAAGAGGAAATCATTTAAGGTCATCATGTCTGCCCTTGGCATTCTCGGAACGCCCTGGCCTCAGGATGCAGCCTCTGTAGTCCATGGTAACCTGCGGAGACGGGGCGGGGCTGAGGGTGGTTGGAACACTGCCCTCACTGAAGGAGTGGGTCTGGCCATCTCTGCTGTGACTGAACAAAGGGCAGGGGAGCAGGGGGCCCAGGGCAGGGCCCTCAGAGCACGGCAGGTCCAGTGGGGTGTCACAAGCATTTAGGCCCAGGCCAAAGGGCGCCTTCTTTGTCTGCACAGCTGCCCAAACTCTCACCTTTCCACTCAGGCCGACCTCTTACTTGAAGTGTGTGTGGAACCTGTCCTCACAGTACACCTCTCCGCACAGCTAACCATAGGTCTGGGCATCGTAGCTTCCTGCCAGGTGACCGAAGTTCGCAGGCAGATGTGTCCCAGGGACACATGCAAAGAGGCTCCTGCCCGGGCCACAGGCTGCCCACTGCCCCTGCCCCAGATCGGGGGCGGCCAATCAGCCCTGTCGGAGTCCCCTGCCTCTAGAGGGAGTATTGGACCTACACTTGTAGAAAACGGTGTCCTCGTGGGCAACTCATTGGAGGGACACAAATAAATCTTTGCCGTCTTTCTGCGGAAGCTTACGATTGTTCACACCTAAGCGTCTTACAAGGTCAGCTGTTTAGCTAAACATGAGCTCATGATCTAAATTTACACAATAATGAAGAAATCAGCTACGAGGGGAGACAATCAGTAAAGACTATCAATACCAGAATTAGATTCCCAAGGCCATCCATCAATTGTTGGAATAATCAGGTGCAAGGCAGAATATATACATAAAACTGGACCTGAAACAAGGAACAAGGATGTTTTCAAAGACTGGTAGGATCTCTACATGTCATTGATAAAGCTAAATACTCAAAGGTTGTGTAATACCACAGATTAAGCATTGAGAAGAGTGAAATTATGCTGTTTTGAAAACTATGGCAGGTGAGATTTTCTGCCTAATTATATAAGAAGATTTCTCTAAAAATACACATTATTTCAATGACTTATTGGCTGTGAACTAAGTTAAGTGTATTTCAAATGGCTTGACTGCAAAGAAAGGTGAGATGTAGGGAATCACAGAAAGTCGAGGGGAAAATAGGTCAATATATACATTGCTATATGGTGAACTAAACCTTAGGCCAGCAACAATGGAGAGGACCTGACCCTTAGAAACTTACAAGTAAGCTGGAATCTTCAAAAGTTCAAATCTTTATAAGTAAAATATTTATTAAAATGAATAACCAAGTGTTTTAATTGACATCAGAAGATCAAAACAATAAACCCTGAGAACATAGAAAAAAGATAAATAAAGATATGAGCAGAACTTAATACAACAGAAAACGTATAAAATTGAGGTGATTTAGTAAGTCCAAAGAATCTTCTTTGAAAAGATTGAAAAGACACACTTTGATTAAGGAAAACAAAAACATAAGTAAAGAATATACAGAAAGAATCAGGACAATGTTATAGCAGAGAATATATGAAATGCCAGTAAATTTGAACATTTCTGTAAAGTGGACCATTTCCTAGCTCCTAAAGTTTACCAAACCTGACACAAGAGGAAATCATTTAAGGTCATCATGTCTGCCCTTGGCATTCTCGGAACGCCCTGGCCTCAGGATGCAGCCTCTGTAGTCCATGGTAACCTGCGGAGAGGGGGCGGGGCTGAGGGTGGTTGGAACTCTGCCCTCACTGAAGGAGTGGGTGTGGCCATCTCTGCTGTGACTGAACAAAGGGCAGGGGAGCAGGGGGCCCAGGGCAGGGCCCTCAGAGCACGGCAGGTCCAGTGGGGTGTCACAAGCATTTAGTCCCAGGCCAAAGGACGCCTTCTTTGTCTGCACAGCTGCCCAAACTCTCACCTTTCCACTCAGGCCGACCTCTTACTTGAAGTGTGTGTGGAACCTGTCCTCACAGTACACCTCGCTGCACAGCTACCCATAGGTCTGGGCATCGTAGCTTCCTGCCAGGTGACCGAAGTTCGCAGGCAGATGTGTCCCAGGGACACATGCAAAGAGGCTCCAGCCCGTGCCACAGGCTGCCCACTGCCCCTGCCCCAGATCGGGGGCCGCCAATCAGCCCTGTCGGAGTCCCCTTCCTCTAGAGGGAGTATTGGACCAACACTTGTAGAAAACGGTGTCCTCGTGGGCAACTCACTGGAGGGACACAAATAAATTTTGCCGACTTTCTCCTGAAGCTTACGAGCGTTCACACGTAAGTGTCTTGCAAGGTCAGCTGTTTAGCTAAACATGAGCTCATGATCTAAATTTACACAATAATGAAGAAATCAGCTACGAGGGGAGACAATCAGTAAAGAGTATCAATACCAGAATTAGATTCCCAAGGCCATCCATCAATTGTTGGAATAATCAGGTGCAAGCCAGAATATATACATAAAACTGGACCTGAAACAAGGAACAAGGATGTTTTCAAAGACTGGTAGGATCTCTAAAACATTTTTAAAGTACATGTCATTGATAAAGCTAAATACTCAAAGGTTGTGTAATACCACAGATTAAGCATTGAGAAGAGTGAAATTATGCTGTTTTGAAAACTATGGCAGGTGAGATTTTCTGCCTAATTATATAAGAAGATTTCTCTAAAAATACACATTATTTCAATGACTTATTGGCTGTGAAATAAGTTAAGGGTATTTCAAATGGCTTGTCTGCAAAGAAAGGTGAGATGTAGGGAATCACAGAAAGACGAGAGGAAAATAGGTTAATATATACATTGCTATATGGTGAACTAAACTTTAGGCCAGCAACAATGGAGAGGACCTGACCCTTAGAAACTTACAAGTAAGCTGGAATCTTCAAAAGTTCAAATCTTTATAAGTAAAATATTTATTAAAATGAATAACCAAGTGTTTTAATTGACATCAGAAGATCAAAACAATAAACCCTGAGAACATAGAAAAAAGATAAATAAAGATATGAGCAGAACTTAATACAACAGAAAACGTATAAAATTGAGGTGATTTAGTAAGTCCAAAGAATCTTCTTTGAAAAGATTGAAAAGACACACTTTGATTAAGGAAAACAAAAACATAAGTAAAGAATATACAGAAAGAATCAGGACAATGTTATAGAAGAGAATATATGAAATGCCAGTAAATTTGAACATTTCTGTAAGGTGGACCATTTCCTAGCTCCTAAAGTTTACCAAACCTGACACAAGAGGAAATCATTTAAGGTCATCATGTCTGCCCTTGGCATTCTCGGAACGCCCTGGCCTCAGGATGCAGCCTCTGTAGTCCATGGTAACCTGCGGAGAGGGGGCGGGGCTGAGGGTGGTTGGAACTCTGCCCTCACTGAAGGAGTGGGTGTGGCCATCTCTGCTGTGACTGAACAAAAGGCAGGGGAGCAGGGGTCCAGGGCAGGGCCCTCAGAGCCCGGCAGGTCCAGTGGGGTGTCACAAGCATTTAGGCCCAGGCCAAAGGGCGCCTTCTTTGTCTGCACAGCTGCCCAAACTCTCACCTTTCCACTCAGGCCGACCTCTTACTTGAAGTGTGTGTGGAACCTGTCCTCACAGTACACCTCGCTGCACAGCTAACCATAGGTCTGGGCATCGTAGCTTCCTGCCAGGTGACCGAAGTTCGCAGGCAGATGTGTCCCAGGGACACATGCAAAGAGACTCCTGCCCAGGCCACAGGCTGCCCACGGCCCCTGCCCCAGATCGGGGGCCGCCAATCAGCCCTGTCGGAATCCCCTGCCTCTAGAGGGAGTATTGGACCAACACTTGTAGAAAACGGTGTCCTCGTGGGCAACTCATTGGAGGGACACAAATAAATTTTGCCAACTTTCTCCTGAAGCTTACGAGCGTTCACACGTAAGCGTCTTGCAAGGTCAGCTGTTTAGCTAAACATGAGCTCATGATCTAAATTTACACAATAATGAAGAAATCAGCTACGAGGGGAGACAATCAGTAAAGAGTATCAATACCAGAATTAGATTCCCAAGGCCATCCATCAATTGTTGGAATAATCAGGTGCAAGGCAGAATATATACATAAAACTGGAACTGAAACAAGGAACAAGGATGTTTTCAAAGACTGGTAGGATCTCTAAAACATTTTTAAAGGACATGTCATTGATAAAGCTAAATACTCAAAGGTTGTGTAATACAACAGATTAAGCATTGAGAAGAGTGAAATTATGCTGTTTTGAAAACTATGGCAGGTGAGATTTTCTGCCTAATTATATAAGAAGATTTCTCTAAAAATACACATTATTTCAATGACTTATTGGCTGTGAAATAAGTTAAGGGTATTTCAAATGGCTTGTCTGCAAAGAAAGGTGAGATGTAGGGAATCACAGAAAGTCGAGGGGAAAATAGGTCAATATATACATTGCTATATGGTGAACTAAACCTTAGGCCAGCAACAATGGAGAGGACCTGACCCTTAGAAACTTACAAGTAAGCTGGAATCTTCAAAAGTTCAAATCTTTATAAGTAAAATATTTATTAAAATGAATAACCAAGTGTTTTAATTGACATCAGAAGATCAAAACAATAAACCCTGAGAACATAGAAAAAAGATAAATAAAGATATGAGCAGAACTTAATACAACAGAAAACGTATAAAATTGAGGTGATTTAGTAAGTCCAAAGAATCTTCTTTGAAAAGATTGAAAAGACACACTTTGATTAAGGAAAACAAAAACATAAGTAAATAATATACAGAAAGAATCAGGACAATGTTATAACAGAGAATATATGAAATGCCAGTAAATTTGAACATTTCTGTAAAGTGGACCATTTCCTAGCTCCTAAAGTTTACCAAACCTGACACAAGAGGAAATCATTTAAGGTCATCATGTCTGCCCTTGGCATTCTCGGAACGCCCTGGCCTCAGGATGCAGCCTCTGTAGTCCATGGTAACCTGCGGAGAGGGTTTGGGGCTGAGGGTGGTTGGAACTCTGCCCTCACTGAAGGAGTGGGTGTGGCCATCTCTGCTGTGACTGAACAAAAGGCAGGGGAGCAGGGGTCCAGGGCAGGGCCCTCAGAGCCCGGCAGGTCCAGTGGGGTGTCACAAGCATTTAGGCCAAGGCCAAAGGGCGCCTTCTTTGTCTGCACAGCTGCCCAAACTCTCACCTTTCCACTCAGGCCGACCTCTTACTTGAAGTGTGTGTGGAACCTGTCCTCACAGTACACCTCTCCGCACAGCTAACCATAGGTCTGGGCATCGTAGCTTCCTGCCAGGTGACCGAAGTTCGCAGGCAGATGTGTCCCAGGGACACATGCAAAGAGGCTCCTGCCCGGGCCACAGGCTGCCCACTGCCCCTGCCCCAGATCGGGGGCGGCCAATCAGCCCTGTCGGAGTCCCCTGCCTCTAGAGGGAGTATTGGACCTACACTTGTAGAAAACGGTGTCCTCGTGGGCAACTCATTGGAGGGACACAAATAAATCTTTGCCGTCTTTCTGCGGAAGCTTACGATTGTTCACACCTAAGCGTCTTACAAGGTCAGCTGTTTAGCTAAACATGAGCTCATGATCTAAATTTACACAATAATGAAGAAATCAGCTACGAGGGGAGACAATCAGTAAAGACTATCAATACCAGAATTAGATTCCCAAGGCCATCCATCAATTGTTGGAATAATCAGGTGCAAGGCAGAATATATACATAAAACTGGACCTGAAACAAGGAACAAGGATGTTTTCAAAGACTGGTAGGATCTCTACATGTCATTGGTAAAGCTAAATACTCAAAGGTTGTGTAATACAACAGATTAAGCATTGAGAAGAGTGAAATTATGCTGTTTTGAAAACTATGGCAGGTGAGATTTTGTGCGTAATTATAGAAGAAGATTTCCCTAAAAGTTACACATTATTTCAATGACTTATTTGCTGTGAAATAAGTTAAGGGTATTTCAAATGGCTTGTCTGCAAAGAAAGGTGAGATGTAGGGAATCACAGAAAGTCGAGGGGAAAATAGGTCAATATATACATTGCTATATGGTGAACTAAACCTTAGGCCAGCAACAATGGAGAGGACCTGACCCTTAGAAACTTACAAGTAAGCTGGAATCTTCAAAAGTTCAAATCTTTATAAGTAAAATATTTATTAAAATGAATAACCAAGTGTTTTAATTGACATCAGAAGATCAAAACAATAAACCCTGAGAACATAGAAAAAAGATAAATAAAGATATGAGCAGAACTTAATACAACAGAAAACGGATAAAATTGAGGTGATTTAGTAAGTCCAAAGAATCTTCTTTGAAAAGATTGAAAAGACACACTTTGATTAAGGAAAACAAAAACATAAGTAAAGAATATACAGAAAGAATCAGGACAAAGTTATAGCAGAGAATATATGAAATGCCAGTAAATTTGAACATTTCTGTAAGGTGGACCATTTCCTAGCTCCTAAAGTTTACCAAACCTGACACAAGAGGAAATCATTTAAGGTTATCATGTCTGCCCTTGGCATTCTCGGAACGCCCTGGCCTCAGGATGCAGCCTCTGTATTCCATGGTAACCTGCGGAGAGGGTGCGGGGCTGAGGGTGGTTGGAACACTGCCCTCACTGAAGGAGTGGGTGTGGCCATCTCTGCTGTGACTGAACAAAGGGCAGGGGAGGAGGGGGCCCAGGGCAGGGCCCTCAGAGCACGGCAGGTCCAGTGGGGTGTCACAAGCATTTAGGCCCAGGCCAAAGGGCGCCTTCTTTGTCTGCACAGCTGCCCAAACTCTCACCTTTCCACTCAGGCCGACCTCTTACTTGAAGTGTGTGTGGAACCTGTCCTCACAGTACACCTCGCTGCACAGCTAACCATAGGTCTGGGCATCGTAGCTTCCTGCCAGGTGACCGAAGTTCGCAGGCAGATGTGTCCCAGGGACACATGCAAAGACGCTCCAGCCCAGGCCACAGGCTGCCCACGGCCCCTACCCCAGATCGGGGGCCGCCAATCAGCCCTGTCGGAGTCCCCTTCCTCTAGAGGGAGTATTGGACCAACACTTATAGAAAACGGTGTCCTCGTGGGCAACTCATTGGAGGGACACAAATAAATTTTGCCGACTTTCTCCTGAATCTTGCGAGCGTACACACCTAAGCGTCTTACAAGGTCAGCTGTTTAGCTAAACATGAGCTCATGATCTAAATTTACACAATAATGAAGAAATCAGCTACGAGGGGAGACAATCAGTAAAGACTATCAATACCAGAATTAGATTCCCAAGGCCATCCATCAATTGTTGGAATAATCAGGTGCAAGGCAGAATATATACATAAAACTGGAACTGAAACAAGGAACAAGGATGTTTTCAAAGACTGGTAGGATCTCTAAAACATTTTTAAAGTACATGTCATTGATAAAGCTAAATACTCAAAGGTTGTGTAATACAACAGATTAAGCATTGAGAAGAGTGAAATTATGCTGTTTTGAAAACTATGGAAGGTGAGATTTTCTGCCTAATTATATAAGAAGATTTCTCTAAAAATACACATTATTTCAGTGACTAATTGGCTGTGAAATAAGTTAAGGGTATTTCAAATGGCTTGTCTGCAAAGAAAGGTGAGATGTAGGGAATCACAGAAAGTCGAGGGGAAAATAGGTCAATATATACATTGCTATATGGTGAACTAAACCTTAGGCCAGCAACAATGGAGAGGACCTGACCCTTAGAAACTTACAAGTAAGCTGGAATCTTCAAAAGTTCAAATCTTTATAAGTAAAATATTTATTAAAATGAATAACCAAGTGTTTTAATTGACATCAGAAGATCAAAACAATAAACCCTGAGAACATAGAAAAAAGATAAATAAAGATATGAGCAGAACTTAATACAACAGAAAACGGATAAAATTGAGGTGATTTAGTAAGTCCAAAGAATCTTCTTTGAAAAGATTGAAAAGACACACTTTGATTAAGGAAAACAAAAACATAAGTAAAGAATATACAGAAAGAATCAGGACAAAGTTATAGCAGAGAATATATGAAATGCCAGTAAATTTGAACATTTCTGTAAAGTGGACCATTTCCTAGCTCCTAAAGTTTACCAAACCTGACACAAGAGGAAATCATTTAAGGTTATCATGTCTGCCCTTGGCATTCTCGGAACGCCCTGGCCTCAGGATGCAGCCTCTGTATTCCATGGTAACCTGCGGAGAGGGTGCGGGGCTGAGGGTGGTTGGAACACTGCCCTCACTGAAGGAGTGGGTGAGGCCATCTCTGCTGTGACTGAACAAAGGGCAGGGGAGGAGGGGGCCCAGGGCAGGGCCCTCAGAGCACGGCAGTTCCAGTGGGGTGTCAAAAGCATTTAGTCCCAGGCCAAAGGACGCCTTCTTTGTCTGCACAGCTGCCCAAACTCTCACCTTTCCACTCAGGCCGACCTCTTACTTGAAGTGTGTGTGGAACCTGTCCTCACAGCACACCTCGCTGCACAGCTAACCATAGGTCTGGGCATCGTAGCTTCCTGCCAGGTGACCGAAGTTCGCAGGCAGATGTGTCCCAGGGACACATGCAAAGACGCTCCAGCCCGGGCCACAGGCTGCCTACTGCCCCTGCCCCAGATCGGGGGCCGCCAATCAGCCCTGTCGGAGTCCCCTTCCTCTAGAGGGAGTATTGGACCAACACTTATAGAAAACGGTGTCCTCGTGGGCAACTCATTGGAGGGACACAAATAAATTTTGCCGACTTTCTCCTGTATCTTGCGAGCGTACACACCTAAGCGTCTTACAAGGTCAGCTGTTTAGCTAAACATGAGCTCATGATCTAAATTTACACAATAATGAAAAAATCAGCTACGAGGGAAGACAATCAGTAAAGACTATCAATACCAGAATTAGATTCCCAAGGCCATCCATCAATTGTTGGAATAATCAGGTGCAAGGCAGAATATATACATAAAACTGGAACTGAAACAAGGAACAAGGATGTTTTCAAAGACTGGTAGGATCTCTAAAACATTTTTAAAGTACATGTCATTGATAAAGCTAAATACTCAAAGGTTGTGTAATACAACAGATTAAGCATTGAGAAGAGTGAAATTATGCTGTTTTGAAAACTATGGCAGGTGAGATTTTCTGCCTAATTATATAAGAAGATTTCTCTAAAATACACATTATTTCAATGACTTATTGGCTGTGAACTAAGTTAAGGGTATTTCAAATGACTTGTCTGCAAAGAAAGTTGAGATGTAGGGAATCACAGAAAGTCGAGGGGAAAATAGGTCAATATATACATTGCTATATGGTGAACTAAACCTTAGGCCAGCAACAATGGAGAGGACCTGACCCTTAGAAACTTACAAGTAAGCTGGAATCTACAAAAGTTCAAATCTTTATAAGTAAAATATTTATTAAAATGAATAACCAAGTGTTTTAATTGACATCAGAAGATCAAAACAATAAACCCTGAGAACATAGAAAAAAGATAAATAAAGATATGAGCAGAACTTAATACACCATAAAACGTATAAAATTGAGGTGATTTAGTAAGTCCAAAGAATCTTCTTTGAAAAGATTGAAAACACACACTTTGATTAAGGAAAACAAAAACATAAGTATAGAATATACAGAAAGAATCAGGAAAATGTTATAGCAGAGAATATATGAAATGCCAGTAAATTTGAACATTTCTGTAAAGTGGACCATTTCCTAGCTCCTAAAGTTTACCAAACCTGACACAAGAGGAAATCATTTAAGGTCATCATGTCTGCCCTTGGCATTCTCGGAACGCCCTGGCCTCAGGATGCAGCCTCTGTAGTCCATGGTAACCTGCGGAGACGGGGCGGGGCTGAGGGTGGTTGGAACACTGCCCTCACTGAAGGAGTGGGTCTGGCCATCTCTGCTGTGACTGAACAAAGGGCAGGGGAGCAGGGGGCCCAGGGCAGGGCCCTCAGAGCACGGCAGGTCCAGTGGGGTGTCACAAGCATTTAGGCCCAGGCCAAAGTGCGCCTTCTTTGTCTGCACTGCTGCCCAAACTCTCAACTTTCCACTGAGGCTGACCTCTTACTTGAAGTGTGTGTGGAACCTGTCCTCACAGTACACCTCGCTGCACAGCTAACCATAGGTCTGGGCATCGTAGCTTCCTGCCAGGTGACCAAAGTTCGCAGGCAGATGTGTCCCAGGGACACATGCAAAGAGGCTCCAGACCGGGCCACAGGCTGCCCACAGCCCCTGCCCCAGATCGGGGGCCGCCAATAAGCCCTGTCGGAGTCCCCTGCCTCTAGAGGGAGTATTGGACCAACACTTGTACAAAACGGTGTCCTCGTGGGCAACTCATTGGAGGGACACAAATAAATCTTTGCCGACCTTCTGCTGAAGCTTACGAGCGTTCACACCTAAGCGTCTTACAAGGTCAGCTGTTTAGCTAAACATGAGCTCATGATCTAAATTTACACAATAATGAAGAAATCAGCTACGAGGGGAGACAATCAGTAAAGACTATCAATACCAGAATTAGATTCCCAAGGCCATCCATCAATTGTTGGAATAATCAGGTGCAGGGCAGAAAATATACATAAAACTGGAAATGAAACAAGGAACAAGGATGTTTTCAAAGACTGGTAGGATCTCTAAAACATTTTTAAAGTACATGTCATTGATAAAGCTAAATACTCAAAGGTTGTGTAATACAACAGATTAAGCATTGAGAAGAGTGAAATTATGCTGTTTTGAAAACTATGGCAGATGAGATTTTCTGCCTAATTATATAAGAAGATTTCTCTAAAAATACACATTATTTCAATGACTTATTGGCTGTGAAATAATTTAAGGGTATTTCAAATGGCTTGTCTGCAAAGAAAGGTGAGATGTAGGGAATCACAGAAAGTCGAGGGGAAAATAGGTCAATATATACATTGCTATATGGTGAACTAAACCTTAGGCCAGCAACAATGGAGAGGACCTGACCCTTAGAAACTTACAAGTAAGCTGGAATCTTCAAAAGTTCAAACCTTTATAAGTAAAATATTTATTAAAATGAATAACCAAGTGTTTTAATTGACATCAGAAGATCAAAACAATAAACCCTGAGAACATAGAAAAAAGATAAATAAAGATATGAGCAGAACTTAATACACCAGAAAACGTATAAAATTGAGGTGATTTAGTAAGTCCAAAGAATCTTCTTTGAAAAGATTGAAAAGACACACTTTGATTAAGGAAAACAAAAACATAAGTATAGAATATACAGAAAGAATCAGGACAATGTTATAGCAGAGAATATATGAAATGCCAGTAAATTTGAACATTTCTGTAAAGTGGACCATTTCCTAGCTCCTAAAGTTTACCAAACCTGACACAAGAGGAAATCATTTAAGGTCATCATGTCTGCCCTTGGCATTCTCGGAACGCCCTGGCCTCAGGATGCAGCCTCTGTAGTCCATGGTAACCTGCGGAGAGGGTTCGGGGCTGAGGGTGGTTGGAACTCTGGCCTCACTGAAGGAGTGGGTGTGGCCATCTCTGCTGTGACTGAACAAAGGGCAGGGGAGCAGGGGGCCCAGGGCAGGGCCCTCAGAGCACGGCAGGACCAGTGGGCGGTCACAAGCATTTAGGCCCAGGCCAAAGGGCGCCTTCTTTGTCTGCACAGCTGCCCAAACTCTCACCTTTCCACTCAGGCCGACCTCTTACTTGAAGTGTGTGTGGAACCTGTCCTCACAGTACACCTCGCTGCACAGGTAACCATATGCCTGGGCATCGTAGCTTCCTGCCAGGTGACCGAAGTTCGCAGGCAGATGTGTCCCAGGGACACATGCAAAGAGGCTCCTGCCCGGGCCACAGGCTGCCCACTGCCCCTGCCCCAGATCGGGGGCCGCCAATCAGCCCTGTCGGAGTCCCCTTCCTCTAGAGGGAGTATTGGACCAACACTTGTAGAAAACGGTGTCCTTGTGGGCAACTCATTGGAGGGACACAAATAAATCTTTGCCGTCTTTCTGTGGAAGCTTATGATTGTTCACACGTAAGCGTCTTGCAAGGTGAGCTGTTTAGCTAAACATGAGCTCATGATCTAAATGTACACAATAATGAAGAAATCAGCTACGAGGGGAGACAATCAGTAAAGACTATCAATACCAGAATTAGATTCCCAAGGCCATCCATCAATTGTTGGAATAATCAGGTGCAAGGCAGAATATATACAAAAAACTGGAACTGAAACAAGGAACAAGGATGTTTTCAAAGACTGGTAGGATCTCTACATGTCATTGATAAAGCTAAATACTCAAAGGTTGTGTAGTACCACAGATTAAGCTTTGAGAAGAGTGAAATTATGCTGTTTTGAAAACTATGGCAGGTGAGATTTTCTGCCTAATTATATAAGAAGATTTCTGTAAAAATACACATTATTTCAATGACTTATTGGCTGTGAACTAAGTTAAGGGTATTTCAAATGGCTTGTCTGCAAAGAAAGGTGAGATGTAGGGAATCACAGAAAGTCGAGGGGAAAATAGGTCAATATATACATTGCTATATGGTGAACTAAACCTTAGGCCAGCAACAATGGAGAGGACCTGACCCTTAGAAACTTACAAGTAAGCTGGAATCTTCAAAAGTTCAAATCTTTATAAGTAAAATATTTATTAAAATGAATAACCAAGTGCTTTAATTGACATCAGAAGATCAAAACAATAAACCCTGAGAACATAGAAAAAAGATAAATAAAGATATGAGCAGAACTTAATACAACAGAAAACGTATAAAATTGAGGTGATTTAGTAAGTCCAAAGAATCTTCTTTGAAAAGATTGAAAAGACACACTTTGATTAAGGAAAACAAAAACATAAGTTAAGAATATACAGAAAGAATCAGGACAATGTTATAACAGAGAATATATGAAATGCCAGTAAATTGAACATTTCTGTAAAGTGGACCAGTTCCTAGCTCCTAAAGTTTACCAAACCTGACACAAGAGGAAATCATTTAAGGTCATCATGTCTGCCCTTGGCATTCTCGGAACGCCCTGGCCTCAGGATGCAGCCTCTGTAGTCCAAGGTAACCTGCGGAGAGGGGGCGGGGCTGAGGGTGGTTGGAACTCTGCCCTCACTGAAGGAGTGTGTGTGGCCATCTCTGCTGTGACTGAACAAAGGGCAGGGGAGCAGGGGGCCCAGGGCAGGGCCCTCAGAGCACGGCAGGTCCAGTGGGCTGTCACAAGCATTTAGGCCCAGGCCAAAGGGCGCCCTCTTTGTCTGCACAGCTGCCCAAACTCTCACCTTTCCACTCAGGCCGACCTCTTACTTGAAGTGTGTGTGGAACCTGCCCTCACTGTACACCTCACTGAACAGCTAACCATAGGTCTGGGCATCGTAGCTTCCTGCCAGGAGACCGAAGTTCGCAGGCAGATGTGTCCCAGGGACACATGCAAAGAGGCTCCTGCCCGGGCCACAGGCTGCCCACTGCCCCTGCCCCAGATCGGGTGCCGCCAATCAGCCCTGTCGGAGTCCCCTGCCTCTAGAGGGAGTATTGGACCAACACTTGTAGAAAACGGTGTCCTCGTGGGCAACTCATTGGAGGGACACAAATAAATCTTTGCCGACTTTCTGCTGAAGCTTACGAGCGTTCACACCTAAGCGTCTTACAAGGTCAGCTGTTTAGCTAAACATGAGCTCATGATCTAAATTTACACAATAATGAAGAAATCAGCTACGAGGGGAGACAATCAGTAAAGACTATCAATACCAAAATTAGATTCCCAAGGCCATCCATCAATTGTTGGAATAATCAGGTGCAAGGCAGAATATATACATAAAACTGGAACTGAAACAAGGAACAAGGATGTTTTCAAAGACTGGTAGGATCTCTAAAACATTTTTAAAGTACATGTCATTGATAAAGCTAAATACTCAAAGTTTGTGTAATACAACAGATTAAGCATTGAGAAGAGTGAAATTATGCTGTTTTGAAAACTATAGCAGGTGAGATTTTCTGCCTAATTATATAAGAAGATTTCTCTAAAAATACACATTATTTCAATGACTTATTGGCTGTGAAATAAGTTAAGGGTATTTCAAATGGTTTGTCTGCAAAGAAAGGTGAGATGTAGGGAATCACAGAAAGTCGAGGGGAAAATAGGTCAATATATACATTGCTATATGGTGAACTAAACCTTAGGCCAGCAACAATGGAGAGGACCTGACCCTTAGAAACTTACAAGTAAGCTGGAATCTTCAAAAGTTCAAATCTTTATAAGTAAAATATTTATTAAAATGAATAACCAAGTGCTTTAATTGACATCAGAAGATCAAAACAATAAACCCTGAGAACATAGAAAAAAGATAAATAAAGATATGAGCAGAACTTAATACAACAGAAAACGTATAAAATTGAGGTTATTTAGTAAGTCCAAAGAATCTTCTTGAAAAGATTGAAAAGACACACTTTGATTAAGGAAAACAAAAACATAAGTAAAGAATATACAGAAAGAATCAGGACAATGTTATAGCAGAGAATATATGAAATGCCAGTAAATTTGAACATTTCCGTAAAGTGGACCATTTCCTAGCTCCTAAAGTTTACCAAACCTGACACAAGAGGAAATCATTTAAGGTCATCATGTCTGCCCTTGGCATTCTCGGAATGCCCTGGCCTCAGGATGCAGCCTCTGTAGTCCATGGTAACCTGCGGAGAGGGGGCGGGGCTGAGGGTGGTTGGAACTCTGCCCTCACTGAAGGAGTGGGTGTGGCCATCTGTGATGTGACTGAACGAAGGGCAGGGGAGCAGGTGTCCAGGGCAGGCCCCTCAGAGCACGGCAGGTCCAGTGGGGTGTCACAAGCATTTATGCACAGGCCAAAGGGCGCCTTCTTTGTCTGCACAGCTGCCCAAACTCTCACCTTTCCACTCAGGCCGACCTCTTACTTGAAGTGTGTGTGGAACCTGCCCTCACAGTACACCTCGCTGCACAGCTAACCATAGGTCTGGGCATCGTAGCTTCCTGCCAGGTGACCGAAGTTCGCAGGCAGATGTGTCCCAGGGACACATGCAAAGAGACTCCTGCCCAGGCCACAGGCTGCCCACTGCCCCTGCCCCAGATCGGGGGCCGCCAATCAGCCCTGTCGGAGTCCCCTGCCTCTAGAGGGAGTATTGGACCAACACTTGTAGAAAACGGTGTCCTCGTGGGCAACTCATTGGAGGGACACAAATAAATCTTTGCCGACTTTCTGCTGAAGCTTACGAGCGTTCACACCTAAGCGTCTTACAAGGTCAGCTGTTTAGCTAAACATGAGCTCATGATCTAAATTTACACAATAATGAAGAAATCAGCTACGAGGGGAGACAATCAGTAAAGACTATCAATACCAAAATTAGATTCCCAAGGCCATCCATCAATTGTTGGAATAATCAGGTGCAAGGCAGAATATATACATAAAACTGGACCTGAAACAAGGAACAAGGATGTTTTCAAAGACTGGTAGGATCTCTACATGTCATTGATAAAGCTAAATACTCAAAGGTTGTGTAGTACCACAGATTAAGCATTGAGAAGAGTGAAATTATGCTGTTTTGAAAACTATGGCAGGTGAGATTTTCTGCCTAATTATATAAGAAGATTTCTGTAAAAATACACATTATTTCAATGACTTATTGGCTGTGAACTAAGTTAAGGGTATTTCAAATGGCTTGTCTGCAAAGAAAGGTGAGATGTAGGGAATCACAGAAAGTCGAGGGGAAAATAGGTCAATATATACATTGCTATATGGTGAACTAAACCTTAGGCCAGCAACAATGGAGAGGACCTGACCCTTAGAAACTTACAAGTAAGCTGGAATCTTCAAAAGTTCAAATCTTTATAAGTAAAATATTTATTAAAATGAATAACCAAGTGCTTTAATTGACATCAGAAGATCAAAACAATAAACCCTGAGAACATAGAAAAAAGATAAATAAAGATATGAGCAGAACTTAATACAACAGAAAACGTATAAAATTGAGGTGATTTAGTAAGTCCAAAGAATCTTCTTTGAAAAGATTGAAAAGACACACTTTGATTAAGGAAAACAAAAACATAAGTTAAGAATATACAGAAAGAATCAGGACAATGTTATAACAGAGAATATATGAAATGCCAGTAAATTGAACATTTCTGTAAAGTGGACCAGTTCCTAGCTCCTAAAGTTTACCAAACCTGACACAAGAGGAAATCATTTAAGGTCATCATGTCTGCCCTTGGCATTCTCGGAACGCCCTGGCCTCAGGATGCAGCCTCTGTAGTCCAAGGTAACCTGCGGAGAGGGGGCGGGGCTGAGGGTGGTTGGAACTCTGCCCTCACTGAAGGAGTGTGTGTGGCCATCTCTGCTGTGACTGAACAAAGGGCAGGGGAGCAGGGGGCCCAGGGCAGGGCCCTCAGAGCACGGCAGGTCCAGTGGGCTGTCACAAGCATTTAGGCCCAGGCCAAAGGGCGCCCTCTTTGTCTGCACAGCTGCCCAAACTCTCACCTTTCCACTCAGGCCGACCTCTTACTTGAAGTGTGTGTGGAACCTGCCCTCACAGTACACCTCACTGAACAGCTAACCATAGGTCTGGGCATCGTAGCTTCCTGCCAGGAGACCGAAGTTCGCAGGCAGATGTGTCCCAGGGACACATGCAAAGAGGCTCCTGCCCGGGCCACAGGCTGCCCACTGCCCCTGCCCCAGATCGGGTGCCGCCAATCAGCCCTGTCGGAGTCCCCTGCCTCTAGAGGGAGTATTGGACCAACACTTGTAGAAAACGGTGTCCTCGTGGGCAACTCATTGGAGGGACACAAATAAATCTTTGCCGACTTTCTGCTGAAGCTTACGAGCGTTCACACCTAAGCGTCTTACAAGGTCAGCTGTTTAGCTAAACATGAGCTCATGATCTAAATTTACACAATAATGAAGAAATCAGCTACGAGGGGAGACAATCAGTAAAGACTATCAATACCAAAATTAGATTCCCAAGGCCATCCATCAATTGTTGGAATAATCAGGTGCAAGGCAGAATATATACATAAAACTGGAACTGAAACAAGGAACAAGGATGTTTTCAAAGACTGGTAGGATCTCTAAAACATTTTTAAAGTACATGTCATTGATAAAGCTAAATACTCAAAGTTTGTGTAATACAACAGATTAAGCATTGAGAAGAGTGAAATTATGCTGTTTTGAAAACTATAGCAGGTGAGATTTTCTGCCTAATTATATAAGAAGATTTCTCTAAAAATACACATTATTTCAATGACTTATTGGCTGTGAAATAAGTTAAGGGTATTTCAAATGGTTTGTCTGCAAAGAAAGGTGAGATGTAGGGAATCACAGAAAGTCGAGGGGAAAATAGGTCAATATATACATTGCTATATGGTGAACTAAACCTTAGGCCAGCAACAATGGAGAGGACCTGACCCTTAGAAACTTACAAGTAAGCTGGAATCTTCAAAAGTTCAAATCTTTATAAGTAAAATATTTATTAAAATGAATAACCAAGTGCTTTAATTGACATCAGAAGATCAAAACAATAAACCCTGAGAACATAGAAAAAAGATAAATAAAGATATGAGCAGAACTTAATACAACAGAAAACGTATAAAATTGAGGTGATTTAGTAAGTCCAAAGAATCTTCTTTGAAAAGATTGAAAAGACACACTTTGATTAAGGAAAACAAAAACATAAGTTAAGAATATACAGAAAGAATCAGGACAATGTTATAACAGAGAATATATGAAATGCCAGTAAATTGAACATTTCTGTAAAGTGGACCAGTTCCTAGCTCCTAAAGTTTACCAAACCTGACACAAGAGGAAATCATTTAAGGTCATCATGTCTGCCCTTGGCATTCTCGGAACGCCCTGGCCTCAGGATGCAGCCTCTGTAGTCCAAGGTAACCTGCGGAGAGGGGGCGGGGCTGAGGGTGGTTGGAACTCTGCCCTCACTGGAGGAGTGGGTGTGGCCATCTCTGCTGTGACTGAACAAAGGGCAGGGGAGCAGGGGGCCCAGGGCAGGGCCCTCAGAGCACGGCAGGTCCAGTGGGCTGTCACAAGCATTTAGGCCCAGGCCAAAGGGCGCCTTCTTTGTCTGCACAGCTGCCCAAACTCTCACCTTTCCACTCAGGCCGACCTCTTACTTGAAGTGTGTGTGGAACCTGCCCTCACAGTACACCTCACTGCACAGCTAACCATAGGTCTGGGCATCGTAGCTTCCTGCCAGGTGACCGAAGTTCGCAGGCAGATGTGTCCCAGGGACACATGCAAAGAGGCTCCTGCCCGGGCCACAGGCTGCCCACTGCCCCTGCCCCAGATCGGGGGCCGGCAATCAGCCCTGTCGGAATCCCCTGCCTCTAGAGGGAGTATTGGACCAACACTTGTAGAAAACGATGTCCTCGTGGGCAACTCATTGTAGGGACACAAATAAATCTTTGCCGACTTTCTGCTGAAGCTTACGAGTGTTCACACCTAAGCGTCTTACAAGGTCAGCTGTTTAGCTAAACATGAGCTCATGATCTAAATTTACACAATAATGAAGAAATCAGCTACGAGGGGAGACAATCAGTAAAGACTATCAATACCAGAATTAGATTCCCAAGGCCATCCATCAATTGTTGGAATAATCAGGTGCAAGGCAGAATATATACATAAAACTGGACCTGAAACAAGGAACAAGGATGTTTTCAAAGACTGGTAGGATCTCTACATGTCATTGATAAAGCTAAATACTCAAAGGTTGTGTAATACAACAGATTAAGCATTGAGAAGAGTGAAATTATGCTGTTTTGAAAACTATGGCAGGTGAGATTTTCTGCCTAATTATATAAGAAGATTTCTCTAAAAATACACATTAATTCAATGACTTATTGGCTGTGAAATAAGTTAAGGGTATTTCAAATGGCTTGTCTGCAAAGAAAGGTGAGATGTAGGGAATCACAGAAAGTCGAGGGGAAAATAGGTCAATATATACATTGCTATATGGTGAACTAAACCTTAGGCCAGCAACAATGGAGAGGACCTGACCCTTAGAAACTTACAAGTAAGCTGGAATCTTCAAATGTTCAAATCTTTATAAGTAAAATATTTATTAAAATGAATAACCAAGTGTTTTAATTGACATCAGAAGATCAAAACAATAAACCCTGAGAACATAGAAAAAAGATAAATAAAGATATGAGCAGAACTTAATACAACAGAAAACGTATAAAATTGAGGTGATTTAGTAAGTCCAAAGAATCTTCTTTGAAAAGATTGAAAAGACACACTTTGATTAAGGAAAACAAAAACGTAAGTAAAGAATATACAGAAAGAATCAGGACAATGTTATAGCAGAGAATATATGAAATGCCAGTAAATTTGAACATTTCTGTAAAGTGGACCATTTCCTAGCTCCTAAAGTTTACCAAACCTGACACAAGAGGAAATCATTTAAGGTCATCATGTCTGCCCTTGGCATTCTCGGAACGCCCTGGCCTCAGGATGCAGCCTCTGTAGTCCATGGTAACCTGCGGAGAGGGGGCGGGGCTGAGGGTGGTTGGAACTCTGGCCTCACTGGAGGAGTGGGTGTGGCCATCTCTGCTGTGACTGAACAAAGGGCAGGGGAGCAGGGGGCCCAGGGCAGGGCCCTCAGAGCACTGCAGGTCCAGTGGGCTGTCACAAGCATTTAGGCCCAGGCCAAAGGGCGCCTTCTTTGTCTGCACAACTGCCCAAACTCTCACCTTTCCACTCAGGCCGACCTCTTACTTGAAGTGTGTGTGGAACCTGCCCTCACAGTACACCTCACTGCACAGCTAACCATAGGTCTGGGCATCGTAGCTTCCTGCCAGGTGACCGAAGTTCGCAGGCAGATGTGTCCCAGGGACACATGCAAAGAGGCTCCTGCCCGGGCCACAGGCTGCCCACTGCCCCTGCCCCAGATCGGGGGCCGCCAATCAGCCCTGTCGGAATCCCCTTCCTCTAGAGGGAGTATTGGACCAACACTTATAGAAAACGGTGTCCTCGTGGGCAACTCATTGGAGGGACACAAATAAATCTTTGCCTCTTTCTGCGGAAGCTTACGAGCGTTCACACCTAAGCGTCTTACAAGGTCAGCTGTTTAGCTAAACATGAGCTCATGATCTAAATTTACACAATAATGAAGAAATCAGCTACGAGGGGAGACAATCAGTAAAGACTATCAATACCAGAATTAGATTCCCAAGGCCATCCATCAATTGTTGGAATAATCAGGTGCAAGGCAGAATATATACATAAAACTGGAACTGAAACAAGGAACAAGGATGTTTTCAAAGACTGGTAGGATCTCTAAAACCTTTTTAAAGGACATGTCATTGATAAAGCTAAATACTCAAAGGTTGTGTAATACAACAGATTAAGCATTGAGAAGAGTGAAATTATGCTGTTTTGAAAACTATGGCAGGTGAGATTTTCTGCCTAATTATATAAGAAGATTTCTCTAAAAATACACATTATTTCAATGACTTATTGGCTGTGAAATAAGTTAAGGGTGTTTCAAATGGCTTGTCTGCAAAGAAAGGTGAGATGTAGGGAATCACAGAAAGTCGAGGGGAAAATAGGTCAATATATACATTGCTATATGGTGAACTAAACCTTAGGCCAGCAACAATGGAGAGGACCTGACCCTTAGAAACTTACAAGTAAGCTGGAATCTTCAAAAGTTCAAATCTTTATAAGTAAAATATTTATTAAAATGAATAACCAAGTGTTTTAATTGACATCAGAAGATCAAAACAATAAACCCTGAGAACATAGAAAAAAGATAAATAAAGATATGAGCAGAACTTAATACAACAGAAAACGTATAAAATTGAGGTGATTTAGTAAGACCAAAGAATCTTCTTTGAAAAGATTGAAAAGACACACTTTGATTAAGGAAAACAAAAACATAAGTAAAGAATATACAGAAAGAATCAGGACAATGTTATAGCAGAGAATATATGAAATGCCAGTAAATTTGAACATTTCTGTAAAGTGGACCATTTCCTAGCTCCTAAAGTTTACCAAACCTGACACAAGAGGAAATCATTTAAGGTCATCATGTCTGCCCTTGGCATTCTCGGAACGCCCTGGCCTCAGGATGCAGCCTCTGTAGTCCATGGTAACCTGCGGAGAGGGGGCAGGGCTGAGGGTGGTTGGAACTCTGCCGTCACTGAAGGAGTGGGAGTGGCCATCTCTGCTGTGACTGAACAAAGGGCAGGGGAGCAGGGGGCCCAGGGCAGGGCCCTCAGAGCACGGCAGTTCCAGTGGGGTGTCACAAGCATTTAGTCCCAGGCCAAAGGACGCCTTCTTTGTCTGCACAGCTGCCCAAACTCTCACCTTTCCACTCAGGCCGACCTCTTACTTGAAGTGTGTGTGGAACCTGTCCTCACAGTACACCTCGCTGCACAGCTAACCATAGGTCTGGGCATCGTAGCTTCCTGCCAGGTGACCGAAGTTCGCAGGCAGATGTGTCCCAGGGAAACATGCAAAGAGGCTCCAGCCCGTGCCACAGGCTGCCCACTGCCCCTGCCCCAGATCGGGGGCCGCCAATCAGCCCTGTCGGAGTCGCTTCCTCTAGAGGGAGTATTGGACCAACACTTGTAGAAAACGGTGTCCTCGTGGGCAACTCATTGGAGGGACACAAATAAATTTTGCCGACTTTCTCCTGAAGCTTACGAGCGTTCACACGTAAGCGTCTTGCAAGGTCAGCTGTTTAGCTAAACATGAGCTCATGATCTAAATTTACACAATAATGAAGAAATCAGCTACGAGGGGAGACAATCAGTAAAGACTATCAATACCAGAATTAGATTCCCAAGGCCATCCATCAATTGTTGGAATAATTAGGTGCAAGGCAGAATATATACATAAAACTGGAACTGAAACAAGGAACAAGGATGTTTTCAAAGACTGGTAGGATCTCTAAAACATTTTTAAAGGACATGTCATTGATAAAGCTAAATACTCAAAGGTTGTGTAATACAACAGATTAAGCATTGAGAAGAGTGAAATTATGCTGTTTTGAAAACTATGGCAGGTGAGATTTTCTGCCTAATTATATAAGAAGATTTCTCTAAAAATACACATTATTTCAATGACTTATTGGCTGTGAAATAAGTTAAGGGTGTTTCAAATGGCTTGTCTGCAAAGAAAGGTGAGATGTAGGGAATCACAGAAAGTCGAGGGGAAAATAGGTCAATATATACATTGCTATATGGTGAACTAAACCTTAGGCCAGCAACAATATAGAGGACCTGACTCTTAGAAGCTTACAAGTAAGCTGGAATCTTCAAAAGTTCAAATCTTTATAAGTAAAATATTTATTAAAATGAATAACCAAGTGTTTTAATTGACATCAGAAGATCAAAACAATAAACCCTGAGAACATAGAAAAAAGATAAATAAAGATATGAGCAGAACTTAATACAACAGAAAACGTATAAAATTGAGGTGATTTAGTAAGTCCAAAGAATCTTCTTTGAAAAGATTGAAAAGACACACTTTGATTAAGGAAAACAAAAACATAAGTAAAGAATATACAGAAAGAATCAGGACAATGTTATAGCAGAGAATATATGAAATGCCAGTAAATTTGAACATTTCTGTAAAGTGGACCAGTTCCTAGCTCCTAAAGTTTACCAAACCTGACACAAGAGGAAATCATTTAAGGTCATCATGTCTGCCCTTGGCATTCTCGGAACGCCCTGGCCTCAGGATGCAGCCTCTGTAGTCCATGGTAACCTGCGGAGAGGGGGCGGGGCTGAGGGTGGTTGGAACTCTGCCCTCACTGAAGGAGTGTGTGTGGCCATCTCTGCTGTGACTGAACAAAGGGCAGGGGAGCAGGGTGCCCAGGGCAGGGCCCTCAGAGCACGGCAGGTCCAGTGGGGTGTCACAAGCATTTAGGCCCAGGCCAAAGGGCGCCTTCTTTGTCTGCACAGCTGCCCAAACTCTCACCTTTCCACTCAGGCCGACCTCTTACTTGAAGTGTGTGTGGAACCTGCCCTCACAGTACACCTCACTGCACAGCTAACCATAGGTCTGGGCATGGTAGCTTCCTGCCAGGTGACCGAAGTTCGCAGGCAGATGTGTCCCAGGGACACATGCAAAGAGGCTCCTGCCCGGGCCACAGGCTGCCCACTGCCCCTGCCCCAGATCGGGGGCCGCCAATCAGCCCTGTCGGAATCCCCTGCCTCTAGAGGGAGTATTGGACCAACACTTGTAGAAAACGATGTCCTCGTGGGCAACTCATTGGAGGGACACAAATAAATCTTTGCCGACTTTCTGCTGAAGCTTACGAGCGTTCACACCTAACCGTCTTACAAGGTCAGCTGTTTAGCTAAACATGAGCTCATGATCTAAATTTACACAATAATGAAGAAATCAGCTACGAAGGGGGAGACAATCAGTAAAGAGTATCAATACCAGAATTAGATTCCCAAGGCCATCCATCAATTGTTGGAATGATCAGGTGCAAGGCAGAATATATACATAAAACTGGACCTGAAACAAGGAACAAGGATGTTTTCAAAGACTGGTAGGATCTCTACATGTCATTGATAAAGCTAAATACTCAAAGGTTGTGTAATACCACAGATTAAGCATTGAGAAGAGTGAAATTATGCTGTTTTGAAAACTATGGCAGGTGAGATTTTCTGCCTAATTATATAAGAAGATTTCTCTAAAAATACACATTATTTCAATGACTTATTGGCTGTGAACTAAGTTAAGTGTATTTCAAATGGCTTGTCTGCAAAGAAAGGTGAGATGTAGGGAATCACAGAAAGTCGAGGGGAAAATAGGTCAATATATACATTGCTATATGGTGAACTAAACCTTAGGCCAGCAACAATGGAGAGGACCTGACCCTTAGAAACTTACAAGTAAGCTGGAATCTTCAAAAGTTCAAATCTTTATAAGTAAAATATTTATTAAAATGAATAACCAAGTGTTTTAATTGACATCAGAAGATCAAAACAATAAACCCTGAGAACATAGAAAAAAGATAAATAAAGATATGAGCAGAACTTAATACAACAGAAAACGTATAAAATTGAGGTGATTTAGTAAGTCCAAAGAATCTTCTTTGAAAAGATTGAAAAGACACACTTTGATTAAGGAAAACAAAAACATAAGTAAAGAATATACAGAAAGAATCAGGACAATGTTATAGCAGAGAATATATGAAATGCCAGTAAATTTGAACATTTCTGTAAAGTGGACCATTTCCTAGCTCCTAAAGTTTACCAAACCTGACACAAGAGGAAATCATTTAAGGTCATCATGTCTGCCCTTGGCATTCTCGGAACGCCCTGGCCTCAGGATGCAGCCTCTGTAGTCCATGGTAACCTGCGGAGAGGGGGCGGGGCTGAGGGTGGTTGGAACTCTGCCCTCACTGAAGGAGTGGGTGTGGCCATCTCTGCTGTGACTGAACAAAGGGCAGGGGAGCAGGGGACCCAGGGCAGGGCCCTCAGAGCACGGCAGGTCCAGTTTGGTGTCACAAGCATTTAGTCCCAGGCCAAAGGACGCCTTCTTTGTCTGCACAGCTGCCCAAACTCTCACCTTTCCACTCAGGCCGACCTCTTACTTGAAGTGTGTGTGGAACCTGTCCTCACAGTACACCTCGCTGCACAGCTAACCATAGGTCTGGGCATCGTAGCTTCCTGCCAGGTGACCGAAGTTCGCAGGCAGATGTGTCCCAGGGACACATGCAAAGAGGCTCCAGCCCGTGCCACAGGCTGCCCACTGCCCCTGCCCCAGATCGGGGGCCGCCAATCAGCCCTGTCGGAGTCCCCTTCCTCTAGAGGGAGTATTGGACCAACACTTGTAGAAAACGGTGTCCTCGTGGGCAACTCATTGGAGGGACACAAATAAATTTTGCCGACTTTCTCCTGAAGCTTACGAGCGTTCACACGTAAGCGTCTTGCAAGGTCAGCTGTTTAGCTAAACATGAGCTCATGATCTAAATTTACACAATAATGAAGAAATCAGCTACGAGGGGAGACAATCAGTAAAGAGTATCAATACCAGAATTAGATTCCCAAGGCCATCCATCAATTGTTGGAATAATCAGGTGCAAGGCAGAATATATACATAAAACTGGAACTGAAACAAGGAACAAGGATGTTTTAAAAGACTGGTAGGATCTCTAAAACATTTTTAAAGTACATGTCATTGATAAAGCTAAATACTCAAAGGTTGTGTAATACAACAGATTAAGCATTGAGAAGAGTGAAATTATGATGTTTTGAAAACTATGGCAGGTGAGATTTTCTGCCTAATTATATAAGAAGATTTCTCTAAAAATACACATTATTTCAATGACTTATTGGCTGTGAAATAAGTTAAGGGTGTTTCAAATGGCTTGTCTGCAAAGAAAGGTGAGATGTAGGGAATCACAGAAAGTCGAGGGGAAAATAGGTCAATATATACATTGCTATATGGTGAACTAAACCTTAGGCCAGCAACAATGGAGAGGACCTGACCCTTAGAAACTTACAAGTAAGCTGGAATCTTCAAAAGTTCAAATCTTTATAAGTAAAATATTTATTAAAATGAATAACCAAGTGTTTTAATTGACATCAGAAGATCAAAACAATAAACCCTGAGAACATAGAAAAAAGATAAATAAAGATATGAGCAGAACTTAATACAACAGAAAACGTATAAAATTGAGGTGATTTAGTAAGTCCAAAGAATCTTCTTTGAAAAGATTGAAAAGACACACTTTGATTAAGGAAAACAAAAACATAAGTAAAGAATATACAGAAAGAATCAGGACAATGTTATAGCAGAGAATATATGAAATGCCAGTAAATTTGAACATTTCTGTAAAGTGGACCATTTCCTAGCTCCTAAAGTTTACCAAACCTGACACAAGAGGAAATCATTTAAGGTCATCATGTCTGCCCTTGGCATTCTCGGAACGCCCTGGCCTCAGGATGCAGCCTCTGTAGTCCATGGTAACCTGCGGAGAGGGGGCGGGGCTGAGGGTGGTTGGAAATCTGCCCTCACTGAAGGAGTGTGTGTGGCCATCTCTGCTGTGACTGAACAAAGGGCAGGGGAGCAGGGGGCCCAGGGCAGGGCCCTCAGAGCACGGCAGGTCCAGTGGGGTGTCACAAGCATTTAGGCCCAGGCCAAAGGACGCCTTCTTTGTCTGCACAGCTGCCCAAACTCTCACCTTTCCACTCAGGCCGACCTCTTACTTGAAGTGTGTGTGGAACCTGCCCTCACAGTACACCTCACTGCACAGCTAACCATAGGTCTGGGCATCGTAGCTTCCTGCCAGGTGACCGAAGTTCGCAGGCAGATGTGTCCCAGGGACACATGCAAAGAGGCTCCAGCCCGTGCCACAGGCTGCCCACTGCCCCTGCCCCAGATCGGGGGCCGCCAATCAGCCCTGTCGGAGTCCCCTTCCTCTAGAGGGAGTATTGGACCAACACTTGTAGAAAACGGTGTCCTCGTGGGCAACTCATTGGAGGGACACAAATAAATTTTGCCGACTTTCTCCTGAAGCTTACGAGCGTTCACACGTAAGCATCTTGCAAGGTCAGCTGTTTAGCTAAACATGAGCTCATGATCTAAATTTACACAATAATGAAGAAATCAGCTACGAGGGGAGACAATCAGTAAAGAGTATCAATACCAGAATTAGATTCCCAAGGCCATCCATCAATTGTTGGAATAATCAGGTGCAAGGCAGAATATATACATAAAACTGGACCTGAAACAAGGAACAAGGATGTTTTCAAAGACTGGTAGGATCTCTACATGTCATTGATAAAGCTAAATACTCAAAGGTTGTGTAATACCACAGATTAAGCATTGAGAAGAGTGAAATTATGCTGTTTCGAAAACTATGGCAGGTGAGATTTTCTGCCTAATTATATAAGAAGATTTCTCTAAAAATACACATTATTTCAATGACTTATTGGCTGTGAACTAAGTTAAGGGTATTTCAAATGGCTTGTCTGCAAAGAAAGGTGAGATGTAGGGCATCACAGAAAGTCGAGGGGAAAATAGGTCAATATATACATTGCTATATGGTGAACTAAACCTTAGGCCAGCAACAATGGATAGGACCTGACCCTTAGAAACTTACAAGTAAGCTGGAATCTTCAAAAGTTCAAATCTTTATAAGTAAAATATTTATTAAAATGAATAACCAAGTGTTTTAATTGACATCAGAAGATCAAAACAATAAACCCTGAGAACATAGAAAAAAGATAAATAAAGATATGAGCAGAACTTAATACAACAGAAAACGTATAAAATTGAGGTGATTTAGTAAGTCCAAAGAATCTTCTTTGAAAAGATTGAAAAGACACACTTTGATTAAGGAAAACAAAAACATAAGTAAAGAATATACAGAAAGAATCAGGACAATGTTATAGCAGAGAATATATGAAATGCCAGTAAATTTGAACATTTCTGTAAAGTGGACCATTTCCTAGCTCCTAAAGTTTACCAAACCTGACACAAGAGGAAATCATTTAAGGTCATCATGTCTGCCCTTGGCATTCTCGGAACGCCCTGGCCTCAGGAGGCAGCCTCTGTAGTCCATGGTAACCTGTGGAGAGGGGGCGGGGCTGAGGGTGGTTGGAACTCTGCCCTCATTGAAGGAGTGGGTGTGGCCATCTCTGCTGTGACTGAACAAAGGGCAGGGGAGCAGGGGGCCCAGGGCAGGGCCCTCAGAGCACGGCAGGTCCAGTGGGGTGTCACAAGCATTTAGTCCCTGGCCAAAGGACGCCTTCTTTGTCTGCACAGCTGCCCAAACTCTCACCTTTCCACTCAGGCCGACCTCTTACTTGAAGTGTGTGTGGAACCTGTCCTCACAGTACACCTCGCTGCACAGCTAACCATAGGTCTGGGCATCGTAGCTTCCTGCCAGGTGACCGAAGTTCGCAGGCAGATGTGTCCCAGGGACACATGCAAAGAGGCTCCAGCCCGTGCCACAGGCTGCCCACTGCCCCTGCCCCAGATCGGGGGCCGCCAATCAGCCCTGTCGGAGTCCCCTTCCTCTAGAGGGAGTATTGGACCAACACTTGTAGAAAACGGTGTCCTCGTGGGCAACTCATTGGAGGGACACAAATAAATTTTGCCGACTTTCTCCTGAAGCTTACGAGCGTTCACACGTAAGCATCTTGCAAGGTCAGCTGTTTAGCTAAACATGAGCTCATGATCTAAATTTACACAATAATGAAGAAATCAGCTACGAGGGGAGACAATCAGTAAAGAGTATCAATACCAGAATTAGATTCCCAAGGCCATCCATCAATTGTTGGAATAATCAGGTGCAAGGCAGAATATATACATAAAACTGGAACTGAAACAAGGAACAAGGATGTTTTAAAAGACTGGTAGGATCTCTAAAACATTTTTAAAGTACATGTCATTGATAAAGCTAAATAATGAAAGGTTGTGTAATACAACAGATTAAGCATTGAGAAGAGTGAAATTATGATGTTTTGAAAACTATGGCAGGTGAGATTTTCTGCCTAATTATATAAGAAGATTTCTCTAAAAATACACATTATTTCAATGACTTATTTGCTGTGAAATAAGTTAAGGGTGTTTCAAATGGCTTGTCTGCAAAGAAAGGTGAGATGTAGGGAATCACAGAAAGTCGAGGGGAAAATAGGTCAATATATACATTGCTATATGGTGAACTAAACCTTAGGCCAGCAACAATGGAGAGGACCTGACCCTTAGAAACTTACAAGTAAGCTGGAATCTTCAAAAGTTCAAATCTTTATAAGTAAAATATTTATTAAAATGAATAACCAAGTGTTTTAATTGACATCAGAAGATCAAAACAATAAACCCTGAGAACATAAAAAAAGATAAATAAAGATATGAGCAGAAATTAATACAACAGAAAACGTATAAAATTGAGGTGATTTAGTAAGTCCAAAGAATCTTCTTTGAAAAGATTGAAAAGACACACTTTGATTAAGGAAAACAAAAACATAAGTAAAGAATATACAGAAAGAATCAGGACAATGTTATAGCAGAGAATATATGAAATGCCAGTAAATTTGAACATTTCTGTAAAGTGGACCATTTCCTAGCTCCTAAAGTTTACCAAACCTGACACAAGAGGAAATCATTTAAGGTCATCATGTCTGCCCTTGGCATTCTCGGAACGCCCTGGCCTCAGGATGCAGCCTCTGTAGTCCATGGTAACCTGCGGAGAGGGGGCGGGGCTGAGGGTGGTTGGAACTCTGCCCTCACTGAAGGAGTGTGTGTGGCCATCTCTGCTGTGACTGAACAAAGGGCAGGGGAGCAGGGGGCCCAGGGCAGGGCCCTCAGAGCACGGCAGGTCCAGTGGGGTGTCACAAGCATTTAGGCCCAGGCCAAAGGGCGCCTTCTTTGTCTGCACAGCTGCCCAAACTCTCACCTTTCCACTCAGGCCGACCTCTTACTTGAAGTGTGTGTGGAACCTGCCCTCACAGTACACCTCACTGCACAGCTAACCATAGGTCTGGGCATCGTAGCTTCCTGCCAGGTGACCGAAGTTCGCAGGCAGATGTGTCCCAGGGACACATGCAAAGAGGCTCCAGCCCGTGCCACAGGCTGCCCACTGCCCCTGCCCCAGATCGGGGGCCGCCAATCAGCCCTGTCGGAGTCCCCTTCCTCTAGAGGGAGTATTGGACCAACACTTGTAGAAAACGGTGTCCTCGTGGGCAACTCATTGGAGGGACACAAATAAATTTTGCCGACTTTCTCCTGAAGCTTACGAGCGTTCACACGTAAGCATCTTGCAAGGTCAGCTGTTTAGCTAAACATGAGCTCATGATCTAAATTTACACAATAATGAAGAAATCAGCTACGAGGGGAGACAATCAGTAAAGAGTATCAATACCAGAATTAGATTCCCAAGGCCATCCATCAATTGTTGGAATAATCAGGTGCAAGGCAGAATATATACATAAAACTGGAACTGAAACAAGGAACAAGGATGTTTTAAAAGACTGGTAGGATCTCTAAAACATTTTTAAAGTACATGTCATTGATAAAGCTAAATACTCAAAGGTTGTGTAATACAACAGATTAAGCATTGAGAAGAGTGAAATTATGATGTTTTGAAAACTATGGCAGGTGAGATTTTCTGCCTAATTATATAAGAAGATTTCTCTAAAAATACACATTATTTCAATGACTTATTGGCTGTGAAATAAGTTAAGGGTGTTTCAAATGGCTTGTCTGCAAAGAAAGGTGAGATGTAGGGAATCACAGAAAGTCGAGGGGAAAATAGGTCAATATATACATTGCTATATGGTGAACTAAACCTTAGGCCAGCAACAATGGAGAGGACCTGACCCTTAGAAACTTACAAGTAAGCTGGAATCTTCAAAAGTTCAAATCTTTATAAGTAAAATATTTATTAAAATGAATAACCAAGTGTTTTAATTGACATCAGAAGATCAAAACAATAAACCCTGAGAACATAGAAAAAAGATAAATAAAGATATGAGCAGAACTTAATACAACAGAAAACGTATAAAATTGAGGTGATTTAGTAAGTCCAAAGAATCTTCTTTGAAAAGATTGAAAAGACACACTTTGATTAAGGAAAACAAAAACATAAGTAAAGAATATACAGAAAGAATCAGGACAATGTTATAGCAGAGAATATATGAAATGCCAGTAAATTTGAACATTTCTGTAAAGTGGACCATTTCCTAGCTCCTAAAGTTTACCAAACCTGACACAAGAGGAAATCATTTAAGGTCATCATGTCTGCCCTTGGCATTCTCGGAACGCCCTGGCCTCAGGATGCAGCCTCTGTAGTCCATGGTAACCTGCGGAGAGGGGGCGGGGCTGAGGGTGGTTGGAAATCTGCCCTCACTGAAGGAGTGTGTGTGGCCATCTCTGCTGTGACTGAACAAAGGGCAGGGGAGCAGGGGACCCAGGGCAGGGCCCTCAGAGCACGGCAGGTCCAGTGGGGTGTCACAAGCATTTAGGCCCAGGCCAAAGGACGCCTTCTTTGTCTGCACAGCTGCCCAAACTCTCACCTTTCCACTCAGGCCGACCTCTTACTTGAAGTGTGTGTGGAACCTGCCCTCACAGTACACCTCACTGCACAGCTAACCATAGGTCTGGGCATCGTAGCTTCCTGCCAGGTGACCGAAGTTCGCAGGCAGATGTGTCCCAGGGACACATGCAAAGAGGCTCCAGCCCGTGCCACAGGCTGCCCACTGCCCCTGCCCCAGATCGGGGGCCGCCAATCAGCCCTGTCGGAGTCCCCTTCCTCTAGAGGGAGTATTGGACCAACACTTGTAGAAAACGGTGTCCTCGTGGGCAACTCATTGGAGGGACACAAATAAATTTTGCCGACTTTCTCCTGAAGCTTACGAGCGTTCACACGTAAGCATCTTGCAAGGTCAGCTGTTTAGCTAAACATGAGCTCATGATCTAAATTTACACAATAATGAAGAAATCAGCTACGAGGGGAGACAATCAGTAAAGAGTATCAATACCAGAATTAGATTCCCAAGGCCATCCATCAATTGTTGGAATAATCAGGTGCAAGGCAGAATATATACATAAAACTGGACCTGAAACAAGGAACAAGGATGTTTTCAAAGACTGGTAGGATCTCTACATGTCATTGATAAAGCTAAATACTCAAAGGTTGTGTAATACCACAGATTAAGCATTGAGAAGAGTGAAATTATGCTGTTTCGAAAACTATGGCAGGTGAGATTTTCTGCCTAATTATATAAGAAGATTTCTCTAAAAATACACATTATTTCAATGACTTATTGGCTGTGAACTAAGTTAAGGGTATTTCAAATGGCTTGTCTGCAAAGAAAGGTGAGATGTAGGGCATCACAGAAAGTCGAGGGGAAAATAGGTCAATATATACATTGCTATATGGTGAACTAAACCTTAGGCCAGCAACAATGGATAGGACCTGACCCTTAGAAACTTACAAGTAAGCTGGAATCTTCAAAAGTTCAAATCTTTATAAGTAAAATATTTATTAAAATGAATAACCAAGTGTTTTAATTGACATCAGAAGATCAAAACAATAAACCCTGAGAACATAGAAAAAAGATAAATAAAGATATGAGCAGAACTTAATACAACAGAAAACGTATAAAATTGAGGTGATTTAGTAAGTCCAAAGAATCTTCTTTGAAAAGATTGAAAAGACACACTTTGATTAAGGAAAACAAAAACATAAGTAAAGAATATACAGAAAGAATCAGGACAATGTTATAGCAGAGAATATATGAAATGCCAGTAAATTTGAACATTTCTGTAAAGTGGACCATTTCCTAGCTCCTAAAGTTTACCAAACCTGACACAAGAGGAAATCATTTAAGGTCATCATGTCTGCCCTTGGCATTCTCGGAACGCCCTGGCCTCAGGAGGCAGCCTCTGTAGTCCATGGTAACCTGTGGAGAGGGGGCGGGGCTGAGGGTGGTTGGAACTCTGCCCTCATTGAAGGAGTGGGTGTGGCCATCTCTGCTGTGACTGAACAAAGGGCAGGGGAGCAGGGGGCCCAGGGCAGGGCCCTCAGAGCACGGCAGGTCCAGTGGGGTGTCACAAGCATTTAGTCCCTGGCCAAAGGACGCCTTCTTTGTCTGCACAGCTGCCCAAACTCTCACCTTTCCACTCAGGCCGACCTCTTACTTGAAGTGTGTGTGGAACCTGTCCTCACAGTACACCTCGCTGCACAGCTAACCATAGGTCTGGGCATCGTAGCTTCCTGCCAGGTGACCGAAGTTCGCAGGCAGATGTGTCCCAGGGACACATGCAAAGAGGCTCCAGCCCGTGCCACAGGCTGCCCACTGCCCCTGCCCCAGATCGGGGGCCGCCAATCAGCCCTGTCGGAGTCCCCTTCCTCTAGAGGGAGTATTGGACCAACACTTGTAGAAAACGGTGTCCTCGTGGGCAACTCATTGGAGGGACACAAATAAATTTTGCCGACTTTCTCCTGAAGCTTACGAGCGTTCACACGTAAGCATCTTGCAAGGTCAGCTGTTTAGCTAAACATGAGCTCATGATCTAAATTTACACAATAATGAAGAAATCAGCTACGAGGGGAGACAATCAGTAAAGAGTATCAATACCAGAATTAGATTCCCAAGGCCATCCATCAATTGTTGGAATAATCAGGTGCAAGGCAGAATATATACATAAAACTGGAACTGAAACAAGGAACAAGGATGTTTTAAAAGACTGGTAGGATCTCTAAAACATTTTTAAAGTACATGTCATTGATAAAGCTAAATAATGAAAGGTTGTGTAATACAACAGATTAAGCATTGAGAAGAGTGAAATTATGATGTTTTGAAAACTATGGCAGGTGAGATTTTCTGCCTAATTATATAAGAAGATTTCTCTAAAAATACACATTATTTCAATGACTTATTTGCTGTGAAATAAGTTAAGGGTGTTTCAAATGGCTTGTCTGCAAAGAAAGGTGAGATGTAGGGAATCACAGAAAGTCGAGGGGAAAATAGGTCAATATATACATTGCTATATGGTGAACTAAACCTTAGGCCAGCAACAATGGAGAGGACCTGACCCTTAGAAACTTACAAGTAAGCTGGAATCTTCAAAAGTTCAAATCTTTATAAGTAAAATATTTATTAAAATGAATAACCAAGTGTTTTAATTGACATCAGAAGATCAAAACAATAAACCCTGAGAACATAAAAAAAGATAAATAAAGATATGAGCAGAAATTAATACAACAGAAAACGTATAAAATTGAGGTGATTTAGTAAGTCCAAAGAATCTTCTTTGAAAAGATTGAAAAGACACACTTTGATTAAGGAAAACAAAAACATAAGTAAAGAATATACAGAAAGAATCAGGACAATGTTATAGCAGAGAATATATGAAATGCCAGTAAATTTGAACATTTCTGTAAAGTGGACCATTTCCTAGCTCCTAAAGTTTACCAAACCTGACACAAGAGGAAATCATTTAAGGTCATCATGTCTGCCCTTGGCATTCTCGGAACGCCCTGGCCTCAGGATGCAGCCTCTGTAGTCCATGGTAACCTGCGGAGAGGGGGCGGGGCTGAGGGTGGTTGGAACTCTGCCCTCACTGAAGGAGTGTGTGTGGCCATCTCTGCTGTGACTGAACAAAGGGCAGGGGAGCAGGGGGCCCAGGGCAGGGCCCTCAGAGCACGGCAGGTCCAGTGGGGTGTCACAAGCATTTAGGCCCAGGCCAAAGGGCGCCTTCTTTGTCTGCACAGCTGCCCAAACTCTCACCTTTCCACTCAGGCCGACCTCTTACTTGAAGTGTGTGTGGAACCTGCCCTCACAGTACACCTCACTGCACAGCTAACCATAGGTCTGGGCATCGTAGCTTCCTGCCAGGTGACCGAAGTTCGCAGGCAGATGTGTCCCAGGGACACATGCAAAGAGGCTCCAGCCCGTGCCACAGGCTGCCCACTGCCCCTGCCCCAGATCGGGGGCCGCCAATCAGCCCTGTCGGAGTCCCCTTCCTCTAGAGGGAGTATTGGACCAACACTTGTAGAAAACGGTGTCCTCGTGGGCAACTCATTGGAGGGACACAAATAAATTTTGCCGACTTTCTCCTGAAGCTTACGAGCGTTCACACGTAAGCATCTTGCAAGGTCAGCTGTTTAGCTAAACATGAGCTCATGATCTAAATTTACACAATAATGAAGAAATCAGCTACGAGGGGAGACAATCAGTAAAGAGTATCAATACCAGAATTAGATTCCCAAGGCCATCCATCAATTGTTGGAATAATCAGGTGCAAGGCAGAATATATACATAAAACTGGAACTGAAACAAGGAACAAGGATGTTTTAAAAGACTGGTAGGATCTCTACATGTCATTGATAAAGCTAAATACTCAAAGGTTGTGTAATACCACAGATTAAGCATTGAGAAGAGTGAAATTATGCTGTTTTGAAAACTATGGCAGGTGAGATTTTCTGCCTAATTATATAAGAAGATTTCTCTAAAAATACACATTATTTCAATGACTTATTGGCTGTGAACTAAGTTAAGGGTATTTCAAATGGCTTGTCTGCAAAGAAAGGTGAGATGTAGGGAATCACAGAAAGTCGAGGGGAAAATAGGTCAATATATACATTGCTATATGGTGAACTAAACCTTAGGCCAGCAACAATGGAGAGGACCTGACCCTTAGAAACTTACAAGTAAGCTGGAATCTTCAAAAGTTCAAATCTTTATAAGTAAAATATTTATTAAAATGAATAACCAAGTGTTTTAATTGACATCAGAAGATGAAAACAATAAACCCTGAGAACATAGAAAAAAGATAAATAAAGATATGAGCAGAACTTAATACAACAGAAAACGTATAAAATTGAGGTGATTTAGTAAGTCCAAAGAATCTTCTTTGAAAAGATTGAAAAGACACACTTTGATTAAGGAAAACAAAAACATAAGTAAAGAATATACAGAAAGAATCAGGACAATGTTATAGCAGAGAATATATGAAATGCCAGTAAATTTTAACATTTCTGTAAAGTGGACCATTTCCTAGCTCCTAAAGTTTACCAAACCTGACACAAGAGGAAATCATTTAAGATCATCATGTCTGCCATTGGCATTCTCGGAACGCCCTGGCCTCAGGAGGCAGCCTCTGTAGTCCATGGTAACCTGTGGAGAGGGGGCGGGGCTGAGGGTGGTTGGAACTCTGCCCTCATTGAAGGAGTGGGTGTGGCCATCTCTGCTGTGACTGAACAAAGGGCAGGGGAGCAGGGGGCCCAGGGCAGGGCCCTCAGAGCACGGCAGGTCCAGTGGGGTGTCACAAGCATTTAGTCCCTGGCCAAAGGACGCCTTCTTTGTCTGCACAGCTGCCCAAACTCTCACCTTTCCACTCAGGCCGACCTCTTACTTGAAGTGTGTGTGGAACCTGTCCTCACAGTACACCTCGCTGCACAGCTAACCATAGGTCTGGGCATCGTAGCTTCCTGCCAGGTGACCGAAGTTCGCAGGCAGATGTGTCCCAGGGACACATGCAAAGAGGCTCCAGCCCGTGCCACAGGCTGCCCACTGCCCCTGCCCCAGATCGGGGGCCGCCAATCAGCCCTGTCGGAGTCCCCTTCCTCTAGAGGGAGTATTGGACCAACACTTGTAGAAAACGGTGTCCTCGTGGGCAACTCATTGGAGGGACACAAATAAATTTTGCCGACTTTCTCCTGAAGCTTACGAGCGTTCACACGTAAGCATCTTGCAAGGTCAGCTGTTTAGCTAAACATGAGCTCATGATCTAAATTTACACAATAATGAAGAAATCAGCTACGAGGGGAGACAATCAGTAAAGAGTATCAATACCAGAATTAGATTCCCAAGGCCATCCATCAATTGTTGGAATAATCAGGTGCAAGGCAGAATATATACATAAAACTGGAACTGAAACAAGGAACAAGGATGTTTTAAAAGACTGGTAGGATCTCTAAAACATTTTTAAAGTACATGTCATTGATAAAGCTAAATACTCAAAGGTTGTGTAATACAACAGATTAAGCATTGAGAAGAGTGAAATTATGATGTTTTGAAAACTATGGCAGGTGAGATTTTCTGCCTAATTATATAAGAAGATTTCTCTAAAAATACACATTATTTCAATGACTTATTGGCTGTGAAATAAGTTAAGGGTGTTTCAAATGGCTTGTCTGCAAAGAAAGGTGAGATGTAGGGAATCACAGAAAGTCGAGGGGAAAATAGGTCAATATATACATTGCTATATGGTGAACTAAACCTTAGGCCAGCAACAATGGAGAGGACCTGACCCTTAGAAACTTACAAGTAAGCTGGAATCTTCAAAAGTTCAAATCTTTATAAGTAAAATATTTATTAAAATGAATAACCAAGTGTTTTAATTGACATCAGAAGATCAAAACAATAAACCCTGAGAACATAGAAAAAAGATAAATAAAGATATGAGCAGAACTTAATACAACAGAAAACGTATAAAATTGAGGTGATTTAGTAAGTCCAAAGAATCTTCTTTGAAAAGATTGAAAAGACACACTTTGATTAAGGAAAACAAAAACATAAGTAAAGAATATACAGAAAGAATCAGGACAATGTTATAGCAGAGAATATATGAAATGCCAGTAAATTTGAACATTTCTGTAAAGTGGACCATTTCCTAGCTCCTAAAGTTTACCAAACCTGACACAAGAGGAAATCATTTAAGGTCATCATGTCTGCCCTTGGCATTCTCGGAACGCCCTGGCCTCAGGATGCAGCCTCTGTAGTCCATGGTAACCTGCGGAGAGGGGGCGGGGCTGAGGGTGGTTGGAAATCTGCCCTCACTGAAGGAGTGTGTGTGGCCATCTCTGCTGTGACTGAACAAAGGGCAGGGGAGCAGGGGGCCCAGGGCAGGGCCCTCAGAGCACGGCAGGTCCAGTGGGGTGTCACAAGCATTTAGGCCCAGGCCAAAGGACGCCTTCTTTGTCTGCACAGCTGCCCAAACTCTCACCTTTCCACTCAGGCCGACCTCTTACTTGAAGTGTGTGTGGAACCTGCCCTCACAGTACACCTCACTGCACAGCTAACCATAGGTCTGGGCATCGTAGCTTCCTGCCAGGTGACCGAAGTTCGCAGGCAGATGTGTCCCAGGGACACATGCAAAGAGGCTCCAGCCCGTGCCACAGGCTGCCCACTGCCCCTGCCCCAGATCGGGGGCCGCCAATCAGCCCTGTCGGAGTCCCCTTCCTCTAGAGGGAGTATTGGACCAACACTTGTAGAAAACGGTGTCCTCGTGGGCAACTCATTGGAGGGACACAAATAAATTTTGCCGACTTTCTCCTGAAGCTTACGAGCGTTCACACGTAAGCATCTTGCAAGGTCAGCTGTTTAGCTAAACATGAGCTCATGATCTAAATTTACACAATAATGAAGAAATCAGCTACGAGGGGAGACAATCAGTAAAGAGTATCAATACCAGAATTAGATTCCCAAGGCCATCCATCAATTGTTGGAATAATCAGGTGCAAGGCAGAATATATACATAAAACTGGAACTGAAACAAGGAACAAGGATGTTTTAAAAGACTGGTAGGATCTCTAAAACATTTTTAAAGGACATGTCATTGATAAAGCTAAATACTCAAAGGTTGTGTAATACAACAGATTAAGCATTGAGAAGAGTGAAATTATGCTGTTTTGAAAACTATGGCAGGTGAGATTTTCTGCCTAATTATATAAGAAGATTTCTCTAAAAATACACATTATTTCAATGACTTATTGGCTGTGAAATAAGTTAAGGGTGTTTCAAATGGCTTGTCTGCAAAGAAAGGTGAGATGTAGGGAATCACAGAAAGTCGAGGGGAAAATAGGTCAATATATACATTGCTATATGGTGAACTAAACCTTAGGCCAGCAACAATATAGAGGACCTGACTCTTAGAAGCTTACAAGTAAGCTGGAATCTTCAAAAGTTCAAATCTTTATAAGTAAAATATTTATTAAAATGAATAACCAAGTGTTTTAATTGACATCAGAAGATCAAAACAATAAACCCTGAGAACATAGAAAAAAGATAAATAAAGATATGAGCAGAACTTAATACAACAGAAAACGTATAAAATTGAGGTGATTTAGTAAGTCCAAAGAATCTTCTTTGAAAAGATTGAAAAGACACACTTTGATTAAGGAAAACAAAAACATAAGTAAAGAATATACAGAAAGAATCAGGACAATGTTATAGCAGAGAATATATGAAATGCCAGTAAATTTGAACATTTCTGTAAAGTGGACCATTTCCTAGCTCCTAAAGTTTACCAAACCTGACACAAGAGGAAATCATTTAAGGTCATCATGTCTGCCATTGGCATTCTCGGAACGCCCTGGCCTCAGGATGCAGCCTCTGTAGTCCATGGTAAACTGTGGAGAGGGGGCGGGGCTGAGGGTGGTTGGAACTCTGCCCTCATTGAAGGAGTGGGTGTGGCCATCTCTGCTGTGACTGAACAAAGGGCAGGGAGCAGGGGGCCCAGGCCAGGGCCCTCAGAGCACGGCAGGTCCAGTGGGGTGTCACAAGCATTTAGGCCCAGGCCAAAGGGCGCCTTCTTTGTCTGCACAGCTGCCCAAACTCTCACCTTTCCACTCAGGCCGACCTCTTACTTGAAGTGTGTGTGGAACCTGTCCTCACAGTACACCTCGCTGCACAGCTAACCATAGGTCTGGGCATCGTAGCTTCCTGCCAGGTGACCGAAGTTCGCAGGCAGATGTGTCCCAGGGACACATGCAAAGAGGCTCCAGCCCGTGCCACAGGCTGCCCACTGCCCCTGCCCCAGATCGGGGGCCGCCAATCAGCCCTGTCGGAGTCCCCTTCCTCTAGAGGGAGTATTGGACCAACACTTGTAGAAAACGGTGTCCTCGTGGGCAACTCATTGGAGGGACACAAATAAATTTTGCCGACTTTCTCCTGAAGCTTACGAGCGTTCACACGTAAGCATCTTGCAAGGTCAGCTGTTTAGCTAAACATGAGCTCATGATCTAAATTTACACAATAATGAAGAAATCAGCTACGAGGGGAGACAATCAGTAAAGAGTATCAATACCAGAATTAGATTCCCAAGGCCATCCATCAATTGTTGGAATAATCAGGTGCAAGGCAGAATATATACATAAAACTGGAACTGAAACAAGGAACAAGGATGTTTTAAAAGACTGGTAGGATCTCTAAAACATTTTTAAAGGACATGTCATTGATAAAGCTAAATACTCAAAGGTTGTGTAATACAACAGATTAAGCATTGAGAAGAGTGAAATTATGCTGTTTTGAAAACTATGGCAGGTGAGATTTTCTGCCTAATTATATAAGAAGATTTCTCTAAAAATACACATTATTTCAATGACTTATTGGCTGTGAAATAAGTTAAGGGTGTTTCAAATGGCTTGTCTGCAAAGAAAGGTGAGATGTAGGGAATCACAGAAAGACGAGGGGAAAATAGGTCAATATATACATTGCTATATGGTGAACTAAACCTTAGGCCAGCAACAATATAGAGGACCTGACTCTTAGAAGCTTACAAGTAAGCTGGAATCTTCAAAAGTTCAAATCTTTATAAGTAAAATATTTATTAAAATGAATAACCAAGTGTTTTAATTGACATCAGAAGATCAAAACAATAAACCCTGAGAACATAGAAAAAAGATAAATAAAGATATGAGCAGAACTTAATACAACAGAAAACGTATAAAATTGAGGTGATTTAGTAAGTCCAAAGAATCTTCTTTGAAAAGATTGAAAAGACACACTTTGATTAAGGAAAACAAAAACATAAGTAAAGAATATACAGAAAGAATCAGGACAATGTTATAGCAGAGAATATATGAAATGCCAGTAAATTTGAACATTTCTGTAAAGTGGACCATTTCCTAGCTCCTAAAGTTTACCAAACCTGACACAAGAGGAAATCATTTAAGGTCATCATGTCTGCCCTTGGCATTCTCGGAACGCCCTGGCCTCAGGATGCAGCCTCTGTAGTCCATGGTAACCTGCGGAGAGGGGGCGGGGCTGAGGGTGGTTGGAACTCTGCCCTCACTGAAGGAGTGTGTGTGGCCATCTCTTCTGTGACTGAACAAATGGCAGGGGAGCAGGGGGCCCAGGGCAGGGCCCTCAGAGCACGGCAGGTCCAGTGGGGTGTCACAAGCATTTAGGCCCAGGCCAAAGGGCGCCTTCTTTGTCTGCACAGCTGCCCAAACACTCACCTTTCCACTCAGGCCGACCTCTTACTTGAAGTGTGTGTGGAACCTGCCCTCACAGTACACCTCACTGCACAGATAACCATAGGTCTGGGCATCGTAGCTTCCTGCCAGGTGACCGAAGTTCGCAGGCAGATGTGTCCCAGGGACACATGCAAAGAGGCTCCTGCCCGGGCCACAGGCTGCCCACTGCCCCTGCCCCAGATCCGGGGCCGAGAATCAGCCCTGTCGGAATCCCCTGCCTCTAGAGGGAGTATTGGACCAACACTTGTAGAAAACGATGTCCTCGTGGGCAACTCATTGGAGGGACACAAATAAATCTTTGCCGACTTTCTCCTGAAGCTTACGAGCGTTCACACCTAAGCGTCTTACAAGGTCAGCTGTTTAGCTAAACATGAGCTCATGATCTAAATTTACACAATAATGAAGAAATCAGCTACGAAAGGGGAGACAATCAGTAAAGACTATCAATACCAGAATTAGATTCCCAAGGCCATCCATCAATTGTTGGAATAATCAGGTGCAAGGCAGAATATATACATAAAACTGGACCTGAAACAAGGAACAAGGATGTTTTCAAAGACTGGTAGGATCTCTACATGTCATTGATAAAGCTAAATACTCAAAGGTTGTGTAATACCACAGATTAAGCATTGAGAAGAGTGAAATTATGCTGTTTTGAAAACTATGGCAGGTGAGATTTTCTGCCTAATTATACAAGAAGATTTCTCTAAAAATACACATTATTTCAATGACTTATTTGCATTGAACTAAGTTAAGGGTATTTCAAATGGCTTGTCTGCAAAGAAAGATGAGATGTAGGGAATCACAGAAAGTCGAGGGGAAAATAGGTCAATATATACATTGCTATATGG